>NC_139145.1:119747969-120462958 GCF_964270905.1 Leucopleurus acutus | reverse complement strand
GTGACCATACTCTGGAGGTGTGGGGGGTATGGCTCAGCACCCGCCAAAGCCTAAATTCCATTTGAAGTCTAGTTTGTTCAATGTTAAAGTCATTAGAAATGTACATCCCACTCTATAAAATGTTAATTATAATGTGGAAAAAGGCTTTATATATAACCTAGTGAATAAAATTGATGCTCAAAGGAGAGGAGCCACATACCCTAATAAAAGAAGTACAACACCACCTGAGGCTGTGTGCTCAGTTGCTGTTCTCTACTTCATTTTCAGCAAGAATTCAATAAGTTTCTTTTTAGAATTCTAGAGAATATAAAGTGAGGTAACAAAAACATCATAAATATAAAGATTAAATTTTGTAAAGACCACACTGTTGTTCTCTCCAGTTTCAAGTGAGCCTCTGATCTTCGGGTTTCCTGGCAATGCTAAGCAGGCTCCCTTACTGGCCCTCTTCATTCACTTACTTCCCTGCTTCCTGCATGTTACTTGTGAGCCATGGTACCTGACAGGCTGGTTTTGGTGAGAAAGGGCACCACTAATGTCTCATTATAGTATATGCTTTCAGACTACTATTTTAAAGTTTGTACCTATTGTTCCTTTAAGCAAGATAAGTGTTGTACTTTAAACTTCTTCTAGTTTTATAGAAAAGCATATGGCAGTGACATGAAGAAAATATGAAAAATAAATACTTTTGATGGATCAGTTTTCCTTTTTGAAAATTACCTTCCTAAAGGGAAATTTTAAAGGTTTACCATGTGGGATTTTCTCACCCTGAGACTTGGATTCCTTGTTGTTGTATTATCTTGTATTATCTTGTTAGGACCCCTTCCTTCAAAGAACCATTACAAAATGTGGCTTAGGTTGTTAGTTTTCCTCTACTAATATGGGGTGATGATTCTTTAAAAATCAAGTTAGAGTTTGTAAACTTATTAAAAGTGATTCATTTTATATAAATAAATATGTGAACAGTGATTAAAACTTTTATATCATAAGATTGTCTACTAATGGCTGTCCCTGGGGATATGTACTAGAAATTGCCAGGCTGTATTGGGAGTGTCTTGTAATGAGATGCAATTGGTCTTTACTTGAAGAACTCTCTCATGTTCTCTTTCCGATGAAATTTCTGCCTTTCAGAGTAGAATGCATTATTGTTGCCAATGATGCCACTGTCAAAGGAGGTACCTACTACCCGGTGACTGTGAAGAAACACTTACGGGCACAAGAAATTGCAATGCAAAACAGGCTCCCCTGCATTTACTTGGGCAAGTCACGAGAATTGTAAAATAAACTGTTATTAGCTAGAAAAATAATAAGATTGTTTAGAAGACTATATATATATGACATTATCAATGGATATTTTTAAAAAACTGTTGGCTTCTCTTATAATTACGAAAGAGATGCACATTCTTTGCTAAAAACTCCGGGAGAAAAAGTAAACAAGCACTACCCATAATAACATCACTGAGGAAGAATCCCTGAAAGTATTTTGGGGTTTGCCATTTTTTTCTCTACATGAGTGCTGTTTTTTTCTTCTATATATTGGGTGGGCCAAAAAGTTCCTTTGGTTTTTGAGTAAAAATAAAAGACATTTTTCATTTTCACCAAGAACTTTATTGAACAATGTAGTCACCATTTTGTTCCACTACCTTCTGCCATTTTTCAGGCAACTTCATAATTCCATCTTCCCAAAACTTTTTATTTTTTTAAGCAAAAAACTGTTCCAGGTGCTTTTTACAGTCTTCCAGGGAATTGAAATTTTTTCCATTAAGAGAATTTTATAAAAACCTAAATAAATGGAAATCCGAAGGCGCAGTGTCTGGTGAATATGGTGGATGAATCAGAACTTCCCAGCCAAGCTGTAACAGTTTTTGCCTGGTCATCAAAGAAGCATGGGGTCCTGCGTTATCCGGATGGAAGATTATACCTTTTCTGTTAACTAATTCGGGACGCTTTTCCTAGAGTGCTGCTTTCATTTGGTCTAATTGGGAGCAGTACTTGTTGGAATTAATTGTTTGGTTTTCCAGAAGGAGCTCATAATAGAGGACTCCCTTCCAATCCCACCCTATACACAAAATCACCTTCTTTGGATGAAGACCAGCCTTTGGTGTGGTTGGTGGTGGTTCATTTCCCTTGCCCCACGATCTCTTCCATTCCACATTATTGTACGGTATCCACTTTTCATCGCCCACCACAATTTGTTTTAAAAATGGCATGTTTTCATTATGTTTACGTAGAGAATCGCATGTAGAAATACAGTCAAGAAGGTTTTTTTCACTTAACTTACGTGGAACCCAAACGTCAAAGCGATTCACATAACCAAGCTGGTGCAAATGGTTTTCAACACTTGATTTGGATATTTTGAGTATGTCAGCTATCTCCCGTGTGGTATAACACTGATTGTTCTCAATTAATGTCTCGATTTGATTGCTGTCCACTTCAACTGGTCTACCTGACCATGGACCATCGTCCAGCAAGAAATCTCCAGCACGAAACTTCGCAAACCACTTTTGACACATTTGATCTGTTGCAGTGCCCTCTCCATACACTGCACAAATCTTTTTTTGCATTTCAGTTGCGTTTTTACCTTTCTTGAAATAATAAAGCATAATATGCCGCAAATGTTGCCTTTCTTCTTCCATCTTCAGTATTAAAATGGCTACACAAAAATTCACCAATTTTGATGTTTTTTTTTAAAATGCACTGCTGATATGACAGCTGTCACAATACAATCTAACAAAATTGTTTCGAATGAAGTTAAAGTCAACTAAGCACTAGTTAGAACCATGTTGTGGAAAAAAACGAACGAACTTTTTGACCAACCCAATATTTTGTTTTTCTGTTCACCATAATGGGTTCAAACCATGAAAAAATAATAGCTAATATATATGGGTCTCTTGAGTGCCAGGTACTAGGTTAAATGCTTGATTATGTACATAGTTTGAGCAGATGTAATTTAAAGAAATTTAATATTCAGTGAAAGTAAATTTATATTTGGAATGAAAGTACATTTAAATCTAAGGATATTTTTAAAAAGACATAAAAGCAAGGCAGTTTACAATTGGTACTTCCTGGATATTGGCTTAAATTGGTTTGTAAAAACGCCAGTGTATACTGTTCATTTTTATGGATATTTGAACAGGTACTGATGAGATTTTTTTCTCCTGTGAAAGTGAATTTACCTCGTTGATTCAGAGTGTGAACTGCATCGCACGTATAGAAAACAGCAAATGAGGCCCCACTGCTTGCAGGTGCTGTGCCCAACACTGTAGGGGATGCAGTCAAGAGTATTGTGTTGTCCCTGTCTTTAATGTATTAAATATCAATAGAAGACTTAGTGGTTGCAGGCAAGAGTGATAGGTATAAGACTAGCTAACTTTTTGTAACGTTCACTCTGTGCACTCACAGTATGTGCTGAGCTGAGTGCTTCACATACACTATTTCATGTCATCCCAATAACAACCCTATGGGATAGCCACTGTTACCTTCATTTCACTGGTGGGGAGACCGAGGCAGTAGACTGGTTCGGAAACACACCTGTGATCACACAGCTGTGAAGTAATGAAGCTCTGTTTTGAACTCAGCTGACATTCTTATCCACCACTGTAATCTGCAGTAAAAAGAGTACCAGAGGCAATGTGCAATAAAATTATCACATGAATTCTGTAGATGATTTTCAGATTGTTTTAAAAGAGAGAAAGATCCAATTTTAGCTGAACTGGTTAAGGAGTTTTGGTGTTTCTGGGGCTAATCCTCAAGGGAGAGAATGTCCTAAACATTTCAAGTGGAATTCTGCACAGGGGTAGGAGAGCCTAATATGTTTGAATAAAACAGTACATTTTTGGGGGCTGTGTTGAAAGATTGGAGAAAGAGGCTGTAGAAGAGTTTAGAAAGATAGGGCAAGTTTTTTGCGAATGTAATTAAGAACTGATGTTTGGGCTTCCCTGCTGGCGCAGTGGTTGAGAGTCCGCCTGCCGATGCAGGGGACACGGGTTCGTGCCCCGGTCTGGGAGGATCCCATATGCCACGGAGCAGCTGGGCCCGTGAGCCATGGCCACTGGGCCTGCACGTCTGGAGCCTGTGCTCCGCAACGGGAGAGGCCACAGCAGTGAGAGGCCCGCGTACTGCAAAAAAAAAAAGAACTGATGTTATCATTGAGATAAGTCTTCCTGTGTGTAGCATGTTTTGTTCATTGAGATGTACTTATTTCTCTTCAGTTGATTCGGGAGGAGCAAACTTACCTCGACAAGCAGAAGTATTTCCAGATCGAGATCACTTTGGCCGCATATTCTATAATCAGGCAGTTATGTCTTCTAAAAGTATTATACAGGTAATTTCTCATTAATGAGACGTATTGCTTTTTGCATCAAATGTCTTTGCTAACCAGGTAGCCTGAGATGACTTAAAACAGAATTTGTTTTTTTTTTTTTTGGCTGTGCCATGCAGCTTGCAGGATCTTAGTTCCCTGACCAGGGATTGAACCCAGGCCCTGGCAGTGAAAACATGGAGTTCAAACCACTGGACCGCCAGGGAATTTCCAGAACAGAATCTAATACAGAATTTAGTCTTTTTCCACAGAAAGCATCATAAAGATATCTCTAGTCAGATTCATCTGCTAAATATGGGAATACTGTTATGCTATAATAAAGGTTATTTACCAAAGGAAAAGAGTTTTTAAAAAGAAGGAACACTGAGTAAAGTTGCTTTTTTAGGACTATACTCTGGAGGAATTCTAGTATATGTATGAGGAGACATGTACAAGGAAGTTCCTTGTAGCATTGTTTGTTATAGCAAAAGATAAAACAAAGTAAATGCCCATTCATAGGAGAGTTATAATAGTTACTAGCTGTTAAAATGAATGAACTAGAATTGTGTGCGTCAACAGAAATAAGTCTCAAAAAATATGTTGGGTAAAAAAAAAAAGTGTAGAATAAATGTATAGCAAATTGCTATGTATGCAAGTGTTAAATATGTCAAATCTATTATGTATAAACAGGTACATGGGAATGATAGACTCAACTTTAGAACAGTGGTTACCTTTGAGGTGGGAGGGAGGAGGAGAATAAAGGCCAAGTAGGAGGTCTATAGAGGCTTCAACTGTATCTGAAATATTTTATTCCTTTAAAAAAATTCAGAAGTAAGTTTGACCAAATGTTAAGATTTATTAAGACTGGGTATTAGGTAAAGAATATTTATTTTACTATTCTAATCTTTTTTGTATGTTTGAAATACTTCATAATACTGCTGCAACTCCTTTGTTTTTGTTTTGTTATTGAATTTCTTAAGTTTGTAGTATTTTTATTAGTATTCTAATTAATAGTCATCACTTGCAATTATTATCTCTCTTCTCTATAATCTACCAATACAATGTGTTGTTATTATTTATTATATATTTTACTGTTATGTGGCGACCTTGCGTATATCTATGCTTTGTTTATCTAAATAGAAACTTCAACTTTGCTCACTTTTGCACAGATGGCCCTTGCATCCATTATCTGTTATGAGATTCTTATTGTGATCTTTTGTCTTATAGGGGAAATTAGCCCATTTAACCTGGTATTATAGTTTATATAGCTATACGAAACTTGTATTAGTTTCCTAGGGCTGCCGTAACAAATTACCACAAACAGAGTGGCTTAAAATAACAGAAATTTATTCTCTCAAGTTTCTGGAGGCTAGACGTCTGAAATCAAGGTGGCGGCAGGGCCGTGCTCCCTCAGAAGGCTCTAAGGAAGATTCCGTTCCTTGCCTCTTTGAGCTTCTGATGGCTCCAGGCGTTCCCTTGGCTTGCGGCTATGAGACTCCAGTCTCTGCCTTGGTCTTCCCATGGTCTTCTCCTCTGTGCCCTCTCTCCCTTACAAGGATACTTGTCAGTCGATTTAGGGCACCCCTGGGTAATCTAGAGTGATCTTATCTGAAGATGCTTAACTTAATTACATCTGCAAAGACCCATTTTTTTTTGAATAAGGTCACATTCACAGGTTCCGGAGATTTAGGTGTGGACAAATTTGGGGCACGGAGGGGCACCATTCAACCCACTGTAGACCTCTGCCACCTTGCATGCTTAGTCCGTGCTCTGTCTTTCTCTTCATGTAGCTTTTGTGGGACTATATAAAACGTCAGCCAACATCTAACATATTTATGGAGAAGCTACTCTAAGCCAGGCCCTGTACTAGATGAATAAAACCAGGTAGGGTCTCTGCTCCTGTGGAACCTGAAGCTTGAAGTGCTTTAAGAACTAGGTCTTTTTAAAATTAAAAGTGTCCTTATAATTTTGAATAAGCAATATCTGCTTATGATAAAAAAATCTAAAATATCTAAGGGGCATTTGACTGAATGCCTTCAGTTTGCCTATTTAATTTTTGTTTCCTAAAAATTTTAACATCAGTATTTCTTTAACTGAGCCACTTCTCAGCATTTATTTTTTCTATTTCACCCCAATAGGAAGTTTGTGGTTGAGGTTTGCCTTCTTATATTCTCATGAACCTCGTGGAATTAAAAAAAAAATCTAGTTGTTATTGTATCCTAGTGTCCATGTTGCCTCTTCTCATCTTTTCCCCAATATATGAACTATAAACCTGATATCGCCACTGAAGCTATTGCTTCGTACTTTACTGAGAAAGTCATGTGTGAGCACTGTTCTATTAAAAACAATACTGCTTACTCTGTCGTTTTTTTTAATCCCAGGAAGAATTGTCTTTCTTCTCCAAGACTAGACTTGTCATTTATAATCTTAATACTGATCCCTTATTTGTGCTTCATCATTAATCCTTTCTCTCTTTTGCTTTAATATTTCACATCCACTTAATTTTTTTTCTCACAGCCAATAATCATGTTGACTTCCTCTTTTTTTTTTTTAAAGGAAAAAGTAGCAAAAAATGATGCACAAAGAAAAGGACCTTTTCTAGCTTCTGCTGTTTTTGAAGCTTCTCTCCCTCCCTGGATTACCAGACTTCTTAAGGATTGGCCCAGCATCTTCGTTCCTGACCACTCACTTTCCTAAAAACCTTGCTGCCCTCGGAGGGTCCCGCTAACCTTAACCTCCTAGAGATTCTCACGCTGTACAACCTGTTGGTTTTGTTATTTTTCCCTTTCTTGAAATTCTCCTTAGGCTTCGTGCCACTGGTTTCCTTCTTCTCCCACTCTCTTCATTTAATCCTCCCAACCCCATTCAAGAACTTGTCCTTAGTAGTTTAATAAAATCTAATGACATACCTGTCACTTCCATGATCATTCTCTGGTCCTGGCCTCCCTCCACCTCCACCTACCCTTGAGGTTCTGTTGTTTGGTTAGATTTCCTGCTGGTACCAGAGGCTCAGAGTAGACATTCCGTATTTAGCTGCCCCTGCTGATTTGTTCCTTCACCCATGTTTCTGTGTGCTGTTGACGGTACTTCCTTCTTGCTCTTTTCTCTAGGATTGAAACTTTGATGTCATCATTGACTCTTCTCTGATTTTTCCCCTACTTAATCCTTTTAGGTCAGAAATATATATCTTCCTTATTTTTGTACCCCTAGGAGCTCCTTTGATGCTGGGCAGGTAATCAATACATAGTAAACCTTTGATGAATCAAGTCATGTTGGTTTTTACCTTTGGATTGGTCCTCTCCACTCCATTCCTACTGCCATCACCATAGTTAGTTCAGGCATTTTCTGTCTATTGTACACATTACTATAAGGTTATTCTTTATCTAGTTCCCTTGTTCCAGACCAAACTTCACAGCCTGATACTTAAGACCTCGTGTGATCTGGTTGCAGCCTAACTTTCTAGCCTTATTGATCATGCACTGTAAACTGCCGTCAGTCTGAAGTGCTTGCTATTTTTCATGTGCATCGTGACCTTTAAGAGTTTCTGCTCAGGTCCATGCCGGACTCTCTTTCCCCCAGTCCTTCCATATGGGTTGATCTGAGTCTCCAACCCATTTTCCAAGGTGCATCTCAGATGCCACCTTTTCCAGGAAAGCTTCCCAGAATCCCTTACCGGAAGTGATCTTCCCCCCCACCAACTCCCATAATTCTTGAGCTATACCTTACTAATGGCATTTATCCCTTTTATCTAGACATATCCTGACTAATTTCCTTTACTAGACTCTATGCCACTTGAGATTAGAGACAATATTGGATTGTTTATATCCCAACGCATTTACTTACCTACTTAATAATTTATTATTTGAGTGAAACTCCTTAATAACCATTAAAGTGATACCTAACATACTGAGTAGTTCTATTTCCTATATTTTAATGTAGTTTATTATTATTATTATTACCATCATCATCATTATTTTTGGCTGCGCCGCATGGCTTGCAGGATCTTAGTTCCCTGAGCAGAGATTCAACCCAGGCCATGGCAGTAAAAGTGCCGAGTCCTAACCACTGGACGGCCAGGGAATTTCCAACATATTTTATTATTTATTTAAAACTTTGGTTTAGGTGGACTGTTAGCAATTTTTTGTATTTCCTACATAACGCAATAACTGTTGTAACTGCAGTTATGTTACGTGTGCATTTTGATAGTGAGCACTAGCTTCCCTTACTTGTTCAATCACTATTCCTCCCCAAGGTTGGTTTTTATTTAATGTTATTAACCTTGCCCTTTGTAAGTCCATTTATCCACTGATTTCTAAGAAGTATGTCTCTTGACAACCATATCTCTGTTTTTTCCTATATTTTTGCGGCTGTAAAGATGTGGCCAGATTCCTACAGACCTCCCAGTTTCAACAATTTTGTTTTTGCACTTGAGAAAAAACAGTTAACTAGGTAGTTACCTTTGTATTCTCTTCTGTGTCATTTTTCCTTACTTTCTGGTAGGTTTTAGGACCCTGGTTTGTTTTGAAGTTTAAAGACTTGGCGTATTGGTGTCCAGTGGTCTTTCTCTGAGCCTCGTGTCCTGAGGATACCTTCTCTGGTCCTTCTCCAGATCCATGCCTGATGCCGTGATGATCTTGGGGCTGTGCTTCTTTTGTTTTCCTGATGTGGTTCCCATGTTGCTGGCTTTTTAAATGTGAGACTTATAGTTCTCTTCAGAAGTGGGATCTTGGTGTTTGTTTTCTTCAAGTCTTACGTTACCATTAAGTTTTATAGTCTAGTGAGAGTCTAGTCTAGACTGGTTTTGCTCTGATGCATTAATTCTCTTCCTCATTTTACTGTAATCCTTACCACACCAGCAGCAAATGTTTCATTTTTTATTAACGGTTTATTTCTTCTGAAATATCTGTTATTCACCTAGCTATGCTTAGTTGCAGCTCCTCAGGCCTTTCCCCCTATTTTCTTCTTTGCACTTCTGCCTGTTTGTTCTTCTTTTTGGAGATGTGCCTAAAATTATTCTCAAGTGTCCCTCCCTTCCTCTTTTCTTAACTTTTCCCTCTTCCCTCCTTGGCTTAGCTCATTATTTTTGAAATTTATTTTCTTTGCCTCAGACCTTGGTAATTGTTTTGAGGGTCCTAGTTAGGATAAACACTGTATATTATTATTTTTAAAATGCATTTCAACCTTCTCATGAAGCCAGATAGGGTCAGGGGTAGAAGAAACCACTCTTTTTTATTTTGTTTTTAGGCTCTCTGATAAAAAGGTTGAGGAAGAAACAGAATGTTCTGAGTGAGATGGACTTTTTGTTTTCTGTGTACACTTCATCCTATCCAGTGAGCACGGATAAGTATGCACGTTCTAGAATCAGCAGTGTGATCGTTGGTATAGTTGATAATGTTCTTGAATTCTGGACAGCCATTGAATAGATATGTGTGTATTATGGCTTTTATTTTTTAATGGTGACTTTAGGTAGACGAAGAAAAAAGTGATACAGGCAGTATTTGCTTTCTACAGTACTTTGAATGGAAAAAGAAGAAAGATGAGAGATTTAAAAAGCATATTATAATTTTAATGGCTTTTCCACCAAGCAACTGGAAATCTCCCTCCCCAAGTTCTATTACATTTATCACAGAGAGCCTTTGAGCTAGATAGTCTTTGGCAATTTTTCAGTGGAAAGATGGAGGTCTAAAGTTCACACAGCTTCTCAGAATTGGGTATAAAACCTCTTGACTCCCTCTCAGACACCCCTTCCATAGGGCAGGCTGCTGACCTACAATATGTAATTTGTTTTTGGTGTGACGAGAACCAGTCTCTACTTGTGCAGGCAAGACCTGGAGGGTAATGAAATTTTGTCCAAAGTTTTTCCAGATTATTACCTCTGTTTTGTAGCCTCTCGTTTCTTTTCACTTCCAGCTTTTGCTGTGCCGTCTGTGCCAGTGATGACAAAGATTGTTACTGTCAGTTACACATCATTCTTAGCCTCCTTGCTGTTTTCTTGCTCTGAATTCAAGTTTTTGAGTTGCCATGGGCCTCCTGACCCTGCAAGAGGGATTTCTTGGCTTGTCCTTGTCACAGAGCAGGCCCACTTCTCCGGTGACAGGGTGGATGGTGGCCTCTCAGTGGAACTCGTGGGAGCTGTCTTTTGTTCTGATGCAGATGAGGGGCGCAGTCATGTCTCTCCTGACATAGTGCCTGGGATTTGCCCACACAGCCAAACCTGTACTCTGAGCATGGTCAGAACAGCTTGTGGTCACGCAGCTTCCTTATGTCCCTTTAATGTCCCTTTAGTAGAAGAAAGCAGCAGAATTATCTTTCTGGGGTTCTGAATCATTTGTCCAGTGTGGCGCAGTGTAAGGTCTTGATTGTACTGCAGACAAATGCTTTGGGATGTGGAAAGTCATCGGTGCTGTTTGGGCCCTGGGGTCCCCATGCTCTGTGAGAAGCAGCAGTAGACACAGTGGCGGAGCTCTTGGTGCCCGTTCACTCTATTTTGTGAGTGAAGAGCTCAGAATTAAATGCAGAAGAGGAGATTGTGTGACAGTGGTGACTTAACTGTTTTCATTTATTTCTATTGAGCAATATATATATTTTATAAATTTATTTATTTTTGGCTGCATTGGGTCTTCGTTGCTGTGCACAGGCTTTCTCTAGTTGCAGTGAGCGGGGGCTTCTCATTGCGGTGGCTTCTCCTGTTGCGGAGCACGGGCTCTAGGTGCGCGGGCTTCAGTAGTTGTGGCACTCAGGCTCAGTAGTTGTGGCTCACGGGCTCTAGAGCGCAGGCTCAGTAGTTGTGACGCACGGGCTTAGTTGCTCCGCGGCATGTGAGAGCTTCCTGGACCAGGGCTCAAACCCATGTTCCCTGCATTGGCAGGCAGATTCTTAACCATTGCGCCACCAGGGAAATCCTTGCTTTAGCAGTAGTAAGTTTTGTGTCTGTTAGATACTTGGAACTAGAATAGCCTCTCTTTCTCATTGATGAAAAATTTGAGAATTTTGATTCCTGTATACTTAGTAACTCTAGCTCTTGTATTTTTTTAAATTTTATAAGTTTTATTGAGGTGTAATTTATTGAGCTATAATTCACATACCATACAATTTACTCATTTAATAGGTATAATTCAATGGTTTTTAGAGTACTTACAGGGTTGAATCAATTTTAGAACACTTTTATCACCCCAGAAGGAAATGCCATGCCCACTGGCAGTTAATCTCATTTTTACCCAGTCCCTCCAGCCCCTGGTAACCTATGGATTTGCCTGTTCTGGACATTTCATATAAATGGAATTGCACTAAGTGGGCTTTTGGGCCTGGTTTCTTTCACTTAGCCTAATGGCTTCAGGGTTTATCCACGTCTTTCTCTTGGTTTTTCATCATTCTCTGGGATGGTACTAATGCTAATGCTGGTCTGTCTCCCATCTCTGGACTAGAGGAATAGTTCACAGATACATTAAAGAGCAACAACAACAAAGCACTTCAGAGACTATCCTAGGTCTTCAGATGGGCCTCAATTGTAGTCACTTAAGGGAGATGGTTTTTGATCTCTGTATTAGTTCTCTATTACTGCAGAACAAATTACCCCCAGACATAACAGTTTAAAACAACAACATTTATTATCTCACAGTTTCTGTGGGTTAGGGGTCTGGGCACAGCTTAGCTGGATCCTCGAGCTCTGCACTTAGCTGGATCATGTGACTGACTGCAGTCCTCTCAAGGCTCCGCCCCCTACCTCATTCATGTGGCTGTTGGTAGGATTCAGTTCTTTGCAGAAACCCCTCAGTCCCTTATGAGCTGTTGTGGGTTCTTTCCTTTGTGGGCCTCTCCATACAGCATGTCACAGCACGTCAGCTAGCTGCATCAGAGTGAGCAAGCAGGGGGGCGAGAAAGAGGGCCAGCAAGACAGAAGACGCGGCCCCTCACACCCTGAGCACAGCAGTGACGTCCCATCACTTGCCATGTTCCATTCATTAGCGGCATGTCACCAGACCCACCGCACGCTCAAGGGGTCGTGATCATACAGGAAGTGAATACCAAGAGTCTAATATGACGGGGGCGGGGGGTGGTGGCGTTTTAGAAGCTGCCTACCACAGTCTCCTACTCTGTTACTGAGCAAAAGTCTTCTGTATATGTTTGTGATGCCTCACCTGGTGTCTGAGAAGTGGATTGTTGATTTCCTTGACTGCGGAGATTCTGTGGCGAAAAGGCATCTGAAGTGTTCTTAGGAATATGGTAAAATTTGTTTTGTGAGAGAGCATTTGTGATAGTTAAAAAGGGGCTTGGAGGTCTCAAGCCATAAGTTTTAACAACAAGATAGGGGAGAATACAAAGTGAGTTGGGTATTCTCTTCCCCACCCGTGCCCTCACCCCCAGTCTAGGTTCAGAGATGGGGGAAGATCAGCCAGCAAGACAGAGAAGAATCAAAGGAGGTGGGACTGGGGTTTAAATGGGTCCCTGATGTGGAGCCCGGCAGCACTGCCCCTTGGAGCTGCGGGGTACAAAGGGGCTGCAGCATGATCGAAACCCTGACTGCCCATCTCAGATGGACATTGGAAGATCTGAGGGCTGGAGAGACTGTTGTTTGCCTTGTGTGCTAATAATTTGTCAGCTAGTCTCTTGAGAGACTTTTCTGCTAAATTGGTACATCTTTTCTCTCCACCCTGAGATGACAGGATGACATTTAGTTTCATTTCCCTCATTTTTGTCTTGTGACATTTTGACAGGATAATTTGTCTTTGTTTGCTCCATCCCCACCCCCCAACCCCCAGTCCTCAGTCTTGGGACACCACTTGCTGGCAGTTGCTCTTCTTTTCTCTCCTTTTGCTCAATAGTTGTTTTCATGGAACCCTGCTGTGCCTCTTTAGTTCTTTAGAGCTTACTTTTGAAAATTGTCCCCTTTTATATTCTCACATCATTGTGACTCTTCTCTAGTTCCTTGACTTCTTTTTTTGATAGTGGATTCTAGTGTTCTAGTGCAGAGAACAGGGTGATAAGGTGAAATTGTGTCCTTTGCTTCTGATATAAACTTAAAGAAAAACCCATAAAATATTTCAGACTTGAAGAAAGTACAGAGAATAATAGACCAGAACACTCATGTATCCTCCACTTGGATTTATGAAGTACTAACCTTTCCTGTGTTACTTTTTGCCCCAGATTTTTAAAGAATTTATTTATCCACAGTATCCCTTTCAAAATATTGTATTGACGGACATGTTGGCTATTTGCATATTTTGCTATTATGAACACTGCTATGATGAATGTTTCCTTGTGCTTGTGGGCAAGAGTTTTTCTAGCCATAGATATCTTCAAAACAGACTTCTGTGGGGAGGTGGGGTGTGGGTGGAGGGAGAGAAATAGGTGAGGGGGATTAAGAGGTGCAGATCTCCAGTTGTAAATGAGTCATGGGTATGAAATGTACAGTGGGGGGAATATAGTCAGTAATTATGTAATATCTCTACGTGGCGACATACTGTAACTAGACTTATTGTGGTGATCATTTTGAAATGTATAGAAATATCAAATCCCTCTGTTGTATTACAGTAACTAACATAGTGCTGTAGGTTGATTATACTTCAAAACCAACCAAACAAACAAGCCCATAAAAAAAGAGATCAGATTTGTAGTTACCAGAGACGAGGGATAGGGGGAAGAGGAATTGGATGAAGGAGGTCGAAAGGTACAAACTTCCAGTTTTAAGATAAATAAGTAATGTGATGTAATGTGCAATATGAATGATATAATGAACACTGCTCTATGTTATATATGAAAGTTGTTAAGAGTAGATCCTAAGGGGTTTTTTCATCATAAGAAAAACATTTTTCTTCTATTTTAAAAATTTTGGGGACTTCCCTGGCGGTGCAGTGGTTAGGCTCCGCTTTTTTTTTTTTTAATTTGCCACATGGCATGCAGGATATTAGTTCTTCCACCAGGGACTGAACCCGAGCCCCCTGAAGTGCAAGTGCGGAGTCCTGACTACTGGACCGCCAGCAACGTCCCTGATGGATATTTTCTAAAACTTACTAAGAATCATTTCATGCTATATGTAAGTCAAATCATTATGCTATATACTTTAAACTGATACAGTGCTGTATGTCAATTATATTCCAATAAAACTGAAAGAAAAAAAACTGGGTGATTGATAAGCAAAACCATAAGTGGCAAACACTTCTGTAGCATGTTGACAAAGAAATGTTACAGCCATTTTTCATAATGTTACATGAAATAGGGGAAAATGCCTTTTGTGACAGCCATTTAGATGGAAAAATGTTAACTCATGCTGCCTTTCACTTTTCGATTAATACTAGTGTGGCTTTTTTCTTTTTTTTTCCAGAACAGATACTTGTATGACTAGAAGGAAAACTGATGGCATATTGGAATTAGCAAAACCTACTTTCATGTGATAATTTAAGAAAATATTCACCACATACTTCTCTTATTTTTCTCTGTGATATTGTTTATTCCTGTCTAGGGGTAATCAGCAAAACCCATATTTATTATGTGTCCTACTAATCTCTAAGCAAGAATTTTTTAAAAGCTTTTATCATGGAAAATTTCAAACACACACAAAAGTAGAGAACATAGTACTGTGAACCCTCAGGTATGCATCACCCAGCTTCAACACAATGGACTTTCTTTTCAGCAAGATTTTCAATTGTGACGCTAACATTAGTTTTATATTTAGAAGGTCTTATGTTCCGGATGACACAAAATTAACATTACTCACTTGGAGAATTATTTCAGTATTCCTTTGAGGTATGTGGCAGTTGTTTAGAGGCCTTTTTATTACTGTTATTATTATTAGATTTAAAAGCTGTCCTTTTAATATAATTTTGCCAATTTATGGATGGATTGTGAGTTTCTTCTCTCCATTAGTTGCTCAGGGTAAAGGTCTGTTTGGCCAGTCTTCTCTTTAACAGGGAGATTGTCCACAAGCTTTGTAAAGTGTGACATAAGTCCTTCAAAATGCTTTGATACAAAAGTTAGGAAACCATTCTAAACACTTAGAGGACTCCATTTTAAAAATGAAACACAGGGAATTCCCTGGTGGCCTAGTGGTTAGGATTCTGGGCTTTCACTGCCGTGGCCCTGGTTCAATCCGTGGTCGGGAACTGAGATCCCACAAGCCGCATGGCACAGCCAAAGGGAAAGAGAGAAACACGGGTACAAGCTAGTAATATCCCCTGGTACTGCAGTGTTTGTGGAACTGTAGATCCAGGGACTGTGTAAATTCACTGTCAGAGCTGTACTGCATGAGTTTCTTGTGTGCTTGGATTCCAGATAGCAGTGGTCATGGGCTCCTGTACAGCAGGAGGAGCTTACGTGCCTGCGATGGCTGATGAAAACATCATCGTACGCAAGCAGGGTACCATTTTCTTGGGAGGACCTCCCTTGGTAAGAAGCTAGTTGTTTGTTTGTTTCTTTTGGGTAAGAACATAGTCTTGTTTGCTTACTTGCTTGATTGATTGAAGTAAAACATGCATAATATAAAATGTACCATTCTAACCATTTTTAAGTATACAGTGCTCTGGCATTAAGTATATTCACTTTGTTGTGCAACTCTCACCACCATCCATCTCCAGAATGTTCTTATCTTCCCAAACTGAAACTCTGTCCCCATTAAACACTAACTCCCTATTCCCCACCTCCTTCACTGCCCTGACAACCATGATTCTACTTTGTCTATGAATTTGGCTACTCTAGGAACCTCATTTAAGTGGGATCATATAATATCTGTCCTTTTGTGTTTGGCATATTTCACTTAGCAAAATGTCCTCAAGATTTATCCATGTTGTAACGTGTTTCAGAATTTCCTTCCTCTTTGAGGCTGAATAATACTCCAATGTATGTACATACCACATTTTGTCTGCTTATCCATCAGTGGACTTTTGGGTTGCTTCTACTTTGAGGCTATTTGGAATAATGCTGCTGTGACCATGAGTATACAAATACCTGTGTGAGTCCCTGCTTTCACTTCTTTTGGGTATATGCTCAGAAGTGGAATTGCTGAATCATTTGGTAATTCTATGTTTAAATTTTGGAGGAATCACTTCCTTCCTCTTTATGGCTGAATAATGTTTCATTGTATGGATAGGCTGCATTTTGTTTATCCATTTATCAGTTGATGGACATTTGGATTGTTTCCACTTTTTGGATATTATGAATAATGCTCCTATGAACATTCATGTATAAGTTTTTATATGGGTATGTTTTCATCTCTATTGGATATAAACCTACAAGTACAATTTCTGGGTCATATGGTAGCTCTAAGGTTAACATTTTGAGGAACAGCCAAACTGTCCAGAGCATATTTTACCTTCTTGCCAGCAGTGTGTGAGGGTTCTGATTTCTCTACATTCTCTCCAGCACTTGTTCTTGTGTGTCTGTTTGACGGTAGCCATCATAGTGGGTGTGACATGGTATCTCACTGTGGTTTTGATTTTCATTTCCCTAATGGCTAATGAAACTGAGCATCTTTCATGTGCTTGTTGGCTATTTGTGTATCTTCTGTGGAGAACTGTCTATTCAGATCCTTTGCCCATTTTGTAATTGGGCTCTTGTCTTTTTATTGAGTTGTAAGAATTCTTCATGTGTTCTGGATACAAGTCTCTTATCAGATGTATGATTTGCAAATATTTTCTTCTATGGGTTGTCTTTTCACCCTCTTGATGGTATTTTCCTTTGAAGCATAAACATTTTAAATTTTGATGAAGTCCAATTTTTATATTTTTTTCTTTTTTTTTTTTGCTTGTGCTTTTGCTGTCCTATCTGTGAAGGTATTGCCTATTCCAAGGTTGCAAAGATTTAATCCTTTGTTTTCTTCTAAGAGTTTTATAATTTTAACTCTTACGTTTGGGTCTGTGATCCATTTTGAGTTGTTTTTTGGTGCGGTTTCAGGAAGGGGTTCGACATTTTTCTGTACGTGGACATGCAGTTGTCTCAGCATCATGTGTTGAAAGGACTGTCCTTTCCCCCTTGAATGGTGCTGGCTGAAGAAAAATACTTTTACTTATCTTTTCTTCTACTCAAGGTCAATAACAAACCAATACATTGTTAAGTGAAAACAGCAAGGTGCTTACACACAGTGTGTTAACTTTTGCGTAAAGTGGAGGGGGGGAATTATACATTTGTAAGCTTGTATATGCATAAAGAAACTGAAAAAGATAGAGTAAATGTTGTTTAAAAGCAGAGGAGATGAAGCCGGGTGGGAGAGAGACCTTTGACTTTCTGAGTCTTGTGAAAACATCTTTTCAAAAGGTTAAGGCCCCCCCAACCAAGAAAAAAGAGTTAGAATAGCTATGAGTGGTGCTCTAAACTTTTAATACTAGCAAGCTTTATGGATCACTGGTAGGGCAGCTACATGATTTGCAGACCCCAGTGCAAAATGAAAATATGGAACCCTTTTTTCAAAAAGGAGAAAACTACTGTAGAAGATACTAAAATATGAAACATGTTCCCTTCTTCTGTGGTCTGTCTACCAGTCATGGTGTTTTTATTTGTTATTTAATGACAGGCCCCACCCCACCCCTGCCCCCGCCCCCGCCAGGCATCTCTACTTCCCATGGGCCCACCATGTCCCCAAGGAGGTGCTGCCTCCATGTGAGAATGTGCTTGGTACCCAGATGGGGAACGAGCAAAAGCCTAGCCCTTAGCATCCCCCCCCAGCCCCCCCTCCCCCAACACGCAGAGTGGCCTGTTGGAGAGCACACCTCAGCAGCACACCTCAGCACTGCCAGCCCAGGACAGTGGTGGGGCTGCCATGCTCTTCCCTGAGACACCATGGGGGGCACACCTGACCTCTGATCCTCCCTACACCTGTGTCAGGCCCCCAGTGGGGGCGGGTGTACCAGGTGCTAGGCAGGGGTGGGGAGGAGAAGGTAGGGCAGGACCCAGGGCCCAGGCACCAGTCAGCAGGGAAGCGGGGAGCCAAGAACCCATCCCAGGGAGATGGGGGGAGGCAGACTGCACAAGATCTGAGGCTCTAAACCTCAACACACATGCTCCGTTGTCCCATCAGACTTCACTTACAGAACACAGATTCAAAGATAAAGTTAGTTAGACTCTCACTAGGATGACCACTGAGCATTAAACTCCAAGCACAGGGCCCTTCTGAGAGTGGGACCCTGTGCAACTTCGCTGGCCACCTGCCCGTGATGCAGGCACTGAGGACTGGATTATGTCGTCCTCGGCTCTTCCTCATCTCTCCTCTGGACGCCTCCATTGTGATTTTCAGGAAAGCAGTTGTCACCCTGCTTTGCTTATGTCACAACATGATCCTAGACTTCAGAGTGATAAAGAGAGGCTCGGTGAAGACACAGGTAATTTCTACTGGTTACAACAAAACATCCCATTACGTAAGTAAAATCCAAGAATATTGAATAGGTAAAAAGAATAATGTCAAGGAACTTCTAAAGCTATAATAAACCTACAAGTGGAGTAATTCAGCCATAAAAAGGAAAGAAGTTTTGACACATCCTACAACATGGACAAACCTTGAAAACATTGGGCCAGACACAAAGAACAAATATTGTATAGTTACCCTTCTATGAAATATGTAGAATAGGCAAATTCATAGAGACCGAAAGTAGATTAGCTGTCGCCAAGGACTGGGAGGGGGTAGAATGGGGAGGGACTGCTAATGAGTATGGGGTTTCTTTTGGGAGCGATGAAATGTTCTGGAATTAGGTGGTGGTGATGGTTGTTATACAGCCTTGTTAATATAATAAAAAACACTGAATTGTATTCTTTTAAATGGTGAATTTTGTGGTATGTGAATTATATCTTAAAAAGTAAGTTTATTGCTTCAAAAGTCTATCAAAGAATTATCTAGTTTTGGAATATTAACTCAAGTTTATTAAAAAGAGTATATTAAAAGATGTTATACTTTGATGTTAAATAAGTGTATTTTCCAAATGATTGTGTTAATTTTTAATAACTTTTACTGAGGATCAGATAAACCTGAAGAGCTGCCTTTTCAAATGAATTAAAAGTCTCAAGGCATTATTCAAAACCCCTGCAGCATAATATTAAATATTATTCTTCAATATTTCTCTAGCTATGTGTGATAGCAATCGTTGGTTAATTTACCTATGTGTAGTAAACTTTCCTGGGTAATTCTTGATTATTTTTCACTAGAGAATAAGTAAAGATATGACTAAAATTTTAAAACATCTTTTTGGGAATATAGGTAGTATCATAATACTGAAATAATGCTAACTGTTTTCAAGAGAAGATTTTGTCTAAAGGTCAGCATTACAATGTCTATTCAGTGGATTCAGATTTAACTTGTGCCTTAGAAAGAAGCAACGTAGCAGCTGAAGTCTGCAGTTCTGTTAGAGAACTAAACCTTGTTCAGTAGTCTACCATCAAAAGGCTGTATTTACAGGCAGAAAAAGCAGCAGCAGCAGCCTTACCTGCTTGAGAATTCTAAATTTTGATGCTTGTTTCACTGAAAATTGAGAAAAGGCTTTGTAGGTTTCACACATAATGTGAGGTTGTAGCTTTCAGTAGTTTAACGTGGTTGGAAAAAAAATGCATGCTAATAAGGTAAATTTTTTTAACTTTTTATTTTATATTGGAGTATAGTTGATTAACAATGTTGTGATAGTTTCAGGTGTACAGCAAAGTGATTCAGTTATACATGTATCTATTCTTTTTCAAATTCTTTTCCCATTTAGGTTGTTACATAGTATTGAGCAAAGTTCCCTGTGGAATAAGAAAAATTTTTGAAGGGGTTTTTTAGTTCTCCTACCTTTTGTTTATCATCCGAACTTGTTATTTAATAGAATGAGCAGCTTTCATTTTCTCTTTGACTTTTATCATCTTTATACCTATCACAGTTTCAAACATGTTGTGGGTGTTCCATAGATATTAAATCTTTATGACAAGATTTAATATCTTGTCCATAGATAAATGTTCCATAGATATTAAATCTTGATGACAAATCTTTATTTTTTCAGTTGATATCAGTCAGTTCCCTGAAAATGAATTATCATATGTCAGACGTTTATTCGTTTTTACAACTTTAAATATCCAGACACCTCTTATAAGTAGCTATTGTCTGGACTGAATGTTATTTTACACCAAATTTTTTGGGAAGAAGAGAATCAAGAATTTAGTTCTGGGGCTTCCGTGGTGGTGCAGTGGTTGAGAGTCCGCCTGCCGATGCAGGGGACATGGGTTCGTGCCTCGGTCCGGGAAGATCCCACATGCCGCGGAGCGGCTGGGCCCGTGAGCCATGGCCGCTGAGCCTGTGTGTCCGGAGCCTGTGCTCCGCAATGGGAGAGGCCAGAATAGTGAGAGGCCCGTGTACCGCAAAAAAAAAAAAAAAAAAGAATTTAGTTCTGGGGGTGCATAATTGGAGGTGAAAAATTTAATTACCTGGAATAGTATTTTATTTAAGACAGAGCTTTTGATGTAGTGAATAAGTCATTTCTATGCTGTATTTTAGATTAGTGTTCATTATTCTCATAAAAGCTTTTCTTTTATTACTTGAAGAAAAAGAAACAAATTGACCAACCCAAAGCAGTAGGAATCAATAAATGATTCCTAAGGGATCAGGTTCACATTTAGCATTAAATGATTTTTCTTGCTTTTTCTTGTTCGAATTTCTCAGGCTATAATTGTCATTCTTTTTTAAAATTATTATTAATTAATTAATTTATTTTTAGCTGTGTTGGGTCTTAATTGCTGTGCGTGGGCTTTCTCTAGTTGTGGGGAGCGGGGGCTACTCTCTGTGCGGTGCACGAGCGTCTCATTGCGGTGGCTTCTCTTGCTGCGGAGCACGGGCTCTAGGTGAGTGGGCTGCAGTAGTTGTGGCTCACGGGCTCCAGAGCACAGGCTCAGTAGTTGTGACGCACGGGCTCAGTTGCTCCACGGCATGTGGGATCTTCCTTGACTAGGGATCAAACCCGCATCCCCTGCATTGGCAGGCGGATTCTTAACCCATGCGCCACCAGGGAAGTCCCTATAATTAAGTCATTCTTAATTTGTTACTTAAGGTTTCTTTCTTTTTAGTCATATTATGCTGAATCTCAGATGTGGGTAATCATGGAGATTTTTTCCTCCCATCTTAAAGCTATTATACCTTTAAGAGTTTGTTTTTGACAGTCACTGGAATTTTTCAACAAAGGTGAAAAAATAGCATTACTTCAATATATGTATTGTGTCCAAAGATGAATAAATCACAGTTTCTGCCATCAAGGAACTCACAGTATAGAGGAGATGACAGAGACACATGCAAATTACTGACATATAGTCTGGTAGGCACCATGTTGGAGGTGTAGGTGGAATGCTCTTGAACCACAGATGAGCAAACATTGCTCTGTTAAAACCATGGAGTGTCGTTAATGGTTAAAAGGCCTGGGCAGGTCAGGGAAAGCCACACAGAGCAGATAGGGCTTGAAGGATAATTGGGGATTCACCGGGTGGTTGAGAGGGAGAAGGGAGCCCAGCAGTAGGATCAGCATGTGCACAGACACAAAGGCTTTAACGTGGGTGTGGAGGCAGAATAATGTAGGGGAAAGAGAGTGTGCTTTCAGACCAGGAATGTCTGGGTTCAGATCAGGTTCCATCCCTTGCTCAGAGGCTGTGGGCAGGTTCCTTAGTGACTGTGGGTTCACATTTCTCGTCGGTAGACTAGAGACAATATTATCTAGGTTTACCTAGGTGGGTGGGATGAGAAACAAAATGTCTAGTTCTATGGAAGAAAGAATGGTAGATATAATCAGGTTAAGAGGTGTGTAGGACAGCATTTTAATACAGTAATTCCCTTACATACGAACTTTCAAGTTGAGAACTTTTGAAGATGCAAACGTGCCCCTGTATGCCAGCTGTTGTACTGTACTACTGTACTTTTCAAGGTACTATACTGTAAGATTAAAAATATTTTCTTTATTTTTTGTGTTTGTGTGTTTTTTATGTATTATTTATGTGAAAAGTATTATAAACCTATTACAGTATAGTACTATATAGCCGATTGTGTTAATTGGATACTTAGGCTAACTTTGTTGGACTTAACGAACAAATTGGATTTACGAACGCACTCTCAGAACGGAACTTGTTTGTTTGTAGGAGACTTTACTGTATCTCTGATGGAGAAAACTCACCATTGACTTTTATCCTTGTTGTAGGTTAAAGCAGCCACTGGAGAAGAGGTGTCAGCTGAGGATCTCGGAGGTGCTGATCTTCACTGCAGGTGAAACAGAAGCAGTTGTTTCTTTCCAGGATTGATTGTCACTTGTTTGTTTAAAAGAAGTGTTAAATTATTTTTTCCAGGTGTTAAACTTGCCAGATCAAACCAGTCTATTTGTTCTAGATCCGCTCTTTTAGGGTCCAATTCTTTAAGAGTTCCGTTTCTAAGCAAGAACATCAACTTTTTCATTATAGCCTAGAAAGACTGGAGAAACAGGTTTCTTATTTATTTAACAAACATCCATTGAGCACCTGTTATGTGCCAGGCACTGTTTAGGTATTTGAGATAATAAGATAGACATTGTCTTTGATCTCAAGAAGCTTATAGTCTAGTCAAAGAGGTGGGCAATAAAGAAATAATCAGCAAAAAATTCTATAAATATGTATACATGATAAGGGCTACAAAGAAGTATAGGCATATAGAAGATGGGGCTAACCCAGTGGTGTGCAGGCATTATGGCTTTGTTTAATTAACACTTAACAAAGTGGAGGACAGGATGCTGGATGGTGAGCCGTGGTTCAACAACAGACCACAAGAGAATTTGAAATAGAGAAGTTTATCAGTCACAGGTTCTGGAGGAAGTACACAGCACACCTTGAGGGGCCACATGAGGCGGTCTAGGCAGAGTGCCCAGAGAGAGAGACAGGACCTGGGTACATGTTTTTATTAGGGTCCATGGTTGGAGTGCTTTGGGGTCCCCTGACTACAGCTTGATTGGTCAATCAAATCAGAAGATTGGGGTATTGGTAAGTTCCATGGGGATTTTATCTAAGCATACAGGTGCAGAGAGGCAGGGGAGACTGTTGATCTTAAGAGCTGTTGGGGAAGTTATATGAGGACTTACATTTGCTTGTGACTGAGCTGCTATCTAGGGCTTGCTTGAGGAGCTAGTGTCCATTTAAGGTCCGTGCAGGCTGCTTGCAATGCTGGGGAGTAGCTTAGCTAAATGCTCAATAGCAGGTAAATGCTTAGCTGATTCACTGAGGAGGGAAAATGTCCTGCTTTGCGGCATCTGCCAATATCTGTGGTATGAATTATCCCGCCATAGCTGATTTTAAGCTACCAGCGGGACACCACTGAACATGGAATCAGGAAGAGATGCACACAGCTGGCCCTTGTGAGTCAGGCATGAGCCGCTCCTTCACATTGCTGGTCTTCCCATTTCAGGTTAGAGTTCAGGAGTAAGAAGATCATCTACCTCCTAGAATTTTGTGAGAATTAAATGAGATGGTATGTGTAAATTGCTTGAAACAATACCTGCTTTAAAATAAGTACCTGTAATTGTTAACTGCCATTATTATTATTGTTTATCATCGTAAGTGGTCATTCAATGTTTTGGACTTTTTCTTTTATGAGCAATTAGGAAACCATCGAAGAGTTTTAAGGAGAGTTTGTGCTACTATTAAACATTTCATTAGAAAAAAAAAATCCCTCTGTCTGCTAAATGGAGAATGAATGCTTAGAGGGTTGGCAATAGTGTGTGTGAGGGACCAGTTGGGTGGTTGTATCAGTAGCATACAACTATTGCTAGAGTTGGCTGAGAGGTGCCGGTGGCTTAGATAATTATGGTGGTAGTGAACGGAGGACGGGAGTAATCAGATTTGTGCTCTATTTTAGAGGTGGAATTGAGGGACTTGTTGATGGATTTCATATATGGGGCACAGGAAAGTGAGGTGACAAAGATGATGACATGAAATGGTTTCATTTCCTGAGATTGGGAAGACGGGAGGAGGGGCAGAGTTGGGGATAGGGCAGGGGGATCAAGTGTTGCTTTTGAACCTGCTAAGTTAGAGATGATCCAGACATCCAAGTAGAGATGCTGAATAGGCAGTTAACTGTAAGAGTCTGGAGCCTAGATCTGTGCTCAAGAACCATCAACATGGAGGTGGAATTTAAACCATGGGACTAGGTGAGCTCACCTTGAGGTGAGTGTAGATAAGGAAGAGGGCCCAGAACTAGACCCTAAAGAACCCACACATAACTGACAGGTAGATCTAATCATTGAGCTCAGTGGCCTGGGAGGTGCAGTAAACCTTTCTTTGCTTTGCCAAACCATAAACCAGGGAGGCAGGTGACTGTGGGAGCAGTCCAGTAGGTGGGAGATGGAAAATAGGTACAACATTTCCACCCTCCTATCAAAGAACACTGCCTTGCCTTTTGAAGAGTTGGCTAAGGAACCTACCTTTGCCTCAGTTTTTCATTCACTCCTTTCTTTTTGAGCACTTATTTGTGGATAGATTGATTGTACTAAGTGTTATGAGTAATACAGAAAAATTTCAGGCCTAGTCCCTGCCGTCAAGGATTTATAATTTAACTCGGCAGGTAAGAGATATAAATGAATGAACTAAAAAACAATTACAAAACAAATAAGCTATTATGCTTCCAGTTTTACAACTAGAGGCAAAAGGAGGAATGATTAAGGGAAGAGCTGGAGCAGAATTGAGGTAGGCAGAGAGAAGCTTCGAGAGCTTGAGTTTTCTGCCTGGGTTTAAACAGAAGACTTGCTTATTTTGGTGAACACTACTGTGAGCAGAGATGCAGCATTTCTCTCTTATCTGGTCATTTACTGACCATTTCAGGGAGACAGTGAAGTAGATGTTTCAGCCTGGAGAGAGAGAGGATGCAGGTAGAATAGAAACAGGACAAAGTGGGCTGCCACTGTTTGTAGGTGCTTAATCAGGGGAAGGAGATGAAGATAGTATTTGAGGAGCATTAATTAAAAAAATTTTTTGACAGTTTAAAGAAAGTCATCTGGTGCCCGTAAAAGCTGTAGGTGGTATATCAAGTTAGGCATGTAGGTTCTAGGATTCATCTTCCGTTTGCCTCACTTGTTACCCTTGTGACTAGACAAACTACATAACTTCCCAGAGCCTCATTTCCTCTTCTGTAAAATGAAGATATGAATAATTCCTGCGTCATAGCACAGTGTCTGTGGCATACTAAGCGCTCTATTACTTTTAGCTATCATCATTCATAGTAGCCTGTTTAAAATCATGGGACAGTGATTAGATGGTGATGGCTTTTTTGGGAACAGTGTCATAAAATTTACTAGGCACAACTTGCTCTGGGTTCTCTCTGTCATTGTAAATATGTATTTGTACATCTCCGATTCGTCATCCTTCGTAGTTAATTTGACACAAAGCTTTACATAGTAGTGTCTCATCAAAAATTTTCCCTTTCCTGTTGTTTTGGTAAATGCTAGACAGGTTTTAAAAGAAGGCATTTTAGGACTTCCCTGGTGGCACAGTGGTTAAGAATCCACCTGCCAATACAGGGGACACGGGTTCGAGCCCTGGTCCGGGAAGATTCCACATGCCACGGAGCAACGAAGCCCGTGCGTCACAACTACTGAGCCTGCGCTCTAGAGCCCGCGAGCCACAACTGCTGAGCCTGCGCTCTAGAGCCCGCGAGCCACAACTACTGAGCCTGTGCTCTAGAGCCCGCAAGCCACAACTGCTGAGCCCGCGCGCCTAGAGCCTGTGCTCCACAACAAGAGAAGCCACCACAATGAGAAGCCTGTGCACCACAACAAAGAGTAGCCCCCGCTCTCCACAACTAGAGAAAAGCCCATGTGCAGCAACGAAGACCCAATACAGTCAAAAATAAATAAATAAATAAATAATTTTTTTTTTAAAAAAGGGCATTTTATTTTAAATATTTACTGATTTGGAAGCAGTCCCTTCTGCTTTTCTTTGCTTACTGAGTTACTACAGTGTAGCTAGAAGTCAGCAATTGTAGCTGGGATTTGTGAAGCATTTGGAAGACACGGTCAGTTGTAAAATGTCCTACCAAATTAAAGAAACTGAAGGGTCTGCTATTTGCAAAGGGTTGGAGGAGCACACATGGTCCTTGCTCTTCTTGAGGAACACCCAAGCCCGAGGTGGACAGTGACGTGAAACCACTGTGAGAGCCCAGTTCTAAGACGTCTCCTAAGGATTTGGTGTGTTCCTTAGACAAGACATCAAAATTTAGATGGCGGCAGCTTAGTTCTTGCTCATTAAATGAACTAAAATTCTGTTTTTTCAGGGGTTGTGTGTGTGTGTGTGTGTGTGTGTGTGTGTGCGTGCGCACACACACACCTATATATATATATTTTTTTTCCTATTTTTTGGCTGTGCTGCGTGGCACGTGGCATCTTATAGTTCTCCGACCAATTGAACCTGTGCCCCCTGCAGTGGAAGCGTGGTGTCTTAACCAGTGGACTGCCAGGGAAGTCCCTTTAGGTGTATATTTTTGCCTGACTTTATAGTGTTTTTTTTTAATACTTTATTAGAAAGTCATAGTACATCTACAAGTGAAACAACAAGCCATCTAATTGGAACCAGAGCACGCCCATGCTTTATTCACGTTGAACTTGAAATTGAGCAGGCCCTTACCACAGTTCCATATTATCAATACCCATTTTCACCATTGATCTGAGGAACAGTGTTTTCAAGCCTTCGTGTGTGCTACCTGCAGCAGCTTACTCTTGGGGTATAACGTGGTAAGGAAGGCCTCAGCAGTCTCTCAGAAATGAGAGGTATAAACAATTTTTGTTACCAACTACATCACGAAAGCGTGCCAGCTGTGGTTGAACTTTATCTATCATATACGATTTTGTCTGAGGTGTACGGGATGAGCATTAAATAAGGCCCTGTGGTCCAGTAGAAGAAGGTCAAGATTGAAAAATAGAAGGTGTGGGTTCTTATGCAGGTACTGGTGGTCCTAGGACAAGGTACTTAACTTTTGTGTACCTCAGTTTTTCCTGTTTGTAAAACAAGGTTAATACGTTTTGCCAGGGACATTATGAAGATCAAATTAGATGACAGTTATTAAAGTGTTTTGGAAGTAAAAAGACGTCATCCTTAGATGAGAGAAGATACTTGGGGTTTAAGATATTTAATTATTTTCCTTTTCCCTGTTCTGATTCTTTTAGTGTGCTTTACTCTGTAGAAAGTCTGGAGTAAGTGACTACTACGCTTTGGATGATAATCATGCCCTTCACTTAGCTAGGAAGATTGTAAGGAATCTAAATTATCAGAAGAAAATGGATGTGAGTTGGATCTGTTCTTATATTTTTTATTTTCCCAAAGCATTTTGGCTTATGTCACCTTGAAATAATGTCTTTAAATAGGCTAATGTGATTGTTGTATATTTCTGCAGGTTACCATTGAACCTTCTGAAGATCCTTTATTTCCTGCTGATGAATTGTATGGAATAGTTGGTGCCAACCTTAAGAGGAACTTTGATGTCCGAGAGGTGTGTAAAGTGGAGCTGTGAGCCGTAAGCTATGCTATCATAGTTTATGCCATGTGTTTAAACTTTGTTTGAACTACAAGCTGTGTGTATCCATTTTCAGAGCTGAAGTCTGTTTTAGATATGTTCATCCCTAAACTAAGGGACTGTTGTGGGTCTCAGTAAGGAGTGACATATAAGGGAAAGATACGTTACTAAAAGAGGTGGGGGGAACCTCTTAATTACTGGAAAGTTTTCATTGCACGATGACTAAGCTTGCTTTGTCCATATTTAGTACTCCATATTCCTGTGGACATTAGGAATGATGTAGCACAACTTTATAATTTCCAGCTATTTCTTTTTTGGGTTCTTATTTTGGGAAATGGATGAAATGTCAGTAAGTTGTTCAAAGGAAAAAACATACCCTTTTAGATCAATATGACAGGAGCAAAGATTAGACATTTGATTGCAGTTGAAGATGTTGCTATGGTTACAGACTGTCTTCTGTAGTTTAGATTGACAATTTTTAGTGCTTGCATATAGCATGTAGTCTTTTATTTTGTTCAGTATCCATATCTGGTAGGATACTTTCTAAATTAGGAAACTGTCCTAATATCAGATTCTGTGCCTTAATATTTTGTTATGTTTCCCCTTGACTATAAAACTATTGTGTACTAACTGTGAAAAACATAGAAAATACAGAAAAACATAAAATTGCTTGTAATTACACCATGCAGAAAAAGCAGCCAATATTTTGGTGTTTTGGCTTAGCGTGTATGTATACATTTTTATGTAGTTCAGATAGTATATACATACATACATATATTGATATATATATATATATTTAATTCTAATTTTTCCAGTTTAAATTATAAACATCTCCCCATTATTTAAAACTTCTTCACGAATGTTTTTTTATGGTTAGGTCCTGATTCTTATACTAGTACCTGGTGACATGGTAGGCACTCAGTAAATATTTTTTTGGATGAATTAATGAGTGTAATATCCCACTTATGGATATGTACAAATATTTCTTTAGGCAATACCCTATTATTGTTAGAGGGTCTTAAGTGCTGGATTTTAATGGAGCTTCAACTGGTACTTCACTTTAGCAAGGTAATTTAGTTAACTATAAGTTTTAGAATTAGGTTTTTTTTTTTTTTTTTGCGGTACGCGGGCCTTTCACTGTCGTGACCTCTCCCGTTGCGGAGCACAGGCTCTGGACGCGCAGGCTCAGCGGCCGTGGCTCACAGGCCCAGCCGCTCTGCGGCATGTGGGATCCTCCCGGACCGGGGCACGAACCCGTGTCCCCTGCATCGGCAGGCAGACTCTCAACCACTGCGCCACCAGGGAAGCCTGGTTTTAGGTTTTCAGTTTGACTTTTTAATCAATTACAGAATTAGGTTTTCAGTTTGACTTTTTAATTAATTACAGGCATAGAAAAAACTGGCACTTACAATCTGATGTGCCTGAAAAATGAGTTGTTCTAATAGTCAAGTTTTCTAGGTGGCTAAGGATTCATTCTTTCAAGCATAATCACTTTTTGCATTTATTCCACAGTATTTATTGAGTGCTTTTTCCATGAAGGTATTGTTTCAGGCACTAGGGGTACAGAAATGAGCAAAACAGATGTGAATCCATGCCTTCATGGTAGTTCAATTTCATTTTAATGGATATCGTTTTATAAAGATAGACTTCTGCCTTCTTAAATTGTATCCTGGACTTCTACCTTTTGCTGATTCATGTTCATCATTGTGATGTTAATTTATTATATTTTTCTGTAATTGCAAATAAGCCTTGTATGGAGGTCTTACTAGTATATGGAGCTGTGGGACAACATTGAGATATTAATTGAAAAACCCAGGTTCTAGGGCTTCCCTGCTGGCGCAGTGGTTGCGAGTCCGCCTGCCGATGCAGGGGACGCGGGTTCGTGCCCCGGTCTGGGAAGATCCCACGTGCCGCGGAGCGGCTGGGCCCGTGAGCCATGGCCGCTGAGCCTGTGCTTCCGGAGCCTGTGCTCCGCAGCGGGAGAGGCCATAACAGTGAGAGGCTCGCGTACCGCAAAAAAAAAAAAAACCAAAAAAGAACCCAGGTTCTAGTTCTTGTTTCCCTAGTCAGTGGTACTGGGGTTGAACCTCTCTGAGCATTGATTTCTGCTCCTAGAAATAGGAGTAGTGCCATATGATATGTCTGCTTCCTAAAGTTTGAGTCTTTGTGCAGATAAGTTAGTGTATTTTATGTGGCTGAGTGGACTTCATCGTAAAGTAAATAGAAGGGGGTTCACGTTAAGTGGCCCTAGGCTGCTCTGACCTTTTGAGTGGCTTTATCTTTGTATGGAAGAGTGGTCGTCACTATGTGTTTGTTTTTCAAAAGGTGTAATTTTGGAGCCACATAGCACTTTAGACAACTGTTATATCCCCATTATTATTTGACCTTTTAGGAAAGTAGCTAAAACATAATTCAAAGTAAGCTATTCACTCATTTTTCAGCCTTTGCAGCTTATAAAATAAGGCTTTGATTGATGTGGTAAACGGGAAAAAGGAAGCTCAAACTGGATAGAAAAAATGATGTGTAGCATCTAAAATAGTTTCTGAAAAAATTTGGAATATGCTTCATGTTTAGAACACTTTGAAATAGTCCTGATGTGTAATGATGAATATGGAGGATAAGCTAGTAACTTTGTGTAGATTAATTATATGTGTGTGTGTGTGTGTGTGTATATATGTGTATCAGATTCAGAATCAATGAACCTTTATTGAAGGCTTAATAATAATAGCTACCTTTTGATGAGTACCAGGCAATGTTATTAGCTCTTAAGTATTATTATTATTGTTATTACTTTATTTTTTTAAACAGATGAGGAAACTGAGGCTTCAGGGATTTTAAGTAACCAGCCTGTGACTCTAGTTTCCCAGTGGTAGAGCTGGGAGAAGCTGGGAGTCAGAGCTGGTTCTTCATCTCAGCATTATTTTCTTAGGTTCCTTTATTACTAGTTCATCATATCTTCACAACTTTGTTCCATCTTTGCAGAAGTGAGAACCGAGACTCAGAGGGGTTAAATGCCTTACTCTAGGACACATAAATCAATAAATCATATGTTATACCCTAGATTGGAGCCTAAGTCTTCTGACTGTAAGGCTGGACCTTGCTTTCTTTCTTCTTCTTTTTTTTTCCTTAATAAAATCTTTTAATTAAAGTATAGTTGATTTACAATGTTGTGTTAACTTCAGGTGTACAGCACAGTGATTCAGTTTTATATATATTCTTTTTCAGATTCTTTTCCCTTATAGGTTATTACAAAATATTGAGTATGATTCCCTGTGACATGTAGTAGGACCTTGCTTTCTGATTGAATCCCTGACTCTTGGCCAATACATTTGACAGCCCCTGAAGCTGTGAGTCTAGCAACCAGCCCATGTAGTCTCTGTGCTTCTCTGGTATACAACATGGAGCTGTTGCTTTTTTTTTTTTTTTTTTTGCGGTACACGGGCCTCTCCCGTTGCCGAGCACAGGCTCTGGACGCGCAGGCTCAGCGGCCATGGCTCACGGGCCCAGCCGCTCCACGCCATGTGGGATCCTCCCAGACCAGGGCACGAACCCGTGTCCCCTGCACCGGCAGGCGGACCCTCAACCACTGCGCCACCAGGGAAGCCCGGAGCTGTTGCTTTTATAGTAAAGTGTAAAATCAGGGCCAAGAATGACTTCAGGGCATTAACCATGCATATCAAGTGAAATTCTATTGAGAAGATTTTCTGAGTAGGTGAAATTTTGTGAAAGTGACAACTTCATTACAAATTTGTTTTCCTTACAAATAAGTTGAATGCAAAAATTCTTTTATAATATAATTGCTCAGGGACATTGTTATTTTTCCTCTTAGGTCATTGCTAGAATCGTGGATGGAAGCAGATTCAATGAATTTAAAGCCTTATATGGAGACACATTAGTTACAGGTATAAAGATGAAGAACTGAAAATGTGAACGTTTTATGCTGCTTTGAAAATAAGTGATCTCTTGTCTCACGGCCCTGATGCACTTGGCATGAGCTTTGTTATTTAGAGCGGTATAAACGTGTGAGTCAGTACTCAAAAGGGGCTGTTTTGTAAAGATCACTTGTAGCTGAGTGCCTTCATGGATCCAGAATTTAAAATGATAAGGGCAAGATGCTCTGGTCCAGACCATTATTCTGTGACTTTGTAGCATTAGCTGTATAAAAAGGCTCTTATCATAGTAAAATTAACAAAAATATTTGTAGTTTTTAAAATTTCTCTGGATGACTATAATTATTTTGAAAATTTCAGCACTGTCTTCTTTATTCTTTAGTCTTCAATTCGACTGTGAAGTTTCGTGTGATGTTTTAGTTTCCCAGAAGACTGTAGACTGAGTTAAACCTTCTTACCGCCTCTGTGTAGGTCTTACGTTGATCCACACAGAGACTAGATTGAGAATACAGGACAGAATACCAAGTCTGAAAAAACAAAATAAGAGTGTTTATAAAAGTTAATTCATTCACCTAAACTGTTACGTTCGTAGGCCTTTGAAGAAATATTTGAAACATAGACACCAGGTCCATAGTAATCTATTTTGGACAAATGGCAAAACAAATTTGGGCATTTTACTTGGTCCTAAAGAAGCTCCAAAATGTAGTAGTTAATCTGAAGACAGCATACCAGAGTAGGACAAACAACTAGCTGCAAAAATCCAAATTGCAAATATACATAGAGTCTCGAGGATAAGTCACAGCAGTTTCTCCTGGTCTGATTTATGAGCAAGAGAAGGGTTCACACTGGAAGTGGAATTTATGTGTTTGTATTTAGGTGTTTAAGTGATTAAGAGCTTTTTCTTTGATATATAGACAGGATTTGTCCCCAAATAGCTCAGGATGTAACCCTCATTGTGCAGCCGTTTAAAACAAGTCAGAACTGTTTCTGCTTCTTTCTCGGAGATGGATGGGTGGGCTTTGTCATCTGTTTTTATGTATTTGCCCTGGACTTGCTAAAATACTTGTGGTACCTTTGCTCCCTAAAATACCAGGGGTAGATCTACCAGATGGTAGATCTCCACCTCTTCTTGTCTTTACTGGAATTCAAATAAGGTTTGGGTGGGCGGGGGGCAGTGAGAGGGAGAAGAGAGGAATGAGAGGGCGAAGGGGGAATGAGAGGGTGAGGAGGTAGTAAGAGAGGATGAAAGGGGGTATGAGGGGGAGGGGGCATGAAAGGAGGAGGGAGGGATGAATGCGGGGGCCATGAGTGGGAGTGAGGAGGGAGAAGGACAGATTTTTGTAAGGATCAGGTGTCTCTGGCAGTTCTTACAGCTTTCCTCCTGCCCCTGCACTTGCCATAAGTAGGCCTAGGAGTTTCGTAGACATTTTGCTTTCTTGTTTGGCCGATAGGAAGTTGGTGAAGGTGCTCCCTCCATGGGTGACCCTAGTGTAGTGGGGCATGCGCCCTACTCAGCAGGACTAAGGGTGGATGGAAAGTTTAAACAGCTCACAGGGCAGAACACCTTCAGGAGTAGCACCGTGCTGCTGAGACACGTGCTGGATTCCCAGCTCTTTTTATGGGATGGGTCAGGACTCAGAGTGGATTGTTAGAACTTTGGGGAGGTTTGCCCCTTTCTGAATTGCCTCTGTAAGTGGCAGTGCCATTTAGGGTGTGTAGCCTAGGGTTTGGGCTGGGATTGTAGGTCTGAAAGACCAAGAGAAATCAAGGTGACCAGCAAATCAGTGTTTCATTTTAACATATTAAATAAACATAAGGATTTTAAAAAATAAATCAAGACAAAGCCAGAGTAAAGAACAAAAGTAAGTTAAAAAATTCGGTGTTCTGGCTTGTCAGTAGGTTGACATTCTCTCTTATCCATTCATTCTTCGAGCACCTGCTTTGTGTTGGGCGGCCCACGCCAGGGGTCTTAGTGGCAGCCTGTCCAAGCTTGAGCTTGGACACAGAGCCTGGTCCAGGAACTTTGGCATTGAGCTTCCTGTGACCCCTCTCACAAGCACAGTTTGTTGACACTTGGCTTCCAAGTATTTGACACCTGAAAATCACTCTTGGGAATGTCTCCAGTCACGTCCTTCATATTTACAAAATAGCCTCCTGGAATCACCTAAAGTGTCTACTTCACAAAATAACAGGGTTTTCTTCCCCCTTTTTCTTCTCTCTTATTTCTCTGTGTGTGTGTGTGTGTGTGTGTGTGTGTGTGTGTGTGTGTGTGTGTATGTGTGTGTGTGTGTGTGTGTGTGTGTGGAGTGGTAGTGGAAGTGATATTGAGACAAAAACCAAACTTGTGGAAAGGAGAAAGAAAAAGATGCAAACACAGAGAAAATGAAAGTGTAGTGATTTATTCTTCTAAGCTTAACTGGATTTCTTACCTTAAACTCGGTTACCACCAGGCTTGACTGCATTCCTGCTCTTTAAAAAAGTTTGTCTTTGCTGAGTTTATCCCTTTTATTTCAAGGGCCTGTCATTACCTCAGGCGTTTTAAGGCAAGCTAGTCACCTGAAACTGGCCGATGGCTCTGAACATTGACCTTTAAAGGGATCTGTGTCTCTGATTTGTTCTATATCAGAATACCCTTCGTGTCTGGTACATAGTAGGCACTCATATATGTTACATGAACGAACGGATGACACTAATCCAATCATCTAACCAAACTGGTTGGTCAGACAAGTGGATAACTTTATATGTAACACACCCCTTTCAAGAAAGCAAAAAACCCAGACTCCAGTACCTTAGAAATAAATTATGCCATGAGCTATTTTGTACCATAGACGAAATCTCTACATTTTAAACATTGATTTGAAATTAAACAATGTATAAATATGTCTGTTTGTTGTGAATTAAAAGCCCTCTGAAATAAATACATATTTTTTTCAATTTTCTTTTGAGGATTTGCTAGAATATTTGGATACCCAGTAGGTATCGTTGGAAACAATGGAGTTCTCTTTTCTGAATCTGCAAAAAAGGCAAGTACTGTTAAAAATGTTTCAAGGTTTTTCTGTTTTAATTTAAACATTATCAAGTAATGAATGAAAATTATTGCATAAAATCTTTAAAATATTTAACCAGATGCCTTAGCAAACAGAACATTGTGTGCCTATACGTGTGAACATGTATGTGTATGCGTGTTAAATGTTTGAAACAGCTTTAGGGAGGTTTACGTGAATATGATGAACTGTCTTGAGCACTGTTAAAAATACAAATGTTTGTTTTAGGAAAGTTCTTTTAATACTTGAATTATAACTGCTGTGGTTGATGTATACATTTTCTAAGAATACAGGAATACTTGTCTTGAAAGTGTTTCATGCATTCGAGGGGTTCAAGCATACTGTTCGTATGGTTCTGAGACATGACCTGCTCTATCCTATCCCATAATCAGTTTAACTTGATTATATTTTCACTTTTTGGAAACAGAAAGATAGTGGGTCTTGTTACTGAAGCTCTGGTTTTAAAAGAGGGAATTCATGAATATATTTTGGCTTAGTATTCAATTTCATACATCATTGTCTCAGATTTACCTAAACTTGGATAAATGTAATTCATGTACTTATTTGATAAAATATTTTCTTAAGAAAATAAAAAAGTTTAGCCCTGTTTTTCCTCTTCAAATGATAGAGTGAATAACAAGGTAAACGTTCTCTTACTGGGGCAGGTAACAGGCAATTAAGCACTTTCATACCCTAATTAGGAAGAATTTGTCTTTGGCAGAATGTTTTATTAGTAAAGTTAGTTTCTGGATTTTGCTATTCATTATTGTTCCCCCACTGAGATTATAAGACGAAAATAAGAGAGTAAAAATAAAGAAAATAAAAGTCACCTACATTCATGCCAGAAATAACCTTGAGTAACATTTTATTATGGTTCCTTAGTTTTTTCTATTCCTCCTCTTTTTTTAAACAAAATTGTTTTTGCCATATATAGGGAAGTTTTGCTGGTTTTCACTTAATAGTATGTATAGTGAGCGTTTCCAAAATATTAAATATTTCTAATACACTGACCTTTTTTTAAAATTTATTTAATTTATTTATTTTTTGCTGCATTGGGTCTTTGTTGCTGAGTGCAGGCTTTCTCTAGTTGCGGTGAGTGGGGGCCACTGTTCGTTGCGGTGTGCGGGCTTCTCATTGCGGTGGCTTCTCTTGTTGCGGAGCACGGGCTCTAGGCGTGCGGACTTCAGTAGTGGCTCGTGGGCCCTAGAGCGCAGGCTCAATTGTTGTGGCGCACAGGCTTATTTGCTCTGTGGCATGTGGGATCTTCCCGGACCAGGGCTCGAACCCGTGTCCCCTGCATTGGCAGGTGGATTCTTAACCACTGAGCCACCAGGGAAGCCCCTAATACACTGACTTTTAATGACTATATAATATACTTATTTCAATAGAAGGTATGTCAGACTGAGGCCAACAAACACCGCCTTGTTTTATTTGTTGGCTTGTCACAGATAAATACAGGAGGAGAGCTATGTTTGGCCTCTGTCTGACATTTCATTTGTTGAGGTAAGCCCCACAAGTCTGTGTGATTTCCTCGTTCTCGTATTTGAGGTCGAGCAATTGCTTTGCAATCTTGTACTTGCCAAGGCATTTCCAGCTAAGTTAAAGGCATCTGCAAATAGAGAGTAAAATATAAAGGAAACAGCTTTAAGTGTTTTCTTACTCACATAATCTTTAGAAGATAGAGAAAGGAATAGTTTTATATATATATATATATATATATATATATATTTTTTTTTTTTTTTTTTTGCGGTACGTGGGCCTCTCACTGTTGTGGCCTCTCCCGTTGCGGAGCACAGGCTCTGGACGTGCAGTCTCAGCGGCCATGGCTCACGGGCCCAGCCGCTCCACGGCATGTGGGATCTTCCCAGACCGGGGCATGAACCCGTGTCCCCTGCATCGGCAGGCGGACTCTCAACCACTGCACCACCAGGGAAGCCCCTGGAATAGTTATATTTTTGTGTCATTAAATAACTAATTTCCTAAACTCAAGGTTAAAAGGTGTCTAGCACTCATCTAAAATCCCATTTGGGCTTCCCTGGTGGCACAGTAGTTAAGAATCTGCCTTCCAATGCAGCGGACGCGGGTTCGAGCCCTGGTCTGGGAAAATCCCACATGCCACGGAACAACTAAGCCCATGTGCCACAACTACTGAGCCTGCACTCTAGAGCCCGCGAGCTACAACTACTGAAGCCCGCGCACCTAGAGCCTGTGCTCTGCAACAAGAGCAGGCACCGCAATCAGAAGCTTGCGCACCACAACGAAGAGTAACCCTTGCTTGCTGTAACTAGAGAAAGCCCACGTGCAGCAATGAAGACCCAACGCAGCCAAAAAAAAAAAAAAAAACCCCTTTATTTCAAGTATGTTGGTAAGAAAGATATATTTTTACTATAATCTTGGTGCATGAAAGAATTTCAAGTGATCATCAAAACGTAGGTATCCCAGAAGGGTTTATATTCTATCTTTTTTAAAGTGGAGAACCAGAGAATTGCCTTCTGGTGAGGCTCAGAAATTCTCATTGACAAGCAATTCCTTCTTCTCTGTTCCTGAAGTTTCACTTGCTGTTTGGAATATTAGTGGTTGACTTCATCTCTGATACAGGAGTTGGCCTGCAGTCATGTGCCAGTGATCACACAGGTGCCTGTGCAAAACAGTGCAAATTGTAATCACGTTCCATTGACAGTGGGTCCCCATGGTAGTATTATTATTACTGTTACTATAAGGTCAGACTAGCCAAGCAAAGGGTGCTCTTTCTTCGACCCAAATGTGTTGCTTGTAGGGTAAATGATGATTAAATTTGTTAACCTCCCACTAAAAAGATTTTTATTTTATTTGCTTATAGGGAGCTCATTTTATCCAGTTATGCTGCCAAAGGAATATCCCTCTGCTGTTTCTTCAAAACATTACTGGTAAGAAAGTGGCTTGGACTTCCCTGGTGGCCTCGCAGTGGTTAAGAATCCGCCTGCTAATGCAGGGGACACAGGTTCGAGCCGTGGTCCGGGAAGATCCCACATGCCACAGAGCAACTAAGCCCGTGCACCACAACTACTGAGCCTCTGCTCTAGAGCCTGCGAGCCACAACTACTGAGTCCATGCCGCAACTACTGAAGCCTGCATGCCTAGAGCCCGTGCTCCGCAACAAGAGAAGCCACCGCGATGAGAAGCCCGTGCACTGCAACGAAGAGTAGACCCTGCTGTCAGCAATTAGAGAAACCCTGCACGCAGCAACGAAGACCCAACGCAGCCAAAAAAAAAAGAAAAAGAAAACAGCTTAACCAGTTTGGGTGCATTTATTCAAGTGCTGCAGTGTCCAGTATGGCTCATGTATTGGACAGTGCAGACATAGAATGCTTCCATCATAACAGAAAGCTTTATTGGACATGCTCTCTCTAGATTATCTTTAAAGGTTAACACTTCAAGAATCTTAAATATCTGGGGGAATTTATCCATGTTTTCGAGTGAAGCAATTTCTGAGTTTCAAGTGTATCAAACATTTGAGTGGCCTTCCTTTACTCCTGCACATGTGCACCCACCCACCCAGAAAACAGCAGAGTGTTCTCAGCCAGTAACACTCTCATTAGTGCTAGAGGGTGTTATCTGACCCATGGTCTCTTTCCCAGTACTTTGTTCCCCATAAAGGATTTTAAGTACATGCTGTGGTCCTCCCTTTTCCTTATCTTTCATCGTGCAGTTAATTCTACCTGAAGCAACATCTTAAATGGACATGCACATCCTGAACCAAAGTCTGGGATTTGAGGTGTTTTTTTTAAGATTATTTATTTATTTAATTTTTGGCTGCGTTGGGTCTTAGTTGTGGCACGCAGGCTCTTTCGTTGCGGCGCACAGGCTTCTCTCTAGTTGTGGCGGGGGGTTTTCTCTCTCTAGTTGTGGTGCGCAGGCTCTGTGGCACATGGGCTCCAGAGTGCATGGGCTCTGTAGTTTGCAGATGCAGGCTCTCTAGTTGAGGCACACGAGCTCAGTAGTTGTGGCGCACAGGCTTAGTTGCCCTGGCATGTAGTATCTTAGTTTCTTGACCAGGGATCAAACCCGTGTCCCCTGCATTGTAAGGCAGATTCTTTACCACTGGACCACCAGGGAAGTTCCGCGATTTGTGTTTTGACTCCAGAGAATGATAAGACCAATGTCAACGGTCTGATTTCATGTTCCATGGGTGATCCTAACATGGCAGGTGAAATGATTTTTAAGGGCTCTTAGGGTTCTAGAGTTCTTCTTCCTGGCATTCTGTGGTTCTCCTATTTATACTTTTTGTGTGTTGCATGGTGCCTGACAGATAGGAGGCACTCCGATATGTTGATGAGCTAAAAAAAATGTTTCCCCCAGTCTTCTAAGTCAGGGGTTCCCACCCCTGGGCCGCGGACTGGTACTGATCCATGGCCTGTTAGGAACCAGGCCGCACAGCAGGAGATGAGTGGTGGGCGAGGGAGTGAAGCTTCCTCTGCTGCTCCCCGTGGCTCACATTACTGCCTGAGCCTGCCCCCCCGCCCGCCGCCACCCCACTCGTGGAAAAATTGTCTTCCATGAAACCGGTCCCTGGTGCCACAAAATGTTGGGGACCACTGTTCTAAGTCATGTGTGGTTATCTCAGGTTCAAAGGAAGAAGTCCTTAATTAGTTGTTGGGATCAGGCATGCCTTTATGAGAAGGAGTTTGGCCTTGGCAGTCAGCAGGGCTTTACATAGTACTGGTGCTAAAACATCTTCATCTGGTGCTGTTCTTAAGTTTAAGATATCTGGTTAGATGACTCTTGAGAGGAGTTATATCCAGGTGGCAGCCAGAGAGGGCCCTATGTGGCAAACCTTCTAAGAGGGCATGTAAAAGTACTCTGAAGCTTCACTAGGCCAGAGACCTTGTTTCCAATAATGACTCATGATTTATTAACCACCAGTAAGTTAGACCGTGTGCTTGGAAGATTCCTACATTTTCGCTGTGCTTTATTTTTTGTTGGGTTGGGGTCAGAGAGCAGAGTTTGAGTTTGGTTTTTCAACATTGCATTTGAGGGACCTCAAATGTATCCATTTGGAAATATATGGTGGGCAGTTGAAAAGTCTTGAGCACCGAAGAGGTGTGTTAGCTGGAGGCGAACGTGGAGACAACCTTAGAACATGGAGATGGTGTTTAAAGCTGTGGGAATAGATAACACCCAGAGAGAAGAGAAAGGGCTCAGGGATAATCTTTGAGTAACTCTAATTTCTTCCACAGAGATGAGAGTAAAGGAAGAAAGGCAGCATGATTATGTTGTTCTTTATGGTGAGAAACAGAAGGGTTAGAGAAAGCCAAGTGAGATGGCCTCGGTATTCTTTTTCAAGGCAAAAATCACTCACGGGGACTAGAGGCACAGTGAGGTGATAGGGTGGTGGGTGGTGGGTGAGGGCTTTTAAAGAGAGTCGATATTTGAGATAGCTATTGTGGGAATGTTACAGGGAGTCGAGATAAAATAGATAAAGGAGTCTCTGAGCTATTCTGAGGGCCCAGTTCAGAGGGCAGGGAGGTGACCAGAGGAAGCAGATGGTGCCTGGTTGGGGCAGGGCTTGTTACATCCGTACTGTTGTATCCACAGCAAGTACAAGTGATCCATAAAAAATGGTTTAATTGAATTGGATTACCCATTATGGAGACTTGCAAAGCAAGAACAGCGACCATCACTTAGGCATGTGCGTCTGTGGGTGCGGAGGGAGACAAATGAAGCCTGATGCAACGTTTATAGGGTGAAGAGGAAGAACCCCAAGGCCTGGAAAGCGCAGTGACGCTGCAGACCAGTTTCAACAGAGCCGGGGGTGGGAGCTTGGAGAAGTAGAAGGATCCTATAATTATAATGAGAATTCTTTTATCTTGCTATTGAGTCGCTGACAGGGACTCAGCATCTCTATGAAACATTAATTTTATTTCATCAAAGTTTTAAAGCAGTGCTTCAGAAGGAATAATCTATATTTTAAACCAGGTCAGTGAATCCTAAAGCCCTCACAGTTGGGCTTGCCATAGTACTTTTTCCTCAGCTTGCCGTATCCTGTTCTTTCATCACCAAGCTATTGTTCTGAGATAATTTCTTGAAGATACGTTGCATTCTTATCTTGTTTGAGGATCTCTGTGCGCATCCAGATGAACCACTTAAACAATGTTTTAAATGATCAGAGAAAATTTTATTTTACCTTTTAATGCAAATTTGTGGGGGGCATATTTCACATATAAATATTTTATTAGGGTGAGAGGCCTGTGGTGAAATATAAGGTTGGCAAGACGTCCTTCTAGCACCTTGGTGAAAATGACTTCTGCACACTAATCTCATCACCCTGAGGCTCTCTTTCTGTTCTCACAGGATTTATGGTTGGTAGAGAGTACGAAGCTGAAGGAATTGCCAAGGATGGCGCCAAGATGGTGACTGCCGTAGCCTGTGCCAATGTGCCGAAGATAACTGTCATTATCGGGGGCTCTTACGGGGCTGGAAACTATGGGATGTGTGGCCGAGCATTTAGGTAGGTGGTTGTCATGATTTTCTCTGAAAGCATGAATCATACCTCAAGGATCATTATGAATGGTCAGTTTACGTCAAGGCTATTTGAAATACAGAATGACATTCACAAATCTTAATCAGTTATACCATAATCTGTATCATCTGGAGGCGTGAAATGAAATTTAATGCTAAAAGTACCACTTGGAAGAAATCCACAGTGGGAATCAGGAAATATTTTGGAATGGCTGATAATGAAAATACTACATGTCATAACTTGTGTGATGTGTCTAAAGTCTTGCTTTGAGACAGGTGTGTAGACTTAATTATATATTATATACTGGAAGAGAAGTAAGGCTGAAAATCAGTGAGCCAAGCAGCCAGCTGAAGAGGTTCAAAGAAGAGCAGCATATTAAAACAAGAAAAATAAAAACAGGACATAATAAAGTACAAACATTATAAAGATAGAAGAATCAGGAAAGCCCAAAGTTGCTTTGTTTAAAAGGGTTAACAAACTTGAGAATCCCCTGTTAAAACTAAAAAATAAAGGGAGAAGGCACATATCACCAATTTTAGGAATGGAAAACAGCACATAACTGCACATAATGAGAGGATATTTTGAATACTTTTTTGCCCAGTAAATTTGGATGAAATGGAAAAATACTATTTATCAAAACAGACGTCAGAATCACCCGGAGAACTTAAAAATTCTACCATGCTGAAGCCCCACTGCTGGAGATTACTCTGGGGTGGGTTCTAGGCATTGTTTTTCTTTTTAATCCCCAGATAATTGTAATGCGCAGCCAGAATGAAGAACCACTGATTTAAAAGGTAAACATGGGCCTCTGAAAATCTCTGTGTAGTACAGTGAATTCATTTGATCATTCTTTCCTTTTTCCCCCCATAGCCCAAGATTTCTCTACCTGTGGCCAAATGCTCGCATCTCAGTGATGGGAGGAGAGCAGGCAGCTAATGTGCTAGCGACAGTAGCAAAGGACCAAAGAGCACGGGAAGGGAAACAGGTAAATGCTGTTTCTTTGTCTCCAGGTTTGACTTTCACCAGAACACTGTGGAGCCAGGGAGCAGCATACCCAAAACCCCTCCAAGTCTGTGGCTAGGATTCCAACATTCAGGGCCTGGCTTTATCTAGAAGACGCTGACCTTGAAATTGTTTTAGCAACTTACACTTATACATTCTCCATTTCTCTTTTTAGAGCCATTTCACTTGAAGTACCTTCTTGTGGTAATTTACAAGCTTTTCAGAATCTCCAAGAAAATACTTAACAAACTCTTTTGTCTCTGGGTGCCTGAGGCATAAAGATGTTTGATTCTTAGTCATTTGCAGTTAGTGAGATTTAAATAAATCTGACTTATGTCTTTGATTTTATGACCTAAAGCAGCAGAATTTTGTGTTTCCTATTTTACTTTTAGATTGTTGTTAAGGATACCTCTAGTGGGAGGGCCCCGTTGTGTAATGAGAATTGAATACCATTATTATACTGTGAAAGTATCAATGAAGAAGGAGGGAAAGGGCACTGGAAGCTTAATGAAAAGCAAATCAGCAAATAGCTGCTTTTGAGATGGATTCTTTCGTTTGTGGCTCTGTTAGAGATTCATCTGAAATTTTGCATTACATTTTATTATAACTTACAACTATTTTATGTAAACAGCAGGCCTATAAAGTGATTGGTGCATGTTCCTAAAGTTGCTTAGGTGCACTGTTTCATCGTAACGAGGCATAATGTGGAGGAGGCCCTGCCTTCTCAGGCTCTCACTTCTGCCATTTAGAGATTGATCATCTGGTCAACCGCCTAGTTTGTAGAGTGGGGATAATATAAAGCCAGAGGGTGGTTCCTGCCTCCCTGAATGTATCTCATCCGTGCCTCACATCCCCAGCTATCTTTTCCAAGCAACAGTAACTCTGCAGACTTAAGTTGAAGTTTCAGATGCACTTTAGTACTAACTAGTATCCAAGCCAGAGGAAAGTTTTACTTTTGTGTGTATGTAGTGGGGAGTGGGGGATATGAAATTCTACCTGATACTTTGAAGGCATGTCTTAAATTCTAGCCCAGCATGGCAATATCTTATTAAATAGTTGTGTTTTGATTAATTTGATATACAGATATATGAATTCATCTATTTTTATATGTGAAAGGAAAGTATAGGATTTTAGTGGTTCTCCCTCCAAATTCTGGACCTATAAATGATATTAAACGATGGAAGTACATAAAAGGTTGGATTTATTTGAAGAAAAAATCACTTGGTTTTTGGTGTGGAATATTTTTTAAGTTGAAAATACTTTTCAGGATTTCAAAATTAGTTTGCATAAAGATTTTAACATCTGAATTATCACTTGTTTCTGGCAGTACGGATGGGCAAGCCATTAAATTTTTAATTAGGGAAAAGTCTCTCTCAGCCATCTGGAAAATCGAAGAGGTTATTTAAAATGGGCCTTATTGTTTTATCCCTTTAAGCTTTAAAATGTTTAAAATTTTAGCTATTTTGAATGAAAATATCCTACTTTTCCACCTCCTTATACAGAAACTGCAAGATGTAATATAGCCCTTTGTTATATTGTATAATTCACATCCATTGCTATACCCTGCTGGAATATGTGATACCTTTAACAGCCTCAGGACATTGGCTCTGATAAGGGAGATATAACAGCACACTAATTTGATACTCATGTCTCAGGTGAGATCATGTATGGTAAAGCATCACACGTAATCAATGTGCAGGTGTTGGTTGTAAGATTATCGTTCATGAAATCTGTTGCCCCTTTTTTCTTGAGGTTCTCTTGAGTGGATCTGTTGTTCCCCTGCATCAGACTTACTCATTGTCGCTTTTCTTTCAGTTCTCCAGTGCTGATGAAGCAACTTTGAAAGAGCCCATCATTAAGAGGTTTGAAGAGGAAGGAAACCCTTACTATTCCAGTGCAAGGTGAGAGCCAGAGAATAACTGACTCCTTGATGGGCACATCTTGGCAGTCAGGGCAGCAACTTTACAGAGATCTGAGCAGTTGGCATGGTCCAGCCCTCATGGGAACCAAAAAATAACATTTGGACACAATTTTGTACTGTTGTTTCTATAATGGGAATGCTTACTGCTGAAATGCTGCTCCTTCTCCCAGGCTGGGCTTTGGATCCATCACTATTGGTGTGATTCTGCCACTCTCCACCCCTCTTCCCTTATCCCGGTCCTAGTTGAAGTGGTCCAAGGCCTGCAGGAGCACTGTGGCCAGAGGTGGACCGCACTGGGGCTGGGAAGTTGAGAATTATAGTCCTGGCTGTGTCACTTTCAGGAATCAGTTCTGCAGTAATGGGTTCCTGTCATCCTCCTCTCTGATGATTTTGTTTTTACCCCATTTAAAGATGAAAATGGTTGAACACTTACTGACACTTGTTAACAAGTGAGCTTGTGCATTCAGAAGGTGATTATTCATGGCCAGGATCCACATGTCAACACTAAGCAACTACCTCACACACCATGGCGGTTCTTGTTCTGTTTGTTTCTTACACCACTTAAATGAGGTAATAAATTATCACAGCTGTCCCCGTTGGAGACATGCGTGTGCTTTCATACCTCTTTTTTCAACAACTTCAATGTTCTACATTCTGAAGAATAATTGAAGCTTCATGTTTTTCTTTTATCCCTTGGGCAGATGGAAAAAAGAAAATAACTATTTGTGTCCTTTAAAAATTGGGTTATGCTGTGATTTATGCCATTTATTGTGAAGGCAGACTGGAGAGGAGGGGGAAAAGAAAATCGAATGTTAAAATCCATGTCAGCTCCTCAAATGCATCTTTTGTGGCAGGCACTGCTCCTGATGTTGGGGGGCAGGAAAGATTGAACATATTTATTTCTCAGAGCATAATTAGTTTCAAAATTCAATTAATACCATTTGGGATTTTTGAAAAGCCTGATTCTCTTCTTGTTAACATGTATTTCTGCAAGCAAAAATGTACAGGTATATTTTGCTGTGGTGGGTCATTGATTCTCTTAATTGAGAACAAAATATTTTGTAGTCTTTGATTTAAGAAATAAACATTCTTTTTATCATCATTTAAATAGGCTTACGTAGTAGCCAGTAGAAGCAAAGAGGAAATAGAAAATCATATAAAAGGTTAAAGAGAAAATATACATTGTAAGCTCACCTACAGTTTTTTGTTTGTTTTTACATAAGACTTTGAAATTCACAAGGGCAGTTAGAGTATTAAACTTTGAAAAATAGCATATTTTGTGTGAACCATTAATTTGTTTTTCAGCCCTGGCTAAGTCATCTCTTAAGAAAGACTGAATCCTTTATTATTTTCATACTTAGATTATTATTGTTTTTAGTGGATGATATTCAAGACAGGAGAGCATATGGCCCAGATAGACTTATCTTTGGAAATTAATATTGAAAAACAAGGTTTTTCTTTTAATTTATAGATGTTTCACCCTTCTGTTGAAACAGTTGGTGGCATGGAGACACCAACTTTGTTTCAAAGATGAAAGGATTTTCCAGCCAGCTTATGGCACCTTCCTTTGGTTTAATAAAGCTCAGCTTAACAATAAAACTCTGTGGTCTGTTTAGGCTTCAACATGGCTAGACCTGTCTTTTCAGAGAGCTCTGTCATCATCTGTACAGTGCTGTAACCTCCTATGTTTTTCTTAATCCTTGCATGTTACATGTACAGCATGCCAATTTTCTTCTGCTCAGTTGTTTTTATAATCAAACTTTTCCAGACATTTGATTAGGGCCTCTTACCTGGAACAGCCCCGGCACCATCGTGCTTGCTATATTCCTCTGCTGTAGGCTTCAGAAGGGAGTGTAATCAATTGACCGGGTTACAAACTACAAGAGTAATTTTTTTTTTTTTTTTTGGCTGTTGATACTTTAAGATCCCTATTGTGAATATTTTACGAGCAATGATTTCATTCATGGTCTGTTGATGTAAGTATGGTTTAATAATTGATGCTATGTCCAGATACTGAAGGCAGTTTGTTTAAAGAAGGCAAAACTGCCACCCACTAATGACCTTTAAAAAACAATATTTCTTACTCATTTTTTTTTTATAAATGTGAGGTTGTCCATGAAAAGCAAACTAAGATTTCTACTTGAGTTTCTTCTGAAAGCAGTTTAAAGCCATTACTTGTTTTTCCTATTGTAGCAAAAAATAAAGAACTACATATGAAGGTATTTATTTTATTAATAAAATGTACTGATGTCTATTCAGTAATTTTCCTAGTTTCTTAAGAGTTTGGGGGAATATACCTTTTCTAGTAGGGACTTTGGTTGGAGACTGTTACCTTGGTTTATGCGGTTCTTCATAATAATAACAGTAATATATCAACTTGACTTGTATGTTTGTGTGGGCGGAGGAGGGACAGGAAAGCTTTTCCTGAAATAAATAAAACCAGGGTTTATTTTGAAGTTCCTTGTAGTAAGCTGTTCCTAAAGCTGTGTAAGAGTCATGTTATTTTTCTTTCTCTCTTTATTCCCCTCTTGAACATTGTTTCCATTGCGAGATTATAGTAGCCAATCAGTAAGACCCACATATTACCTGAAGGAAAACCTCCTCGGCATTTCTGGGCATAGGGTGTATAACTGGTGGTTTGGTGGTGGACTCCTAATCACTCGGTTTTTGTTCTTTTATCAGGCTGTGGGATGATGGGATTATCGATCCAGTGGACACCAGGCTGGTCCTGGGTCTCAGCCTTAGTGCAGCCCTCAACGCACCCATCCAGAAGACTAACTTCGGTATCTTGAGGATGTAATTGGAATATAAAGCATCTTCCGTTGGACATGTACCAAAAATTAATAAATTAGTAGCATTAAAATTTTAGACTTTTTCAATATGTGGCTATTACAGTAAAATTGTTTTCTTAACACAGTGCATTATACTTTTCTACCTTTAAATAAAGAATCAGTGAAGATACTTATTTGATGCAGCTCAATTCCTTGTAAATTCTCTTAGAGAAATTTTTCTATGGCTCAGCTTTACCACCCTGAAAAGGAAGAGAATAACTTAGAGTTATCCTTTCTAAGCCATAAGTACTATGAAAAGTTCTGTAATCTGTAAATTCCAGGTATTGTTGAGATTTTTAACATAAAGTTGTATTTCCACTGAACTGATTGCGTTGCAGATTATGCGTGATATTTTAATGTACTTTTAAAAATAAACATCTGTTACTTTTCCCTCCAGCCACCACCGTCCTCCTCTCCGTAGTTGTCAGACTTCTTGTCTGCACTCTGGGCTCTGTTTCCTACCCGTTCTCTCCTCACCCTCTCGTTTTCTGGCTTCTACTGCCAACAGCCCTCTCCACGGTCACCACTGACCTCCATGTTTCTGAAACCAGTGGGTCCTTTTCCGATTTTACCTGATTTAATTCTCTGGCGCATTCAAATCAGTCAAACACTTCCTCCTAGAAATTCTGTCCTTAGCTTCCATTGCTGTAACACTCTAGGTTTTCCACCAGCCTCCGTGGCCATTCTTGTTCAGTTTCCTTTGCAGGCCCCACTTCCTCTGCTCATTCCTCCTTCCCTTTACCATTTGTCTTGATTTTTCATTAGTCATATGTGAATGCATTCTTATTCTGAAAGATACAAATAGCACAAAAGTATCTCCTTATTGTTTAATTATTCTTATTAAAATAATAATTGTGGTAAAATATACATAACATAAAGTGTACCATTTTAACCACTTTTTTGTGTGCAGTTCTGTGACATTTAAGTACATTTATATTGCCACCATCCATCTCCAGAACTTTTCATCATCCCAAATTGAAACTCTATTATTAAACAATAACTCCCCATTCTCTCTTCTCCCTACCACTGGCACATTTCCTTTTTCCTTTTTTTTAATTGAGATATAATTGAATATAACATTATATTAGTTTCAGGTGTACAACATAATGATTCAATATTTATATACACTGCAGATGATCACGAAAATAAGTCTAGTTACCATCCATCATCAAGCACAGTTATAGACTTTTCTTTTTTTTTCCTGTGATGAGGACTTTTAAGATTTACTCGCTTAGCAACTTTCAAATATGCAGTACAGTATTAACTATAGTCACCATGCTGTATGTTACGTCCCCAGGACAAGCTGGAAGCTTGTACCTTTTGACCCCCCACACTCATTCTGTCCACCCCATGCCCCTCTCCTTTCTGGCAAACACCAATCTGTTCTTTGTATCTATAAGCTTGGTTTTCTGTTTTGCTTTGTTTGTTTTGTTTTTTAGATTCCACATATAAGTGAGATCTTATGGTGTTTGTCTTTCTCTGTCTGACTTACTTCACTTAACATAGTGACCTCAAGGTCCATCCGTGCTGTTGCAAATGGCAAGATTTCATTCTTTTTTATGGCTGAGTTTTATTCCTCCTCATCCTTGAATGTATGTGTTTTACATGGCTTGATTTATTCTCGCTGGGCCATTTCAGCCCTTCGTATGGTTTTAGTTGCCATCTGAATGGGGATGATTCCTGTGTTGACAGTTCTTAACATAGTTCTCCCCTGAGCTCCGGACCTGTCTATCTAACAGGTCTAAGGAACCTCGGACTCAATCATCAAGTTCTGTTGATTTCGCCTCCTAACTGTCTCTTGAATTCCCCTACTATTTTTGTCTTTTATGCAGGCCTTAGAAGGGGTCTACCTGCATGCAGTCTTACCTAGTCCAATCTCTCCATCACTCTGGAATTAGAATGGCCATTCTAAGGTGCACATCTGTCATGCTGCTTCCTTCCTTACTTCTTTCACTGGTTCCCTGAAGTGCCAAACCCCTAATGGCCTCCATGGATCTTGATCCTCAGCTCTTCAGTCTCATCTCCCTGGCTCCTCTTTTCACACTGGGTGCTCCACCCATTCTAGACTTCTTCCAGTTCCTTAAACCTACGAAGTCCTTGCCCCCTTAGAGTCTACGAGGTTCCCTGTGCCTGAACTGTTCTCTTCTCCCTTCTACTTAAACACCTATCTTTTGTCTCTGTGATTTCCCTGGGCTGGGTTAGGCACCTGTTGTGTGCCCTTGTAGAGCACCATCTTCTTCCTCTGTCACTTTCTCTGTCTTATATGTTTATAAGAAGTATAAACATTTCTTTAATATTGCCCTCCTGCTAGAATGTAAGCTCTGTGAGAGCAGGGATCCTCCTGTTTGGCCTGTATCTCCAATGCCTGGCACTTGTAGATGCTCAAATATTTGTTGAATGAATGAAAAGTCCATATTTTAATTGTATCCTCAGGCCACATCATTTTAAAATAAAGTGATTGATTATACGATCTAAAACAACTATCAAATGCTTTCCTAATAAAATTAATATTTCAAACATTTGTGTGTGATGTTCAGTTTAGGCTGCAGTGTGTATCAGAAGTCAGTTTAGTTTTTTTTTTTTTTTTCTGTACGCGGGCCTCTCACTGTTGTGGCCTCTCCCGTTGCGGAGCACAGGCTCCGGACGCGCAGGCTCAGCGGCCATGGCTCACGGGCCCAGCCGCTCCGCGGCATGTGGGATCTTCCCGGACCGGGGCACGAACCCACGTCCCCCTGCATCGGCAGGCGGACTCTCAACCACTGCGCCACCAGGGAAGGCCTCAGTTTAGTTTTTTGAGAAGTATATAGATAGAAGATCATAATTCAGGGGTAAGCTGCATTTTCAGAAGAATGTTTGAGGAGGTCATGGGGAGGACGTGACTGCCAGTTGACCCCTGACCCGCTAGATGACCCCTGACCCGGAACCAGCCAGTCAATCGTTGGCTCCTCCCCCTCTCCCCTACGGCATGCCATCCCCATAGCTTGCCGGAGGAAGCCTTGAGAGAGTAAGGTGTTGCTGAGACCACCTGGACTACTAAATACGTGACTGAACCCCGATAAGGCCTCTATATAAACTTTGAAGACTCTGGCTGGCGGGCGGGGAGACGCCCTCGTCTTGCGGCTGCCACCGCCAAGCCGCGTTTGTGAGTTCCCTGTCTTATTAAACCTGCCACCTCCCAACCTGGAGCGGCTGCCTCTTTCCTCAGCTCTCCTAGGCCTGCGCGTATGGCGGCTAGTTTGCCAACCAACAAAGGAACACAGTGAGTATTTTTAAATAGTAAATTATATTAAAATTTCGGTTAACATTTACAACCAGGTCAGAAATCAAAATGATTTTTTATCAAGACTAGTTGGTATTCCATGGGTAGTAACCATCCACAAGTCAAAGATTCATGGATATTTTAGGAGTGTTTTTACCTTTCTCTCTTTAGGAAAAATCACGGTCATCGCTGGCACCACACTTAAATTAATTAAATTATTTTGTATGTTTTATCTGATAAAAAACATTTGTAACATTTTACCAAAATAGGCAGCCTTTTTTGTCTGCCCTTCCGGCTTTATTTACATAGAATTGGCATACACCCTTATGTAGCTGTAAGGTATACACTGTGATGACTTGGTACACATATATTATGAAGTGATTACCACAGTATGGTTACTTAGCACATCCATCACCTCACGTAACTACTAACTTTTTTAATGAGAATTTTTTAAACATTTTAGTTATTAAAAATAATTTCAGCCAGGATAATATGCGTAACTTAGAATTTTGAGAAATGTACAGCTAATTAGTCTCTAAATTAGCCCTTCTGGGCGCTTACAGTATGAAAAAGAGACAAAATTACTTCTATTTTTCAATTTTCAAGAAAAATGTTTTCAAATGAGAATTTGTCACACTAGCACAAGGCACTATTGACTGTGCAAGTGAAAAAGTGATCATTTACCAAACATGCATGGTTACGTGCAAGGCATGACTAGAGGCTGTATATTACGTTTACAGGGGCAAGAGCAGGTTTTTGAATGATTTCATTAATAAGACTTTTGGGAGGGGAGATCACGTAGTTCTTGTTAATTGTAAAATGTATTGATGATGGTGTTCTGGAAGGGTGATTGTTGACTGTCCTGATCAAAACTGGATCTCTAGTGATGGGCTCTGAAATTCAGTATTTAGAAAAATGGCAAGAAAATGAACTAGACACTTATGGTCTCCTGTCATTTATAATATTTATAAATGGTACAAATTAAATACAACTAATAATTAATGATGACATTTTGTTGTTGTTGTTTTGAAAAAAGCCTTTCGACAAACACTTAAAAATAATTTATTATTTAATGTGCCTTGGATTCTCTTGTATCTGGAATCAGGATGCTAAGGATAAAGTTGTTCTTGTAGCTAAATGAAATTTCTGTCTGCCTTTGACCTTTGTAGGCAAATGTGCATTCCAGATGAGGAGGCTTATAATCAACGTGACTGTATAATTGGCCATGCACTCTGGGCGGGTTGAGAGTGAAAGGGCCCTCCTGCTAATAATTACACTGGGAAACAGGTGTGAGCCAGGGCTGATCAGGCAGCCTGGGATGTATGGTTGCTCTCTCTGTAACTCACTATCATGGACTGAGTATTGATGTTACACATCAGGTGTTGATGATTCTTACAAGCCAGTATTCCAGATAGCTGCTTTGTAGCTTTCTTTTTTTAAAAAAAATTTATTTGATTTTTGGCTGCGTTGGGTCTTCATTGCTGCGCATGGGCTTTCTCTAGTTGCGGTGAGCAGACTTCTCATTGCGATGGCTTCTTTTGTTACAGAGCACGGGCTCTAGGCGCATGGGCTTAGTAGTTGTGGCGCGCAGGCTCAGTAGTTGTGGCGCACGGGCTTAATTGCTCCACAGCGTGTGGTATCTTCCTGGACCAGGGCTAGAACCCGCGTCCCCTGCATTGGCAGGCGGATTCTTAACCACTGCGCCACCAGGGAAGCCCTGCTTTGTAGCTTTTTAGTGGCTTAAAACAGAATTATTCTCTTACAGTTCTGGAGATCAGAAGTCTAAAATCAAAATAGCAGGGCTGCATTCCTTCTGAGGCTTTGAGGGGAAAATCGAATTCCTTGCTGATTTCAGCTTCTAGAGGCTGTCTGCCTGATGTGTAAATTTTAATATAGATTTCAGTATGATATCAAACACATTGATATGCATTAATATTCTAGAGAACTATGTAAATGACTCAAGAGAAGAATTTACCATAAGGCAGGGGTAATTTGATTTTCTGTCGCAGCCAGCATTTCAGTATGTCTGGAAGCTTTTTCCTTCACAAAGATGACCCAAATCACAGGTTTGAGCTTATGTTAATGGAGAGGAGTGTCTGAGAGAGGACAAGGTCTTAGAAGGTGGGGATTTAATGGAGAACTTATTGAAGAGAAAACGTGACCAAACTACCTGTCAGAAGTAAGCTGGAGAAAGACATTTCTTTTTAATGTGTAATTGAGCAGATATTAATTGTAAGATGTGAGCAAGTAGAATTTTGGAGAACTCGGACTAGTATCAAGAGGTTTCTGTAGAAGATGTACTTGACATTTTCAACCATAGCTCTATCCATCACATTCCTATAGCTGTAGGATAATTAAAAATAACTTTTGTTGCAAAATTATTTATAATTAAAAATCCAACAATGTTATTTGTAAAAATTTAGACAGTGAAGAAAAGTGAAAATTCTCTGTAATTTCACCACCTAGAGATAACTGCTATTAATATTTTCTTGTATACTATTCTCTTTTTTCTATCTGTAGGAATTTTTTTCACAAAAAGGTTGTTCTGTAATCTGCATTTTCACTTAATGTAGTATAAATGTGTTGACATGTTTTCATGTCATTTAATATTTCCTCTACAATAATTTTGTTGTTGCATGATATTACATTGTATAGATGCCCTGTTTGATTTAACCACTCCCTTATTGTTGGATACTTAGGTTGTTTCTGGTTTCCCACTATTATAGATAATGCTGCAACAAATATCTTGTACTTTCTCTATATGACTGTGATTATTTTGTTAGTACAAATTCCCAAAAGTGTATGTAGACCTTTAAGGCATGTTGCTAAATTGTGCTCTATAAATGTACATTTATGGTACAAGTACTGCGGGATATAATGATGACCCTGGTGCTTTCAGATACTGAGATAGCTTCTAGTAGAATTAAATGGTTTACAAACTGTTTCCTTTAATTTTTAAAAATTGTGTCTAGGTGACAATGTCACATCAGTAACAAGTTATGAAGACTCAGCATAAATGCATGGGAGGCATCGTGGTCGTGGAAAGAACACTAGACTGAGAAGAACTGGGAGAAAACCAGTTCAGTCCTAGTTCTGCTACTAAAAAGTTGTGTGAACTTGGGGAAGATGGCAGGGGACCAAAATCAGTTTTCTTTCTTTTTCCAGAGGCCCAAGTTTTCTTTCCACCTCCTCATGTCCCCTTTATCTCTGCCAGTGCTAGGGCAAGTGGGCAGAGGAGGTGAGGATTTGAGGGAAGGGAAGGTCTTAGAAGGTGGGGATTTAATGGAGAACTTTCTGAAGAGAAAACATGACCAGAACTACTTACTAGAAGTGAAGCTGGAGGGGAAAACAAAAAGGGCGTGCTAAGGACTTTTTAAATTTTACACGTGAGTGTATGCACTAGCTGGCTTGGTGAGACTCATGGTGGAGAACATTTAGCAGGATGATGATGCATTCTTCAGCTTCGTCAGCTTTTGTCAGAGTTTATTTTATTCAAATGAACAAACACTTACTGAAGGCCTACTGTGTGTCTGGCTTTGGGATGGGATGCAAAGATAAGCAGAACATGGCCCCTGTCCTCTTGCAGCAGTGAGGCAGTGACTTGGGAGGGTCTTTCCACCTGCCTAGTACCCCTTCAGCTCCTTCTGCACCTTCATTCTCATTTGGGAACTACCCCTCTCCTGTGCGATCTTGGTGAGCATGTCAAGCAGAGAGCCCTGGTCCCTAGCCGAGAGCTGGACACGTGACCGAGGCTTGGCCAGGCTGACTCTCTCCAGTGCTTTGACTCTTGAGCAGAGGGACAAAGATGGAAGGCGACTGGCCCTGAGTTGTTCCAGTGGAGTTGATGAGGCTGTTCATTCATTCTTGCTCTGGGCTCCCTGGCACTAACCTGGTTGCTGGACTCTGTGAGCCCAGGGTATCCTGGCATCCTACATTTTTCCAACAATCTTTGAAAAAAATTTGCCAGCGTCAGGCTCCAGAGCTTGTAGCAACAAACACTAACTGGTAGCATGTTCTGCAAGCCATAGGTTAAAATAAATTCCTCTATATTTTCCAACTTGGTGAAAGCTTTACTGCCTGCACTAAAAACAAGACTTTTCAGAAATGAAACCACTGGAACACTGAAACTAAGTAAAAAAGATAATGTAAACAGAAAATTAAACTTAAGGTATTGACCCTCAGACTCAGAACATTCAAAGGAGGGTTGTAACTTCCCACCACCGTCGATAGTGAGGCTGGATTGGGTGTTTAAATTGCCACAAGGGAAACTCAATTTTTTTATTTTTAAGAACACTGATTTATTTGAGTATTTCTACTTTGTATTTTTTAAAAAGATTTGTTGTTATTTATTTATTTTACCTGCGCCAGGTCTTACTTGCGGCACACAAGATCTTTGTTGCGGCATGAGAGATCTTTTTTTTTAGTTGCAGCATGTGGACTCAGTCACGGCATGCGGGCTTCTTAGTTGCGGCACACATGCGGGATCTAGTTCCCTGACCAGGGATCGAACCCAGGCCCCCTGAATTAGGGGTGCAGAATCTTACACACTGGACCACCGGGGAAGTCCAAAGGAAACTCAGTTTATTGCAACCTTTTGATTGCTGAAATAAGTCACTGAATAAGACTTTAGGTTACTTTTTTATTTTTTTTTTTGCGGTACACGGGCCTGTCACTGCTGTGGCCCCTCCCTCCGCGGAGCACAGGCTCCGGACGCACAGGCTCAGTGGCCATGGCTCACTGGCCCAGCCACTCCGCGGCATGTGGGATCTTCCCGGACCGGGGCACGAACCCGTGTCCCCTGCATCGGCAGGCAGACTCTCAACCACTGCGCCACCAGAGAAGCCCTAGGTTACTTTTAATTGGCAATCTGGTTAAAAATCTGACAGTCTTCCACTGGGGATAATTTAAAGCCATACCAAGAGACAGAAAGTAGAACTAAGTGACTTCGTAGATAGCCTTAAGTGACCTTTTGGGTAGCCTTAAGACCACAGTGCTGGTCTTAAATGAATGGTAAATATATTGTCCATAATCCCTTCTGAAACGAAAACACTTTGCATTTATTATATGGATGTTTGCAAGTATTTGTGAGGCTTCTTTTTTTTATTTTGGAGCCATTGGTATTTTTATTTTATTTTATTCCTACTTTGTCTTGATTTTAATGTGGCCTGCCTTCTAACCTTCTCCTTCCACCATGAGGGATATAGGAAAGGTAACCAGAGGATCAGGTTCCTAGAACTGAGCCCTATAAGTAAAGGGACAATGGAGTCTTCAGACTGGGTCACAGTTTAAATCTATACTAGAATGGATCTAGCATTCTGAGTAGGAGAACTTGAATTGCTTGCTGGACAGAGAGCTCAATTTGGGATCAAGGGATTTGGGCTCTTTTCTAGCGGGTGGTACTAACTAGCTGTCTAATATTGGGCTAGTCTTTCCTTTTCTTTTAATATAGGGGTGGGACTAGATTAGTGGTTTTCCACTAGAAACAGCTGAGGAGGTTTGAAAAAAATCCTTGAATCAGAATCTTTGGGGCGTGATGGGATATTGTTTAAAGCTCACTGTAACTGCTCTAGAACAATGGTTCTCAAATTCAGCTGATAGCAGAATGGCCTGGAGGACTTCTTAAAATGCAGATCGCTGGGCTCCACCTCAGATTCTGATTCCGTAGGTCTGGAGTGGGCCCCAAAATATGCTTTTCTAACACATTTCCTGCTGATGCAGAGGTTGCTCATCTGGGTATTGTGCTTTGAGAACCACTGACTGCTCTAGATTATCTTGAAGTTCCTTCTGAAGTTTTAGGATTCTAAGATCAACTTCTGCTTTGGTGATATGGTCATTCTTGTATGTTTTTGGTTAGGTACATTTCTCTCCCTCTCCCATTTTCAGGGTAGGGTGAATTTGTCTTAAATTCTAAGCCAGTGATTCACAGCCTGGACTGAACATTAGAATCACCTGAGGAACTCGGCTTACAAAAAAATTCTGCTGCCCAGGCTGGACCCCAGATAACTAAATCAGACTCCTTTTTTTTTTTTTAAAAGCTGTGGTTTTCTTTTGAAGATGTTGAGGGTAGGAGTTTATTAATTAATTTATTTTTGCTGTGTTGGGTCTTAGTTTCTGTGCGAGGGCTTTCTCGTTTCTGTGCGAGGGCTTTCTCTAGTTGTGGCAAGCGGGGGCCACTCTTCATCGCAGTGCGCGGGCCTCTCACTATCGCGGCCTCTCTTGTTGCGGAGCACAGGCTCCAGACGGGCAGGCTCAGTAGTTGTGGCTCACGGGCCTAGTTGCCCTGTGGCATGTGGGATCCTCCCAGACCAGGGCTCGAACCCGTGTCCCCTGCATTAGCAGGCAGATTCTCAACCACTGCGCCACCAGGGAAGCCCCAAATCAGACTCTTTCAGCTCAGGATGCAACTCGTAAAGCTCCCTCAAGTGGTCTCAGTGTGTGGCCAAGGCTGAGAGTCACTTCACAGGGTACGGCTAGATCAGGAGATTTCAAAATGGAGCCACTGTGCATCTCGAGACACTTCCATAAATTTACAATCTTAAATTTCAGATCGTATTTTCCTTTTTTTTTTTTTTAGGTATAGCTCACAGCTCAGACAAAAGTTTGCCTTATTTTAACATCTTTATGTACCTTATTTCAGGCTATTTGCTGAAAGTGGTTACCCATAGCTAAAAGTTTCTAATGAGATTTATTCAAGGTGATGGAAAGAACTAGGATCAGAGCAAAAACAAACACCTGAAAACAGGAGACGTATCATGGGCCATAGCAGCAGCTGATAGTTTGCTTCCACAGAATTGTTTTCTGAGTCAGTTCTTTATGCCTTAGTGACTTTGTTGTCACTTCTCAGTGAATTAAACAGAGGGTTTAAGCCTCTGACGACTTCCGTCAGTTCCTCGCTCCCAACCAACCGTAACTAGATAAAAAGGGGAATGTTCATCCACATGGATGGTTGATAACTTGAGGTACATTTAAAACATGTTTTGTTGTGGCAAAACATACATAAAAATTTTCCATTTTAACTATTCTTCAGTGTGCAATTCAGTGGTATTAGGTATATCCACACTGTTGTGCGACCATCACCACCACGCATGTCCAGAGCTTTTTCATCATCCCAAACTGAGGCTCTGTATTCATTAAAAAATAATTCCCCATTCTTCCCTTTTCCCCAGGCCCTGGTAACAGCTATTCTATTCTCTGTCACTATGAATTTGCCTGTTTTAGGTATCTTATATAAGTGGAATCACACAATATCTGTTCTTTCGTGTCTGGCTTATTTCACTTGGCATAATATCTTCAGGGCTATCCGGAGATTATTTTTGATCAATTGTATCTGTGCCGCAATTGAGTTAGGTCCATAAAGCTATCAGCCTCATTTCAATTAAACACACACGCAGGTGATGGAGAATACTCCTATTTCCCTGGAGCCTTTAGGCAACCATATGGGATGGGCTGAGGCAGTATATGGGATGGTCCTGCGCCAGGCACCAGCATCCTCCTAGTTGCTCAGTCCAGATGCATGGGTGTCACTGTGATTCTTCCCTCTTCCTTACCCTGACATTCTTATTCTTGCCCAATAAATGTTATTGATTCTACCTCTCAGTAGCTCCCTAAATCCTCCTTCTTTATCACTCAGCCAACCTCAGTTCAGACCTCCATCTATTCTCACCTGTATCAGTACCAGAGCCTCCTAACCGGTCTCCCTGGTTATCACTGCTATCATTCATTACATCATTAATTCACTCAACAAATATATTGCACGAACATTTCTTGTCAGGCATTGAGCTGGCTTCTTAAGTTACAGAGCCTCGTGTATAGCCATTTGAGCCATTTGTCTCAATAACAAAAATCTGATGGTACCCAAGCATGTCTGATTCTAGAGGCTAACTTTCCCCAGTCCATTTACTGCCTTCCAATAAAGGATGGACTAAAGATTCAAGACTCTTGGCAGGTGAAATTAAGGAGTCAAAACATCAAGAGGAATTTTAAGTACATATATGTACATATATATAAGTACATATGTACATATATATAAGTACATATGTACTTATGTAATAAGTACATAGTCCTACATCTAATTCTAAAGGAGGATAAAGAGCTTATGTATAGAACTGGGGAAACCTGGCTTTGCAGCAGTTCATATGGAAAAAAAAAGACCCTGAAGTTTTGGTTATCGGCAGGCTTAATAAGGATTAACAGTATGATGAGACTCCTTATAAGAGCTAGTCACACTTTAGGCTGCTCTAATTATGGGCCATAATAATGCCTATATTTAAGGCAAAGCATTGTCTTCAGCTCCATAAGCTGTATTCTAGGGAGAATATTAACAAACTGGAGGGCATGCAGAGCAGTGGTTCTGAGGCGTAGAACTGGGCCTTGGCTGAACTTGCGGAGTATGTAAACAACACAGATTCCTGGGACCTACCCCTGGGTATTTTCAGGTGATTCCAATGCACATATTAGGTCAGGGACCACTGATATCAAGGAAATAAACAGTATGATCTGGAAAATATTGAAGGAACTTAGAGAGGGAGGACTATTGGGAAGCGTAATAGGTGTTTCCAAAATCTGAAGGGTTGCCATTTGCAAGTTGAGATGGCAGCCTGAGGGGAAGGTGTAGAATGATCAGGGAAGCTTAGTAAGAATTTACTAATAATGAGAGCTGTGTGGGTATGGACCTAGCTGTCCCAGGAAAGATTAGAGGAGCCCAGATGTCAGGGATGCTGTAGGGTGGTAATTCACACTTTAACGTGCCTATGCATTGCCTGGGGATCTTATTTATTTATTTATTTTTTGCGGTACGCGGGCCTCCCACCGCCATGGCCTCTCCCGCTGCGGAGCACAGGCTCCGGACGCGCAGGCTCAGCGGCCATGGCCCACGGGCCCAGCCGCTCCGCGGCATGTGGGATCCTCCCGGACCGGGCACGACCCGCGTCACCCGCATCGGCAGGCGGACTCCCAACCACTGCGTCACCAGGGAAGCCCTGGGGATCTTATTAAAATGCAATTCTAAACTACTAGGTTTGGGTTAAGACCTGCGGCTCTGCATTTCTATCAAGCTTTTACCGATGCCAAGACTTCTGGTCTGTGGGCCACACTCTAGTAGAAGACTGTAGGGGATGCTGGTCCTGGTTGGCCAGATGACCTAGAGGATGTCTCAGGGCAGAGTGGGTATTTAGGAATGGTTCGTTAATTGAAGATGGAGAAAGCACGCTACCAAAGCTACACTGGTATCCTTCAGAGCTTTTGGTGTGGACCATGCTTTAACTTGTTTAGCTTATTTCTTCCAATTCTCTAGAATCTAGTTATTGTAGATGAGTGACCAAGAGCATGATCTTCAAAATCAAATAAACTTGAGTTTGTGTCTTGCCTCCCTCATTACTAGGATTATGAAGCTGAGCAAGTAACAACCCACCTGAGCCTCATTTTCTTCATCTCTGATAACCCCTCGCTGAGTTTTTACGAACACTTAGTGTGCTAGTGTATGTAAAGTGCTTAGTGTAGAGCAAGTGCTTGAGGAATGCTGTCTGTTATTATATTTATTATTCATTTAAACATGCATGGGCTCTGCACTGTTGCCCTTCCTGTGCCTCCTATGTTCTTGGAGGATTTTTGACCGGTCTGCCCACGGAGTGTACCTGTGCGATCTCAGAGGCCAGGTGTTCTCCCAGATTTCTGTGAGATTAACTGGAATTACTTTTTTGTGGGTCTTATGTCCTTACTGTTCGCATTTTCTTACTTTCACCTTCCAAAATCAGGATATTTTCTCTACTGATTTTGAACAAAATTACCAGTTAATATAGTTTGATTTCCTGACCCCATAAGTTAGTTTTTCCATTGAGATGTTGTAATGGATGTCTGCCCAGCACCCATCCTCCTGTTTTCTCTCCTGTGGAGCTCTATTTGTTTTTTTCTTCAGTTGTTCATACCTATGAATGCATGCACATGCCTCAGGGAAGCCGGTCAGTGCTCAGCTCCAGGTGGGCCTGCCTGGTTTACAGGTTTCTCATTCTCTTTGCCAGTGATTAGCCCAGGAATTGGCATGGGAGGAAGTCTGTAGAGGGGTGGTTCTAGGAGATGTTTCTTTGCTCCACGGAAGAGCCAGAAATGTGGTCTCTTTCTTTTAATGGATCTTGTCTTGTGGGGATGTGGCTCTGGGATTGGAGACTTGTTGCTGCCCATCAAAGGATGAAGCTGACATTGTGTGTGGCACAGCAGGATGAAAGGATCTGTGTCCTTGGTCACATCGAGTCACAGAACCACCATTTTGAAGCTCTTCCCTCCTCTCTTTCTTCATCCATTCATACCACATAAATATTTGGATTAAATTTTTGTTTGTTTGTTTTAGTTTTTTTTTTTTTGCGGTACGCGGGTCTCTCACTGTTGTGGCCTCTCCCGTCGCGGAGCACAGGCTCCGGACGCGCAGGCCCAGCAGCCACGGCTCACGGGCCCAGCCGCTCCGCGGCATGCGGAATCCTCCCGGACCGGGGCACGGACCCGCGTTCCCTGCATCGGCAGGCAGACTCCCAACCACTGTGCCACCAGGGAAGCCCCCAGACCTTTCTTTTCTTTTTTTTTTTTTTTTTTTTTGCTGTACGCGGGCCTCTCACTGTTGTGGCCTCTCCCGCTGCGGAGCACAGGCTCCGGACGCGCAGGCTCAGCTGCCATGGCTCACGGGCCCAGCTGCTCCGCGGCATGTGGGATCTTCCCGGAACGGGGCACGAACCCACATCCCCTGCATCAGCAGGCAGACTCTCAACCACTGCGCCACCAGGGAAGCCCCAGACCTTTCTTAAAAACAGTTTTTGAGCATACCATTCTCTTGCTTAAATACTTTTGTTGGTTCTCTGTCACTCAGGGATAAAAGTTACATGTCTTTCCTTGGTATCCTTGAGTGTTCTGGGCCTGGCTTAAATTCTTTAAAAAAAAAAAAAAATCAAATGATACCAACAAATGGTTAAAATAAATAGAACAAACAGTCTCATAATAGTTCCCTGATCCACTTTTCTCATCCATCTTTATCCACAGAAGCAACCACTTTTAATCATTTCTATTTTGTTCTTTTGCTGATATCCCTATTTAAAAGCTTATATTAATATTTCTTTGCTTTTCAGCTTTAGAAATCATCTCTTTAGTTCTTGCTATAATAAATTAAAATTTTAGCTCTCTTATACAGTGATCCCCATCTCCTCTTTTTCTCCCCTCAGTATAGTTATATTATCACAAGTTCATAATTTTTTATCAACAGTTTTAAAATTCAAAAGTCTGTGAAATCTGAAAGATTTTTTTTTAAATCTTGGTGTCAAAACCCATTTGCTGGCAAATTTAATCTCTAACCTATCTCATGTGTGGTCAATTGTGATGAAGCATCTACAGAAGCAAGTATCCTTGGGAACAAGTGGCTGCTGCACTTGACCATTGTGGCAGTAATGATGGCTACAGAGGACAATAGCCTGGGGTGGATTCTTCTGGGTACTTGGGAGCACTTAGAGAAAGAAAATGACAAGCTTAGATGTTTAAATTCTCAGCTCTAGTTATAGAGAACCAGAGAGCTTCTAGGGCAGCCGTAAAATAATCTCTTATTTCTTATAGCCACGAGCCAGTCTAGCTGAAAATGAAATACAAAATTTAACTGAATTCGCAGCTCTGCCATGTCTCTCTTGTGACAGTTAGAACACTGAGAAGGAGTGAAATCTTAAGACTTGGATGGGGACATATTATGGGCTCAGGTAGAGTTGAGAATCTCAAATCCCCAAGTCATTTCAAGCTTGCCTTGTTGGTGGAAGCAGGCTACCCTTCTGCATCTGAGAAGACTAATCTTCTCTAGCTTGAAGATAGTAATAATTTTACTTGGGGAAGTTGCCTTACAAGAGGATGCCAATCATTGTCAAGACCCATTCCAATCTCCCCTTGTTGTCACTAGATCCATAATTAGGTTGACAAGCACAAAGTCTGACATGGGAGGAAATAGCTAATACTGCTATTGTCGAACACATAAAAGATGTGAGCTGCTGCAACTTGCTGTGTCCTCATTTAACTTTGCTCTTTGGCCTTTGAAGAAGGCAGAAAAATCTTGGAGAATGACTGTAGATGATTGTAAACTTGATTCCAATTTTACATGCTCTTTCAGGTATGGTGTACATGCTGGAGCAAATTAATACAGCCCTGGGCACCTGGTATTCAGATATTGACCCGGAAAATGCTTTTTTCTCTTTACTACTTTGTATCACCAGCCCCAAATTGCTTTTATCCAAAAGAACCAACCGTATATTTCCCCAGTCTTGCCTCGGGTCTACACAGTCTGTTCTGTCTTCTGTTATAATATGGTCCACCGAAGCCTTGGACATTTTGACATTCCATGCAACATTATAATGGACCACAATTATGATGCCGATATTAATTAGATCTGATGAGCACGAAGTAGCAAGTACTTACGATGCCTTGATGAGACATATGTGAACCCAAGGTGGGAGATAAAGCCTGTGAACATTCAGTGGTCTGTCTCCCTAGTGGTTTCTGGGGGTCCAGTTGAAGCAGCTCCTGCAAGGTAAAGAGAGGTTGCTGTATCTTTCATTATCTACCAATAAAAGGAGGCACAGCACTTGGTAGGACTTTTTGGATTTTGGAAGAAACGTATTTGAGTATGGTATTACCACCCTTTGTAACTTTTCAGTTTTGGATGAATAATAGAGCAAGAGAAGGGTAATGATCTGGCTGCAGAGTCTACTATGCATGGTGTTGTGAGAGAATGTTTGCTTGGTGAACTGAATTTCAGCTAATTCCCAGGTAAGTCCTGCCCCTTTCCTGCTGTCCTTCACATTCTGAGTTTGGAGCCTATTGTACGTAGCAGAAGCACCACATCCCTGCAGCTCACCACATCCCTGCAGCTCACCTCTGAGTTCACCTGCAGTTCCAGTTCCTGTAGATACCAACAATTTCCTACTTCAGGTACCTGCCTTTCCTTGCTTGGAGGCTTTCTTCTGGGCCAGGAGGGCTTGGCTCAGCAAGCAGGGCAGCCTGAAAGTGCTGGAGGGTTAAAGCCTCCAGGGACATCCTTCAGCCAGTGAGGGATGGAATTTGTTAGATAAATACTCCAGCTCTGAGGTGCATTACATCCCCATCGGGATGGAGCCCTAGTTGCCTACTAATAACCTTCAAATTAACATGCACTTGACTGGCTTTTTCTCCCTTTCTTTCCCATCTCCCTCATTATGCTTTTTTGGGCTCACCTTCCAAATAAACTACCTGTACACAAGTCTTTGTCTCAGGGTCTGCTTTGGGGAAACCTCAAACTTAGATGTCTGTCATCTACTCTGCTTCATGAGTCAACACCGTTTCTAGTGCTTTCCACCTTGATGCATCCACTGATGACCTCCTTTCTGTATCTTTGTTTTTGTTGGCTTCTTCCTTTTGTGCTCCTTTCTGTGATTTTATTGGCGTGTGAAGGGGGCGAGGAGACACATGTCCTGGCTTAGTTTGCCTTCTTCAGTCAAAGCCTGCCTAATCTCTTTCACCTGATTTCCTGTTCTGCCATCATTTGCCCATAGTCCCACAGTCATGGAACCCTCAAATCTGTTTCCCTCTTTCATGCCTTTGCACGTGCTCACTCCCAACTTGGAATTTTATTCTCCTTGTTTGACTGACAAACACCCACTAAACCCTAAAATTTCTGCTCAAATGTCAGCTCTTCTGTTACATTTCCCCTAAATGTTCCCTCCCTCTTCAAACAGTTAATGATTATGAGTTCACTATCTGTCTCCTTTACTTGGTTGTATGTTCTGCAAGGGCAGGGGCTATGCCTGTTTATCTAGCACTGTATTTCCAGTTCCTGGCACAGTGCCTGGGCTGGCACATAACAGGTACTTGATAAATATTTGTTTAATGAACAAATGAATTCATTCGTTAAGGGTAAGAAAGCCAACTTCGCTTGACATGTCAGCACTAGGGCGAGATCTGGTACGCAGGTGGACCCTCCAGAGTGACTGCAGGGGAGCTGTCTCTAACTCTTTGGGGGAAGTGTTTCCAAGATGAACATTTGGGCCAGTCAAAGAGGCTGTGGGGACAGCAGATTAGTGGTAGGGACATGAGTAAGAAGTGAGGTTGCTGTGTTCTGTCCCAGTGTTTGTGTATTGTCACCTTGAAATTGGTGCTAAAAATGAGTTGACTTTGGGATGGCTCGGTCTCTCACCATTCCTTTACCAGAGGCTGCGTGGTACCAAGGTGAAGAGCTGGAGCTGAGTCTTGGGTTTGAAACTTCAGCTCTGTCACTTCTTCATTTTGTATTTGAGGGGAGGGTACTCAAATTCTCTCTGTCTCAGTTTCATTATCTATTGTGAGGATTAAGTGAATATGCACTATTATATTATTATATATATGTATGTATTATTTATTATACATATGTATTATATAGTCACTTAGAGCCCATTCAGGGCACATATTAAGGCCTAAGTATTAGGTTTTATTAATATAATAATTACCAGTGACTAATGTAAGATTCTAGGAGGCCAGGTGGTTTGCCCATAGCCACAAAGGAAGCCTGGGATGGGTCTAGAGTGACTTTGACCTCAATACTTTGAGATTGATGAACCATTAAAAAAAGTCCCAGCTGCCAGAGGCCTGCAGTCCCTGGCTGCACCTCACTGAACAAGAGGACTTGTCAGAGGTATATGCAGAGCTGTGCCTGGATCCAGGCAACAAAATGGGATGATTCATAAAGTCTGTTTCATTTCCATCACCCAAGCGCCGATGTATTTGGCATCAACAGCTGGCTGTTCCTGAAGGGCTCATTCAAGCCCAAGTCACTGTGTTTTGTCTCTGTGGACACATGGATGCAAAAAGCAACTGAGTCTTAGAAAAATTTATCCCTTGGTATTGAAAATGCCAGCTGACTTCCCCTTTGGTTATCAGACATTAAACTGTATTAAAAAGTGCATCTAAAATTTCTTCAGTGGTGATAAACATTGTTAAAATTGAAATAAAAGTGATTAATGTCAAAGCTTCAGGACCCAAGCTTCTCTGGTTAAGTCACAGGCTCATGAGGAGGATACCTGGCTCTCATCTAGTTCAATTCTCTCTATGGACCCCTATGGACTATTTGCCTATGTCCGTTTTCTTTAAAAGTTTGCTTAGGTGGGTTTGGTTGCCTCCATATATATTTTAAAAAATTTATTTATTTACTTTATTTATTTTATTTTTGGCTGCATTGGATCTTCATTGCTGTGTGCATGCTTTCTCTGGTTACGGTGAGCAGGGGCTACTCTTCGCTGCAGTGCGTGGGCTTCTCATTGCGGTGGCCTCTCTTTGTTGCAGAGCACAGGCTCTAGGCACGTGGGCTTCAGTAGTTGTGGCATGTGGGCTCAGTAGTTGTGGTGCACGGACTTAGTTGCTCCATGGCATGTGGGATCTTGCCGGACCAGGGCTCAAACCCATGTCCCCTGCATTGGCAGGCGGATTCTTAACCACTGCACCACCAGGGAAGTCCCAGCCTCCATATTTTGAGTTGAAAGGTGGGACTAAGGAAGTAGACCAGAGTCAAAATGTTAGAGGATATTTTTAGTCCTGGAAGAGCAGCAGGTGAAAATGGTGAAGTCGGCCTGCATCTCTCAATGATGAGTCCTTCCTTTCTTTATTTTTTATTATTTATTTATTTTAAAAAATTTTAAAATTTTGTATACAATTTTTAAAGGTTTCACTCCATTTATAGTTATTACAAAATATTGTAATATTCCCTGTGTTGTACAATACATCCTTGTAGCCTATCTTACTCCCAGTAGTTTGTACGTCCACTCCCCAGACTCTATGTTGCCTTTCTTCCCCCTCTCTGCACTGGTAACCACTATTTTGTTCTCTATGTCTATGAGTCTGCTTCTTTTTTTGTTATATTCACTAGTTTGTTGTATTTTTTAGATTCCACATATGTGGTAAGATACAGTGTGTGTCTTTCTCTGTCTGACTTATTTCACTTAGCATAATGCCCTCCAAGTCCAACCATGTTGCTGCAAATGGCAAAATTTTGTTCTTTTTTATGGCTGAGTAGTATTCCATTGTGTGTGTGTGAGTGTGTGTGTATACCACATCTTCTTTATCCATTCATCTGCTGATGGACACTCAGGTTGCTTCCATATCTTGGCAATTATGAATAATGCTGCTGTGAACATTGGGGTGCATGTATCTTCTCAAATTAGTGTTTTTGTTTTTTTCAGATATATACCCAGGAGTGGAATTGCTGGGTCACATGGTAGTTCTATTTTTAGTTTTTTTGAGAAACCTCCGTATTGTTTACCACAGTGGCTGCACCAATTCACATTCCCATCAAGTGTACGAGGGTTTCCTTTTCTCTACATCCTTGTCAACATTTGTTATTTGTGTTCTTTTTGAAAATAGCCGTTCTAACAGGTGCAGTGATATCTCATTGTGGTTTTGATTTGTATTTCTCTGATGATTAGCGACGTTGAGCATCTTCTCATGTGCCTGTTGGCCACCTGCATGTCTTCCTTGGGAAAATGTCTATTTTTCTACATATTTTTTAATCAGGTAGTTTGATTTTTTTGATGTTGAGTTGTATGAGCTGTTTATATATGTTTGCTGTTAATCCATTATTGGTCATATCATTTGCAAGTACTTTCTCCCATTCAGTAAGTTGTCTTTTCATTTTGTCAATGGTTTCCTTTGCTGTGTAAAAGCTTTTAAGTTTAAGTAAGTTCTCTCTTTCTTTAAATATCAGTTATTACTTTGAATCATATAATTACTGTCTTGTTTCATATTTTTTGTTTTAATTATTTAGTAGTTGCTCTTGGGTCTACAATGTGCCTCCTATCACCTTTTGCTTCAAATAATATTGTACAACTTCTTGAATAATATAAGAACATTACCAGAGTTTGCTTCCATTTTCTCCTGCCATCTTTTGTGTTATTATTGTCATATCTTTTAATTTTACTTCTGTTATAAAACCTACAATACACTGTTATTCCTTTTTGCTTTAAATTTTAAATTATCTTTTATAGAAATGTAAAAAAAACAACAAAAAGTTGTTTACTCACTTATTTACCTCTGATGCTCTTCATTCCTTTGAAGAGTTTCCTGAATTTCCATCTGGAATAATTTTCATTCAACCATAGGAACTTCTTTTTACACTTGTTTGTAGTGTAGGTCTGCTAGCAACAAGTTCTTTCAGCTTTAATTTTTCCAAAAATGTCTTTATTTAAACTTCTTTTCCTTGGAGGGGGGGAATAACAGTTGGTTAAATATATACATCCACAGAATCAAACATATGTAACTGTTCAATGCAGAAATGTATTTAAAGACATTTGCTGTGTATTAAGTGGAAAACAGCAGTTTGTGGAGATGGATATACAGTATAATGTCATTTTATATAAAATTATGTATGTATATTTAATCACAGAATAACCCTGGAACAATATACATGGGACTGTAAACAGTGGTATTTCAGTGAAGTGTCCTTTTGCGTATTGGAATTTTCTAAAATTTCTAAAATGAACCTGCCTCACTTTTATCATTAGGAAGTAAAGTTTATTTGTTTAACCTATTTGGTTTTGCCTTCAAACCTTTTCATACTATTAAAATGCATAACTCAATAAAAGTAAATGTCATTTAAACTGTCTCCTCATAATACAAATGTTAATTGGTAGGATTAAATTTAAAGCATGTTCATGGATTCTGGGCTTTGCAAATATGAATGACAGGAAAAATGAGACATTTTGTAAGAGTACTGGGAAAACTAAAAGGGCAGTGCATTGACTTCACATACTAATCAAAGTTGAAGAAAACTTTTTAAAGAGATAAAATATTAGATAAAATATTAGGGATACAGTTCTGTTCAATTTCTTTTCTCCCCTCCCCCTCCTGAGGCCTTGTTTCCCTAATGAACTGCTTTCAGCAGCTAGGTGTAGCTTTCCCTAATGAACTGCTCTCCGCAGCTAGGTGTAGCTTCTTCCAATCCGCATAAAAATACTTTTACATAATACATTTATATGCTAGTAGCTAGTACGTGGTACTATTATAATATATATGTGCTCTTAAAGTTTCCATAAATGATATCTTACATAAAATTCTGCATCCTTTTTTCCCCATTCACATTTTATTTTGACATCTATCCATTTTGATTCCAATAGAAATACAGGCAGCAATGTGGTTAGGGCCACAGGATCTGAAGTCAGCCTGTCTGGGTTGGATTCTAGACCTACCATCACTAGTGTGTGACCTAGGGCAAATTCCCTATTTTCTTTGTGCCTTAATTTCTTTATCTGTGACAGGCATGTTCTCGTAGTCTTTACTTTATTGCGCTGTTGGAGGAGAAATTGAGTTAAACGTGTAAAGCGTGTAGAACAGTGCCTGACACAGAAAGAGCTCAGTAACTGCCGTTTGTTGTTGCTGCTATTGTGAAAGATGCCCCTGGCTGTCCATCACTAAGACAAAGATGCTGAATTATTTATTTCTATCACTGATACAGATTTCCACAGAATCCCTCTTGTGTTCTCAAGCAAGCATTACCAACATTGCTGCATGGGGGTGGATTTGAAATCATTAGCCATAGAACAGAAATTTGTCCAGTTATTCCATGGTAAGCACTTGATAAATGTACAGTCTTGTAAGCATCTATATCACTTCTTTTAACTGTTGTGTAGTATTCCAGCAGAGCAGTACATTTCCTTGGGGTGGGCATTTAGGTAGTCTCCTTTGGTTCTCTACTAAACACAGTGCTGCAATATTCATCCACGACCATGGGGCGTTGTGCACGTGAGAGAGAATAGAATTGCTGGGTTGGGACTGAACCCAGACCTGTTTAATGCCAAAGCCCTCAGTTATGATTCTCTCACTTACAGGGTCCTAGGTAGAGACAAACAGTACATTCTGAGAATGATGATGACCCACGACCAATGGAAAAATCCCCCAGAGGAGAACATTGTCCCGGAGAGGCAATGGCAGCAGTCATCCAGAGGGGTCTTTGGCCAGGGAGACATCAAAAATCTCCTCGCTCCATAAATGAATCCATGTTGAACATTTAGCTGAATGTGAACACGTGAGACCAACAGAAAAAAAAAATAGATCTACAGCAATATTGTCATACAAACAGTTTTTATTGATCCAAGAATCAGGGTTTGTTAGCAAACAAAATTTTAATTTTATTTATTCACTTGATACTTAATTGTAGATATTTGCTGTAGACTTGAAAGAGTGGTGATTTGTGGGGACAAGATGTTTTAGACGTTCTTTTTTTTTTAACATCTTTATTGGAGTATAATTGCTTTACAATGGTGTGTTTGTTTCTGCTGCATAACGAAGTGAATCAGCTATGTGTATACATATATCCCTATATCTCCTCCCTCTTGCGTCTCCCTCCCACCCTCCCTATCCCACCCCTCTAGGTGGTCACAAAGCGCCGAGCTGATCTCCCTGTATAGACGTTATTTCTTTTTCAGTCTGACATAGTAAGTCTTATTACTGAGCCAAAAATTATTTAGTTGTTCATATATCAAGGAGGTCAAGAAATTATTAGATGCTGTGGCTAAGAGGTGGAGTATTTCAAAATGTCAAATTAGTGAAGACTGGAGGAAAAGGAGAAAGAAAGGGGCAGAGAGAAGACGAGAAAGAGGACTTCACTGGGGTGGGGATGGGGCAGTAGCAGAACATCCTGGTTTGATGGGAGGACGTTCAGTACACAGCAGATAGGACTGTCCATTCTCTCTTGTAAACTCCATTTCGAGGGACAGACTCTACAATCTCCCTCAAGCAGACTTTTCTTAGCTTTTAGCAGGCTGAAAAAGAAATCTGAAAATTCAGGTTTAGCCCCATTTCCTCTCCTTCAGGCCTCTGAGGACCGTGATGGCAGCCCTGAAGGTGGGTCTGGAAGCTTATGCTCGCCTCTCCGGGCCCAGGGAGTGGAGAACATGGTGCAGGTGTTGAGCCTTTCCCTCAGTCCTCAGTCCCCTGCTCTGGGCTTCCCCTTCTCTTCCCGAGTCCCTGGCCTTCCTACTCCCCATTTTTCTACCTAATGCATCAAGACACCTGCAGAGGTGCGGGGATGCCCCGCTGGTAGAATTGTGGTCCTTGGCAGTGGGCTCTGCAGCTGGCTCGCCGGGTTTTGTAGTCCCAGCCTGCACCTCCTTTTCCTCTTCTGGGCAAGGATGCAAATGATAGCACTCACTCCATAGGGTTGCTGTGTAATGTGGGTAAGACTCAGCACGGTGTCGAGAAAGGGCTCTGCCATTATGATTCCTCAGGACACAAGAAGAGCACTTCAGTGTGATTGCAGAGGAAGAGGGAGTAGCCTCAGCCTGTGAAAATTCAGGGCTTTGCTTTCGCTCATGCCCATCCGCAACCCTAATCTTAACCCTGGTCTCTCAAGTAGTTTGAGAGACACTCACAGAAGACAGGCCTTAAGTGGACCCCTTACTTCTTTGAGTTGGTGGGGGGCTGCGGCAGCTGGACCCCCCCCCCCCACCACCACCACTCCAGGCAGGTCAGTTCTGGTCAGGAGCAGCCTGTGTCTTAAACCTTACAGCCCTTATCCTTTTCTGTGTGTGCCTGACATTTGGGAAGTTATCTTCAATGACCTTAGGGTTAGCTAGCTAGTTGAAGTAAAGCAAAGGGTAGAAACTTGCCTCAAAGATGAAGTTAAAGGCAAAAAAAGCAAACTGTGCTTTTTAATAAAGCAGTTTAAGGAAGAAACAGCTTACAGGCATTTTCTTCTGTGTGCGTGACCCAGCTGTGATGAGGTCTAGCCATTTTTCTCATTTCTTCCCTTTTTCTCTCACCCTCTTTGTAGACAATGTATAATGTTATCCGGAATTATCCTGTCTGTCACCATTGTGATAAGGATCATGATTTCAATGAGTAATAATAGACACTAAAATAATAACAGTATCCACAGATATGTTTCCCACAAAATTCCTTGGTTTCCATTGCTATTATTTTGGGTTAAAATAAGTCATTTAGAAAAAAGGAAGAAAGGAACAATTAGTCTATGGTACACTAAAAAGAAATACTGTAAAACATGAATTCCCAGCTTATAGCAAACTTACTTTACAGAATTTTAAACTAAAAGCAATCAATTAAATAGATAATCTTTTCAATGACAACCAGTATGACTTATGAAAGACCCTGGGGATACAGAATCTATGGCGGATAGAAAATAAATAGATCAATGAATGGCAGATAAATTATACTTTATGAGAGTTAGGTCGGTTTATCTCCTCTTGATGAATAGCTTTTAACATGTTTTCAAGGTTTTATATAGGAAAACATAGCTGAAATCCCTTCTCATCCTATTTTTTCAGAAAGGCAGTGTAGTGAGTAGAAGGGATGTGGGCTTTGCATCAGATCTCCTTCAAACCCTGGCTCCACCACTCATCCAGCTGTGTGATGGTGGACACATTACATATTCTACCTGAGTGTCCTGTTTCCCACCAGTAAATCTTGCAGGCTACTGTATGTTATACACACACACACACAAGTAATTAAGTATGTTTCCCCAAGATTCACCTGCATGTGGGTTTTAGCTGAGCATCCACTGATGGCATGAATATCCAATGAACACATTACACAGTATTCCTGTTGAGTTATAAATGGTGACACTAACAAATTACAGTTAGGAATGCTGATAAGTGTTGTAAGCATTTCTAAGTCTTTATGTACTTAATCTTAAAAAAATTAGAATCTCTATAGTATGTAACATTAAGCACTTACTGTTTATTGTGATCTCAACTCAGTATGTAAAATTGTTTCTATGAAATGTATGTGATTCTGACTCTGTCATAGGATGAACTCGTCTGAATCTGTTAATCCTTTTTTTTTTTTTTTTTTTACAATTATTAGTTTTATGTAGTTATCATTTACTCTCTCAAGAGTTTAGCCATTGGGCTCATTTGTAGCAGCAAACAGTAGTGGCCATAAGCTTGGACTCTGAAATCAGACTGCTAGGGTTCAAATCTCAACTCTGCTACCTACTTCCTGTGTGACCTTGGGCAAATTACTTACTCTCTTTGGGCCTCAGTTTTCCTCATCTGCAAAAAAATGGGATAATATATATGTTGTTAAGAAGAACTAAATGAATTAATCTTTATAGGGCCTGCCCTATTCTAAACTGTAATTGCTATAAAAGTCTGAAAGAATGAAATTATTAACTTTGCAAATGATTTGAAATGGATAAATAAAATACTTTAATAGTAAATTCATACTATTAAGATACTATTAATTATTAAATTAATAACTTAAAATATTAGTACAGTGTACGTTATTCATGATAGTTATTTAAGAGAAATATCTATGTAATTCATCTGACACATAGTAGATATTCAGTAAACAGTAGCCATTTATTACTATTATATAATTCTATGACAATAATTCTATAATAATAATTCTATACTAATAATAATTATCAGGAAAGAAATATATGCTGGATTATATTTAAAGGGCACCCACTAGATTCAGCTCTGTCTTAGAGCTTTGAAAGAGCAGCTAATTGAAAACACATTGTTTTCAGGTTCAGCAGAAATGTGGTGACTCACGCTGAGCACTGTTACTGTTTGAAAGCCATGTGATCAGTATCCTGTGTGGTGTGGGAGCTGGATGTGGGTGACTGGGGGCTGTGTGAGTAGGTGGCAGGAGAGGATCTCAAGGCTTTTGCCCTCCGGCCCTTTGTTCTCCTCACTGCTCCTGCAGGTCCAGTTTCCAAGCCGCAGCCTTGAGAGCCGTCTGCCTAAGGCGGCTGGTGATGAGGCCACCTAGATGGGGACAGGAAGTGGACACTGTGGCAGTGGATGGTGGATTTTAAGCTGGTTACCTCTCCTGGCTTTCTCACTGACCCTTGAGTTCAAAAGCACAGAGGTGGTGGCAGGAAGAACTGATGGAGCCATGTGGCAAATGGCAGACTCACCACTCACAAGCTGTGTGACTACTTAACCTCTCTGAGCCTGAGTTTCCTCATGTGGAAATGGGAGAATAATTCCTGATCCTCAGTTTAAATGAGAAATGCCTATCAGGTGCTTTGCTCGGTGCCTGGCCCAGAGTAAGGGCTCCATTAGCATACATGGTGGGGTTCTGATGTCAAAATCTATTGAGTCTATCCCCTAAGACACTAATACATCTTGTCTTCAGAGCTGCTCTTCAATAAGCTCTATGCTATCCTAAAAATTAATTAGGTTGTTATGCCCCCCCACTTCACTACAAAATTGTAAAAGCTTTTCTCCATTTCTCTAATGCAATGTATTTTAGAACTAAAATTTTCCCAGTAGATGCAGCTATAGAGGAATAAGCTGTCTGACGACAAGACCCAGGCTTAGTTCGGGGAAATGGCCCTTGAGATGCAATCAGTGGGTATTACCAACAGCCATTTCAGCTTGATCTGTCTGGTCCCTAGGAAAAGAGATCCTAGCCATTTCTTCTGGAGGCATCAAATTGGTATTTTCCCATTCTTATGATGAAGTTCATGCTCTGCAGCATTGGAAGTCCAGTGCCAGGTCATGTGTGATGTCACCCAGTGCCCACAGTCACTGACTGGCACCGTCCCAAACTCTGGTCATGCCGGATGTCCTGGGCAGCAGTGGCAAAGCCTTCCCTGAGGCTGACCTGTGGTGGGTTTCAGCAGGAGCCCCAGAGCAAAGACCCAGCATAGACTCCCTTTGGGAAGAAAGTTGAGAGTGAGGGGCCAGGAGTTTAAGGTCTCAGAATAAAGCCAGAATTGTACCACTTGTGCAGTTTGTGTCTCCCTCTGTAGACGCCTAGCCATGCTTCTCTGGGTGTGTGTGTGTGTGTGTGTGTGAGTGAGTGTGTGAGTGACAGTGCCTGCATGGGAGGTGTGATGAAGAGGGAGGGGGAGGCACAGGCTTCTATTTCCATCCAGTCTGCTTTCCAAAGGCTTTCCTGGGGGCGGGGGTGGGGAGGGGGAAGGAAACCAGGAACACAGCTGCAAAGGGGCCCCGAGATATTGCTGGACGTGCCAGGTGTGTGGGAGCATTCGCACCAGTTTGGCCGTGGGCAGGTGAAGGATGGCTGACTGCAGATAGCATGAGCTCCACATGGCAGGGGAGGGGGTGGCGTGGGGCTGCCCAGAAGGCTGACCTTCCGCTTGTTTCCTCATTCAGAACTGTTCGTTCCGGGGCTTCCCTGGTGGCGCAGTGATTAAGAATCCGCTTGCCAATGCAGGGGACACGGCTTTGAGCCCTGGTTCGGGAAGATCCCACATGCCGCGGGGCAACTAAGCCCGTGCGTCACAACTACTGAGGCTATGCTCTAGAGCCTGTGCTCTGCAACAAGAGAAGTCACCACAAAGAGAAGCCCGCGCACCGCAAGGAAGAGTAGTGCCCGCTCGCTGCAACTAGAGAAAGCCCGCGCGCAGCAACAAAGACCCAATGCAGCCAAAAATAAATAAATAAATAAATTTATAGAAAAGAAAAAGAACTGTTCATTCCTGAGGCGCTCTGTGCCTGGTGCTGGTTCACTCAGACGAGAACCTGGTCCTCACTGAGTTTGCAATCTATGGAGGAAAATAAACCTTTGGCAAGGAAACAAATTAATCCATTTCAGATAGTGATAAGTGCTCTGAAGGAAATGGGAGTTCTGTAATTAAGAATAACAAAGGGCAGCTATTTTAAGTGGCTGTCGAGGTGACATTAGAGCAAAAGACCTAGAGGATGAGAAGAAACCACTCAGGAGTAGGTGAGGGTCGAGGGGAGTGGCCTGAAATGAGGTGAGTGGAGGCCTACAGCCTAGTAGATGCTCAAAGAACCGGTGAATGTGGGTGGAGAGGGCAGCAAGGACCAGATAACTCTGCGTCTTGTAGGCCATGAAAAGAGTTAGGAATTCAAAGTGCAAAGTAAGCCTTCAAGGGATCTAAGCAGGGGAAGAACAAGACTCAGTTTATGTTTAAAAAAGATCGCTATGGCTGCTATGATGGAACATGGGATGTGAAGGAGCGAGAAGCACAGCTTTCAAGTTCCAGTTTGGAGCGTTCTGGGCTTTTCTCTTTTATAGCTCATCTCACACTGTACTGGAATTGTTTGATGTCCCCTCATCCCACCTCCAGTAGCTTACCCATGGCTTAAGGGCCATTAAGTGTTTATAATTCTCCACCATCAGCCCTGAATGCATAAGGGCTCAACAGTTGTTTGCTTATTAAATAAACTACAATGAATCTTCCAAGAAGGGGGTGCAGGTGTTTAGGTTTGGAGTGTAAGTATACTGTCTCCAAGAATGTCTGCTTTGAAGGAAATTGTTAGGGAGGAAAATCTTTTCCTCCAGCCACTTAGATTCAGTGACTGGGGACCTGCAAATCTGACTGACATTAGCTAGATGAACAGGATTAAAAACACACAATTTTTATTAATATTTACATGCATGGGACTTCACAGAAAAAAAGTGAAAACTCAAAGAAGCAGTTAGACTTGGGAGCTTATATACGCTTCTTAACAAAGGAAAGAGGGTTTGAGCTTCAAGGGACAATAAATTGCAAGGAAGTGACTAGGAAATACATGGGGGAAACTAATGGAAGAGGAGGACTATTTTAGTAAGCTTTGTTTCTGCAAAACTTGTTGCTGTCTCTCTATCTTCGGTGATAAGGGTCACTCTCCTCTTCTGGTACAGGAGAGGGGGATACCTTCACAAAGAAAAAAATATTTTCTGCTTATAGGCAGATAAGGGAAGGGCAGAGAACTCTTTCTGTGTTTATTGATTCTCAATTGCCTTCAGCTCAAATTCTTATCAAAATAATCCTTATGCTAAAGTGGCATATTGTGGGGTAGCATACCCTGACCTCCTTCCAGATCTATTTGCACATGAAAGCTCTTAATTTTAAATAATCAGTTACAGCTAATTAAAAAAGATATATGCACCCCAGTGTTCATAGCAGCATTATTTACGATAGTCAAGATGTGGGAACAACCTAAGTGCCCATCAATGGATGAATGGATAAAGAAGATGTGGTATATATAGAAAGAATATTACTCAGCCATAAAAAAGGCTGAACTCTTCCATCTTCCACAACATGGATGGACCTTGAGGGTATTTTGCTAAGTGAAATAAGTCAGACAAAGAAAGACAAATACTGTAAGGTTTCACTCGTGTGGAATATAAAGAAAATAAACAAAATAAATGAATAAGCCAAACCAAACAAAAAAAAAAACCATGTAGATATGGAGAACAGAGTAGTGGTTACCAGAGGGGAAAAGTTGGAGGGTGGGGAAGGCAAAATAGCTAACGGGTTTCAAGTGTATGGTGATGGATGAAAACTAAATTTTTGATGGTGAACATGCTGTAGTGTATACAGAAATAGAAATATAACATTGTACGCATGAAACTTATATAATGTTGCAAACCAATGTCACCTTCATAAAAATAAATCAACAAAAAATCAGTTATATTAGTTAATAGTCATACCCACTCCACTTCTGGGCCAGGGAATCAGAGGTGGATATCTTGGTAAAGAGATACAGAGCAGAGAAGTATTAATAACAAGCTGCCTAACCACTGATGGGATGTCATCTCCCCAAGAAAACTCGTTCTATAATGTGGGAGCTCAGGTAAAGGACTCTGTATTGTTCAGCTTGTCCTCCTCAAGGCCTTAGTAGAGTGGTTGGAGATAGAAGTCACTACATGTTTGTAAATTAAACTGTACGTAAACAGATTTCGTGGAAGGTTGTGAACCGTGAATGTAGCTGCTTTGCGGAATGCAAAGCCCACCAAGATGGAAAATGTAATTTCAGAACTGGCTGTGGGTGCTGGAGGCAAGATAGGGCTTTGCAGAAAGAGGCTGGGAGAAGGTGCCCTGGGTGACGTTTTTGGTCTCCTGGGTGATGTTTCTGTATCTGAAGAGGATGAAAAGGTAAACAGCACACAGTCTCACCCCTAAGGTTAATTCTGATGGGAGACTGTATGCAGACTGCTGAAGTGCGGCATTTTTACATCCTGGTGAACTGATTGGCAGGTGCTGTAGTAGATATAGTAATACGCGACGTACCTGAGGTATGTGGGAAGGAAGCAGAATTCAGAGGGCAACAGGAATCACTAGAGGCTTGGGAAAATGCTGGAAGGAGAAAAGAGCTGTGAAGGGAGGGGACATTTGTTACCTGTGTTCCATATGTGGAAGGAACATGTGTTTGCCAGCTGTTGCAGATAAACAAAAGGAATTTAGAATTAAATTGGGTGTTTGGAAGAGCTCTCCAACTGTAAGTGTTCTGAGATGCTTTAATTCGATTACAAAGGGATGAAAATCGTTGCCTTTTCTGACTGGGAGTTTATGGAGTGCCTTCTGTGTGCCAGGCACTGTGCTGAGTGCTCTACATTCATTTTATGTCATCATTACAGCTCTATGGGGGAGGTATTTTTATGCCCATTTTGTGGATATGGAGTCTGGTAGATGGTTTGGTTTGTCTAGTGCCGTACAGTGGGTAAGTGTCTGGCTTCAGTGCCTGTGCTTTTTCCTATACCTCACACTCTCTTATTGGTGATCCTAACAGAAAGGCTCAACAGTGATCTTTTCGGGGTTCAGTTTTTCCCTGTCTTATTTTTGTTGAGTTTCTTCTGAAGTCCTGGACCCAGTGGCACGTCCTTGTCTAAGGCCTGGGCTTAGGGTTACCCTAAGGGTTAACCTCGGGCTCAGAGGTACCCCTCTTGGCTATGGGGATATTCCTGTGCTTTCTCTGTAACCACAATCTTATTAAATGTCAACTAAAGGTACAAGGGTATAAATGAGAACCCACCTCTCTTCCCCGTATTGATGGGGTCCAGTGTTTACCAGGTCATGCAATCAAGCTCTGTAGACCTGCTCTCTCTTTCCTTAATTTTGTTAGTTTATCCTGGAAAGAAAGAGATAACCAGATCATCTGAGGACCCATTGTAGGAACTGCTGTGAAGGGGAACCAAGGCTATTGCCTTGTGTACCTTAAAAGAGTTTCATGTTAAATCAGTTGTCAACATTTTAAAATCAGGAAGTTTCATGTAAAAATCCAAATTTCCATCTATTGAAAAACCACAAGTTCTACCACTCTCTATTGCCTTGCATATTGCCCTCTTCATGCCTTACCTTACTGGCCCTCTTAGATATCTGGGTTTGCAGCCCCAAGGCTAGAACAAAGCTAATTGACCCAAAGACTAGTTCAGTGTATGCACCAAGAAAGCCATCTGATCATTGAAAGAGTGAGATATGTCTGGCTTCCACCTGGGGAGTATTTATTTATTTATTTAAACCGAAGTATAGTTGATTTAGAGTGTTGTGTTCATTACTGCTGTACAGCAAACTGATTCGATTATACATATATGTATATATCTACTTTTAAAATATTCTTTTCTATTATGGTTTTTCATAGGATATTGAATATAGTTCTCTGTGCTATACAGTAGGACTTTGTTGTTTATCCATTCTGTATATACAGATGCCCAACAGGTACATGAAAAGATGCTCAACATCACTAATTACTAGAGAAATGTAAATCAAGACTACAATGAGGTACCCACCTCACACCAGTCAGAATGGCCATCATTAAAACATCTACATAAACCCCCCAAATCTCTTACTTCAATAAATGTCTTGCCAAAAAAAAAAATTGGAAACACAAGTTTGCAAACTAAAAAAAAAAAAAATTCTGCGAATAACAAATGTCGGAGGGGGTGTGGAGAAAAGGGAACCCTCCTACACTGTTGGTGGGAATGTAAGTTGGTGTGGCCACTATGGAAAACAGTATGGAGGTTCCTCAGAAAACTAAAAATCGAATTACCGTATGACCCAGTGATCCCATTCCTGGGCATATATCTAGACAGAACTATAATTCAGAAAGACACATGCGCCCCTATGTTCATAGCAGCACTATTCACAACAGCCAAGACATTGAAACAACCGAAGTGTCCACTGACAGATGAATGGGGAGCTTTTAAATGGCGCTTGCCTGGGCACTACCTCAGGCTGATTGAATCAGAGTCTGAGGCTAGATAGGTATTACTAGAAAAGCTCCAGGGTGGTTCTAATCTGCAGCCAAGTTAGGAAAAATAAGTAGGGCTTGCCCATAAGTAGCACTCCAGCCTCAGGTCTCTATGTCAGAGAAATGGGCTTATGAAGTCTTACATCAAATTTGCTGTTTTTAACCTGTTTCCCAGCACCTCCGGGGTAGCCCCATTCACCTCATCCTGATTTACTCATGTGTAATTGGGCTCTTTTGACTTTTATGTTTGCACCTCCAGTGCTAAGGTTTTATAGAGTTCTGGAGAAAGAGAGAAGATGAGAAAGGAACAAAGAATTATTTCTAAGTCTTCCTTTGAAATGCTCAAATATCAAGAGTATCTTATGGCAAATATTAAGATTCCTAGGAAAGAGGAAACATTTAGAAGCTACTTGCTCTTTCATGTTCACCCTTGCTTCAGAAATAAAACATAATAATAAAAATATACAATAAACTGGACAGGTTTCTTTCTTTTTTTTTTTTTTTGTGGTATGCAGGCCTCTCACTGTTGTGGCCTCTCCCGTTGTGGAGCACAGGCTCCGGACGCGCAGGCTCAGCGGCCATGGCTCACGGGCTCAGCTGCTCCGCGGCATGTGGGATCTTCCCGGACTGGGGCACGAACCCGCGTCCCCTGCATTGGCAGGCGGAGTCTCAACCACTGCGCCACCAGGGAAGCCCCTGGACAGATTTCTTTGAAGTCCTTTTCATCCACTAAGGAGAAATTTCATTAGCAAACACTGGAGGACATTGGTCTCTGTGGTTATCTGGTGGCTGCTGTGGGCAAAGCTCCAGCTTTCGTGCATTCCAACCCTCACTGCAGGGCACTGGGCAAAGGCCATGTCCATCAGTGATGTCTTCATCCAGGACTATCCTGGCCAAGAGTGCAAATGGCAGAAAACGACATTTGCATCTGGGTACGAAGCATCACAAATGCTTGTCACTGTGGCTCCGCAGGGCCCCCTCCTCATCAGTCAGGCATGTGGGGTTTTGTGTCCTCATAGGCTGAGATCTTTGCTCTTCCAACGGCTAAAAGGCCCTAAGGCCTCTCTTGTACTTGACATTAAGGTCTCTGTCATAACATGGCCAGTCCCAGTTCACATTTCGAAAGTCAAAGCTTGCACTTGGAGACTTAACCTGCTGTTTTTTCAGCTTCCAATGGAAAATGACTTGGTTTTTCAGGGAGCAAGGGGGAATCTTGACCATTAGGCACTATCTTTTACTGTATTTAAAAATTATTTTAGAATTCAAGTTTTACTTTCTCCTTCTCTTTTGCTCCCTCTTTTTTTTTAACCCCCTTACAAAAATGACCAAGTTGATAAAATAAAATGGAAGGAAGGTATAAATAAGAAAACACTAGTTTTTCAGAGGATTTGGGTCCAACTTCCTTCCCACTTGTCTGGGGGCCTGGATCTAGTTACTTAAATTATCAATTTTATTGCCTACAGAGTTGGGAACACAGTATCTGCTCAAGGCGAATATAAATAAGTCTTTCTTCAAGGTTTAATTACTTATTATATTTTGGGGGCTTATCTCTGCATGCTAGGAGCTCTTGGAAAGCCCCTTGAGATGCGTTCATGACCCATTAGATCAGGGGGCCATGGAAGTCTTTGCTGAACCGGCAGTAACTTGACTCTACCCATCTATACTGGGTAGAGTCTATATAGCTATTGAACTGTTCATGTTTTGTGAACAAAGAGTATTGGAATCTTGAAAAGATTTGGCCTTGGAGATGTTTGTAGGGCAAAGCGTGCTTCCTGACACCTCACTAGATGATGCAAAAATCCCCTGAGCAGTGCTCTTCAACCAGGGGGTTATATCATTCAGGTTTTATCAGACTCACTTGGGGCAACTTTTTCCAATGACACTAGCATTCCCTGAAGAACCCTCAGTTTGACTAATCCCTTGCCAAGAACACTTTCCCCTCTTCTCTGCTCAAACATTCCATCCTTCCTTGACCTACCTTTCGAATTGCTCCAGCCTAAAGAGCTTGTCTTCCATGCACTTCTTATTCACTCATTGTCTAGATGATTTATTTGACAATCAGTTAGCAATTGATGGCTAACTTCTGTTTCAGTTGGATGCAATTTGTCTTGCTATTTAATATTTCACTTATCTCTGTCTAGTGGAAATAATACAGATCTGAATTTTAGTTCTGGCTTGACTTCTAACTGTATATCTTAGGCAAGATATTTAGACTTCTTGGGTTTCAGAGCCCAGTTGTTAAATTCTGCAGTTCTCTTCTTTACCTCACCAGTCAAGCCTAGGTTCTTGCGCAATTCACGTTAATCAATTCTTTTTTCTTTTTTGACAGAGTCATTGTGGTAGATAGTTTCTAACATGGTTCCCAATGATCCCTGCCTCTTGATAGTCACACCTTTATGTAATCCCCTGCCCTTGAGTGTGGGCAGGACCCAGTGAATAGAATTTGGCAACAATGATGGGATGTCACTTCTGTGATTAGCATAGGAGAGACTGGGCCTGGCCTTTTGTTGGCATTCTCTTTCAGGCTCTTCTCGCATGCTTGCTCTGACGGAGAGCGCTACCTGGAAAGAATTGAGGGTGGCCTCTAGTCAAGAGTCAGCCTTTGAGGAAGTGAACCTTACCAACATCCACTGAGTTATCTTGGAGATGAATCCTACTCTAGTTGAGCCTTGAGATGACGGCAGCCCCAACTTCTTCTGATTGCAGCCTTCTGAGAGACCCTGGGCTGACATCTTGATTGTAGCCCTATAACAAACCCTGAAGGAACTAGCTAAGACACACCTGCATTGCTGAGCCACACCTGCATTCCTGACTCACAGAAATAGTGAGATAATAAACATAGATTGTTTTAAGCCACTAAGTTTTGAGGTAATTTGTTATGTAGCGATAGATAACTAATATTATCTATGAGATGTATTGATGGATATGGTAGTCTGTCTACCTGAACAGGTCAGATTAAGCTAAATTACGCTGCAGTAACAAATAACCCCCCAGGCTCAGTGGCTCATATCTACAAAAGTTTATTGCTGGATCACACTCTATGTCCACTGAACGTTGGTTGTAGCTGTGCTCAATATTTTCCTCCCTCCAAAACTCTCCATAACCCAGGCTGACAGAGCCGCTCCATTTTGGAACATTGCCAATCGTCATGGAAGAGGAAAAAGAGAGCAGGGCCAAGTATGTACTGACTTTTAAACCTTCCCCATGAAAACAACACATCATACTTCTGCTTAGTATTTCACTGGCCAAAGCAAGTCATGTGGTCACGTATGAGCTGAACAGGACCCAAAGTATAATCCTACCTCAGGGTGGAGCACTAAATAATCATGAACAGGAACACAATGTATAATATACCATCAGAGAGAGGGGTAGCCACAGACTGCCATGATATACAGAAAAGAGAAGGAATAGCTCACATCCGCAGATGAATGGGAGTAGAGGCCCCAGAGCCTCAGAGAGGAGAGTACTGTTAAAGAGCTCTCGGGCTTCCCTGGTGGCGCAGTGGTTGAGAGTCCGCCTGCTGATGCAGGGGACACGGGTTCATGCCCCAGTCCGGGAAGATCCCACATGCTGCGGAGCGGCTGGGCCTGTGAGCCATGGCCGCTGAGCCTGCGCGTCCGGAGCCTGTGCTCCGCAATGGGAGAGGCCACAACAGTGAGAGGCCTGCGTAACGCAAAAAAAAAAAAAAAAAAAAGAGCTCTCTTTTCCAGAGAAGGGTGGAAAATTAAGGGAATATGGGGCACTGAAGAAAGCTGAGAAGTCTTTAAGCACGTCCATAATCTTCACTGTCACCTCTCTAACATCCCCCTAAAACAGTCAACTCTCTGGCAAGTGCAGCTTTAAGACATGCCTCTCTGTCCCCACTTTTCTAACTGGATTGCCTTCACTAAAGTCTCTAAGCTTCTTTTGTATAGAAATATGAGAACCTTCCTTGTCTATAATACTGTTCATAAAGTTAAACTGGGTTTTCAAACAACTGTCTTCCAGCAATCATTTATAGGAGAGGAAAATGTTGACATGTTACCTTGGGCAAGCTTGGCGTTCTCTGGATTTCAGTCTTTCCAAAGCCCACTCTAATCTCCCCTTCCTGAGTAATAAGCGCAGTCCCTGTGGATGTCCTGCAAATGTTGGAGGAGCTTAAGGAATGCTTGCTAGCCCATCCATCTCAGAGGCTGCCAGTCTGGCTTTAGAGAGGCAGTTTGATGGGAAGAACAGAAACCTGAATGTCAATACGTCTAGCTTGCAAAACAGGAGAAGTGGGGTCTGACTTAGCCGGTAAGCCAAGCCAATGTGATGAATGTACTGTTAAAACCAGAACCAGATTAAACTTCTGTTGATGTGCAGTGGAGAAATGTCAGGGCCAGAGAGCTTCTAAAAAGTAGAGGAGAAACTTGTTGAAAATCTTTCTTCTTATAAAATATACTTTTGCCCTCAGGCCCTGCCTCTTTGGATCATGCCAGATGGTATTCTGTTTCTCCTGAGGTTATAGTTTATGTCAAAAGAAATAGACTTCACTTTGATGAGTTCTGAAGGAGGCACAGAAGAGTCCCAGACTAGTCATTTTTAAAGTGACCTTAGATGCCGTCTAAGCCAAACCCCTCTCTAGCACAGAAGTCGTTTCTTCATGTCTCCATGATTTGGAGATTGGTGATCAGGGACAGGTTTTAAACTTCATAAGAATTTTTTTAGGATTGATCCTATTCCAGTTTTCTTTCCATATTGTACCATGGTGAGTGTGAGGGGAAAGCAATGAAGTAGAAATCTATAAGAAGAGGATGGAGACAATATCCTTCTTCTTAGTGACAAAGCAAGTTTTGCATTTGAGAAAAATTTTCCATTTTGCAACTGAAATGCCCTGAGTTATTGGAGGAAATGTTGAGAGAGGCCATAGTCTGAACCTCAGAAATCCTACTTCTGAAATTGACTACTGTGAATCAATTTTACCCCTTCTGGCACATTTTTTCCCATCACACAAGGGTGACAATGGTGTTTCTGGATAGTAAATTGGTAGTACTTTTAAGCTGCTTGGACGAAGCTATTCTGTAATAGATGTGTACCTTATTGGATGGTCATCTTGTTAGTGTCTAAAGGTAATCTTTCATTTCATAGCAACTAATGGGCCCTCCTTATCTGTGTCAGGTGCCATGCTACATACTGAGAATACATAGGTGACTAGATATATTCTCTGCCCTCAAAGATCTTGTCTAGAAAATGAGAGAGACATAGGATAATACGATGTAATGCCGGCTAGGTGTTTTAATAAGTATATGTACAAAGCTCTATGGAAACAAAGGCAAGGCAAACCTGGTGGTGTGATGGAGCAGTGGATGAGGAAGGCTTCAGGTAAGATGTATCTTGAAGCATGAGCTTTTTAGATGTTCAAGGTGTGGTTCATAGGGAAGGACATGGACAGAGGCAGAGGTACAAACATGCAGAGAACATGTGCTAGTCACTAATGCATTCTAGGTTCCTCTTAACACTGTACTTCTTATTTTGTCCCTTTTACCTTGGTGGAGCCATGTGACTAGTTCAGGATTGTGAGTTGGAAACAAAAGTGAAATATCACTTCTGGGCCAAAACTTTTAATAGCTTGTTTAAGACTGTCCAGAGCTCTTTTTTCCCTTTGGAACACAACCAGGAACATCAGACATGGTGAATGTTCTGTCAGTCTGGGTCCTTGACTGACCATGATGAACACAGCACTCCATCAACCCTTGATGTACATGTGACATGAGTAAGAAATATACCTGCTTTTTTCAAGTCACTGAGATTTTTGATTGTTTGTTACTTAGCATAACCTAGTCTGTTTCTCTAATTCAGTGCAAAATTAAGAAATAAGTATGGTGTGCCTGCAAAATAAAATACAAGATATCTGATGGGACTTGTTGGGAATGGAGAAAAATGAGATTGGAAATATGGGCCAGGACCAAATCATGAGAAACTTCGACACCATTGTTGTGAAGTTAACTAGAATCTGTAGGCAACGCGCAGCCATTGAAGGATTCAGATTGCTCACTGTTAAGTCATAGAGTTCATCTCTTGGGGCATCCTAGTCTACTGCTTTAGTGCTAACCCTATACTTCCTGTAAGCTTAGGAGATCTGGATCCAGAACAGTTAGAGGAAGAAATGGGATAGATGTGGCACAGGGAGTGTAGGCTAGGTGTGGCACTCCATCTGCTGTGTTCCAGGTGTGCTGTGCAAAAGAAACCAGAGAAAGGTTGCTTGCTTTGTCCTGCGACAAGTATCTCTTCATCAGTGATTTCTCCTTATATCCTACTTTTCTTAGGCTAGACCTTTCAGGTCAAGAAGCTTACTTTCAGTGTTAGTATTTTAAAAATTGAATTATTTGGGTTCATCTATTCTTGTGTTTCCTGTTCATTGGATCCAAAATTGGAACTATTTATTGCTGCTTTGGATGTTCTTTTTCTGCTCTACAGTTCCTTTTTTAGTCATGTTTCCCATTACACGTTGCCACCTCTCAGATTCTCCATGTAGCCTACTCATCAGCAAACCAGATCGGTCAGTGTTGCCTGAGATGTCCTTGCCTCTGTGACTTCATTTACATAGCCTGCTGGTACCCGAGGCCCCAGAGTGGGATGTTTGGTATCACTGAAATTCTACCCACCCTCTAGGACCCACTCACATGCCATTTTTTGTGTGAAGCTTCCTATCTTTAGAGGGAATTAATCTCTGAATTTTCTGGGCTTCTCCTTCTCTATTAGGACCCTAAGTTCACTGAGTTGTTATATTGTGGGTATTGGTGGGCATGACCAGATCCAAAGATCAAGGGCAAGAATTTGTCTTGATTATCTTAGCAGTCCTCCTAGTCCTTAGCAGTGTTGTGAACATATTGGCATTCATATTTTTAAAAATTGAAAACCTTTTAACTGAAAGCATGAAAACATTAATGAAAAGCTTTGTCTAATTTCCCCTGCTTTATTTCTTCGGAGGCTGCCTGCAAAGCACATATTCTTCCCTACTACATCTCCAGCACCTCCTAATTTAGCACCAACACCAAATGTCCTTCCCTGAAAGATTATTTTCTTTCACATAGTGATAAAGATGTTTAGTCAGAACAGAGTGAACATCAGTTCCTTTGGAAGGAAGGCTCTGGACTGAAAGTCAGTAAACAGAAGATGAATGCCAATGGAAAGTAATCTCTCTTCCAGAGGCAGGGAGGGTGGAGAGCAGACAATGTAGAAATGAAAGTGTGCCACCTGAGAGATTATAAATGTGTACCAAAAGAGACAGAATGATGTTTAACTTGGGGGGAAAGTGCAGCAAACACAGGTAAAGAGAAACAATCTTAAATGCAAATATTTAAGGATTTAAGGGACTTCCCTGGTGGTCCAGTGGTTAGGAATCCGCCTGTCAATGCAGGAGACATGGGTTCGAGCCCTGGTCCGGGAAGATCCCACATGCTGCGGAGCAACTGAGCCCGTGCACCACAACTACTGAGCCTGCACTCTAGAGCCCACGAGCCACAACTACTGAGCCTGCGTGCTGCAACTACTGAAGCCCGCACGCCTAGAGCCTGTGCTCCACAACAAGAGAAGCCACCGCAGTGAGAAGCCCGAGCACCACAATGAAGAGAAGCTCCCACTCAACCTCAACTAGAGAAAGCCCGCGCGCAGCAACAAAGACCCAATGCAGCAAATAAATAAATTAATTAATTTTAAAAAAGTTAATGAAACTGAGGAAGTTTTACTGTTGAGCAAGACTTGGCTGTGGCGGGTAGAGAGGGCGTTAATGGACAATAAAGTATTCTGACATTTGAGCAATATGACAGTTCAAAAGGCTGGTGCTATTGCGGGCCATATAGGAAAAGAAATGATTCAAAATTTGAAAGAAGGAGGGAGAGGGAAGTACTGGAATTTGGAATGTCATTTTGGTGTCTGCTTCTCCATGGTCTTCTCATTATTTACCACTTTAGGGCTCCAGAGTTATCGTTTAGTAATACTGACCAGCCCCTGTATTTTTAGGGCTTTTAGACCAGAGCCAGACTCTCTTCTCTTGCCAAATCACAAGTCAATTAATGGGTTAATTAATTAATTTTTTATAGTGAAAATTTTAGAACTCCAAGAGATAGACAACGGTCAGAAGAGTTTCTTCCAATCTTTTAAATTCGAATAGCAGTACATTATAAGTAGATCTTACTGGCACTAGTTTCTCAGCTCTCTGCTGATGAGATTTCTCTTCTTGAGCTATTTCAAAGAGCAGAACGGGAGACCTGCTCTATCTTAGGAGGAGTGATTGAGAGATTTGTCTACAGTAAATCTCCGTAGACACATCCTGGTCACTGCTTCTCTTTTGAGAGGTGACTTGACTCCCATTTCTATATCTGAGATGAGAAGTAGTGATTAAATCCACTTATGACTTTACTTGCTTGGGGGTATCAAAGGTGGGGTTTTTTTTTCTTTCTAATGGAGTCATTAGAAAGTAGCAAGAATACATAAATTCTCCTGCCAGGGCATGGTATACAGACTGCAGAACATCTCATGCTTTTGTGCCCTCCCTTGTTATAACTTACATAAGTTATCTTTGGGAATAAAATGGTCTAAATCTTACTGTACCATATGATCCCTAAAGATAGGTTATCAAGTCGTTCTATTCATAGATGAAAAAAGCATTGCAGCGTGTAAATGACCAAGATACCTGTGGCTTGCTTCACAGGATTGTCCAAGGGTCCCTTTCCCAACCCCTCAACTAAATGTGGTGTCCTCCTTCCATGAAGAGGACAGCACCAACCAAATGTCAGCAGGACTTGAACTTTGAGCTGTTTTTCCAGTAGGAGTGGCAGAAAGGAAAAGCTATTGTTTGTGTCTGGATAGATCACAGTTTGAGAGGAAGTATTACATTGGGAATATCCCCATCTTTGCAGAAGGATGGGCTAAAATCTTGTTTGGGACTGTTTTTCTTCTAAAGCTTAGAATATACTTTTATCACTGGAGATGGGTTTTGCAACAAGTGCCAACATGTGTCTGTAAAGTTTGAGTGGCAATATGTGCTGCTACTGAAGTTTTATTGTATAGAATTGCAAGGTATGTGTGAAAGGCAGAGCTACGGGAGATGCTAGATTAATTTTCAAGTTGCATTTGTCCCAAAGGAAAATGTTTTGATGCTGTTAATATGCGTGCCAGTTATTAGAGGAGATATTACTTCTTTTTTTCTTTTGAGATATTACTTGTTGAATTGCTTCCCAGTGTGCACTTGAGTAACAGTTAAATACTTGATAAATGTAATAACTAGACACATATTATGCATTAACTATCCCAATGACCCAAAGCATCTGGTTAACAATAAATCTGTGGGAGAATAAATTAGTGGATACTTTAGATGGGGTGGTCAAGGACATTTAAACTGAGATTTCAATGACAGGAAATAGTCAATCATTTGGAGATGAAGGAATACCATTCTGGGTAAGGTAAGTGTAAAGGCCTCAAAGTGGGAATGAGCTTGGCCTGTTAAGGGACCAAAAAGAAGGCTACTGAGGTAGGAGTGGAGAGGGCAGAATGGTAGGACAGGAGGTTGGACAGGGGGACAGGTCATGTAGTACTTGGTAAGTCAGGATAAGGAATTTAGATTCATTGCTTAGTATGGGAAGTAATGGGAAACCATTAGTGTATTTTAAGGGGAAAAACATTCTGGCTGGGGGTGACTTATGGATTAGAGGAAAGCAAGAGAAGATGAGGTGGGAGTTGGGGGTAGGCAAGAAGTAGGTGGGGGCAGCTGTCCAGGACTGGGGTGGTAGTAATGGGGATGGACGAGAGTGGATGGATTCAGGAGCAGTTGAGAAAAAGAGGGTGTTGTGAGAGAAGAAGCCAGGAGGGCAGGCAGGTGGGATAAGCCTCTAGGTCTAAGTAGGAAAACATTGTCTCCTCTACAGGAACTTTCATTTGCGTTCAGGCTGTAGGGACTCCAACCTCTGAAAAAACAGTCTTCACAAGTCACTGAGGAGCTGGCTCACCACTGACTTTTAATCTTTGGAGATATTTCCATAATCAGGAAGTTGCATTTTTTCCCACCCCTTTTTTCTTTCTTTCTTTCTAGTTAGGCTGCTTAGATATCAGGGGTGGGCAGTCGGTAGGAGGGGTTCTGAGGATGGTTGAATTTGCCCTGAGGAAAAGCCGAGATACTGCACACACAGCCACTTGTCTGGTCAGCCTCAGAGTTCAAAGGAGAGCCTTGGTGTTCATTGTGCTAAGGGCCAGGGGTTTTACATACCTAATTTGTCATTCCATTCTCCTGAAAACATTGTGAAGTACATTTTAAAATTCCAGTTTTACAAAAGAAAAGGGTGAGGCTCAGATATGTTCTTTATGTTGTCCAAAGTCACCCAGCTTGTAAGTGGTAGAGCCAGGACTGAAACCAGAATCTGGCTCTCTACACTCTCCACACCGCCGCTGAACTGGGGTTATTCTGCTTTCCTTCTTTTCTCATTACCACACAGAGTCCACCAAAGAACCCAGCATGAGAAAGGCCATGCTTTCTCTTTCTTTTACGTACTATATTTGCCTCCTCTCCACCACAGAGTACCTCGTAAGGTGCTCAGCAAACGCGCCTGCCTGGAGGCAACACTGTCTTCTTGCTGCTACCGATGGGGCTGGGATAAGAAGCACGGTGGTGCTGGGAGGTGGATCGTGCTGCTGTGGCTGCTAGGTGATGGGGAAGGACTCTTGTGTCTGTGCCTTGACTCGAAGGCATTTTCCATTTCCTAGTCCCCTCCCGCTCTCCATCCCTCACCTCTTGCCCCTCGACTTCAGCTCAGGCCCCTCGGGGAGCGTCCCTTGCTACGGGGCTGACAGCACTTGGGGGCGCGGGGTCCCTGTTTTCCGCGCTCTTGCCCATTTGTACGCAGAGCCTCGTTCCGGGGCGCCTGGAGCCCAGCGGGCATTGACGTCAAGCGGCGGCGAAGCGCTGCCTACAGACGGTTGACCCGGACCCTCCTCCACACCCCCTTCCTTCATCGCCCCCTCCTTCTTCCCTGCGCCCAGGCTCAGGCTCGCTATAAAAGGCGGGAGCGCGGGTTGCCCCCGTAGCGCCGGATTTCAGCACCATGGAGAGCCCCCGCCTGCGGCTGCTGCCCCTCCTGGGTGCCGCCCTGCTGTTGCTGCTACCTCTGCTGGGCACCCTAGCCCAGGAGGGCGCCGAGCTCCAGCCGCGAGCCCTGGACATCTACTCCGCCGTGGAGGATGCCTCCCATGAGAAGGAGCTGGTCTGTATCCCCCCCGCCCCAGACTCCCCTGGGCTGCCGCGAGGTTCCTTCCTTTGTGCGCGTCCTTCCTCTCTCCCTGCCTCCCCACCCCCATTCCTAAGTCAGGGCCCGGGGAGGTGGGCGCAGATTCCCGGCTCCCGCTGTTACCCGAAGAACGTCTTGAGCCCACGGGCTCCAGACAGTCTGTAGAGCGAATCCCTGATCCCGGCTCCTCGGAGCAACAGGAGTCTCCGAGGCTCCTGGACCTGCGGTCAGTTCGTGGGACAGCGCTCGCTAAGTTTCCACCCCTTGAACATCCCTCTTTGTGGAGTCCAGGGGAGGAGTGTGTGTGGCTCCGGGGTTCCTTATAACTAGGGCTGGAAGAGAGCACCGGGGCTGGGCGCACAGCCAAGGCGGCAACTTGGGGCTCTGCGGGCGGTGTGTTGCAGATCGAAGCACTGCAGGAAGTTCTGAAGAAGCTCAAGAGTAAACGTATTCCGATTTATGAGAAGAAGTATGGCCAAGTCCCCATGGTAAGGCTTTGGGGTCGCCCCTCCCCATGCTTTTCCAAGAGGAAATACACCATCTGGAGTCTTTTACACAACCTTCTCTCCAGGATGTGGCAAATAATTCAGATAATGGGTTTGCAGAATTCTGTGGGCTCCCCTTTGTTTCCACCGTCAGCCCTTGCCCCTTGGTCTCTAAGGTTAAAGAGTAGATCGACCATTTCGGAGGATTGAACAGTTTGTGCCAGGAATCAGCCCTTGGGTTTCTGTGGAAAGCAGTATTTCCTAAAAATGTGTTCTTTTCACCTCACAAAGAATTCTCTGAGTTGGAAGAGCCCTTAAATCCAGTCAGTGCTTGTTCCTCTAATTTTCTTCCTGCCTTCTGGACCACTGCCAGGTTTTTAAAAATCTAAGTTCTAGGGTCAAAAATCTTGATTCAGGTCTGGTCACCTTCCTTGAAGAGCGCGCGTGCACACACACACACACACACACACACACACACATTTTGATCTTCTTGGAGTGAGGAGGGTACACGGAGCAGGGGGTGTGAGAATGTCTGTCTATTGTTTATCTCTTAGATAAAAAGGTCTTGTTGATTTTTTTTTTCTTTTGGATGAGCAATTAAAGGAGGCAGGAAGTGTAGCTTCCCCACAAAAGGTAGAAGAAAGTAAGAGAGGTTCAATAATTTAAATTTCTTTCTTTTTATGTTCTCTCGCTGAAATTATAAGCACAAGGCTCTCCTCGTTTCAGGCCTGACTGTACTTAGACCCATGGTGATGGTGGTAGGGTTCATCTGTCTCTCCCATGAGGCAGACTTTGTGTTGATGGGGAGACGTGCCTGTTGGGAGCATGGGCATGCGTGTGCAGGGTGACTACACATTGTATTGTTCGCAGTGTGACGCGGGAGAGCAGTGCGCCGTGCGAAAAGGAGCTAGGATCGGGAAGCTGTGCGACTGTCCCCGAGGAACCTCCTGCAATTCCTTCCTCCTGAAGTGCTTATGAGGCGTCCACCCTTCTCCATAAGTCCCCCTGCCCCCACTTTCCCCAGAGGACCACACCTTCATCCCCGGAGTTTGGCTTTAGCAGCAAAGTTTGCATCTCCCTCTGAGGAAAAGGGGGCTCTTTTCCTGCTGTTTCCAAATAAAAGAACACATTAGGTGTTACTGTGTGAAGGGTAATGCCTTGTATGGTGTTGATACGTGTGCAAAGTACTCTATTCTTATTTTATCTGTCTGACAAGCTTTTCAAAGCTTTTTCAAATAAAAAGCTTTTACTTTTTATTTAAATAAAGAAGGAGAACTTCACTTTGAAAATTGTATTTTTGTAGGCGGCATGACAGGATGAAAATTAGATCAGGTAAATCTGGTAGATGACATCACAACCTGGAAAATAAATCACCCCAAGCATCACAAATTGAAGCATGTACAAATTATACATAATAAAGTGTTTTTCATAATTGCTCATAGTGCTTTGTTGTTTCTGCATAAGTAATTTCAACAGGAATGCTGGCATTAATCATGCTGTTGTTTTCAAGGAGAAATATTTTTAAAATAGCAGTCTATTGGGAAAACGGCACCGGGGCTCCAAGGAGTTTTCATCATTAATTAGGAGTTTGCCACACAAGCTTTTGTACACAATTTTTCTTTGATTGCAGTGGTGTGGGGTGTGTGTGTGTGTGTGTGTGAGAGAGAGAGAGAGAGAGAGAGAGAAAGAGAGAGAGAAAGATGAAATAAAGTGAAGATGGTTGGAGTTGAGTTGATATATTTTGTTTATTAAATGCTTTAGCTAGGATACTTAATTTTAACAGGGAGACCAATACAAGAGAAATTGTCCCATACTTTAGCCACATTAAAAGCAATTTGAAAAATTAGGACTTTTGTTTTGACACCTCTTTATTAGAAGATATGCATTGGTTAAAAAAAAAACAAACAGTGGGCTCTTTGGGAGTTGTTGTTTGAGGGGAACAAGTGAAAATTAGTGGGGGCAGCTTCAACTCAAGAAATACAAAAATCTTAAATGTAAAGTTTAAGAGTCTTAAAATGTTTCTGAGTGCTTACCCGAGGTCACATTTCTGGGCATTTAAACCAAACTAAGTAACAGTTAGGTGGAAGCATCATGAGAGGAACAGGTGCTTTTTCCTAATGCAAACTCAGGAGGCACCTACATAGTAGTAGAATTTAAAACTAAAGTCCCTCCACTGATTCTTGGGGATCTAGAGTATGCTGTTAAAAAATATTTTCATACACAACTGCCTTTTGCAGTGTTCTCATTGTTACTGTTATCATGGCTGGTCTTCCTAATAATCTTGCAAGATACTATTATCACTCCTCTGCCCCCACTGCAGAGGAGAAAACAGACACCAAGAGAGGAGACAGAACTAGCTCAAGTTACCCAATCCTAAATCATGATCTCAGCTCTAATTTCTCTGACTCCAAAGATTTATCTTTTCTCTCCATGTCCCTCCAGAACAGGCTGTATGGACTCCCAAATTCCCCAGAAGCTCTTCTTTTTTTAGTAGAAATTAGCTCATTGGGATGCCAATGTATTTTGGGGGGGGGGGGTCACACTTCAATTTGAATTCCAGGCTTTAGCTGTGATTGAAATGTGTTGCATTTTAATCTTTAAAAACTGAAAAGAGTTATTCAATAGTTTCATAGTCCACTGCTTTTCCAGAAAGCATTTCAGTTGAAATTCTATCTTCTCGAGTACCTTAACTCTTCCCATTTGTGTCAGTCCTACATAAATAAGATGTGGAAATTGCTTTAATCATTGGTTAGTGCACAGATAGGACCCTCAGGGATAACACTTAGAACTGCTTCCTATTTTACCCTGGAATGTTTCACCCAAAAGCAAGAAGTGTTGGAGGAATTTGTAGTTCAAAGAGAAGAATAAGAATATTGCTCTAAACCCCTTTAACTTGCCCCCTCACCCCTACCCCTACTATATCATCCCTCCTTTCTTGTTTAATACAATTAAAGGGTATGGACTTATGGGGGATTGATGATGGAGAATCTGTGGGCTTGGTATGAAAAGGCTTTTTCCAAAAATTTTGTGTGGGTGCCCAGATTTTAAGTTAATAGTGCTAGTAACATTTTACATTAACGATGGCAACATTTAATCTTAAGTGGCTTGTTGGAAGTAACGTTGCCTTTTCATTTTATCAGTATTAGAGCTCTTCTTCTAATAGAATGTCTTAGTATGTTTAATGATTGAAGGTCCCTTTGGTAGAGGACAAGAATATTAAAGATGGAGAAAGTTTAAATGAGAAAAGTTGTCCGCCATATGGAGGCTTCCATGTGTGTGCCTTAGAGACCTTTTGAGATTGGGTGAAAGATCAGGGGTCTGAAAGTTGACAAGCTGCTCGATCTAAAGATCTGGGGAATAATATTACAAGGCATAGGAATGGAGCAGTGTTTCTCCCAGGGGCCTGGAGATGATGTGTGAAAGTTACTGGAGGACTTTTCTCAGTTGCATACAAACATTCCCCTTCCCATGGTGATTACTGATCTTATACCCCTCACCCTATGCCAGAATCTGGAGGGCTACGAGGGATGCATAGTCTACCTGTGTACCTGTACCCTCTCCCGATCCTGAAAATGGCACATCTGACTCTAGGTATTGACAAAGATTCTTTGCTTGACCAAACTTTAGTCAGCTTCCTGAACCTTGTCCTAGACCCATCTGTGTGCTTCCTTGTAAAATATAGTATTAGCAAGAACCCTGCTAAGTCAGTTTATCAAGAACTCCCCACCCTGGACATCTGATCGCTCTCCAAATATGATCAAGTTCCTTACCCTCCACCACCCCCGAAGTGATGTCTGATCACCCTGGCCCACCTTCAGCAAAGATCCTGTTAGATCAGTTTAGCCAGGATCTCCCCTTTTACCTCTTAGTAACTTTCCATTCATAGACCCCCCAACCCTGTCCCTTGGCCATAAATTACTACTTGTCCATGCTGTATTTGGAATTGAGCCCTGTTCTATACTGAGGTCTCTTTTCCATTATTGCAACAGTCCTGAATAAAATCTGTTTTTATGGCTTTAACTACTGTCTAGCTATAGTTCTTCTTTGACAGTTTGAAGTGTAGTTAGGGAAGGGGATTTAGGATTGTTTAGTTTAAATAAGATCCTCAGGTGGTTCTGCTAAGTTTCCTGTTCTAGAACCACTGCAATGCTGAGCTAGCTTTTAATATAACTCATTCATTCCACACTTTTTGAGTATCTTCCATGTGCTAGGTACTGAGAACATAATGGTAAGTAAGATAGACATAATTCCTGTTCTCATAGAGTTTACAGTCTAGTGCTTGATAGTCTAGTGGTGAGAAAAATTAATAAGAAACAAACAAATAAAAATTACAAGCCATGAGAAATTCTATGAAGGACATTGTGGTATCAAATGAGTGACCAGGAAAGGTGATATATGAGCTGAGAGTTAAAGGATAAGGAGCCAGTTATGTCAAAAACAGAGTGGTTGGAGTACTCTGCCACACGGGCTTCAGGCAGAGGGTTTGACATGTTCAAAGGCAGGATAGATGTCGACCTGCTTGAGGAACTGAAAGAAGACCAAGGACTCTTAGCAGATGAATGCCCCATGAGGAGAGGCACAAGTGGCTACCCCTGTGGATAGTTCTTTGGGCCCCGTTGAGTGTACACAGTTGCCTTAATCAGGTGCCAGGTGAAATTAACAGATGTTCATAGGTTAGAAATTTCTCTCGAGAAAGTAGGACTGAGAATAAGGAGGGTGGTTGTCCTGACATCAACTTTTAATCTTCTTTGTCTCAGTGATGGATGAATATAATTCTCTCTTGCCTGGCTAATGTGTGTTTGTGGTTTATTTCCTTTACCTTCCTAAGTGTGGGTGTGCTTTTTTCAGGGTATCTAGTCCTGAGGGTCTATCAGCAAAATTCTTTTGGCTTGAAAATAGTTTATGTAAATATTTCTAGCTGGTGTTCCCTGCACTATTGAGAAGAGGAATCAGAAGAAAGGAAGAGGTTACAAATTTAGAAGAAAGAGGAGATAATTGATGAAGCAAGGCTCTTGTCAGGGATGAGGGGATGGGATTCAGAGCCAAGAAAAAGATTAGTTTGAAGGAGGAGTGGGAAGGTGGGAGAACATGTTGTGCACAGATGCAGGTGAATTTGTAGGTGTGTTGGCAGGAAGTTGGGGTGGTTATTTATGGCTTCTGTTTTCTGAGGGAAGTAGGATATAAAGTCATCTGCTGAGGAGGAGAAGCAGCAAATTGTCCATTCAATAATTATATATACACAATATAGAAATTGATGATAGCCAGTGTGGAACCTAGAAAAATGTTATAGATGGACCGGTTTGCAGGGTAGAAATTGAGACACAGATGTAGAGAACAAACGTATGGACACCAAGGGGGGCAAGCGGGGTGTGTGTGTGATGAATTGGGAGATTGGGATTGACATGTATACACTAATATGTATAAAATGGCTAACTAATAAGAACCTGCTGTATAAAATAAATAAATAAAATTCAAAAATTCAAAAAAAAGAAATTGATGATAGCCAGGTCTCTGCCATAAAGTGAGAGTTTCACCATAAAACATGATGCGTCTAATACTAGACAGAGAGAACAATCAATTTAGAAGGCCCAAGAGGTGAGTTATCAAGGCTTGTAGACAAAGTGGTAGTTGAATATTCTTTGAAGAGTGTGTAATATTTCAAAGGGTGAAGATTGGGAAAACTTGTTTAAGGTGTGGGAAGTAGCGTGAATGAAAGTACACAGGGAAAAGAGAATGCAGTTAGAAATAACTTGAGCACTGGGTCCATGTGGTGTAAAATGATGAAGGAGACAAGTTTGGCTCAGATTGTGGGGTAAGGGGCCAAGGCTTTATTCCAGGTAGCAGAATGATATGATCAGGGCTGTGTTTTAGGAAGCTCTCTGATAGCACACTAATGGAGGGACCAGAGAGGGAGACATGGGCACAGAAAGGGCAGGTGGGAGGATATTGCAGTAGTCCAGAAAAAAAGTGATGAGGGCCTGGATGGATAAGAGCAGTAAGGATGGACAAGAGTGACAAAGAAGACATTGTTCAGGAAAAGTCTGAAGCGGTAGTTTCCCAAAACTCTTCTGTTTGTGATGGTGTTTTATTTCATCTTCTGTGGTAAAGTGGTGTGGAAGTTGGGATACCAAAGCTAGATATATCCAATTTCTAACTGTTTTAATTCAAAGTTTAGCATACTTGCATTTAGAAAGTCTGGTTTATTTAGGTATAATTTATATACAATAAAATTCATCCTTTTGAAATGTACATTCTCTATAAAATGTTCTTTGTTTTATTAAATGATAGTGGAAATAGATGGTTGTTTTCCTAATGTTTCCATTAACAAAACAAAATTTGGGATCTCTATTTTCAGATGCCAGAATTTGGGGGGAAATTTGGCTGGTCTAGAAAATCTGGAAATCTGGAAGCCATTGAACTCCTGGAGACTTGTGAAATGAGAAATCTGAAAGGCTGGGAGGATAGTAGATGCCAGAGAAAGGAGACATGGGGAGAGATGCTTGCAGCGGGGAGAGGACTGAGGTTTTGAATCTCTAAGGAACCTGGAGCTTCTCTAGATTTGCTCTAGGTTCTAGTTCAGGTGTGGTTTCACCAGAATGGAGGTAAGGGCAGGGCAGCACTGCAGTGGAAGCAGGAAGCCTGGTTTCTAGTCATGGCTCTGCCACTTGTTACCTGTGTAGCCTTGCAGGGATTCGGACAGGCTGACATCTAAGATTCCCCTTCCAGGTGAGGTATTTGGAGACTGAATTCTACTTTATTTGATCATATCTAATATTCTATGTTTGAGCAACTGGGAAATAAAGCAAATATGCCTCAGTCCAAATTGGTTTTGACTTTACTTGAACTACAGGCTTTAACAAGAAAGATTAAACCTAAAATCACCTCAATTTAAGTTTGGATTTTAAAATAACTAATAATTTTCTTCGTATAGGTTTTGGACTTATTAGGTTTTAGAATTTTTTCAAGTTTTAGATTATTTGGTGTCTTTTTGTTGCAAGTATGTATGTTTTTTAATTCTATCATGTTTCATAACTGGTTTATTGATATATAGGAATGTTACATATCATGTATAAACATGAGATCCTGTAATGTTTCTGAACTTTCCCATTAGTTTTAAATACTTTTTATATATTCTCTTGAATTTTCTATGTAGACAATCACGTTATCTGAAAATAAAGATAGTTTTCGCTTCCTTTCTAATTCTTATCCTTTTCTTATTGTTTTATTACATTGACTGGGTCTGTCAGTGTAATGTCAATGGTATAGAGGTGACAGCAGGCATTCTTATTTATGCTTGATTTCAGTGACAGTGTTTCTTAAGTTTAATAGGAAATGTGTGTGTGTATTAAAAAATATATATACCCTTTCTTAGACTGAGGAATTTTACTTTTATTCCTGGTTTGATAAGTTTTTTTCTTTTTCAAAAATAAATGAGTATTGAGTTTCAAAGAATTTTTTCTGCATTTATTGAAATAATCATTTTATCTTAATCTATTAATATTTTACTTGACCTTTTAATAATCTGACTTAATCTACATCCTAGAGAAGTAGTCAGCCTCTAGCAGACTCCATGGACACATGCTCGTGGTTGAGCAATCAATCTTGGTGGAGTTCTAAGGTGGAAAGATCAGGATTGGAGTCTAAGATTCCACCGTGTCCTACAGCCATAGCCCTTGATCCTGCCAGGTGAGCAGCTAATACTTCTCACAGCCTGAAGGCCTGGATCCCTTTCTGAGAGACTACAATCTGATTCTTCTATACCCTGGGCAGGCAGTGGAGAACCACATACCTGCTTCTGGTCTTGTCCCCATCACAAATTTCTCCCAACAATGCTTTTCTAGACTTGCTGTTTTTGCTGCCGGTCCTTCACCTTGTCTGCTTGACATGGTGAATTTATTGATAGATTTTCTAATTTATTGATAGCTTTTCTTCTTTCAGTTTACCTCCATGTCCAGGTTTTCCTCTCCTATCACTGCTACTCCTACAACTACTCCTTTTCCTGACTCCTCACGGCAGCTCTATTGGGTTGTATAGTAGAATCTTAAACTCATAACTGGTACCTTCCAGTATCTTTTAAACTAATCTAGTATTTTATATCCAGGTTTTTAACATTTAAATTTTTCTATATTTTTACCTTAGGAGTAATATGTTAACATTTGCATTAAAATACCCAACCAATAGCAACACTTTTCTTGACTTAATTCTAAGTTTTATTGGCATTGCTCATCATTGACTCTTCTTAACATTGTCTCAATTTTTGAGTTCTTTATTCCAATTGATGGGAATCTTTCTTCGAGTGCCTTTCTGGGGACTGGGTACTTGGGTATTGTGTTTCTGAATCCTCTCATACTTGAATTTGTGTTTATTTTGCTTTTTCAAAAAACAGTTTTTAGCAATTGATGTAGAAGTGTCCTGTCATGCTGTTGGTCTATCGTTTTCTGGCATTGGGGTAAGGGAAATCTTTCACTGTAATTGTCATTTTTGTTGTTGTTGTTGGAGTGTTGTCTCCCTCAATATCTGAGTAGAGATTATTTCCTATACTTGTACTTCAGAAATGTCACTCAGGGTATCTTGGGGTAGGTCTGTCTCCATAATCTCGCCTGAATCTTGTTGAGCCCCTTCAATGGAAAGATTCTAGATTTTCTTTGGTTAAGTGAAAGATATTTTTCTCATTTCTTTGATTATTGTTTCTCTGCTGTATGTTTAGTTCTCTTTCTGGGATTCTTTTATATAAATATAGAATCTCTTATATCTATGTTTGTGTGAACTATATCTTTTCTTCTTTTTACCTTGATCTTTTCCCTCTGAGTCCAGGGGAAAATTTTTGAGGTGGTTCTCTAATTCATAATTTGGGTCTTCGTTGCTGCGCGTGGGTTTTGTCTAGCTGTGGCGAGCAGGGGCTACTCTTCGTTGCGGTGCGCAGGCTTCTCATTGCAGTGACTTCTCTTTTTGCAGAGCATGGGCTCTAGGCGTGAGGGCTTCAGTAGTTGCAGCACGCGGGCTCAGTAATTGTGGCTCGTGGGCTCTAGAGTACAGGCTCAGTAGTTGTGGCACACGGACTTAGTTGCTCCACGGCATGTGGGATCTTCCCAGACCAGGGCTCGAACCTGTGTCCCCTGCATTGGCAGGCAGATTTTTAACCACTGCACCACCAGGGAAGCCCCATAATTTGGTTTTATTCAGTAACTCATCTTCTGTTCACTAGATCAGTCCCCACAAAGGAAATTTCCCCAAACTCCCTTTTCTTGCGGTTCTGATGTAAAAAGCAAATACTCCTGAAAGACGCAGACCACTGCTTTACTCATGCTTATGTTAGGATGGGTTTTCCACAGCCTCTTTTTTGGTGACAGCAGAAAGACTGAGGTATCAGGGCCCCATAGGGAGACACTGGGACTAGCTTTATCTGCTTCACACTTTGCTAAAGCCTGGCTGGAGATCTCAAAGGCTCAGCACAGACCCGCAAAGGGAAAAAGAGTACCAAGGGCTCCAAGATGGCATGTGGGAGTGGCACCTCTCGTTCTTCAAATCACATCATGATTGGAGGAGTGGTTTTCTTAACCACATGCAATATGGAAAGAACTTTTTGTTTTTATTTTGCACTTAGTAAGGGTTGGGGGAGAGAGAGGGAGAGACAGAGAGTGAGAACGCTTGTGTGCTGTGTTGGGGAAAGGTTGAAGAAGAAGTCATTTGGAAGAGGAATCTATGGGAAGAACATAAATATATGTCTAATGAACATTTATCTAGTTATTTGCTGTATGTTTATTAGAAAGCTTTCTTCCTGCTTTCCAATGAATTCTTCAGTAAATTCTTTGTTTCTCAAAGTAACAATTGATGTGGTTTCATTGAAAAAAATGCTTATCAATATTTCTTTCCTTTAGCCAACAGCTAGCATGGTAAGATAGCTATACCCATTCATTCATCCCTTTACTCATTATTCAACAAACATGTTTTAATTGTAGCATAGTTGATTTACAATATTATGTTAGTTTCAGGTATACAGCATAGTGATTCAATATTTTATAGATTATATTCCATTTAAAGTTACTGCAGAATATTGGCTATATTTCCCTGTGCTGTACAATATATCCTTGTTGCTTATTTATTTTATACATAGTAGTTTGTATTTCTTAATCCCTACCCCTTTCTTGTCCCTCCCCCCTTTCCCCTCCCTCCTGGGAACCCCTAGTTCTCTATATCTGTGAGTCTGTTTCAACAGACATTTTTGATGTTTTTTGTTTGTTTGTTTGTTTTGCGGTATGTGGGCCTCTCACTGTTGTGGCCTCTCCCATTGCGGAGCACAGGCTCCGGACGCACAGGCTCAGCGGCCCTGACTCACGGGCCCAGCCACTCCGTGGCATGTGGGATCTTCCCGGACCGGGGCACGAACCCGTGTCCCCTGCATTGGCATGCGGACTCTCAACCACTGCGCCACCAGGGAAGCTCCTCAAGAAACATTTTTGAGCACCTACTCTGTGTCAGGCACTGTGATAGGCTCCAGGATAGAGCAGAGAAGAAAACAGTCAAGTTGCCCACCCTGAAGGAGCTTATGCTTTTATGTAATAGAAGGCCCTGTTCAAGTGGGACCCATGCAGTTGGACGTAGGGAGGGAGAAAGATTCCTGCTATGGCATTGAATCCCTCTCCCCTGGGAATTTGTCCTGATAATCTTTCTTTTACCTGTTCCTACATGATTCTCTTCCCTGTCATTTTCCCAGGTTGCCTGTAATTCCTTTTGTCTGTGTATCTCAGCTCCTGACATTTGTTTCCAACCTGTTGGCTCTGATAACCCTCTTTGAAACACTCTTCAGCTACAGCTTGGCACTGATTTCCTAATGCAGTTCTCAGTTTTACCCTCTGGCCCCCAATATCTGTGCTTGCTGTAAAAGACCCACTACTCCCTTCCCACAGTGTTCTAACAGGTCCCTGGGACCAGGCCTAATTCCCACGTAGCCATTTTATAGAGAGAATCTGATAGTATCCACCGTCTGCCAGAGGGACCTGCCCCCAGCCATAATCCTTGAACACTTCTGTGTGAAAACCCAGCCTGCTTGGTTGAGAGAGGCTGAATCTGTGTGTACAGACTCTGGAAGGCAGAGCTGCACACACGGCTCTGGTTCTGTGTCCACCATCCCTGTTTCCCCAGAGCACTTCCACACTGTCGCCAAGGACAACCGCACACAGGGGCTGTCTGCCGTCTGGATGATTGAAACCATTAATAATTTACCAAACTCTGGCTGCTGCCTTTCATTAATTATCACTCTGCTAATGATGTCCCTCAGGAAAAGGGAAAAGTAATTCCCCCTCCAGGCTCAGGGCAGACAGATCATATTTTGTAAATATGTGGGCATTTGCCTTGAGTTCCTTTGAACTCTTCCTTCACAGAGAGAGACGAGGTGAAAGTAGGCGTAATAAGATAAAGTGAAGCAGGTGAAGATCACTGTTTGAATATCAATGTCAATGTGCTGTCATTTAGTCTGTCTGTTCTCTCACCTAGGAGTTGGGGTCACCTCTACTGAGACGTCTTCTCAGTACAGGTGGAGACTTTGTTAAAAATGTGACACCAGGAACTGGACACAGCGCTCTTAAAATGAGACAGTCTTATAAAGCCACTGATGCCCTGTTAAGATGATGACACCTGCTCTCTAAGAAGGCAGTTTTTTTCCCCCATTTGATCCGACCTTGTTGACCCAAGGAGGACTAAGTGAGTTTAAATGTATGAACAGTACCTGAACGCAATAAATATTCAATACTCCAAAGAATAAAGGAAAGTCTGCATCATTTCCTGTGCTCTGAATTTGTGGCTGGCTTCTATAGGATTTGTTTCAAACATTGTGGGACATAACGGAGGAGTTTCACTATTGCATCTGAGGAACTGTCAGGTCACTCCTGCCCTCTTAGCAAGAAGGAGGCGTCTGGAGGTGTCTGGAGGTAGACTCCCAAATGGGATGTCCCATATCAAAACAGGCAGGGAAGCTTGAGGCTAAATGTGCCAAAATTTTACCAGCCTTTTGGATCCAGTGTGTATATAGGATACTGAACCTGTTTTGGGAGTCTGGAAATTTTTTCTAGGTTGGGAGAAGGGAGTATGCATTCACCCAACAAATATTTGAATAATAAGCACTGTCCTAGGTGCTAAATTTTTTTAAAAAGCTTTTGTTTCTAACTTTATTACTATTTTTCATAACAATTAAGTAAAATAGAAAATAAGAAGAAAGTCATCACTCCTGTTTATTGTTCAAGACTTTTGGGGGGGATGTGTTCCTTCCTGAATCTTCCCCATGAGACTGACGCCTGTTCTCCGCCGTGTGTGTTCTAGCTGGAGCCGTCTCCTTTGGAATGCTCCCTCTGTTAATGCAGTGAGAGGATCTGGAGACTTCTGCCCCTTGGGAGGCTTCCTCCTCCTCTCTCTCCTAGGTAGGTAGCTTTAGGCCAATACTGGGGACCTTTAGGGAAAGACTCCCCTCTTTGGGGTGTGTTTTCCCATAGATTTATCTTTCCCTGTATCATTTCACCCTGGTGAAATCTCCAGAACTAAGAGAGGGTACAGACCTAGAGACAGTGGAACAAGGAGGCCCCTCAAATGGTTTTTGAATCAGGCTGCTCAATCAATCAATCTAGACCAGCCAAAGCAAGACCCTCTGAAATGTGGTCCAGTCTATTCATCCAGTGTTCCTCAGAGAAGGTGGGGAGCAAAGCTCTATCTGGTAATACTAAATATTTTGGCTTTATCCCGTATGTTCATATCTTTCACAGGGATCTAGCTAGGTTCTCTTTGACCTTAGGAGGCGGGTGCTGGAAAGTTTAGGGGTCTCATTCCCTTTTTCCTTCTTAGACACACATTGGTGTATTCTGCAGACTGAGCTGGGTATATCCTCAGGGGAAAGGTCCTACACAAAGAGTGGGGCTCCTCCTTCACTGGGAGACCTCTCACAGTGACACTTCAAATCTCACTTGCAGCTAGACGCTGCTGGGCAATACCCACCATGGAGCTGGTCATGTTTGAGTTTTGCAAGGAGGGGAAGAGGGTTTTGGCTGAGGGCAGGTTTCTTAGTGGTTGTATACAGGTAATGCAGTTGCATTTCCTTGTAGGCGAAGTCTCAGGCAGAGATCCAGGCTGTTGCACTAGGAGAGAATGTCATAGATGGAATCTGGTTTTGATAAAGTCAGGGATCTATTTTGGGGCCAGAGCAGGCTTATCCAGAACTGTTATCTGCAGCACAGTCATACTTCTCTGGGGCAAGGACGTTGTGAATAGTAAAGAGTTCTGCTGTCTGGTTAGCGAGATCTAACACTGGCATCATTTCTTGGACCACAACAAGTGCCTCCAAAGCTAGACTGGGCTTCTGAGCTTGGTGTCAGGCATTTAACCATGATCATATTTTTCTTTGCCCTGCTTTTCAGCAATCTTACTTCTGGTCTGTCACTCTAGATAAAGTAGATCTTGTTGCAGAATGAAAATGGGTAGTATAAGGAATATTTGTATTCACAGAGTCACAAAGAGATAATCTATTGAAAAGACTGAGAACATAGAATCTGGGCCCTGATGGCCTGGGTTTGAATCCTAGTTCCATTACTATTTAGATAGATAACCTTGGCCAAGTTACTTCACCCCTCTGAAATTCATTTTTCTCATCTGTAAAATGGGGACATAAATAATAACAACCTTTAGGATTGCTGGGAAGATAAAATGTTAATGTGTATTAAGTACCTATTTGTGTCTATTTAAGTATTGGCTTTTCTAAAAAAATGTGGTTAACCGTTTACAATTTTTTTCCCTCAATAGCTTCCCAAGGACAAGGACAGTGTTTATCTTGCTTACCACTGGATTGCCAGAGATAAGCGTAATGCCTAGAACATGATAGAAGTGCAATGAATACTTGTAGGAGAGAATGTTTTTAAATGGCTTAAGGTTCTTCAAAGTCAGAGAAACAAAGTAGTTGAAGAATCCTTGGGTTTTGGAGTTAAGAATGTGGCCAAGGATATGTTGTGTTTCCAGAGTCCCTGAGGGGTAGGCGTGGCCTGTACCAACAGCTGCACCAAGGCCTTTGTGCTCTGCTCTATTTGGAGAAATAGAGAAACAAAGAAAATTACAGGAAATAGAATTGTGGGAGTAGGAGGGGCTGTGTGCATGGCTCACAAGAGGATGTGGATTATATTTGTAAGTACAGCCTAACAATCAATTCAGAAAATATATTTTCCTACCATTTCCAGTTTTTAGAGGCTGCCCACTATCCTTGGCTTTAAAGCCAACAACATCAGGCAGAGTCCATCTCATGCTGCCATCTCTCTGGTTCCCTCTTCTAATGTTCTCTTCTACTTTTAAGGACCCCTGCAGATACTTCGGGCTCACTGGGTGTTGTTTTCTCTGCCTAGACTATCCTCTGTTCTCAGGTGCTGGGCTGAGGTGTGGCTCTGCCCTTCCTGCCAGCTGACGCAAGCCATTGGCCTCCACAGACACTCTTGGCCTGGTCAGACCCAAACTCAGGGTGCTCAGCCTGACCCCCATGTTTTGTACCATCATAGATTTGAGATCTTGGGTTTTCTAACAGCATTCTGACTTTCTTAAAATTGAAACTAAATAGCCTTTTTTAAAAGGACAGAAATTGGGGCTTTCAATGACTCTAAGTCGTCACTGAGGTATAAGGAAGGTGAAAATAGAGAAAAGAAGACAGAAACATGAAGCTCCCAAGAGCCTTGGTACTAGGCTTGGGTAGAGTAGGTGATGTATTGGGGGATTTTATTAGAATAAAATTAAATAAGCTGCTTGGCGATTGACGACTCAGGCCCCTTTTGGTGAAAAGGCAACATCTGTGGACTGATATGGCCTCAGTATCCCAGCATGATGTTGCCAGAAAAACCCAATAACATCTATTTTCCATTGTACCTGGCAAGTAAGATGATTAACCATCTCCCCATGAAAGATAAAATGTATACGCACGTGGACAGTAAAGGAAATCACCGCTGAAACTTTCTCTAGCAGTCAGCAAGCAGCACAGCTCGTGAATTTTGGGCTCTTCTCTTTGGAAGGTGAACCAAACTGCAGGAGTCCCCAGGGCCTGATGAAGCTGAGGGCCCTTGGACTCTGACCACTGCTGATGTCATCCAGGTTTCTGCTTGTCTTGATTAGATTGAGAATAGCCAAACACTGCTCATTAGACAGATACTGATTTTGGCCAGGAAGTTCTGTCATCAGTAGTAATTACAATTGCTTTTTAGATTTATTAGATCAGGAAATCTAATAAATTTTCCATGAGTGCTCGCCCCACTTTTTGCTGGTATGTGGAATAATCTCACCAAGTTATTTCTGAGAAAATGGGCCCTAATACAGGACTTAACATGAAATGCAAACTGTTGCTTTCCTCTTTACTGCTCTTCATGGGAAACCACCTTCTCAGTTGTGTGGCCTTGGGCAAGCAGTTTATCCAGGCTACTTAACTAGGCACTGTGCCTCTTTTTCTACATATGTACAGTGAGAAAAATAATTGTACCTAGCTCTTGGGTTTTTGTAAAGATTAACCAGACTTATTCACTAAATACTTAGAACACAAGAACACATAGTAGGTGCTTAATAAATGTCAGCTATCACTGTTACTGTTATCATTGATGAACATATGAAAAGACATCTGAGACATATATTCTAGAGAATAAAAATGGATCCTTTTAAAGGTTTGTACTGAGGCAGTGCAGAAATGAACAGAGGGTTTGGGGATTAACTGAGTACAGCAAGTTGAATCCCATATGTGTTGAAGATAAAAAGAAACAAACTTGTCTAATTATAAAGCATTGCATATTTATGTAGAAAACATACAATTATACAAAAAGAAAAAATATATCCAAACTCCACAATCCAGAAATAACCACTCTTAACATTCTGATATTTTTTCTTCCAGATTTTTTTTCTTTGCATCTATAAATACGTGTATTTTTAAAGATATTTAAGATTTTGTGCTATGTAGTATTATTTTAATTTTTATATTTTATTTTCTTTATTATGTTTTATATATGTTAAAATAATATGACATATATGTAACTTATAAAGCATAATAATATAATGAACACCTATGAATATACTCTAATCTTTATTCCTCCTCTCTGCCCCCTGAGGTAATGACTATCCCAAATTTTGTGTTTTTCATTCACTTGCTTTTAAAATAAAAATTGTTTTATCTATGTCCAAGTGATGTATTATTTGTTTTTGAGTTTTATAAAGAAAAGCATCATATTGTCTGTAATCTTCTTGAAATTGATTTTAAAAATCAACATTCTATTTCCATAAATGGATATAGCTTGATCCATCTTGCTGTATTTGACAACAAATCATTTTCAGTTTTGTATAGTATTGTATTGTGTGCTTATACCATACTTTACAAAAATCCATTCTTCTGATGATGGATATGTATGTTGTTTCTAGTTTTTTGCTATTACAGGGCTGCAATGAACTTTTGTGTACATGTCATATAGGGCAGTGTCAGTTGTTGCCTGAAAAATGGTTAGAAATGCAAATTCTTGAACTTCATCCAAGACCTATTGAATCAAAAACTCTAGGATGGGCCCAGCAATCCGTGTTTTAACCAGCCCTTCAAGTATTCCGATGCTTGAAGTTTGAGAACCACTGCTGTAGGGAATTTGTTTAGGTGTGGACTTACTGGGTGAAAGGGTACACGAATGTTTAACTGTATAGACTATGGTTGTTCACTAGTGTAGCCACGTGTAGCTAGTGAGCTCTTAATTTTAATGTAGCCAAATTTATCACTCTTTCTTTTGTTACTGCTTTTTATGTTTTTTTGGGGGGCTGTGCCATGCGGCTTGTGGGATCTTAGTTCCTTGACCAGGATTGAACCCGGGCCCCTGGCAGTGGAAGCTTGGAGTCTTAACCACTGGACCACCAGGGAATTCCCTTTTTACACAAAATATCATTTGAGAAAATTTTCCATACCTCAAGGTCAGAAAGATATATACCTACCTGCATTTTCTTCTAATAGTTTTGAAGTTTGGTCTTTCAGATTTGAGTCCTTAACCTATGTAGAATTGCTAGATTCTAGAGGTAGGAATCCTATTCCATTTTGTCCTCCGTGACTAACCAACTGAAACCACTAGGTAGCATTTCGGGGGGCTCCGAGGAGTTCTGGTTCTTTATGTCTCAGTACAGAAAGAATTCAGTGAGAGGCAAAGTGATAGATAAGAAGTGATTTATTAGAATAGGATGCTTGTGAAGCTTAGAAGTGGGTGGGTGAGAGGGTGCCGTGCCCTGGGAACTTAGTGGGCTGTTGTTTTAAAATCAAAGGAAAAGTAGGGAGGGGGAAAAGACCATTTTCTTCCTCATTTTTGAGTAGACATCATGCTTCCATCATCACTTCCTCCCCCGTGTTGGGTGGGGGAGTTTTCTTGTCCCTACATTGTCAAGCAGGGACTGTCATGGTGCCATGGAAATAAACAGAAAGGCGGTAACATATGCTAAAAATGGTAAATCATCTCAGGTTTTAGTATAATGTCACCTTTTCCTAATATTTCTGTTTTTAGTGCACGCAAAGGAGTGTGTCCTAGGAATCATTAACTTATTGGTCTCACTGGGCGGGATGTGGGTCTCATGCCACCATTGTTTTATTGTTTTGGGGCATGTCTCATGCTTCTGTTGTATGGTTTTCTGGCTAAGCAAGCCTCCTTGGTTTTGTGGTTAAGTAAACCTACTTTCTTGAGTGATCATTAATTTACAGGGGTCTTCCCTAGTTTTTGTTTTACTTACAGTCCCCTAGTGGGGTTAACTATTTAATTACCTACTTTGTCCCTTTACTCTGTCCCTATCACAACTGTTTCACTTCCTTTTAGACAAAGGGAGGCTATTTCTCATGATCTACAATGCCACCTTTGTAGTAAATTCAAGATTCCACTTGTTCATGGACCTGGTTCTCAGGTCTCTGTTTTGTTTCATTGGTCAACTTAACCATTTCTGTACTGATATCACACTGTTTTAATAACTAAAGTTTTATAATAAATCTTGGTATCTGCTAGGACAGTCCCCTCAACCTGTCTTCAGGAGTGTCTTGGTTATTCTTGACCCTTTGTTCTTCCATATACATCTTAGAATTGGCTTTCTGAGTTCTCTGGAAAAAAAAATCTGTTGGGATTTTGATTAATTATATTGACTCTATAAATCAGTTTGGACTATACTGATATCTTTATGACATTAAGTTGTCTTATTAAACATAGCATGTCTTACTGATTATTTAGATTTTCTTTAATGCCTTCCAATGAAATTTAGAATTTTTCTCCATATGGGTCTCATATATTGCTTTCAGATTTATTTCTGAGTATCTTCTGTTTTTATAACTCTTGTAGATAGAACCTTTTTTATTTATTTATTTTTGCACCCCATAGGTTATTTATTTTATAGCAAAAGTTTTGTACCTTAGTAAGTCTTTTTTTAAATTTTTATTTTATATTGTAGTATATTTGATTTATAATGTTGTGTTAGTTTCAGGTGTACAGCAAAGTGATTCAGTTATACATACACATATATCTATTCTTTTTCAGATTCTTTTCCCATATATGTTATTACAGAGTACTGAGTAGAGTTCCCTGTGCTATACAGTAGGCCCTTGTTGATTATCTATTTTATATAAAGTAGTGTGTATATGTTAATCCCAACCTCCTAATTTATCTCTCCCCCCACACCTTTCCCCTTTGGTAACCATAAGTTTGTTTTCTATGTCTGTGAGTCTGCAATAGAATCTTTTTAAATGTTATGTTTTCTAGTTAATGATTTCTGGTGTATACAAATGTAATTACTTTTTGTATGTTGATCTTTTAGCCAGGCTCCTTGCTAAATTATCTTATTATATCTAATAATTTTTCTGTAATGTCTCTGAGTTTTTTATGTAGATATAATTATATTACCTTAAGTAATAATGGTTTTCATTTTTTCTTTTCAGTACTCTGCCTTTAATTTGTTGTTATTATCTAACTGTGCTGCTTAGAACCTCCCACGCTATGCTGAATTAAAATGATAAAAATGGGCATTCTTGTCTTGTTCCTTTTCATGAAGGTAATGCTTCCTATATTTCCCTATTAAAAATGATGCTTGCAATGGATTTTATGAAGATATCCTTTAGCAGGTTAAAACATTCTCTTTCATTTCTAGTTTGTTGGGAGGTTTTTAAAGACTATAAATACATGTAGAATTTTGACAAATGTTTTTCTTGAACCTGCTGAGATGATTTCTTTCTAATTTAATCTATTAACATGATTAATACATTCTTGCATTCTTGGCATATGTTCAACTTAAGTTTGATATATTATCTCTCTTTAAATTCTAGCTTAAATTTGCTAATATTTTGATTGGTGTCTTTGCACTCATGTTCATGTATGTAATTGGCTTATAATTTTCCTTTCTTGTACTGTTCTTGTCTGGTTTTGATATCATGATTATACCAGCCAACTTAAATTGAGGAGTATTCTCTCTTTTTTTAGCATTCGGAAGAGTTTGTAAAATATTACAATGATATGTTTCTTGGAAGTTTGATGGGATTTTTCTATAAATTATCTGGATTTGGTGATTTCTTTGTGGTAATAATTTTAATTACTGATTTAAAAGCTTTAATATTTATGGAAATTCTCAGGGTTTACATTTCCTGTTGATTCAATCTTAGTAAGTTTTCATTTTTATGAGTTTTTTATTCATCTAAAATTTCAAATATATCATCAAAAAGTTACTCATAGTGTGGACTAGGAAAGCAGTCTGCTGTATCAGTAAATAAAGGATGTTGTAGCTACCCCCAGAAGTGAGCCCTGAGGGAACTCAGGAAGGAAACAAGGAATGCCCATCAGCTAGCAGATGTCAGACTGCAGCCACCCGCAACGGTGCACCCTGAAGAGAGTCAGGATGAGAAAACAAAGGATACTGGCCCCAGCTAAAGTCCTAAGAATGTCTGCTGAATAAAGCATAACTCTCACCTTTTAGGTTGTGCATTTTTTTTTCAGTTGACAATAGTATTATCTTTTTAACCTCTGCTATATATGCAGTTATGTTTACCTCTTCATTGTTAATATTGAGCCTTAATCTTATTTTAGATTAATTTCTCAGGAGGTTTGTTATTAATTTTTTTCAAAGAGCTCATTTTAGGGTTTCCCTGGTGGCACAGTGGTTGAGAGTCCGCCTGCCGATGCAGGGGACACGGGTTCGTGCCCCGGTCTGGGAAGATCCCACATGCCGCGTAGCGACTAGGCCCGTGAGCCATGGCCGCTGAGCCTGCGGGTCCGGAGCCTGTGCTCTGCAGCGGGAGAGGCCACAACAGTGAGAGGCCCACGTACTGCAAAAAAAAAAAAAAAAAGCAGCAGCCAGAGTAGCTTCATGGCACTGTTTTCTTAAGTGCAAATCCCCATGGGGTGAAATGCTGAGAATCTGATAGTACATGTACATGCAATGGAGAGCATTTCAGGAGAACCCTGAATTAGGAAACTGACTTATAAAGAGCTGCTGGGATCTGCCCACCCTCCCTTCAGAGAGAGATTGCTCTTATCCCGGAATGTAAGCAAATCTGCAGGCAGGGAAGAAGAGGTCTTTATCTTTATTACCCAGGGTTGCCTCTGGGGAGATAGATGTCTCTAAGCTTTACTATCCTGGAATGTCTCGCTTATATAAGCATTAACTATAAATGACTTCTCTCAGAGGACCCAGACTCTGCAGAAACATGACATATTCATGGAGACTTCATAGCTATGTTTCCATTAAGTACTTTCACTTCATCATGCAATTAAAAAAAAAGATTTACAAGTATTTTGTCATTTTATTTTTTCATCTTTCCTTCTTGCATCCTAGTCTATTTTTATGGATAATTTTCATTTTTGCTGAGGTTTATTCTTTAGAGTTTTTTTTTTTTAAGTGAAGATTTGTTTGTGGTAAAATTTCTCCATTATGAGACTTCTTATTTAAATCCTAAGGAGAATGTTGATGTGTTTTAAAGCAGACAGAACCTGGTTAGGTTCAGGCCTCTTCTCTATGGACTATGTTTCCAATGTCAGTCAGTTCGCACTTCTACTTGGATCTGTCCTGCGTGTGCCCCAGCCAGTCCAGGACCCTGGCAGTGGTCTACCTTATAGTAGAGTTCTCAAAGCTTTTAATATACTCTTCAGAGTCAGATCCATGTATGCACAGCTTGGAGTTGAGTCCAGAGTTTCATACACAACTTTGTGAGATCTCTCTCGAGCTGTTTTTCCTCCATGATCTAACAATTTCCAGTTGATTCGAGTACCCATTCCTAGTCTTCTGACCCAAAACCTGGGATCTTAGTTTCCTCCTTCTTCTGTGTCTTTTCCTTTACTGCACCTCCACCCAAGGCAAAGGTGGAGGAGAGGGGAGAGAGGAGAGAGAGAGAGAGAGAGGAAGAAAAGCAACAGGTATTTATCCCATCCTCTTTTCCTCTGGTCAGAGAGAAGAATTCCTTGCCCTGGGAGTTGTTAGTGCCTGTCTGGCCACTGATGCCATCATGCTGCTGTTGTGTGGTCCCTGGAGTCTGGGTTGAGAGAGAATGGGGAAGAAAGAACATGGTTTTCCCCGTACTCTCTCTGACCTTTAGAATTCCTCTTCAGACCAGAAAGAGAGGGCTTCTCCTGGCGTTCTTTCTTTCCTCACCCAACTTTTGAGCTGCTTTTTGAGTCTAGGCTGGGTAATACTGGAAAAGAAAAAAAATCAGAAACTCGATGTCAGTTTAGTTTGTAAAATTTTGGCCTCCTTCCACAATCTGTTATCAATCTTTGAGATGCCTCAGATAGGTGTCCCACACATTCTGGCCATGGTTTGTAGTTGTATTCAATGAGAGACAGATACAAATGTGTTTACTCCATCTTGTCTAGAACCAGGACCCCATTGTCATTTTGATGATGGTTTTTTTGGGATTATAGCTCTAAGTTGATAGTTATTTTTATTTCTCTTCTAACTACTCATTGTTGCTGTTGAGAGATTTGCTCTCAGTTAAACTGCCATTACTTTGAATGTAACCTATCAGTCCTCTCTGACTACTTTTCAGTATCTTGTCTTTCTGATTCTGTTTCACTACAACATATCTAGGCATGGATTTCTTTTTTCTCTTCCCTTTTTGAGATATGTTGTGTTTTCTAGATTTGTGGATTCATGATTATCACTAGTTCTGGAATATTTCCGGTCATTATCTCTTCAAATACTCTCTTTTCCATCTTTGGTGTTCTTTATTCCCTCAGACTCATGTTAGATATATGTTAATGTATTAATCATGTTTTTAAATTTTATATATTTCCTAGTGCTTTGATGTCTTGGGGACCTGCTGACCCAGGAAAGATTGCCCCTGCCAGGGATAGCCAATTCCTAGAGATAGTAGATGGGTCACCTGGGAATGTGCCTTTCACATGCAAACTAACCAATCCAAAGCCCACAAACCCCACCACCTCCTCTGTTGAGCTGTCATACTCGGGGCCAGTATCCCCCCCGTCCTAATCACCCCAAGGCCAGGTACCAGACAAGTAGAGACAGCCCACCGAAATTATTCAAAGTAGCCAACCCTAAGCCTGCTTACCCTGCCTCAACCATTCCTTCCCATGGAAACCACAATAAAAGCTCTTGCCCATGTTTTCCCCTTGTTCCCTCTGCCTTCTGACCAACCCAGGGCTTCCCTGTGTGGTCCTGTGTGGCACCTTGTGCCTTTTGTTTCTAGGGAGCTGTGGGTATAACAACTTCTTTCTTCATCACAGTCATTTTTGTGTTTGCATTTCTTACCACACCTGATTAAAACAAATCCCAGACACATCCTCAAACACTTAGACCTTCTCAACCTATCCTGCCTATCTCTTTTCTTCCCTTTGTTTTTTCCATATACTCACCTCTCTGTGCCGCAGTCTGGATAATCATGTCACCTCTGTTTTCCAGTTTACTAATTCCCTTTTTATTCTTACAAGTTCCATTAGTTTTTTTTTCAAATGTGTCTGCTGTTCCTTACAGTATCTTGTTTTTTTTTTCATATTTCAAATTCCATTATTTATTTATTTAAATATTTTCTGTATATCTAGTGTATAGTTTGAGTCTGAGAGTTCCAATACTATCAGCCTCCAGGGGTCTAAATCTATTGTTTGTTTCCATTGGCTGTCCCACATGATGGCTTAATTTCTCAAGGGCTTGGTTAACTTTGTGAGTTTATTGCCTGACCTTAATTCTGCTGGCCTGAACTGAAGATGCTTGGAGGGTATGAGGTGCTATTGACATGGCACTACTTTATCTTCTTGAGGAGTGAAGAATTAACCCTACCTGAAGAGAGATCTGGCCTTTTCCCTCAGCTACTGGAGGGTGATCTCCAGGCCTTTGGAATACTATGTCTGATAGGACTGTGTCTGTTTGCCTAGGGACTTTGGCCACTAGAGAGTCAACAGTGTGATTTATACTGGGGGCGTTGGGCCCATTATCACTGCTATCAGTTTTGCCTCTCAGAGGGGTTGGAGATTATAGGTATCAGCCTGAACTCTGAGAGGACTGGAGACTAAAAGTCAGCTACATGGGATATATGTTGCTAACCTAAAACAATAAAACAGCCAGTTATTTTACCAGAAAAATGGGTTTATATGGGAGCAGTGAAGAATTGCAATTTGGGACATGCAACTATGGCAAGCCATATTCAAGTTTAGTAAAGCAAAGGAGAGTAAGTTTTCTTTATAGAGGAGAAGGGAAAATTGGGAGAGGCTGTTATAAACAAAGAGTCCACTGGAGGAAACTGGGAGTTCAGAGTATAGTGGCTTTTCATTGACTGAGTGGTAACAGTCTCTTATTGACTGAACTGTTGTCAGGCAAAGAGAAAATCTTTCTTCCTCCTGCTGACATAGTGAAGTAGTGTCATTTCCTGCTGGAGGTGTAAGGTGTGTCTCTTTCTATTGGGATCTTTATTGGTGCTGAGTGGTATGCATGTGAATGCTCCATCCTTCTTCTGGACTCCATTTTAGTAAGTTTTCCCTTCATTAATTTTCACAATATGATTGAGCCCAAATAAAAACTCTAGACACCAAAGGCTCAGGTGAGCTTCCCTGGATGGCAGTACTTAGTGTGTATCGTCATACATTAATATGTCCATGATTCCATGGGGAGAGGACTGCGGAAACTCCACATTTGGCACTTTTCCTGGACTCTGCCCTCTGTGCTTCTTCATTTAGTTTTATATTCCATGTTGTCACTTACTATGTCATCAGTATTGTCCTCTATTGAAGCAATTCTGGCAAAAGCTATACTAGTGGCAGCTTGGCATAGCTCAGATCACAGTTATCTATTGCCTGAATTCTTTCGATGGCCTACTTACATTACACTGTCTCCTCCAAATCATTCTTTATGTTGCAGGTATAGCAATTGTCCAAGATGGCAAATCTGATCACATCAGTCTCCTTAATGCAGATGCCAAGGATGGAGCTCAAGTAGCTGTCTTGGATTGTGAGGCAACAATCCAATGTTAATATGTGGAATAGCAAGATAGGAGTCCAGGTCAGGGAAGACTCTGATGGGTTGATACATCAGCTCAGAAATGTCCACTTTTGGACCCTTACTTAAGAGAGAAATAAATTTCGCTTTTTTTTCCAGATGTCTGTTTCTTTCCCTAGTTTCCACTACTTAACTGGTATGTACAACTGGCCAACTCGCATCTTTTACACACACAGTTCCATCTGCCTGAGTCAATCTTTCCCTGGTCAACTCCCCACCCATCCACAGCTTGGGAAAAAAATGACTGCTAGTTACCTTCAGATTTTACCTTAAATGTTTTCTCATCTTTTTTGCCTTCTTCCCTCCCTTTTCACTGCCTCCTTTCAACCCTTGTGGGCTTTGCATGCCTGTCTGCTTGACAGGACACCCCTGTTACTTTTGGCTGGACTTCAGGCTACTCACTCTCTAAGAACCAGAATTAATTTCTTAGGTAGAGTTTCCCCCGTGAACTGAAGCTGAGAGCCTGCTCTACCACGTGAGGAGCTCCATTTCTAACCCCTAGGTCTGTATTTGGGGCTTCTCTAGCCAGTTTCAATGTACCCTTTCAATCCCAGTTGCGTCCTGAAATGTAATACCTGAGTTAATAGTGCTATCTTAGCTATAATCACTGAAGAGAGCTCTATTCAGGTTGTAGAGTGACATGTATCATGCCTGGTCCATAGGAGAAGCATGGTAAATAAACAGAAGCTCACCAGAATGGCTGCATAGACACGGAGGTGTTTGTCTAGGCGTGATGATAACAACAATGATGATGTCAGTTGTAAGAGAGGGAACACTGCTCCCTCTTCCTCCCACTCAAGAGCACTGACCTCTGTCCACCTCCTCAAGGGCTGAAGACTTGCTAATCTGATGATGGAACAGAGTCCCAGACAATTACTTGAAAGGTGTCATCTTTGGGTCCCCCGCCTCTCTCTTGTTCTTTGTCATTCTCCTTATTCTGTAGAATTGGTAAACTGTCACTTCTTCCTCTTTCATGTTGCATCCAAGGAGTTGGATAATTGGATCCTGGGGGGCCCTGAGGGTCATCCATCTCTTTATTCCCCTCCATAGGAACTTGTAAGTTCCTAGATTCAAGTGCATGGGGAAGAAGTAAGTTCAGTGAAGGTCTCAAGCAGAATCTACTCTGCATTTTTCACAGAGCTCTTTTTGGAATGTCAGGCACTTGACAGCTGTTCATAAATCGTTTTAATATGTTCATTCTGCCACTGAACCTTGCATATACCTTCCTAGAGTCTTGCTGTGGGGAGTAGATGTGATTGCAGGGCAGAATTTGTCATTCCTGGGTCTCTGACCATATGACCATGAATAGAGTGAAAACAACCTCACCCTTCCTCCTAATAATCATTCTGAGGTAAGAACTCATCATGCATTGATGGTTTCCAGCTCTGAGTGGTCACCACTGCTGCTCCTGAGGGAGAAGGAACGAGGAGGTGAAGGAGGAGAGAGATGGTGAGCTGCCAGAGGCGAGGCTCTGGCGATCAGAATGCCATCCATTACTGAATGCCTGATGCAGCTTCCACAGGTTACCTCCTTGTGATCCAAGGTCCAGTTTCACCCAAGAAAGGGACAGTTTATTTTTATTTATTTATTTTTTTTGCGGTACGTGGGCCTCTCACTGTTGTGGCCTCTTCCGTTGCGGAGCACAGGCTCCGGATGCGCAGGCTCAGTGGCCATGGCTCACGGGCCCAGCCGCTCCGCGGCATGTGGGATCTTCCCAGACCGGGGCACGAACCCGTGTCCCCTGCATCAGCAGGCAGACTCTCAACCACTGCGCCACCAGGGAAGCCCGGGACAGTTTATTTTAAGTGACACTAAACAAGATGACAAGTGGAGAGGAGCAAGTTAAAAGATTGGCCTAGAGCTGAACTTTTCCCACCATTTGGGCAGGCAAAAGTCTTCCCTGATGAGTCACTCCACCCCCTCGCATTGGCCGTGAGCCTCTCTGTAGCGTCCTGGATCAAAAACAAACACCGCACAACACCTCAGCAGTATTTATGGAATGAACACCACTGGTGAGCTGGCAGTGAGGTGATGATGTTTGGCTTTTATTAAGTCTCCTAAGTAAATGAGTTATCACTGGAGGAAGTAGAAGCCCAGGCATTATATTGTTATGAGCAGCAACAATCCAATGAGTGGCCCCCAGATCACTGTGGGGCAGGGAGGTGGCTCCCGCAGCTGACAGGTCTATGGGTGTCTGTCTTCTCGCAGCTGCCTGCCGCCAGCTGCTGATATCCCTGAGGCGAGGGATGTGGCCTAACAAGGACGTGCTGTTCCACACAGGACAGCTGTCAACTCTTGCCGGTCCCCCATTAGGGACTTCTCAACCTGGCCTTCCCTGGGTGACAGACGGTGTTTTCCTGCCACAGAGGAGGGAGGTGAGGCAGAGAGAGAACAAAGTCCTAGAGTGACCCTGGGATAAAACCAGGACTGGGGCGTGATGTTCCCACTGCTTCCTACTGGCCCGTTCTGACTCCTGGCAGCTGCTACCTGTGAGCAGTGGGCAGCACATTCTCTGCCATCGCTCTCATCACTTTCTCCACTAATGAGCCTATGGCCCAGGCAACTCGGAAAGTAATTGTCATGTCTTTGGTCCCGATGCTAGACTCATTGAGATGGTCAGGATAGATGTTTGTGTGTACAGGATCATATGGTTTAGCAAGGCAGACTACTCAGGCTGTGTTATCTGTATTTCTGTATAATATTGTATCCTTCACCCGCCCAAGGATTATGGGATAAGCCAAGAAAAATAGACATAGCAATCAAAGATCAATATCCAAGACCTAAAGAAGCAGATAGCATCTGACCACTGGAGGTACTTAGCAACATCCAGATTTTGAGGAAGGAGGTCCAATATCATTTCTTGGAGTTATTGATATTTGGATTGATGGGCTGACCATTCTGCCTCTTCTCCTGGAATAGAGTGGCTAAGGGCAGGAGGGAGGGGCTGGAGTGGAGCAAAGGTGCACATCTGCATAGCATAGGATTGGGATAGACAAACACTGCATCTGCTCCAAGCTGCATCCACCCTCATTCCCAGTGGAGAAACTGAGGCAGTTTAGCAGTTTTACCAGGACTGGACATAAATATATCCTTTCTGTGTCTTCAGGTTATCAGCAGAGGCCCTGGTTTGGATTTCATTTCTGTCCTGTTCATGAGAGAGAGGTGACAAGAGACACAGGGCTCATCTAACTACCCTTGGGGCTGGCAACAAACAGGGCTGGGATACCCAGTGCCGCCTCCCCTGCATCCATCAGGCTTGGTCCAACACCCATTAGACCTTAGGTGATCGTCCACAGGCTTAGGTTAATTACACAGAACTATCTCTTTTATCTGAGCATATCAAAGGATTCTACAAAACGGAATGACTGTGGTGATGTCTTGTAGGCTTTTTTCTAAGCCCTCTTAGAAATCACTTTTTAAAAAGTTAACACCAAGAAATTATTCCCTGGGTGAAATATGGAGCACAACATTTTCCAAGATCCCTGATCATTCATCACAGATCAGGCTGCTGGCAGCATGGGCTCAGCTTGGTCCGGAAACTTGAGTCAAGCCTAATTGTTTATTCATTGGAGAGATCATCAGGGTCCAGGAAGGACAGGCGATGGCCTTGGTGTAAAGGATGTAGTGGGAGGGAAATGAGAGGAGGTTTGTTGTGTCTGCCTGCGTTCCAGCAAGATTATTGCAGCCTGGAGACAGCTCTCATATTTACTCTGTTAAGTGTTTGAATTTTTTCTGTTGACTTGTGATTTTGACAAATGTGTTGATATGTCTGTTAACATTATTAAAAAAAAAAGTGATGAAAGAACTCCCACATTGTCAGAGGCATTGAGGCACTCAGAAAGGCCAGTTAGGACAGCACCTTGGAGAAAAGTGTGAGTGTATGCTTATCAGTGCTGTGGCCCCTACCCCATAGCATGATTGGGGCTCCCGGGACAGAGGAAAAGGGGGCAGTGAAAAGACTAAACTGGCATGAGGCAGTGGTGTGATGAGGAAGGGGACCGACGAGGACCATGGGATGTTGGTACCAAATCCCCAGTGCAAGGGGGCATGCTGAAATGTCTGATCTTGCCCTCAGCTGTGCCTAAGGTAGCACGAAATCAGGACTTCCAGGAGATGGCTGTGGCTCTTGGTTGCATCTAAGTGTCCAAATTATAAATCAGAGGTTTACCTAAGCTAATATAGGGAAGAAAGAACCAGCCCCAAGGAAAGGAGCTGGCAGGAGATAGCTGAGGGAGTCGAGGTCTCCATTTCATTAGGATGGGGCAGGGGCTGGGCTCCAGCCTCAGTGGGGTTCCATCTAGTAACTTGGGATGTGAGCATAAGGCCTACCAGGTAGTCTGACAGTCTGGGGATGAGCTAAGCACCATTTGCTTCTTCTGTGGACTCCAGACACAGGCAGCACAGCATCCTGATGGACCAGATGGTATAGAAGGAGCTCCTAATGTACTTTCCAGTCCACAAGCCTCAGAACCCATAACTATGCCGAGCAGGGCCAGGCAGCCAGCCCTACAAGGGGAAGAAGAGAAAAGCCTCTCTCCTTTGCCTGAAATTGTCTCTCTGAGGTTAGCAGAGACTTCACTGCAGAAGGTTTGAAAGGCCTCTCTCCTTTCCTCATACTGTGTCCTTCTCTCCAGTGACTCTGTCCAGCATCCCTGCCTTCTTCAAATCTCCTCTGTCTCGGCACATTCCTCATTTTCTTTCTGTCTCTCTGGTGGCTTGCTTGCCCTTCCCCGGATCTCTTTACTCTGCCCTACCTTAAATGTCAGACTCCCCAAGTTTCTATTCTTGATATATTTCTCATCTCACTCTCTGATCTCTCTTTGTGTAATCTGGTCCATTCCCATGGCTCTTGTATTAGTCAGCCGGGGCTGCCATAACAAATTACCATAACAAAATATTCAGTTTAAATAGTAGAAATGTATGTTCTCACACTTCTGGAGGCTACAAGTCCAAGATCAAGGTGCCAGCATAGTCATTTTCTGGTGAAGATTCTCTTCCTGGCTTGTAGGTGGCTGCCTTCTTGCTGTGTCCTCACATGGAGGAGAGAGAAAGAGTGCAAGCTCTCTGGTGTCTCTTCTTATAAGGGCACTAATCCCATCACAAGGGACCCAGCCTTTTTACTTCATCTAAACCTAATTATCTCCCAAAGGCCCCATCTCCAAATCCCATCACAATGAGGGCTAAGGCTTCAACATATGAATATAGGTGGGCACAATAGCAGCTCTTGGTGATTTCCTAGTGCACATTCTTAGCCCAGAATTCTCTGCTGAGCAATCCATCTATATTTCTAACTGAAACAAATTGATGTAGTTAACTCATGGACTCATGGCGGTGTCACAGAACACATTATCTTCTGTTCAATGTTTCCTAGATTAACTAGTGGCACTGCAGTTCTTCTAGGCATCAACTCCTCCCTTGTGGCACTTGGGTTTGATTTCCCTCTCAGGCCTGACTTTGGGTGGTCCAGAGCAGCAGTCCACCCAGGGCTGGGCTTCTGAGCACAGCAGTTATTACAATTGGCCCCCTATATCCACAGGTTCCACATCTGTGGATTCGACAAACCAGAGATTGAAAATAGGCAGAGGGCTTCCCTGCTGGCCCAATGGTTGAGAGTCCGCCTGCCGATGCAGGGGACACAGGTTCGTGCCCTGGTCCGGGAAGATCCCACATGCCGCAGAGCGGCTGGGCCTGTGAGCCATGGCCGCTGAGCCTGTGCGTCCGGAGCCTGTGCTCAGCAGCGGGAGAGGCCACAACAGTGAGAGGCCCACGTACCGGGGGGAAAAAAAAAAAGGAAATAGGCAGAGATTGAAAATAGGCAGAAAATAGGCAGTTATTTCAGTTGGCCCCCTAAATCCACAGGTTCCACATCTGTGGATTCGACCAACCAGAGGTTGAAAGTAGGCAGAAGAAAAATTCCAGAAAGTTCCAAAGAGCAAAACTTGAACTTGCCATGCACAGGCAACTATTTACATACATTTACATTGTATTTATGACTTTTTACCTAGCATTTACATTGCATTAGGTATTATAAGTAATCTAGAGATGATTTAAAGTCTATGGGAGGATGTGGGAGGATGCAAATATTATGCTATTTAATACAAGGGACTTGAGCATCCTTGGCTTTTGGTATCTGTGGAGTTACTGGGAACAATCTCCCTTGGATACCAAGGGACAACTGTAACATATACAAGACTGTGGCCATGTCTCTTCCTTCTGTGTCAGCTGATTGACTCTTTAAGCTTGGAGTTCTCAGCCCTAGCTTCATGTTTTAAAAAATACGGATACCTGGGCTCCATCCCAGGCCAATGAATCCGTCTCTCTGGGGAGGGGTCAAGGACTCTATGGGTTGCTCAGTGAGAGTGGAGAACTTGCTTTAAGCCACTGCATGTGAGGGCTCATGTAAGATGTCTTGTGGCTGTTACAGCAGCAGGTTGGGGACCTTGAACAGCTTCCAGGGCTTGCCTTGCTTCACTCCCTCTTCCCCTTTCTTTCCAGGTCCATCCATGTCCTAAATCTTGTTTCCTACCTTTGGCCCCGTTCCTGCCCTCTGGACTTGTCAACTCATCCCTGTTTCCTGGATCGACCATGGCAGTCTCTAAGGGCTTCAACCTGGACCCCTTCTAGTATCTTATCCCCTGGTGGGCTGGTCTGGTCTTGCTTAGCACCACCTCCCCCGATCCCTCCACCACCAGGGGGTCTAGAAGGTCCTTTGCTAGCTTCTTAATGAATCACCAGCACACACAGAGGATGTTCAATACATGCTGTCGCTGTCTGAGCCCAAAGCTGATTTTGATTATTACTGAGTGCTACTGATAAAACCAGCAGCTATTTTTTTTTAAACATCTTTATTGGAGTATAATTGCTTTACAATGGTGTGTGAGTTTCTGCTGTATGACAGAGTGAATCAGCTATACCTATACATATGTTCCCATATCTCCTCCCTCTTGCGTCTCCCTCCCACCCTCCCTGTCCCATCCCTCTAGGTGGTCACAAAGCACCAAGCTGATCTCCCTGTGCTATGCGGCTGCTTCCCACTAGCTATTTTACGTTTGGTAGTGTATATATGTCCATGCCACTCTCTCACTTCGTCCCAGTTTACCCTTCCCCCTCCCCGTGTCCTCAAGCCCATTCTCTATGTCCACGTCTTTATTCCTGTCCCCAGCAGCTATTTTTAATGATCAATTCCCTTCTTTCTTTGAACGACTTATTAGAAAAGGAAAGAAGAGGCGTGTGGCGTTCACTGGAGGAGAGAACTAATTTGTTATCTGGCAGTTTTCTGTGCTTTGCTGTAGGTGTACAACACAGACAAGGGGCAATATGCTAACCCCAGGACTGGCTTGAACAAGAGTTTAATTTAGGTTATTTTGTCAGATTATGTTTGCTTTCTGAAAACTGACTGCACTTTGAGACCCCCTAAACAATAGTAATTCTTAAGAATTCAATATTAATAAGAACAAGGCAAGCAACACAGTAGAAAAATTGGCAAAGGTATAAACAGGCAATTCACAGAATAGGAAGAAAAAAATGACCAATAAACGTTAAAGAACACAACTGCTCTAGTAATCAGGGAAATAGTTAAAAGACAGTAAGATAGATTTTTTTTTAACAAGCCAAAGGTATTCATAGACAATTAACAGAATAAGAAATGTACACTGATCAAGAAACATAAAAAGGTGCTCTTTGTCACTAGTAAGCAGGAAACTACAAATGTAAAGACATCATTTCTCACTAATCAGATTGGTAAAAATTACTGTGTTGGCAAGGATATGGAGAAATAGATATACAAGGACATATGATAACCTGCAGGTGGGATTGTAAATTTCACTGTATTCTGGAGGGCAATTTATCAGTATATATTAAAAGTTCTGTCAGCATATGTTAAAATTTTTGTCAATTTAAAAATTTATTTTGATTCAGGACTGTTTTTATAATTTCATTTTCTCCTGAAGCATCTTATAAGAGCAGGTTAGAAAAACTGTAGGCTAATGAGTGAAGTGGTGTTCCAGGAAAACTTTATTAGGGACACTAAAAATTGTGTTTCTTATAAGTTGCACATATCATTATGTATCATTCTTTTGATTTCCACCCACAAGCATTAAAAAAAGTAAAAACCATTATAATCTTGGGGACTATACAAAAACAGGCAGGAGGCTGGATTTGGCCTGCAGGCCTTAGTTTGCCAACCTTTGTTCTACATTATTACTTGTTTCTTAAAAATTAGAAATTGCTGTAACACTATTTACTATAACTTAAAAAACTAACGATTATTCAAAACAAAAAAATTAAAGAGCTACTTCAAAGCAAGCAAAGGCAGTTCTATTACAAATATTTAAAATTTATTATTTTGTTAAATAAAGGCTAGGGTTTTAAAAAGTCTATCTTATGATCCATTCTTGTGCATTCTTTTCCTGGAGTTAGTCCCCAAATCCATTTGTATTGTCACTCTTATTCATAATTTATAGTATCAATATCAAACTAGGACAGCTGATGGTGGTGACCTAGGGCAGTCCATCCATAATGTCCCAGATCTGGCAGCCAAGCATCTAGCTGGTCAGCATCTGGATGGTGGGCATGGTCTCATGTTTCAACATGGGTCCATACCTTGGACATTCTATCCACAGTCTGGATCATTCTGAAAATGGCCAATAAAGTCCAAGACCAATGGGCTCGTTCTAAGCCACTGGCTCAGTTCTGAAGAAAGAGAGAGAGAGCTAGTCAACTCAACTGAAAGGTGGTTCATTCTCACACATTTGGAAAAAAAACCCTGTAGTTTCATGTTGCTATATCCTTACTTTTAGAGTGAAGGAATTCTGTCAAAAGAGTTATAGCTCCAATATTTTCAATAACTTGGGCAGCTTCTGTGTCCTGAGCAAGCTTAGAGAGGATGTCTTACTCAACCTGCTACAATAGGTTTCCTTTAAACTTTTTCTTAGGGCAACCAAGAAAGCAAGCTGATTATTCTGGCTAGTGGTGGGCTCCAGGTTCTAATATATATACTGAGGATTTACATTTACATGAAGCTCAGCAGACCATAACCAGGGTACTGAAGATGCTGTCCCTCTCCTTAATAATAATATTCTGAAAAGTGGTGGAATGCAAGCTTTAAGGTTTTACCTGAGGAATTCAAACCAAAGTCAGAACTATTCTTCTTCAGAGCTATTTCTGAACTTTGAGCAGTCTTTCACATGATGCAATTAAACAGGAAGGAATGGTAGGAAGATCTTCATGGGACTAATGTTAAGCTCATTGAGTTTATATGTGGTCAATCGGTAAAGCTGCAATCCTTTCACGTATCATTTGTAATAATTCAAAAACAGTATAATGGTATGCCAAGTAGGTATGGAGAGCCAAGAGGCTTTTGTTTTGTGTGGTATGTCCTTCTTGCTGGTGACTTGGAGGACATTGCTGAGTCCAATCTATAATCATTATTGTATGACCAGTTAACACCAAAAGGCAGATATGGCCCAGGATGCTCTTTACCTTAACTATGGACTTCCAGGTATGGTTAAATTTTCCACACCCCCCATCTCATTGACCTCTGATAGAGGCTATTGTTGGACCTACATGAAATCTTGCCTTTTGTCCAAATTATACACTTTTGTGTGAATAGGATTGCATTCCACAATTTTTTCTTTTACTGGATTATGCTTGCTTGCTGTCATACTTCCATGGGTGGAACACAGCAGTAGTTGTGGAAAGCATGTATTTGGAAGAAATAGTTACAGGTGAGGAGCCCTTTCGATCCTGGTTCAAAATGTCTACATCTGAGTCATAATCAGGGACCAACTACAATTCATTGTGTGCAGCTGATCTCTTATGCATCATCTTGATAATTTAATTACTTTTACAATGGCATGTCTCATCACCTGTAATAATTCAGCCAAGCACTGGACGTTGGTTGGATGGCTGCATCAAGCTGTGTACATGAGGTCAAGGAGTTTAGCAGCTTGTATTCACTGAGCTTAGATCATTTCATGTTGTCCATCAGTCAGCTACTTCTTGAAGGAAAGACTGAGAAAATCCTTGTTTCCTTTTCTGCAGGACTTAAGTGAGGTCCACATCTACTTCCTCAGGACTGCCTTTATCATTCAAAGAAGGAGATGTGTTGTGGGACCAGAGTGGTGGTGAGTTTTTTGCTGCCAGTGACTAGCAGCTGCTTTACTAATGAGCTCCATGGCCATACCTAGCTCTCTCAAATCAGCTTGAGTAGCCTTTGCCCACTGAGGGTTTTCAAAGATCTATTGTATAGCCCATTTCAGACGCCCTCAGGGGAAAAGGCTCTGCCTGCCATGGCAGTCTGAGTTGTCTTAGCTCTGTCCATCTGGGCTCCTTGGACTTTTCCCCACTTCTGCTGCCCCTTGCTCATCATTCTCAAGGTCAGACTGAGAGAGGTTTAAAACCATGTTAAGATATATCACTGTGTGTATCTTTTGCCCAGCAATTTAACTTCCTAGAATTTATTGTAATAAAACATTTACAAATATGTAGCTATTCACTGTATTATTTATTTATAATAAAAATTAGAAATAATTTAAATATCCATCATTATGGGGGTGCTTAAATGAACAATGTGAACATATAGGGAATGCTACATAGCAGATGCTGAGTATGTGGTTGGATCTGTACGTCTATAAAGTGGCATGAACATTATAAGAAATTTGTTGTTGAGTGAACAAAAAGAAAGTCACTGATCAGCAGGTATAATTTGATGTCATTTGTGTAAAGTAACAATTAGCAATGACAAAAAAATGAAACTGTTTGTTTTGATAAGTGTAACTATATGTAATCCAAGCGTAGAAACATGCCTAGAAGTATTCAAGCCAAACTGGCAATGATGGTTTTCTCTGTGGAGGGACTGGGATTTGGAGGTTCTGGGAAATAGTTAGCCACAAGTAACATTTAATATTTTTACTATGAGAATATACTTTTGTTTATTTGTATAATTAAAAGTGAATAAGTGTTTATTTGTATAATTAAAAGTGAATAATAGCTTTTAAAAGGAAAATGAATAAAATGAGACAGATGGATTAAAAAAAATCCAACCTTGAGAAATTGGCAGTTGTGTGGACTCCACTCTGGACTCCGCATGTGCAGACAGCCTCCTATAGCTAGATCACCCAGGCTGCCCCAGCACCCTCCACTCACATTATCCAGGCCTGTTCAGGAGCCACGTGCCTGCCCTGGTTGCTGGGCAGCCAGTTCTTGGCTGGAAAGTTAGGAGAGACGATGATAATAATTGACTTTGTTTAGCATGAAGGATACGAAGGATGGGAGGGAGACGCAGGGAAGGAAGAAACCTTTTCCTCAAACCTAGGTTTGTTGGCTGGGGCTCTGCAAATTAGACTGTCAAAAGACAGATTAACAGGAGAAAAACAGTCAGAAGTTTGTTGATGTGTGCATCTGAGTACACGCGGGAAAAGTCAGTGATGAGCAACTCAAATTGGGGGTTAGAACTTGGGCTTATATAGCATCTTAACAAAAGAACAATACCTTTGTAGAGAAGTGACAAAGGAAAGGGACTTTGTGCTTCTAGGCGCAGCAAATTGTAGAAAGGTAAGTATATAGGAGAAACTAATGGAAGATAAGGGTTGTTTTATTTATTTATTAACATCTTTATTGGGGTATAATTGCTTTACAATGGTGTGTTAGTTTCTGCTTTATAACAAAGTGAATCAGTTATACATATACATATGTTCCCATATCTCTTCCCTCTTGCGTCTCCCTCCCTCCCACCCTCCGTATCCCACCCCTCTAGGCGGTCACAAAGCACCGAGCCGATCTCCCTGTGCCATGCGGCTGCTTCCCACTAGCTATCTACCTTACGTTTGTTAGTGTGTATATGTCCATGCCTCTCTCTCGCCCGGTCACAGCTCACCCTTCCCCCTCCCCACATCCTCAAGTCCGTTCTCCAGTAGGTCTGTGTCTTTACTCCTGCCTTACCCCTAGGTTCTTCATGACATTTGTTTTCTTAGATTCCATGTATATGTGTTAGCATGTTTTGGTGAGGTTTGTTCTGTAGATGCCAGTGGTGTAGTCTCTGGGGTGAGTCTGCAATTGTCTCAGGTGATTAAGAATCGTCTTGCCCTTCCTGGCAGAGAGGGGGAGGGCTGAGAATTTTTCTTGTGCTTCTTCTCAATTGCCTTCAGCTTAAAATAATCTTTATACCATAGTGGCATATTTTGGGGTGGCATATTCTGAACCCCTTCCGAGGTACTCAAAGGAAAAAGACTACAGTTAAAATCTTGTGTGTGGTGAGAGAAATAAAGTCATCACTCTCAAATATGAAGAAGGTTGCTGTGCCATGGACAGGAGGCAAGAAAACTTCCTCTCAGATTTATCCTCGCAAGCCCTATCCCCAAGAGCCTTCATATTTGCCATTTCCAGAATTAAGAGAGTTTAGCAGGGCTTGATGATCTTTATTTCACCAGCTCTGGCTCTGTAAAGTCTGACTCACACAGGAAGGACCGGAAAACAGGCCCACTCTTTGGGGTCATAGGAGTCTTTAACCTCACCCTTAACCTGCTCATCACTTTGGACCGTGGCCTTGAAATAGTGGCATGGTTTGAGTAGTCCTGTCCTCTTAAAATCCTGTGCTTGGCGCTGAAGAGACTGGTCCTCCGCTGCCCTCTGCAGCGGAAAGAAGACACTGCAAGTTGTCCGGGGGCTTATCTTTTCTAGAGGCAACAGCTGTGTTCTGAGGAACAGAATCTACCAAAGTCAAGCGGCTTTGGTGGTTTTTAACTTTTCATACAGATATTTCACCTGGTGATTTTTGTTATTGGAAATTACTTTCTCTAGTTCTAGTATTCTAATTTATTTTGTATATAATTCATGATTGTTGCAATGGACTGAATGGGCCCCTCAAAATTCATATGTTGAAACCCTAGTCTCAATGTGATGGTATTAGGACATGGGGCCTTTGGGAGGTAATTAGGTCATGAGGGCAGAGCCCTCCTGAATGGGATTAGTGCCCTTATCAAAAAGGTTCTGGCAAGCTCTTTTGCCCCTTTTGCCATGTGGGGACACAACTAGAAGTTGGCGGTCTGCAACCTGGAAGATGGCTGCCACCCTGATCTCAGACTTCCAGACTCCAGAACTGTGAGAAAGTTCTGTTGTTTATAAGCCACCCACTCTATGGTAATTTGTTGTAGCAGACCGAACTAAGACAATCACTTCATTACAGACACCTAAAGAATAAGTACCATGCCCATGACAGCTGAATCTCTGCTGTTATCTTCCATCTTCTTCATCCCTGACTATGCACATGGGAAGGTATTTCAGGACCATCTGAGTGCATATGGGGTATATGATGTGTTCGGTGATGTGGACTGCTGATCACCTGACGTGGCTTAGCATAGGTACAATCACTACCTTCCTTATATCTTGATAGTGGCTACAGTTGGTCAACAGGTATAATAGTGTAAATGGCTGAAGGGGGAGTGGAAGGACCTGGCACCCGCCAGTTCAAAAGACAGTTTGTGTGCAGTGGTGGAATGACTGTTATTTCTCAGTCAATGGAGTCTTTCTATGTGGGACAGTGAGAGAGAGCCAGAGCCTCTTTTTGCTTTCTGGGAGAGACTGTGTCAGTCTGCTGAAGCCCAGCATTTTATTCCTCAATCCCTCCCTATTGATGATGCAGCTGGACTTTTGTGAGTCTTTTCTTATCATTACTTATTATACTATGACTGATATAGTCCTTTCCTTTTTGCTAGATATTTTATGGGAAATTGGGAAGAGGTGTCACAAACGCTGCTGGTCTGACATCATGATACCTTGTATATCATCATGGGTTTTTATTACTGTAACAATGGAAGTATTTACAATCTAAAGGCCAAGATTTGCAGTGCCAGAACCACAAACTGAGAGGTAAGAAAGGTGGCAGGAAACATTTAAAGGCAAAAAGTTTTACATCATTGGGATGTAAATTAGACGGAGGTGCCTAGGTTAAATGTCTTCTATGATTTTTATTATCAGCTGGAGATGTTTGTACAACTCTGGCACAATGCCTGTTGGGTGTTCAAACACAAATCTTTCAAATTCCAAAAGGGATTTTTTTTGTGGCTTATTGCAAAATTTGATTAATTAAAAATAAGTGTCTAAATTCCAAGCAAGCAAGTAAGCAATGTAAGGCATAAAATCATTCCTTCTCTTTTTCCCTTTTGTTACTTTCCCATTGAGCTTTGCATCATTTCTCTTTTGTGAGGCTAATGAATTCATTATGAAGATTATGAAAGATTATGAATTTGGGCCTGGTTGGAAACAATTCTGTATGAGGAACGTGAAAGCCCCTAGATTATGAGTGTCCGTCTTCATATGCACTATATGTCAGGCACTGTACTAGTTGCTGGTGAGTCAAAATGAAGTAAGGCATGGCAATTCTTTTAAAGGAGATTACAGTTTTTCTGAGAAGACTGAAAAGTAAATAACTAGCTGTATAATATACACCTGTACCTATACCTAGAGGCCTACCTGGTACCTGTAACTGCAATGAAAGAGGAATGTAGAGAGTATTAAGGGAGCAGAGAGAAGAGGCGTCTGATGCAGATGTGTCCGAGGATGGGCGAGGGATCTAGGACTTCTGGTTGAAACTGGCATTTTGTAGCTGCCTCCTGAGTAGATGCTATAAATTTAAAATCCCTATGAAGACACAGAAAAAGCAGAAAGGTCCTAACAACACTGAAACCTAAAAGGGAAAACTTAATACCAGAATCTGAGAATTGCCACTAAGTATTATAACAGGAACCACTCTCAGAAGGAGAAAGATACTTGATGTCTCCCTCACTTTTTGGCCGCAAACCAGTACTCAGAGCCTGTCACAATAAAGCACGCATCTCTCTGCTACATAGTACTGATTTCTGAGGCAGTCCTTTCCTTTCCCTCCCCCTCCACAGCTCATTCTCAGAGACAGCAACACAAACCACACACACACACCACACACACACACACACACACACACACACACACACACTACAGGAAGGGGATGGAGATGGGCAGGTAGAATTGGTAAATTTCCTTTCCAAGGTGTAGTCCCCATGAATGAAGCAACGCAGAGCTCCCCCACTTTAGAAATTTCAACAGATAGTGTTTTGAAAACAATCTGCTTCTCCTTACCTTGTGGAGTACACACCTTCACCCTCATTGCCCAAGGCATCCATAAGCCTAGGTGAAGATGAGAAATATTGCAGGAAGAATACAGAAAGAAACTCAGGGTGAAATGTATTTCTTGACATTAAATGTATGAATTTCCAGCAAGGCTAGCCTTGCAAGCTATTTGTCTTGAGAAAGGGTTGCTTCATTTTCTTTGTAGAAGGCCCACGCTTGGTGCTTGGTGTGACCATAGAGTTTTACACACAGCAGGTTCCTTCCGTGTGTGCAGGGATCGGGCTGAGTGAGGCCAGAGAACAAAGCTGTGAGATTTTTGTTTTCAGAAATGCCCTCATGGGGTTTTGACCCACAGACGAGCAGGTATGTTGTATAAATTGAGAGGAAGTCTGAGGGTGGGAGCCTCTTGACTGTACCTGTTTGGACCCCAGGAGGGGCTGTCTCTCATTTTGAGTAAAGTCACATAAAAATAAACGTGGTGGCACAGTGTGGTTTGGCAGAGGGAGTCCTCTAAGTTCCGCTTGCCAAACTTTTGGTGGGCCTGCTGTGGAGTCTGTGGCAATGAGGTGAGGTGATCTAGGAGCCAGACTGGGGGTAGGAGTGGAGGTGGCAGATGGAGGATGAAGCAGAAACCCAGGGGCACGTGGCTCACAAGAGGCCAAGGGAGAGTCAGCAAAGGGGAGATGGCCAGTTTTCCTTGGAGAATGTCTGAATCAAAAGAATAGTCTAGATCAGCAGCTGCTGATTGCAGCATCAAAGGGTGGGAGGGTGGCAGCTTTCAGGTGGGCAGCAGCACCGCCCAAGAGCCCCCGACATTGGACAGGGCGCATGCAAGGACCAGTACGAGTGGGAGCCCTGCTTGTCCCAAGTTTAGGGGACCTGTAAGCCACCATCCCTTTCCCTGTATACCTGGATGACAGCTTAGGGAGAACCAAGGACGGAGGAAGCCATCTGAGAGGCCAAGTGTTTGTTTTATTTAAGAGGTTGACACTATCTAAAGAGACAACATAAATTACTGGATTGAAGTAAACTTTAAATTGTATTGGACACTTAGTTAATTTTCCTCTGCTAACCAGTGGTGGGAAATTATAGTAGGAAGACCAGATTAACTATAGACAAAAATAAAGAATTTAGTTTTTTTGCATTAAACCCAAGTTGCACTGTGAATTAACTGCTACTCTGCTATATCACAAATTTTTATAGATGCAAGGAAAACCATGTTAGTTTTGTGAGTCCCCAACAGAAGAAGGAAGTGGTGAGCAAGCATTTTGGTTTCTACCCTTCTGTATTATATTGCATGTAACTACAATGTCATATGGGCCATGTTTGCTGATTGTGGAGATATTTTATAAAATATTTAATTCAATCATGTCTGAAAGTGCAAAAGCAAAGAATGTGTTAAATTTGCTGATAAGAAGAGGCATATGATTGTGATGAAAATGAAAATCAAGATAATTTTACGAATTCAAAATGGTGAGAAAATGACAAGTTCTACATGTAAATATGAGGGGAAGCATGTGGTTTCAGGTAAGGTCTCATGGAGGGTAGCTTCACCTTGATTTATCAGGGGAACTCTGGAGTGAAAGTGACCTATAGAATTTTTCCAGATTCAGGCCAGGGAGCTGGACTTTATATTTTGATACAAGGTGGTCATTGGCTACGGGTCACTCTGGAGAGATGTAAATTCTCAAGTGTTTCCAGCTCTCTGCCTACTGGGGCAAAGTGGGGCTTTTGTAGCTTGATGACAGTCTCCTGAAAGTGTCATAGGTACAGGCTGCTAGAGGCAAAAGCACACAGAAGCTGGAGGAGTGGACAGAATTGGTAAAAGAGATCCAAGGAGTTCTGGTTGGAGCACCAAACCATGGTTGCTGAAAATTCCTTAGAATACTGTTGGAGACCATCAAGGGAGTGAGGGAGTTGGGAGGAGAGCGATGACATTTGCCTAAAGAGATTTTTGATGTAGATGCAACAGTTCAATTTTAGAACAAGATGTCTGATAGGATTTGGGTAAAGTAAGAAGGGTACAAAACTTCGAAGGGCCAACTCACGCAGTAATTTAATGGCAATCCATCCAGGGGCTGCAATCTTGCAGTATCTTTCTTGGTTATTTTTTACTTTCTGACGGGCTAATGAAGAGCTTCTGGAACTAACCTATTCCTAAATAGAGCTGCTTTTGTGTGGGTGACAGGGAGGCAGGAAGGGAGGAAGGAAAAGCCTTGGGAGCTGTTTATTAGGCTCCCCTAATATTTGTAGGACCCGGAGGCAAGGAGTAGAAATGCAAGCTCATGTACCCTCTGTCTAAATTATTAAGAATTATAAGTCAAGATAAAAGAAAATAAATTCTATCATTTTATATTTACAATATAATTATTTACAAATATAATATAAATATTATTTACAAATATAAATATAAATATTTACAATATAATTATTTACAATATTTACAAATATTCCTTTAAAATAATCTGGAAAGCCAGGTTCAGATTTAGAATTTCCAGTTCCATGCTGGAATATTGGTGATTGGAGAATGCTGGCCTCAAGTCCATTAACCCTCAGCTTGGTCATCTTCTCTCCCCATCACTGTCTCCTGAATTGCAAGCAGCCTTAGCACGTGTGAGTGGTACCCCAGCCGGAGTATCCAGAGCCTCTGCAAATAGCTGCCCTTGGCCATTCGTTGGGCCTGGGAGTGCACACGCTTGTGGCATGGGTTACCCTCAGGAGGGTGGACCTGTGGACACGGCCTGTGTAGACTCTGCAAACAGGCTTGGGCTATTTGGGCAGAGAATTCCAGGGTCCTGACCACAATGTGGTCTAGAAGGGCTCATAGGTGGGCACATCCTTTTGGTCTCGCAGATTCTTCTCTTGGTGGGGTACGCATAACCAAAAAATGGCCAGAGTGGGTTCTCTGAAACACAGGGCCCAGGTACTAGGTGGTATTGCTGAGAAGTATGATTTTATATCACAGTGAGGCTTATCAGAGAACTGGACTGTGGGGCTAGGGGAAGAGGCTACCTCACCAGCAGTTTGTTGCTCAAGATGACTATCTGGGTAATAAGCTTTGAGCTGGGCACACTGATCTATCCTTTAGTTGTAGACTTAGGTAGATTATTTGACGCATATCTAAGTAGACAGAGAATGGGGTCAGGGGCAAATGCCTACCTGTTAGCTATCAGTGAGTCTGAATAAATCCTGCCTTGTTTGAGAATGAGTAAACATAAACGAAAGAACATATGAGTCCAATTGAAAATACTGCAGAACAAAGGATAGGGGACAGTATCCTGGAACCTCAAAGAAACTTCCTAGCTCTGAAGAGCCTAAAGGGTCCAGAAGAAAACTGTAGGATATTGTTTAGATTCTACAGTAATAAGATTCAATGAGACACTGAATGTTGTGAAACAGGAACATAATGCCACGAAGAGAAAACAGGCTGAAAAGGAAGGACAACAGGTTGAGATATGGAAGACTTTCAAGTAAGATCAAAGTGTAATAACATAATTGGTACATGACGGGTTGCATGTAAATCAGCATCAGTTATGTGGAGAACAGATTTGGAAAACTTTTCCAGGATGCAGAAGAAAAGCACAAGCAGAAGGAAACAGAAAATGAAAGCCAGAGCAAAGGTGTTCCTAGGGAAGATAGCATAACATACGAAATAGAAACAATAATAAAGGATGAAACAAAACCTAAGTACACAGGCTGAAGGGGCTCAGTACATTCCAGACAAAAACAGAAGGGACCCACATCTAGATATACCCAAATAAAACATTTTGTATTATATGAGTTTAAAAAAATCCTGCAAATATCCACTTGGAAAGGCAGTTTATCTATAAATTGGAAGGATAAATTGAGCATTTTTTTTTCTGTTTTGCTAAAAGCATTCTGATACTGTTTTGGGGAATTGCCTCTTTCCCACTTGAGTCAGTACAATGGAACTGTCAGATACTTTATCCTTTCCTGCCACGAAGTGGGAATGTGACCTGAGACCAATAGAACAGTCTCTGTGGAACTGGAACTTTAACAGAGTTAACAAAAAGAAGATAGTTGCTTCTGATCATTCACCCTTGTTGCAGTGTCATGATATCCATTGTCAGTTTCTTCAACTGAAATTCCAGGAGAAGCTCTGTTTCTGTCTTTTAAAGCCTGTTGATCCTTCTTTTAGATTTTGAGGATATTTCCCTATATTGTTTCCATAAATTCCACTTTTGCTCCAGTTGGCAAGAGACCCTAAGCAACTAAGAGTCCGCACGCTGTAACTAAGAAGCCCGCCTGCCACAACTAAGAGCCAGCCTGCTGCAACTAAGACCCAGCACAGCCAAAATACATAAATCAATCAATCAAACAAACAAACAAATAAATAAATAATAAAAAAAGAGGCAGATTTTGGGGGGGCTGAAGAACTGGCCAGAATGAGGAAGAAAGCCGTTACATTCCCCTTCATAAGTCAGGTCCCAACAGCCCACAGTATATCCCAGCAAAACTACGCATTCCAGTCTCCCTAGGTACACCAGAGGGTGGTGCTATGCCTAAATTCATAGCTGATGCCCCAAAGTAAAAGAGGCATTCTGGAACAGTGGCATTGGATGGCTGCTTCTGATGGCATTGGATAACCTGAAGCAAGAGAAGAGTAGAATCAAATCTCTAAATTATTGCCTCGGGCTAATTTGCTGTGGCCTGACCATTTGGGGGCTTCAGGACTCACAATCACTGATATAATGGACATATTGCCACAGACATAGTTCATGTGGAGTTCCTTCCTTGTCTTCTCATTTTGGATAAGCTGAGAATATATCAGAGCAGACACTGTAGCTGTGGGCCATTTTAACGACAGAGAGTGCATTTACAATTTACTACATTTATATTCTGTACACATGCACACACACAGGTTACCAGCTGAGAAGCCAAAATTGGGTTGTCTTCAGAATCGCTGCAAGCGAGAAGCCTTTTAAACGTACAGTATCGGTGGAATTTGGAGGAAGTAAAGTCTGTGACCCAAGTATTTAAAATAAGCCATGTTGTCTTTTGTGTATGACCACAATAGAAAGCGATCCTTAGATATGTAAGGGCACAGGGATCCACATTCCCTTCTTGAAAGAACCGCTCCAGCCAACCAAGAGAAGAAGCAAAGTAGAGAGCTAAATAAGGGGACCCACGGTCTGAAAGAAATTCTGGTTCCAACCTAAGCCTAGACCTAAACCTCACCCTGACTCTGAACTTGGGAGCCCCGTTGGATTCTTTGTTGTCAGGGGAATTTTGCAGTCAAAGAGGGAAGCTTGGTTCAGTGTGCTTCCCTAAGCTGCTTCCTTCCTTGGCTGCTCATTTTCCTGTACCAGGAAATGTGTCTATCGTTGACACATCCTTTGCCCCCTCATACTCGTAGAATCTAATACCTTGTTTGGTGAGTACTTGTGATTTGTATTTTGTTTATATATTTGCAAACAAAGCCTAATCTATCCACAGGACTGTGACTCAGAGCTCAGAAATAGATTTTCCCATTTGCACCCAGCAGGATGCTTACTGCAACATAAAGACCTTTTTAATTGTCATGAAAAGTAATGATTTTCTGCATCTTTTAAACTTGGATTGAACAGTTTTATCCTACAGAAATAAAAGAATTGGCTTGTAGGTAAATATACATTAGGTGAAAAAAAAGGAAACATCTTGAATGCTATCAAGAGAGTGGTTGAATAAGCTGTGACATGCCCCTATTTCTGGAATATTATGTAACTTTTCAAAAGGAGGAGTGTGATTTACATGTATTGACCTGTGGGAAAAGCCACAAGAAAGCAAGTTGAAGAGAAATGTGTGTGGCATGACCTATTTTTGTAAAATCAGAGAAAAACCTTTTATTGGTGTGAAGATTTTCATTTGGGTGCATTGCTATGAACATAGAGAAGAATGTGGACATTAAGCTGTTAACATTTATCCTCTTCAGGGTGAGGTGGTGGTGGGAGTGAGGGTCATAGGGAAGGCAAATATTGTTGGGTTTTTCTTTGATACTTTTAGGATTTGGGGGAACTTGTAATAAAAAAAACAATAAAAGTATGCATTGCTTTTTAGTTTGAAAGAAAAATCCAATAAAGTAAATATTAAAGATAACTCATCCAGAATGACTTCAGTATTTTCTTTTTAATTGGGAAGGATGAATATCTCATCCAGGGACAAATATGGTGTCAAATCCCTTTGCATATCATTTTTGTGTATGATCTATGACTGTTCCAGTGCTAACTTCTTAGAAATTACTATATGTTGAAAGTTGTCAACTTAATAATTCACATACCATAACATTCATCCTTTAAAAGCCTGCAGTTTGGGCTTCCCTGGTGGCACAGTGGTTAAGAATCTGCCTGCTAATGTAGGAGACATGGGTTCGATCCCTGGTCTGGGAAGATCCCACATGCCACAGAGCAACTAAGCCTGTGCGCCACAACTACTGAGCCTGTGCTCTAGAGCCCCCGAGCCACAACTACTGAGCCCACGTGCCACAACTACTGAAGCTCGCACCCCTAGAGCCTGTGCTCCGCAACAAGAGAAGCCACTGCAATGAGAAGCCTGGGCACCGTAATGAAGAGTAGCCCCTGCTCACCACAACTAGAGAAAGCCTGCGCACAGAAATGATGACCCAATGCAGCCAAAAAAAAAAAAAAAAGCCTGCAGTTTGGTGGTTTTTAAAGTATTTGGAGTTGTGCAACCTTTACTACTATCCAATTACAGACCATTTTCATTACTCCAAAAAGAAATCCCATACCCACTGGCAGCCAGTTCTCCATTCTCCCTTCTTCCAGCTCCTGGCAGCTACTAATCTATCGCTTGTCTCTGTGGATTTGCCTTTTATGGGACTTCATATAAATGCTCATACAATTTTTGTGTCTGCCTTCTTGCAATTAGTGTAATGTCAAGTTTTTTTCATGTTGTATCGTGTGTCAGTATTTAATTCCTTTTATAGACAAATAGTATTTCATTACATGGACATATCACTTTTGTTTATCCATTCATGATTTGATTGACATTTGCATTGTTTCTACTTTGTGTCTATTTCTTGAATAACGCTGCTTTGAACATTCGTGGACAAGTTTTTGTGTAGACATAGTTTTCAATTCTTTTTGGTATATACTTAGGGTAGAATTGCTGAGTCATATGGTAACTCAATGTTTAACATTTTTGGACACTGCCAAAGCAGCTATGCCATTTTACATCACAAGGAATGCAGGAGAATTCTACTTTCTTCACACCCTTGCCACCACTTCTCATTTTCTGTTGTTTATTTTAGCCATCCTGGTGTGTATGAAATGGTTTTGATTTACTTTTTCCTAATGATGTTATTTTTAATGGTCTGTCAGCCATTTGTATTTCTTTTTTGAATAAATGTCTTTTCAAATCCTTTGCTCATTAAAAAAAAATGGGTTGTCTTTTAATTGTTGGAATGTAAGAGCTCTTTGTACATTCTAGATAGATGTCCCTTAGCAGATAATGAGATTTGCAGATATTTTCTCTGATTCTGTGCATTGTCATCATTTTCTTGATAGTATCACTTGAAAGTTTTTAATTTTGATGTAATCTAATTTATTTTTTCTTATTTATGTTTGTGTTTTTCTTTTTTCTTAGGCTGTGCCATGCAGCATGCAGGATCTTAGTTCCCTGACCAGGAGTCAAACCCATGCCCCCTGCATTGGGAGCATAGAGTCTTAACCATTGGACTGCCAGGGAAGTCCCTGTGTTTGTGCTTTTTGAGTTGTATTTAAGAAACCATCAGCTAATCCAAGGTCGTAAAGATTTATTCCTATATTTCTTTTAAAAGTTTTATAGTTCTATTGTAGCTCTTGCATTTAGGTCAGTGATTCATTTTTTTTTTTTTTTTTTTTTTGCGGTACGCGGGCCTCTCACTGTTGTGGCCTCTCCCGTTGCGGAGCACAGGCTCCGGACGCGCAGGCTCAGCGGCCATGGCTCACGGGCCCAGCCGCTCTGCGGCATGTGGGATCTTCCCGGACCAGGGCACAAACCCGCGTCCCCTGCATCAGCAGGCGGACTCTCAACCACTGCGCCACCAGGGAAGCCCCTACAACTGTTTTTTGTATACTGATCTTGTATTCTGAACCTTGCTGAATGCTTTAATTCTAGTAGCTTTTATTTTTTGGTATTCCTTAGGACTTTCTATATTTGAGATCATGTCATCTCTGAATACAGATAATTCTACTTCTTCCTCAGTCTTGATGCCATTTATTTCTTTTGCCCAGGCTTATTTGCATCTAGTACAACATTGAATAGATGTGATGAGTGCGGACATCTGTCCTGCTTTTAATTACAGGGGGTGGGGAGAACAGGAGAGGCAGGTGGGAGGGACCCTCAGGGACTGGAGGAGAAGGAGAAGAGAGGAGGGAGTTTGCCCCACCCACTCGGGCCCAGGAAGCCTGCTGGGCTCCCAGGTGAGGTTCTCCACCCTCTGAGATCAGGGGTGCGGGGCACACCTGGGCTGCTTCTGTTCCATTGAGCCTAAGCCCCACCCACCACAGACCACAGGGCCTTTTCCAGCCCTGTGGGTCCTAAGCATAGGCCCCGCCCACCACCCAAACCTTGCCCTTGCTTAGGCCCTGCCCACCACAGATAAGGAATTGTTTTTTTCTTTTCCCCCCTCCTCTTCTTTTTTTTTTTTTTGTGGTACGTGGGCCTCTCACTGTTGTGGCCTCTCCCGTTGTGGAGCACAGGCTCCGGACGCGCAGACTCAGCGGCCATGGCTCATGGGCCCAGCCGCTCCGCGGCACGTGGGATCCTCCTGGACCGAGCACGAACCAGCGTCCCCTGCATCGGCAGGCAGACTCTCAACCACTGTGTCACCAGGGAAGCCCCCCCTCCTCTTCTTTACTATTGTGGTACTGTTATACCTTCCAGTTGTTGTCTCATCTATATTTTTATTTTTATATTCTTTCTAACATATTTGTTAGTTTCCTAGTCTAATTTTATCTTTTTAATTTAATTTAATTTATTTTTTTATACAGCTGGTTCTTATTAGTTATCCATTTTATACACATTGGTGTATACATGTCAATCCCAATCTCCCAATTCATCACACCACCAGGCCCCCCCCCCCACCACTATCCCCTCTTGGTGTCTATACGTTTGTTCTCTGCATCTGCGTCTCAGTTTCTGCCCTGTGAACCGGTTCATCTGTACTGTTTATCTAGGTACCACATTATGTGTTAATATACGATATTTGTTTTTCTCTGTCTGACTTCACTCTGTATGACAGTCTCTAGATCCATCCACGTCTCTACCTATGACCCAATTTCATTCCTTTTTATGGCTGAGTAATATTCCATTGTATATATGTACCACATCTTCTTTATCCAATCATCTGTTGATGGGCATTTAGGTTACTTCCATGACCTGGCTATTGTAAATAGTGCTGCAATGAACATTGGGGTGCATTTGTCTTTTTGAATTATAATTTTCTCTGGGCATGTGCTCAGTAGTGGGATTGCTGGATCACATGGTAATTCTATTTTTAGTTTTTTAAGGAACCTCCATACTGTTCTCCATAGTGGCTGTATCAATTTACTTTCCCACCAACAGTGCAAGAGGGTTCCCTTTTCTCCACACTGTTTCCAGCATTCACTGTTTGTAGATTTTCTGATGATGCCCATTCTAACTGCTGTGAGGTGATACCTCATTGCAGTTTTGATGTGCATTTCTCTAATAATTAGTGATGTTGAGCAGCTTTTCATGTGATTCTTGGTCATCTGTATGTCTTCTTTGGAGAAATGTCTATTTAGGTCTTCTGCCCATTTTTGGATTGGGTTGTTTGTTTCTTTAATATTGAACTGCATGAGCTGTTTATATATTTTGGAGATTAATCCTTTGTTTATTCGTTGGCAAATATTTTCTCCCATTCTGAGGGTTCTCTTTTTGTCTTGTTTGTAGTTTCCTTTGCTGTGCAAAAGCTTTGAAGTTTCATTAGGTTCCATTTGTTTATTTTTGTTTTTATTTCCATTACTCTAGGAGGTAGATCAAAAAAGATCTGGCTGTGATTTATGTTCAAAAGTGTTCTTCCTATGTTTTCCTCTAAGAGTTTTATAGTGTCTGGTCTTACATTTAGGTCTCTAATCCATTTTGAGTTTATTTTTGTGTATGGTGTTAGGGAGTGTTCTAATTTCATTCTTTTATATGTAGCTGTCCAGTTTTCCCAGCACCACTTATTGAAGAGACTGTCTTTTCTCCATTGTATATCCTTGCCTCCTTTGTCATAGATTAGTTGACCATAGGTGCGTGGGTTTATCTCTGGGCTTTCTATCCTGTTCCATTGATCTATATTTCTGTTTTTGTGCCAGTACCATATTGTCTTCATTACTATAGTTTTGTAGTGTAGTCTGAAGTCCAGGAGCCGGATTCCTCCAGCTCCGTTTTTTTCCCTCAAGACTGCTTTGGCTATTTGGGGTCTTTTGTGTCTCCATACAAATTTTAAGATTTTTTGTTCTACTTCCGTAAAAAATGCCATTGGTAATTTGATAGGGATTGCATTGAATCTGTAGATTGCTTTGGATAGTATAGACATTTTAACAGTATTGATTCTTCCAATCCAAGAACGTGGTATATCTCTCCATCTGTTGGTATCATCCTTAATTTCTTTCATCAGTGCCTTATAGTTTTCTGCATACAGGTCTTTTGTCTCCCTAGGTAGGTTTATTCCTAGGTATTTTTTTGTTGTTGTTGCAATGGTAAATGGGAGTGTTTCCTTAATTTCTCTTTCAGATGTTTCATCATTAGTGTATAGGAATGCAAGGGATTTCTGTGCATGAATTTTGTATCCTGCAACTTTACCAAATTCATTGATTAGCTCTAGTAGTTTTCTGGTGGCATCTTTAGGATTCTCTATGTATAGTATCATGTCATCTGCAAACAGTGACCATTTTACTTCTTCTTTTCCAATTTGTGTTTCTTTTGTTTCTTTTTCTTCTCTGATTGCCGTGGCTAGGACTTCCAAAACTATGTTGAATAGTAGTGGTGAGAGTGGACATCCTTGTCTTGGTCCTGATCTTAGAGGAAATGCTTTCAGTTTTTCATTGAGAATGATGTTTGCTGTGGGTTTGTCATATATGGCCTTTATTATGTTGAGGTAGGTTCCCTCTCTGCCCAGTTTCTGGAGAGTTTTTATCATAAATGGGTATTGAATTTTGTCAAAAGCTTTTTCTGCATCTATTGAGATGATCATATGGTTTTTCTTCTTCAATTTGTTAATATGGTGTATCACATTGATTGATTTGCATATATTGAAGAATCCTTGCCTCCCTGGGATAAATCCCACTTGGTCGTGGTGTATGATCCTTTTAATGTGTTGTTGGATCCTGTTTGCTAGTATTTTGTTGAGAATTTTTGCATCTATATTCATCAGTGATATTGGTCTGTAATTTTCTTCTTTTGTAGTATCTTTGTCTGGTTTTGGTATCAGGGTGATGGTGGCCACTTAGAATGAGTTTGAGAGTGTTCCTCCCTCTGCAATATTTTATAAGAGTTTGACAAGGATGGGTGTTAGCTCTTCTGTAAATATTTGATTGAATTCACCTGTGAAGCCATCTGGTCCTGGACTTTCGTTTGTTGGAAGATACTTAATCACAGTTTCAGTTTCATTACTTGTGATTGGTCTGTTCATATTTTCTTTTTCTTCCTGGTTCAGTCTTGGAAGGTTATACCTTTCTAAGAATTTGTCCATTTCTTCTAGGTTGTCCATTTTATGCTTTCCAAGCATAGAGTTGCTTGTAGTAGACTCTTAGGATGGTTTGTATTTCTGTGGTGTCTGTTGTAACTTCTCCTTTTTCATTTCTAATTTTATGGATTTACATCCTCTCCCTCTTTTTCTTGATGAGTCTGGCTAATGGTTTATCAATTTTGTTTATCTTCTCAAAAAACCAGCTTTTATTTTATTGATCTTTGCTATTGTTTTCTTTGTTTCTATTTCATTTATTTCTGCTCTGATCTTTATGATTTCTTTCCTTCTACTAACTTTGGGTTTTGTTTGCTCTTCTTTCTCTAGTTCTTTTAGATGTAAGGTTAGATTGTTTATTTGAGTTGTATGTTGTTTCCTGAGGTATGCTTGTATTGCTGTAAACTTCCCTCTTAGAACTACTTTTGCTGCACCCATAGGTTTTGGGTCGTCGTGTTTTCATTGTCATTTGTCTCTAGGTAGTTTTTGATATCCTCTTTGATTTCTTCAGTGATCTCTTGGTTATTTAGTAATGTATTGTTTAGCCTCCATGTGTTTGTGTTTTTTACATTTTATTCCATGTAATTCATTTCTAATCTCATAGTGTTATGGTCAGAAAAGATGCTTGATATGATTTCAGTTTTCTTAAATTTACTGAGGCTTGATTTGTGACCCAAGATGTGATCAATCCTGGAGAATGTTCCGTGCGCACTGGAGAAGAAAGTGTAATCTGCTGTTTTTGGATGGAATGTCCTATAAATATCAATTAAATCTACCTGGTCTATTGTGTCATTTAAAGCTTGTGTTTCCTTATTAATTTTCATTTTGGATGATCAGTCCATTGGTGTAAGTGAGGTGTTAAAGTCCCCCAGTATTATTGTGTTACTGTCGGTTTCCTCTTTTAGAGCTGTTAGCAGTTTCCTTATGTATTGAGGTGTTCCTGTGTTGGGTGCATATGTATTTATAATTGTTATATCTTCTTCTTGGATTGATCCCTTGATCATTATGTAGTGTCCCTCCTTGTCTCTTGTAACATTCTTAATTTTGAAGTCTATTTTATCTGATATGAGTATTGCTACTCCAGCTTTTTTAAAATTTCCATTTGCATGCAATATCCTTTTCCATCCCCTCACTTTCGTCTGTATGTGTCCCTAGGTCTGAAGTGGGTTTCTTGTAGACAGCATATATATGGGTCATATTTTTGTGTCCATTCAGTGAGCCTGTGTCTTTTGGTTGGAGCATTTAATCCATTCATGTTTAAGGTAATTATCGATATGTATGTTCCTATAACCATTTTCTTAATTGTTCTGGGTTTGTTTTTGTGGGTGTTTTTCTTCTCTTGCATTTCCTGCCTAAAGAAGTTCCTTTGCATTTGTTGTAAAACTGGTTTAGTGGTGCTGAATTCTCTTAGCTTTTGCTTGTCTGAAAATCTTTTGATTTCTCCATTGAATCTTAATGAGATCATTGCCGGGTAGTGTAATCTTGGTTGTAGTTTCTTCCCTTTCATCACTTTAAGTATGTCATGCCACTACCTTCTGGCTTGTAGAGTTTCTGCTGAGAAATCTACTCTTAACCTTATGAGAGTTCCCTTATATGTTATTTGTCATTTTTCCCTTGCTGCTTTCAATAATGTTTCTTTGTCTTTAATTTTTGCCATTCGATGACTATGTGTCTCAGCATGTTTCTCCTTGGGTTTATCCTGTAGGGGACTCTCTGCGCTTCCTGGACTTGGGTGGCTATTTCCTTTCCCATGTTAGGGAAGTTTTCGACTATAATCTCTTCAGATATTTTCTCGGGTCCTTTCTCTCTTTCTTCCCCTTCTTGGACCCCTATAATGCAAATGTAGTTGCGTTTAATGTTGTCCCAGAGGTCTCTTAGGCTGTCTTCATTTCTTTTCCTCCTTTTTTCTTTATTCTGTTCCACAGCAGTGAATTCCACCATTCTGTCTTCCAGGTCACTTATCCGTTCTTCTGCCTCAGTTATTCTGCTATTGATTCCTTCTAGTGTAGTTTTCATTTCTGTTATTGTATTGTTCATCTCTGTTTGTTTGTTCTTTAATTCTTCTAGGTCTTTGTGAAACATTTCTTGTATATTCTTGATCTTTGCCTCCATTCTTTTTCCGAGGTCCTGGATCATCTTCACTGTCATTATTCTGAATTCTTTTTCTGGAAGGTTGCCTATCTCCACTTCATTTAGCTGTTTTTCTGGGGTTTTACCTTTTTCCTTCATCTGGTACATAGTCCTCTGCCTTTTCATCTTGTCTATCTTTCTGTGAATGTGTTTTTTTCCCACAGGCTTCAGGATTGTAGTCCTTCTTGCTTCTGCTGTCTGCCCTCTGGTGGATGAGGCTATCTAAGAGGCTTGTGCAAGTAATCAACTCCTGCTAGCCTTCAAAGTCTGATTCTCTAGGAATTCCTCCTCCCGTTGCTGCATCCCCCGGTTGGGAAGCCTGAAGTGGGGCTCAGGACCTTCACTCCAGTGGGTGGACTTCTGTGGTATAAGTGTTCTCCTGTTTGTGAGTCACCCACCCAGCAGTTATGCGAGTTGATTTTATTGTGATCACGCCCCTCTTACCATCTCATTGTGGCTTCTTCTTTGTCTTTGGTTGTGGGGTATCTTTTTTTTGTGAGTTCCAGTGTCTTCCCTTCTATGATTGTTCAGCAGTTAGTTGTGATTCCAGTGCTCTCACAGGAAGGAGTGAGAGCACATACTTCTACTCTGCCATCTTGAACCCAACGCTCTCAAAAGAAGGAGTGAGAGCATGTACTTGTACTCTGCCATCTTGAACCAATCTCCTTTAATTTTACTCTTTACTTTGTTATTGTTGTTTATTTTTTTCACCCCACGCAGCTTGTGGGGTCTTGGTTCACGTGTCTGGGGTCGGGCTGAAGCTTCTGCGGTGGGAGCTCTGAGTCTGAACCACTGGGCTAACAGAGAACCTCAGACCCCAGAGAATATTCAGCAGAGTGAGGTCTCACAGAGGTCCTCATCTCAGCACCAAGACCCAACTCTACACAACAGCCTACAAACTCTAGTGTTGGAAGCCTCCGGCCAAACAACCAGTAGGATAGGAACACAATCCCACTCATAAAAAGAAAAAAAATAAGAGATGGCAAAAAGATATGTCACAGATGAAGGAGCAAGGTAAAAACCTACAAGACCAAATAAATGAAGAGGAAATAGGCAATCTACCTGAAAAAGAATTCAGAGTAATGATAGTTAAGATGATCCAGAATCTCAGAAATAGAATGGAGGCATGGACTGAGAAAATATAAGAAATGTTTAACAAAGATCTAGAACTAAAGAACAAACAGACAGAGATGAAAAACGAAGACACAGACTGGCTGAATGGATACAAAACAAGACCCATATATATGCTATCTACAAGAGACCCACTTCAGACCTAAGGACACATAAAGACTGAAAGTGAAGGGATCGAAAAATATATTCCTTGCAAATGGAAATCAAAACTAAGTTGGAATAGCAATACTCGTATCAGCTAAAATATTCTTTAAAATAAAGACTGTTACAAGAGATAAGAAGGGACACTACATAATGATCAAGGGATCAATCCAAGAAGAAGATAAAACAATTATAAATGTTTATGCACCCAATATAGGAGCACCTCAATACAGAAGGCAAATGCTAACAACCATGAAAGGAGAAATTGACAATAACAACATAATAGTAGGAGGCTTTAACACCCCACTTACACCAAAGGACAGATCATCCAAACAGAAATTAAATAAGGAAGCAGAAACTTTAAATGACACAATTGACCAGATAGATTTAGTTGAAATTTATAGAACATTCCACCCAAAAGTGGCAGAATACACTTTATTCTCAAGTGCACATGGAACATTCTATGGGATAGATCACATCTTGGGTCACAAATCAAGCCTCAGAAAACTGAAATCATATCAAGCATCTTTTCTGGCCACAACGTTATGAGATAGGACATGAATTACAGGAAAAAAAAACTGTAAAAAACACAAATACATGGAGACTAAACAGTGCACTACTAAATAACCAAGAAATCACTGTAGAAATCAAAGAAGAGATAAAAAAATACATAGCAATAAATGATGGCAAAAACACGATGACCCAAAGCCTATGGGATGCAGCAAAAGCAGTTCTATGAGGGAAGTTTATAGCAATTCAATCTCAACTCAAGAAACAAGAAAAATCTCATATAAACAATCTAATCCTACACTTAAAACAACTAGAGAAAGAAGAACAAAGAAAACCCAAAGTCAGTAGAAGGAAAGATATCAGAAAGATCAGAGCAGAAATAAATGAAAAAGAAATGAAGAAAACAATAGCAAAAATCAAAAAGATCAATAAAACTAAAAGCTGGTTCTTTGAGAAGATAAACAAAATTGATAAACCCTTAGCCAGACTCATCAAGAAAAAAAGGGAGAGGGTGTAAATCCATAACATTAGAAATAGGAGAAATCACAACTGACATCACATAAATACAAGGATTATAAGAGACTATGACAAACAACTATATGCCAATAAAATGGACAACCACGAAGAAATGGAGAAATTCTTAGAAAGGTACGATTTTCCAAGACTGAACTAGGAAGAATTAGAAAATATAAACAGATCTATCACAAGTAATGAAATTGAAACTGTAATTAAAAATCTTCCAACAAACAAAAGTCCAGGACCAGATGGCTTCACAGGCGAATTCTATCAAACATTTAGAGAAAAGCTAACATTGATCCTTCTCACACTCTTCCAAAAAATTGCAGAGGGAGAAACACTCCCAAATTTATTCTATGAAGCCACCCTCACCCTGATACCAAAACCAGAAAAAGATATCACAAAAAAAGAAAATTATAGACCAATATCACTGATGAACACAGATGCAAAAATCCTGAACAAAATACTAGCAAAGAGAATCCAACAACACATTAAAAGTATCATACACCATGATCAAGTGGGATTTATCCCAGGAATGCAAGGATTCTTCAATATATGCAAATGAATCAATGTGGTACACCACATTAACAAATTAAGGAATAAAAACCGTATGATCTTCTTAATAGATGCAGAAAAAGCTTTTGACAAAATTCAACACCCATTTATGATAAAAACTCTGCAGAAAATGGGCATAGAGGAAACCTACCTCAACATAATAAAGGCCATATGTGACAAACCCACAGCAAACATCAGAATGGTGAAAAACTGAAAGCATTTCCTCTAAGATCAGGAACAAGACAAGGATGTCCCCTCTTGCCACTCTTATTCAACATAGTTTTGGAAGTCCTAGCCATGGCAATCAGAGAAGAAAAAGAAAGAAAAGAAATACAAATTGGAAAAGAAGTGAAACAAAGTAAAACTGTTACTGTTTGCAGGTGACATGATACTATACATAGAAAATCCTAAAGATGCCACCAGAAAACTACTAGAGCTAATCAATGAATTTGGTAAGGCTGCAGGATACAAAATTAATGCACAGAAATCTCTTGCACTCCTACATACTAATGATGAAAAATCAGAAAGAGAAATTAAGGAAACACTCCCATTTACCACTGCAACAAAAAGAATAAAATACCTAGGAATAAACCTGTCTAAGAAGGCAAACAACTTGTACTCAAAAAACTATAAAACACTGAAGAAAGAAATCAAAGATAACGTAAACAGATGGAGAAATATACCATGTTGTTGGATTGGAAGAATCAGTATTTTGAAAATCACTATACTATCCAAAGCAATCTACAGATTCAGTGCAATTCCTATCAAACCACCAAAGGCATTCTTCACAGAAATAGAACAAAAAAATTTTACAATTTGTATGTAAACACAAAAGACCCCGAATAGCCAAAGCAATCTTGAGAAAGAAAAGTGGAGCTGGAGGAATCAGACTCCCTGACTTCAGACTATACCACAGTGCTACAGTAATCAAGACAGTATGGTACTGGCACAAAAACAGAAATATAGATCAATGGTACAGGATAGAATGCCCAGAGATAAACCCATGCACATATGGTCACCTAATTTACGACAAAGGAGGCAAGAACATACAATGCAGAAAAGACAGCCTCTTCAATAAGTGGTGCCTGGAGAACTGGACAGCTGCATGTAAAAGAATGAAATTAGAACACTACCTAACACCATACACAAAAATAAACTTCAAATGGATTAAAGACCTAAATGTAAGACCAGACACTATAAAACTGTTAAAAGAAAACATAGGAAAATCACTCTTTGACATAAACCTCAGCAAGATCTTTTTTGACCCACTTCCTAGAGTAATGGAAATAAAAACAAAAATAAACAAAGCTTTTAATTAAACTTAAAAGCTTTTGCACAGCAAAGGAAACCATAAACAAGATGAAAAGTCAACCCTCAGAATGGGAGAAAATATTAGCAAATGAAACAATGGACAAAGGATTAATCTTCAAAATACACGAACAGCTCATGGAGCTCAATATGAAAAAATACAAACAATCCAATTAAAAAATGGGTGGAAGACCTAAATAGACATTTCACCAAGGAAGACATACAGATGGCCAAGAGGCACATGAACAGATGCTCAACATCACTAATTATTAGAGAAATGCAAATCAAAACTACCAAATCAAAATCATACCTACTAATAACTATCACCTCACACTGCTTAGAAAGGGCATCATCAGAAAATCTACAAACAGCAAATGTGAGAGTGGGTGTGGAGTAAAGGGAACCCTCGTGCAGTGTTGGTGGGAATATAAATTGATACAACCACTATGGAAAACAGTATAGAGATTCCTTAAGAAACTAAAAATAGAACTACCATATGACCCAGCAATCCCACTACTGGGCATATACCCAGAGAAAACTATAATTCAAAGGGAGACGTGTACCACAATGTTCACTGCAGGACTATTTACAATAGCCAGGACATGGAACCAACTTAAATATCCATTGACAGGTGAATGGATAAAGAAGATGTGGCACATATATACAATGGAATATTACCCAGCCATCAAAAGAAACAAAATTGAGTTATTTGTAGTGAGGTGGATGGATGTAGAGTCTGTCATACAGAGTGGAGTGAGTCAGAAAAAAACCCCAAATACCGTATGCTAACACATATATATGGAATCTGAAAAATAAAAAAATGGTACTGATGAACCTAGTTGCAGGGCAGGAATAAAGATGTAGACATAGAGAATGGATTTGAGGACACATGGTGGGAGGGGGAATCTGGGGCGAACTGAGAGTAGCATCGACATATATACACTACCGAATGTAAAATAGTTAGTGGGAAGCAGCAGCACAACACAAGATCAGCTTTGTGCTTTGCGATGACCTACAGTGGTGGGATAGGGAGGATGAGAGCGAGGCTCAAGACGGAAGGGATATGGGGACATATGTATGCATATGGCTGATTCACTTTGGTGTACAAAAGAAACTAATACAGTGAAGCAATTATACCCCAATAAAGATCTATTAAAAAAAATTGTAGGGGGAAGGCATTCAGTCTTTCACTACTAAGTATGATGTTATTGAGGGGCTTTTTTTAGATGCTCTTTATTTTAAATTCTTTATTGAGGAAGCCCCCTTTTATTCCTAGTTTGTTGAGTGTTTTTTTTAATTGTGAAAGGGTATTGGATTTTTAAAATTAACAACAACAAAAAAAGCCACTGTATTTAGGTATGATGGGACATACAAAAAGCTGTACATATTTAATGTGCACAACTTGATGAACTTGGAGATGTACACGAGTGAAACCATTACCACAATCTATACCATAAACATACCCATTATTTCCACTGTCAAATTTTTTTGCATCTGTTGAGATAACCATGTAGTTTTATTCCTTTATTCTTTTAATATGATGTATAATATGGATTGCTTATTAGGTGTTAAACCAACCTTTCACTCTTAGGTTAAGTCCCACTTGGTCATCATCGTTTTTATGTTGCTGGATTCAGTTTGTTAGTATTTTGCTAAAGATTTTTTTGCATCTAAATTTATAAGAGGTATTGGTTTTTGGTGTTCTCTTGTGATCTTTGTCTAGTTTTGGTATCAGGGTAAAACTGGCCCCATAAAATGAATTGGGGAGCATTCTTTCCTTTGCAAACTTTTGGAAGAGTTTGTGAAAAGTGTTGCTAATTCTTCAAATAGTTACCATTGAAGCCATCTGGTCCTGGGCTTTACTTGTGGGGTAGTTTTTGGATTACTAATTCAATTTCTTTACTTGTTACAGGTCTGTTCCTTCTTAAGTCAGTTTTAGTAGTTTGTATCTTTCTAGGAATTTGTCCATTTCATCTAAGTTATGTAATTTGTTCCAAACATTGTTAATTGTGTTTGTTTATAATCATTTCATTTTTGTAAGGTCAGTATTTATGTCTTCTATTTCATTCCTGATTTTAGTAATTTGAGCTTCTTTCTGCTTTTTCTCTTGGTCAGTCTAGCTAAATGTTTGTCAATTTTGTTGACCTTTTCAAAGAGGCTACTTTTGGTTTTTTTGGTTTTATTTATTGTCTTTCTATTTTTTATTTAATATATTTTCTGCTTTAATATTATTATCTCCTTCTTTCTTCTTCCTTTAGGCTTGATTTTCTCTTCTTTTTTAGTTTCTTAAGATGGAAGGTTGTTATTGATTCAAGATTTAAAAAAAATTTTAATATAGGAATATACTGCTATAAATTTGCCTCTAAGCACTGCTTCAGCTCCATTCCATAAGTTTTAATAAGCTGTGTTTTAATTCTCAGTCATTTAAAATATTTTCTAATTTCCTTTGTGGTTATTTTTTCTTTGACTTCTTGGTTCTTTAAGGGTGTGATTAATTTCCACACTTGTGAATTCCCCAAATTTCCTTCTGTCATTGACTTCTAATTTTATTCCATTGTGGTTGGAGAGCATATTCTATCTATTTTCAATCTTGTAAAATTATTCAGGCTCATTTTATGGCTATTATATGGTCTATTCTCGAGAATGTTCCATGTGTGCTTTAGAAGATTAGGTATTTGCTGTTGTTGCATTGAGTGTTCTGTTAGGTCTAGTTGTTTTATCTATTTATTTTTAAAAATCTTTATTGGAGTATAGTTGATTTACAATGCTGTGTTAGTTTCTGCTGTACAGCAAAGTGAATCAGTTATACATATACATATATCCATTCTTTTTCAGATTCTTTTCCCATATAGGTCATTACAGAGTATTGAGTAGAGTTCCCTGTGCTATACAGTAGGTTATTAGTTATCTATTTTATATGTAGTAGTGTGTATATGTCAATCCCAATCTCCCAATTTATCCCCCCTTCTCCCCAGGTAACCATAAGTTTGTTTTCTATATTTGTGAGTCTATTTCTGTTTTGTAAATAAGTTCATTTGTACCGTTTTTTTAGATTCCACATATAAGCGCTATCATATGTTTGTCTTTCTCTGACTGACTTACTTCACTCAGTATGATAATCTGTAGGTCCATCCATGTTGCTTCAAATGGCATTATTTCATTCTTTTTTATGGCTGAGTAATATTCCATTGTATATATGTACCACATATTCTTTATCCATTTCTCTGTTGATGGACATTTAGGTTGCTTCCATGTCCTGGCTATTGTAAACTGTGCTGCAGTGAATATTGGGGTGCATGTATCTTTTTGAATTATGGTTTTCTCCAGATATATGCCCAGGAGTGGGATTGCTGGGTCATATGGTAGCTCTGGTTTTAGTTTTTTAAGGAACCTCCATACTGCTCTCCATAGTGACTGCACCAATTTACATTCCCACCAACAGTGTAGGAGGGTTCCCTTTTCTCCACACTGGTCTAGTTGTTTTATGATGTTATGTATTACTTTGTAAAGTTAACTTGCACAATCTTGGATATATTACATAATTGAAATTAGATAAAAATTCTCAACAAAATATTGAGGGAATCCATAAAGATTTTAATAATTACTTCTACCTCGTGGGACCAAGGATGGCTTTCCTCCCTTATTCTATTTCTCTGTATTTTCTAAGTGTCTCGTGATGAGCATATATTATTTAATAATGATAACATAAAGCTAATTTAAAAAAAAAATCAGACAAAAATGGAAGAATACAGCTGCAAAGGCTTCCTGGAGGAGGTGATGAAATTGTGGTAAGATTTATCTAGATATATTTCTTACCACAGAGCATTATACAAAGAGCAGGTCTTCTGTGGCTGTTTGTTGAATCAAAAATGACAGCTTTGTGAGGGTAATTTGGATTTCCATCTGTCCAAATGTTAAATATACATATAAGGAGTAGACTGGTTAATTTGGCTGGTTACTTTGGCTTTTACATTAAAACCTGTAGCCTTAGGGCAGCTCATAAATGTAAGTTGTCAGAAAAAAGACCTAAGAATTGAAATTCTCAGCCTTTATTTAACGTGAATTGCTTAGTATCTGCCTTTTTGCTGTTGTCAGTAAAATTGCCTGGTTTTGGATTTGGCAGCTCTATACTCCATATTTTTTATTTTATGCTAGATGAACCTTAATTAACTAAAATTTTGTTGGCTATGTTTGCTAATTGTTCAACATATTAGGTCCTTTTAAATTCCCACTTTATGATATAATTATGTGTAATTGTTCACGATCAAATTAGAGGGCCACAAAGATATTTATTGGTTTATATCCACATTTGGTCCAAAAATATTTGCAATGGCTTGAAGATGATAGAGGTATTTCCTATAACTTTCAAGAACTGCCATAATGTACATTTTGGAAAGCTTGAACAGAGTATGGCACTGCTGTGATTTCTGAGCGTTTTATTCCTGCTCACAAGCAGAGTATTTGTGGAATCAGCATTTCTTGTAATACGACTGGGTTGTAAATTGTGGTGCCATTTGCAAATAGACTAATAACATGTGAGGCAACGCCAGTTTTTATGCCTTATAATTTGGGATGATTCTCATCACAGCTGTGATTTGTTCTATTCTGAAAGCAAGAAGAATGAGTAGATTACAGCCTCATTTCCCTCTAGACTGTAGTCTAAATGACACAGTTTATTTTGGGGCCAGATTTAGCTTCCTTACACAGAGAAATAATAACCTAAAATACACTTCTTCCAAATCCCATTTTCTTTTTATTTCTGAAGAAATAAAGAACCTCCAGGGAGCTTCTAATGCATGGACACATTTCTGCAATTTATGGTAGTGAATTAAATTAAAATTTCCTCTATCAATGTCTGCCAATTTCCTGTTCCAAATAAATCTGCTGTGTTTGGGAGTCATAGGAGACTATAAAATTGTTTTTGTTGCATCTCTATTGAGTTAGAACAAAAGCACAAATTAGGAATTTTCCTATTTGCTAAACTGATAATTCAAATAAAAATAAAAATCGACGGGATCCCATCTTCCTCTATTCTCTTGCTGTTCTTAAGGTTTTCAGTGATTTTTCCTAGTTATTTTTCCTATGATCAGACATCGAGGGCAGAGTGAGAGTTTACGAATTCAATGAATTTCAGACAATGGTTATATGCCTACGGAAGATAAAGTAACAAGTTTTTTTTTTTCCTCCAATTCTCATGGTATCTTTTTTACTTAACATAGGATGATTATATATAAATATACATACGTGTGTGTGTGTGTGTATGTATAGTACATAGGTTAGTTTAAAACATTTGCCCTTCTATTTTATTCTTTATTTGTTCTCTGAAAATTTATCATTGGAATTTTTTTCAGTTGTTAATCCAGGAGTATCAGGATATCAGCAGGGCTACTCTGGACCAAAAAAGCTGATGGTTATGTCTCCCTGAAGTTTTGAGACTTAGTGTTTTAATGTAAGGGCTGGAGGGGACATGAGGCCACTGTGGGCAGAATAAAGATCTGATGTATCTTCAAACCAGTGTTCTTGAAATATTTGATCTGAAATTATTTAGAGGGAAGGCTGATCACTCTGTGGAGGAAGGAGGGCACTTGGGACACCTTGTCTGTTTAGCTCTGGCCCTGGACTTGCACATCACACTCAGTATAACAAAGATCTTGCAATGAACTAGATCAGCCTCTTTTCTTTTTAATGGAATAAGGAAAGGTTAATAGGCAAACGCTTATGTAACCACCATACTAAGTAAAAAAAAGTTTATCTTTCGTCATATTTTCTTCTCCCTCTCTTTTTGGAAAAAAAATGGAATAAAATATTACACATAAAGGTGAAATCCTATATATTTTCCAGTCTCCCCAGAGGTGATGCTGTCATGGGTTTGGTTGCAAATCTAGCCCATATGTTTATATTTGTATGAAACTATGAACAATATATAATGATGCTGTGTGTATTTTAAATTTATGTGAATGGTAGTATGCTGCACTCAACATTCTGAAACAGGCTGTTTTCACGAAATGTTGTATTTTCAAGCACTATTGATATAGATCCACATGGCTAATTAATTGTAACTGCTATTTAGTATTCTGTTGTAAAATAACACCACAGTTTATTGGTCCATTCTTTGATTGATGGAAACAATACAATACAAATTTGGCCCTTAATCAAATTAAGAAAGTAACCCCCCATCCCAGTTTACTAGGTATTTTAAACTATCTTCCTTTTTTAAAAAAAATATTTATTTATTTATTTACTTACTTGGTTGTGCTGGGTTTTAGTTGCAGCACACAGGCTCCTTAGTCTTGGCGTGTGAACTCTTAGTTGCTTCATGCATGTGGGATCTAGTTCCCTGACCAGGGATCAAACTTGGGTCCCCTGCATTGGGAGCGTGGAGTTTTAACCACTGCACCACCATGGAAGTCCCTAAACTGTCTTCTTAAAGGCAGGTTTATTATTCTACTTGGGGGTCTTTCTCCCAAATCTGAATATCTAAGAGATTTCATAAATTCAGTTTTTTCCCATTTCATTACAGTTTCCTTCATGTTTCAGTGCTCTCTGTTGATTGCTTTTCTGGAGAGCTGCCCAGCTAACCCACCCCTGCATCTGCCTCTACCAGTTTGTGAAATCCATCATTAGAATATTGTTTTCATATCCAGTTTAAAAATTAATTTCTGTGTTAAACAAAGGCTTCCATTTAATTTATAAGAGTTCTTAGACTCTTTAGGTAGGGGGATTCTACGTAAACTCAACACTTAGCGTAATCAAAAAGGAAGAACAAAACTTGTCATCAGAGACTGAGATATTTTTGCACCCTAAAGCAAAAATGGTAATTTTTTGGATTTGGGATATTCACTTTTTATTAAGCATAAAAACCATATATCAGACCTCAATTTACAAAAGTAATCTGTATATAATTACAACATAAGCTAGATATTTAGGGAATAAGGTAAAATGACAAAATGAAGTATGTTTATATTTAAATGTATGTTTATATATTTAATGTATATTAAATATATATTTCATATATAAATGTTTATATATTCAGTACATCTTGTGCTGCACAATGCAGCTGGAATTACATAAAGCATCCTGTGTTTATTTATTATAATTGCTGTTAATATGAGAGAATTGAAAATAGGAATTGCATAGAAAGTAAACATTTTATATTTTCTCTGGCTGGAAGCAGGCGAAGCTTCCTGTGGTTGCCATCTCAACAATCCCCACGGTGTGGCAGCAGCAGCCTGCTCAACCCACTAGCGTGGGCAGCGTTCAACATGGCATCCTTTCGTTTCCTACTAGCTAGAAAGCTGTAATTATGTGGATGCTGAGTTGGAAGGAAGGACGGTAATTTAGAGTGAGTCCCTCAAAATATTGCTAATATAGTATTGTGTAATCATAGTAGTATTGATGCCTGCATCGTGGAGGGTTTTTTCCTTCTAATTTCTTTTTCTTTCCCAAATAAACATTCTCCCATCTGTGTGGGCAACTGTGCATTACAAGTAATCATTTTATCTCACATCCACTGTGGTATGAGTCAAGATACTGTCAAATATTAAACAAACACAATATGAGCAACACAGCCCCTCAGAGATGCTGTAAACTACTATTTAGGAAACAGAAGAAGTGTCAGTTTCCTTGTGAACGCTGTCTTACTCATGGCACCAGCATCACTTCCTAAGAGCACGTGATACTGAAAGAACTTACTGAGATTTATGTAATGGCTGTGGAGCTGACAGATTGCATGTGCTATTCACATTATGCCTGCTGATGCTCGGGGATGGTTAAGGTGCAGAATATTTCCAACTTGTGCTGGTAACACAAGTCACATTTGAGATGACTTGTGCTTTCATAAGTAAACAGTTGTGGAATCAGGCCTAGCGTTAGGGACTTCATTTAAGAAAACACCCAGGTGTGCTTTAGGAGCCCGCTGCAGGTACATTGCCCCCGGTAGTGGTTCATGGTCCTCGAAATCCCAAATATCAGCAACTACTTAGGGTTCTTCTGGAGAGAAGAGTGTTTTAATTAGGTTAAATTTAGTTATCCACTTCCGGTTGAGTTTGTCTAGCCCTAGGGACTTGCTCTAGTGTGCCAGATGTGTGGCAAAGCACAGGATAAATGTGGCATATCTTCTGGGAGGGCCATATTTGCTCCTTGAGTACTATAAAACATGGCTGTTAAGTTCTTACAAGTAGATCTGAAATAAAATACAACATTCACATAAGTCTTAAGTTGAAACACTCATCTTCAATTAATTTCCTGCTTGCAATGGACTGTTTCACTGCACAACTTCCAGACATTCTGGGGCCGTGTATTTTCTGTCTTCTATCTGAGGAAGGAATAGTAAATGGAGAGCAGAAAATTTGAGAAGTGCTAACCAATTAGCTTGAATTTATTCAACATTAGCACTCACCTGCTACCTATTTTAGAGATAACTGTGGCCGTGAAACACTGAGGAGTGAGCTTCAAATGGCAGGTTGTTGTCTAGGGGGATGGGATCTTGCGTGGTTCTAATCGGGTACCACATGGGGAGTCTTTGGACAGAAGAAGGATGGCATCAGGGCACTGGCTGCCTAAAGAGTGTCAAAGGCACCATCTCAATCTGCTCATGAAATACCTGCGACTCTCCTTAGTCTCTAGGATTATACCCCTGATTTTTTTACCCCCTTAATTTGGTTACTTCTCTAAGTTACTGCCAACTGCAAAGAGCCCAGACCGTCTTACATGTAGGTACTTAGCATCTAGACTCCTCCATTCTAGATCCCACTCATTAGGACTGAATGCTCAAGTCCCACCTCTTGGCATCGGAGATGGTTTGGATACTCTGGTGCATATTCTGAAGCCTTCCTGGCTTCCCATCTGAACTCCTCACCTTGGTTCTTTGGACCCTTCATGATCTGGCTTCTGGCTGCTCTTCGTTTCCCACCAGTCCCCAGACACTCATGGTGATCCAGCCACACCGGCATCCTTGCCGTTCCTCAAACATCGCGAGCCATTCCTATCTCAGGGCCTTTGCCTTGCTTTTCTTCTTCCAGGAACGCTCATCCCATAGACATCAGTTTGGATCTCTTGCTCACATCATCCACATCCACACTCGAATAATCTTTTTTTTTTTTTTTTTTTTTTTTTTGCGGTACGCGGGCGTCTCACTGTTGTGGCCTCTCCCGTTGCGGAGCACAGGCTCCGGACGCGCAGGCTCAGCGGCCATGGCGCACGGGCTCAGCCGCTCCGCGGCATGTGGGACCCTCCCAGACCGGTGCACAAACCCGCGTCCCCTGCATCGGCAGGCGGACTCTCAACCACTGCGCCACCAGGGAAGCCCTCGAATATTCTTTGATTGGTGAGATTCCCCCTAGTCACCCTTCCTGACACAGCCCTGTGCCACTCTCTATCCCCTTACTTTGATTTACTTGTCACTACTGCCATGTAATATAGTCATCAGTTCATCTATTTATTGTCTGCCTTACCCTTTCCCGCTGCCGGACTATAGGGCACTTCACTGTGTTGTTCAACACCGCATCACCAGAACCACCATAGTGCCTGGTTTATGGTCAGTGCTCAGACAATTGGTTGTATGAATGGCTGAGCGCTGTCATTTTACAGATCCCATAACCAAGTTCTGATTAGGGACCTGAGGTCAGGGGCTAGTGAGTAGCAGAACCGGGACCTTCACCCCTTGACTGCTCCCACCAGGCTGACCATTTCCATATCTGAGCATGGCAGTCCCTATTATCTGTACCTTGCCATCTCATACCTGAGACCTGCCTTGTCTTATTCTTGAGTTGCTTCATGTGTGGGTCATGTCTCCATAACTATATTATAATCACCTGGAGGGCAGGTATGGTACCTTTCTTTGGTATCTACAGTGCCTAGCACAGTGCCAGGAACCAACAGATTGTTAATGAATGCTTATTAAATTCCTACTTTTTTAAAAAAAAAAGCAGTATTGGGCTTCCCTGGTGGCGCAGTGGTTGAGAGTCCGCCTGCCGATGTAGGGGACACGGGTTCGTGCCCCGGTCTGGGAAGATCCCACATGCCGCGGAGCGGCTGGGCCCGTGAGCCATGGCTGCTGAGCCTGCGCGTCTGGAGCCTGTGCTCCACAATGGGAGAGACCACAACAGTGAGAGGCCCACGTACCGCAAAAAAAAAAAAAAGCAATATTATCTGGAAAAAAATATGAAATCTTTATATTGAAGCTGTTGGGTGGTTTCTGGAATCAGGAATCCTGAAGGCTTTCTATGATTTTTAAAAGACTGTCTCCCTACTCCTGACCTACAGACCTCATCATTCTGTAAATTTTGGAAAGACCGAAGACAAGGTTGCCTCCCTTGGCATTTTCTTATCAGAAAGAAATGTTTGCTTTAGCAGGATTTGGCAAATGAAGGGTCCCCAAAGACCACAGAGCTGTTGCCAGCACTGGGTTTTAGAAATGGCTGGCTAGTTTTATTACCAGTTAATAACGTTTGTATTTGTGCTTTTGCAAATAACCATGAGAAATCAATCGTCAGGCATGGATGGTGTGAGAAAATTACTGTCAGGGTCCTAGGAAACTGGCTGCGGATGAGGACTACGGTTCAGTAACTGCATCAAATGTACGAAGACGAAGGGGAAGGGTTTATACTGGGTATGTGCTATTCAAGAAGAAGTAGGATTAGGTGGTGCCTGGTGCTAACCCACCTCCTCTCCCCACCACACACCCCCGCAGTGCTTCGGAGAGCATCTTCCTTATCTGTGGAGAATTATCCCATTTCATTCTTCCTGCAGATATAAGGAGTGGCTGTGTTTTCAGCAGTGCCTGTGAAAATCCTAAGTCCTGGGTCTCTGAGAGACACTTTGGGTGATTAAGAGGAATGAGGATGTATGAGTTTGAATCCTGCACCTACTAGTTACTTGCTCTAAGATTCTGGGCAAGTTATTTATTTATTTTTTGGAGAGAGAGCTCTGAGCTCTCTTTTTCTTTTTAAAATTAAAAAAATATATATATATATAAAATATATATTTTAAAAAATTAATTGAAGTATAGTTGATTTACAATGTTGTGTTTAATTTCTGCTGTACATGGGCAAGTTATGTAAGCTCTCTCTAAGCCTGTTTTCTTATCTGTTAGGTGGAAACAAAAATGGTACCAAGTGCATGGATTGTTGTTGAGATTAAGTGAGGAGCTGTAGGTAAAGTGCTTATCTGACAAGCAGAAAAGGCTCAATGCATTTTAAATAAGTAAATATATATTCTTGAGTAAAGAAGGGAGGAACCAGCCCAGCCAATGACTTTGTCTTCAAAACTGTCCTGCTTATGCCCTTGGAGGAACGAGCCAGAATTCTTTGGGATGTTGGCTCACTCCTTGGCTGGCAAGCCTGTAGATGTATTTTCCCTAGCCATTTCAGGCTGTATGCCTACCGAGGCCAAGTTACCTGGCTTGAAGGTGAGTATGGAGCTAGATACAAATGGCTGAAGCTGCCCAGGCAGCAAGCCACCGGCTCTCACCAAAGCCTTGGAAAATGAAAGTGGCCATGATAACAAGGGTGGCCCTCTCTTCTTACCTTAGGGAGAGCAGACCCTAAACTGCTCCTTATCATGAGATTCTGGGAAATTAGGCTTGCAGTTGTGTAGTGAGCTGGGAGCACAGCTCTTTGAAGGCAGATTCTGTGCATGATTTCTTTGTGTTAAGTACCTTCTGTAAGTGGAAGTATTCAGGGATATAAATTTGGGCAGCGAGGACTTTCCTCTTGTAAGATTGGGTGCGTTGGCTGGAGTAGGGTCAGTGGGCACTGGCCCATTGAAAATAAATATGCTGTCTCTGATCTCTGGGTACCTCTGTTGGGTGACAAGCTCTTACAGAAACAAAGGGAGTGGTGGCATAGCAGGGACTGTCCCTTGTGGGACTGTAGATGGCTAAGACTGTTACCATCTGCTCTTCTCGATTCAAATATTTAACAGGAGGTTGAAAACACAGAAGTTACTATGAAATTACCAGTTTTTTCCCGAACTTAATTTCTGTCAAGGTTGTGGAGGGATTTGGAGACAGCCAGGAGATGGAGACAGCCAGGAGATGGCGCCAGGGCTTGGTTCTGAATGGACCCTGGGCGCACCAAGGAAAGGAAAATGCTTAGTGTAGCTCCAGTCTTTGCTTTTGGGTGAAACTATTTCTCCGGAAATCTGAACAGAAAACCTGGCCTTGGCGTTCCTCGGGTTAAATTCTCTTCTCTTTTCATCCGACTAAGAATTGAGTTTCATATCATGGTGCCCTACATTATCACTTAGCGATTCTCCATTAGAGGGTCACCTTGCTTCTGATATTGTCTCGGTACCCACACTAACAAGAAACAGAATGCAGCCTGGAGAGCGATTTTGAATGAATAAGGTTGGAACGTTCCAGTATGTGCATGGAAAAAAAATAGTAGAGATCATGTTATTTGAGAAAGTAGTAGATGTTTTGGATTATGCTAGTTTTTTTCTTTTCAGACCCTCTTCACTGATCTGCTGCAGTCAGCCTAGAAACCAATAGAGCTGATTCCCGAGATTCCAGCACTTTCTACCAGGCAGTGTTTACACTTCAGGGCTGATTTCCTACTAAGATTAATATAAAAATAAACACCACAACATAAAAACTGCCTTCAGTGCTTGCTTCCTACATCCCAGCGCTGTGCTAAGCATGTGACACTCATCATTGCATTTAATTTTCTCAGTAATCTTCTGGGATATGTACTTTATGATCCCATTTTCCAGGCCAGAACACTGAAGCTTAGGTTCAAAATTTGCCCAAAGTCATTCAACTAGTGAATAAGAGAGCAGGGACTGAAACGCAGGAAATCAGACTCGAGGTCCGTGTAGTTGTTCCCTGCACCTACTGAGACGGTTGGTGACTGTGGGCAATAACTGGATGCCCTGAAGGCAGTGCTCAGCGGTCCCAGGTAGCTCACCGTGCTGAGGGTACACAGACTCAGAGATGTGGGAGTTGCTTAAAGTTCTCTGGGGACTTAGCCCTGTGTCACGTCCTGTGGCTTCTTGCAATATAGCACAGAGACCACACATTCTGAGACCTCACCATCTGAGCTCTGCTTCCCTTCCATCTCTCCCTCTTGGAGAGACGGGAGGCACCTTTCTCTTTGTGGAATTTGCCCAGCCCGTTTCTACCTCAGGGCCTTTGCACCTGCTGACCCTCTGACTGGAGCTCTCTTCCTTCAAATCCTCACGGGGCTTGTTGTTTTTCCTCAGGAATCAGCACAGATGTGACCTCCTCTGAGAGACTCTCACGACATCATCTAATGAGGTTTCTCTGCCCCAGGTCCCCCTTGTCCATGACTTTCTTTCATTCCCTTCATTGCACTTGTGATGATTTCTAATAATCTTCTCAACTGGTTGGTTGGTTGGTTTACCTGGTGTAGTGTGTTTCCCCTCATCAGAAGGTAAGCTCTGTGAGGCAGGAGTCCTGACAGTCCGTTCATTGCTGTATTCCTAGAATCTAGAATGTTCCAGATACAGAGGAGGTGCTTAAAAAATATTTATTGAATGGACATGGTGGGAGGATGTGACAAAGGCAGTAGGAGTTGTGGTCCCACTTGTCAGGAAGCTGGCAGTACAACTAGAGAGTCCCGGCTGACACAAAACAACCAATGGTCAATGCATGGCAAATCTGGAGGCAGCCTGGAATAGTGGTTAAAAAAATAGAGTCTGGGGCTTAACTGCCTGGGTTTAAATCCTGACTCTGGTACCCACTAGCTGTGTGACCTTGGCCAAATTATTTCGTTCTTTTGTGCCTCATTTTCCTCATCAGTATCTTGAAGATTAATAATACTATTATTAATAATAATAATGCCTCATGGGAGTGTTATGAGGATTAAATGAGTTAATATATGTGGTGTGCTTAGAATGGTGCCTGGCACACAGTGCTCTACAAGTATTTGTTAAATAAATAAAAATATAATCAAATAAAAACCTGTGGCTTTTGAAGTTCGGGAAAATAAACTGTTAGTGTGAGGGAAGGCCCTGCTTCTTGTAGGAGCCTGGATTTGGATCAAGGGAGACAGGGGAACCTGAAGGGATGCTTGCATTTGCTCTGGTCCCTAATTTCTACATAGATATTTACTCAAGAAATATTTGTTGAGCATGAGTAAAAAGTGGTCGATAAACAATCTCTCCCAGCCGTCCATCCTCCATTCCTTCAAATATTCTAGGAATTCACTATGTATAATGGGATTTGGGGAGGAGAACAATAATATTGTTTGGATTTATCACGCACAGTGATGCTTTAAAAAGAAAAACAAATCCACAGTCTCTTCCCCCTCTAGACAAGGTCTTTCCTGTCCCAGTCGAGATGCAGGCTCTGGGGTTTATCTCAGCTGGCTCTAGAATGACTCTACTTGAGAGAAATGCAAATTCCTCACTCTCTCCCCTCAATTAAATTCAACCAATGTGCATTAAGCACTAACTTCGTGCAAGGCAGGCATGCAGGGTGTAGAGAAGGTAATAAATATGACACCCCTGACAACCTGAGCATCTAGAAGAAGTTTCAAATTAAAGTTGGTCCAGAGCCTGCAGTGCAGTTTGTGGGGAACAAAGGGGGCACCAATGTGGGGGCAGAGAGAAGGACAGACAGAAGCCATAGTCGCAGGTATGGACTTCATGCCACAGAGTAAAACGGGCTCACAGGTCCCAAGTGGCCGTGGCTCTAAAAGAGATAGTAGCATCTAATAATAGCAACCACACTGAAAACAAAACAAGATGCTCATTTTAATATCAGAGGAGGGTGAGTTTTGGTGAAGGGCTTTGTGCATTTTCAACAAGGTGGGAGATAAATGGAAAGAAGTCTTCTTTCAGCTATAAAGAGAACATCAAAGCTTCTCTATCGATCGAAGGGAAATAATTACAGTGACATCACGAGAAGAATCAATGAACTCCCAACATAGAAGTCCGGGCTTGATTTATGAAATCTCGTCCATTCCCAACACATGGCCTCGGGACACAGTGGCAAATAATAACATTTAATTAAAACACATAAAACAAAAGCGTCAGTGACAGCACATGTCAAAGTCCATAAAATGATAATTTCTAAAGATTGTGCTTGCATGGGGTCTGGAGGGTCAGCATCAAGGAATTCCACAACAAAGGGCCTTTGTGAAAGGAAGCAGTCTTCCATTTCCTGAAGCTGGAGTCAGAGACCTTGGAGAGCCTCCAGCTCAAAACCCTCACTATGCAGAAGATAAACTGAGGCCCAGAGAATGGAGAGTTTCATCATATAATTAGTAGTAGGAGAATAATCTGAGTTTCAGACTGCTGTTCTGCATTCCCTGGACACACTTTCTTTGAGTCCCAGAGTTATTGGCAGGAGTGCCCTCCCTCACTTTATGGGGGTGGTGCCCAGATACCACCCTATGCCAAAGCCAGTGAGAGCAATTCACCCACCAGTGACACAGGTGCCTCTAAATCTTCTTACAGCACAAGACATCTTCCATGCCTGACTGCATCTCAACAAAGGTTTTAACTGGCAACCTGCAGTGTGACAATTCTGAGTAGAATTGCTTCCTTGTGCCTGCAGGTCCCCTCCCTGTCTCTTGGAATTGGGCAGAGCGCTCAAAATGTCAGCCTCACAATTCACTCTCTCTTCCTGAGATGCCTTCTTGGAGGGCAAGGCAAATACAACAAATTATCTTAATCTATTTAGAACATAATACGATTCTGCAATAAATAAAATTTTCTTTTCATCCAGATCAGATCACTTAGATAAAATGTTAGAAACCTGAGCAGGTTGTGTGGGGTTAGGATTATGTGGGGTTTCCATCAATTCCAGCTCTTGGTCTAAAATTTGGGCACAGAGTTCTGAAAACTCTAACTTTTTTTTTTTTTTTTTGGCGGTACGCGGGCCTCTCACTGCCGTGGCCTCTCCCGTTGCGGAGCACAGGCTGCGGACGCGCAGGCTCAGTGGCCACGGCTCACGGGCCCAGCCTCTCCGCGGCATGTGAGATCCTCCCGGACCAGGGCACGAACCCATGTTCCCTGCAGCGACAGGCGGACTCTCAACCACTGCGCCACCAGGGAAGCCCTGAAAACTCTACCTTTTTAAGAATTTGCTTGGCATTGATATCTTTGACTAAAATGGAAAATGGGGTATGCCTCAAGTCTTAATGGCATTTGTACACTTTGATTGGTGAGTCTTATCAAGCAGCAACAGCGAAGAACAATAGTTGGGGTTGCAGAAATGTGGGATTGGGGTGGTCGTGGAAATATAGACTCCAGGATGGATGATTTCTGCTCAGTACCAGATTTCATCCGAAAATGCCAACCTTACCATTGCTCCCAGACCAGAGAATAGGTATTTCTTCAATGGCCTGTGCTCTTCTGGTTATCTGATTCTCCTGAAGGCTTACTGAAGGCTTACTGAGTTCAGGTATTAGGTGGAGGGTGTTTCCACACAGGCAACCTTACAACATGGGCAAATAGACATCTCCTTTTAAGAGCTGGTAGAGTAGTGACCATGGAAAACTAGGAAATGCTTGGCAAATCCTGTCTAAATCAGGAGTTCCCCTAGACTTTCTAAATGAAAGGAGCTTAGGGTACTGATCTGGTTATAAGTGGGGCAGCTGGGGAGCTGTTCTGCAGTAGAGCTTGCCTAGTAATTTAACCTGTCATTTGATGGAAACTTACTTTGTAGCAGGTGTGATTCATTTAATCCTCAAAACAATCCTATGGCAGATATTCTATTGTCAATCCTACTGTTCTGATTTCCATTTGGGACACTGTAGCTTGCCCCAGGTCATAGACAAGTGGTAAAGAAAGGACTCAAGTTAGTGTAGGCTTACTCCATAATCTGTGTGCCTGGCCACTATACCCCCTGCCTTTCAGTTGCAAGCGTATCTGTCTATCACTTAGATGATACACTTGTTTGGGGTGGCTGATGGAGATTATGGGCATCAGAAAGTTTTTCTACCCAGGCCACTTGTATGAAGGTTTTGAGATGCAGGTACTTACCCTGGAAAGCTTTGTCTGTAGCTGAAAACAGGAGGAATCCAAAGCAATTCTGCTGGTAAACTGAGGATCTGCGGGAGCTGTTGGTGATGAAAACAAGGAGAAGAGCTACGTGACTAAATCCTATCGCCTAGAAATGAGCTAATAGCACGGGCGCTGTCCACCAAAGAGGTAGAAGCTAGCTGGCAGGGAACCTGGTGGTAGGGGAAAGTGGGAGAATGAGTTCCTAGTAAGACAAAGTATTTTGAGGGTACCATGCAGGTACTTTGTTCAGGGGCAATCAAAAGGCCAATTAAAGTTGCCCCTGTCATTGCTTCAATAATTTTAGAGTGAAGAGAATATTTGTGGCTAGTACTGGAGAGAAATCACCAATGGCTAAAAAAAGTAATCAGCTAAACAGCTTTTGTTATCAGGATAGCTAGTAGACCTGGAATGGCAGATAAGCTTTCAAGGGGTTACATCAAATTTGGAGATTCATGGATTTAATTCTACTCAAGTTCAAGGAGAGAATCCCCTCTGAGTCAATCAGCCATTGAAAAGAGTTGATTGGTGAGAAAAATACTTAATCATACATCTGCCCAAAATGTTTTAATTATTAAAGTGGTATATGTCAAAAAACCACTGTAAAAAAAAAATTCCTTCATTTATTCTACAGACATTTTTTTTTAAAGTATCTGCTCTTTTCTGGCGATGGTTGAGGCACTTGGGATACAGCAGTGAGCAAAACAGACAAAGCTACCTGTCTTTGAGGAGCTCACATTCCAGCCGTGGAGGCAGATAGTAAATGTAACGATTAAGTAAAGGGCACAGCTATTGTGTTTGAAGTTGATAAGTGCTATGGAAAAAATCAGAACAGGGAAAGGAGGAGAGTTGGGGGCAGGGCAAGGGGTAGAGTTCTCATTTGAAAGGATGGTTGGGGTAGACATCAGTGAGACACTGCTTCAGGCAGAGGCAATGGCCAGTGCAAAAGTCCCCAGTGCCAAGGAGAGAGTGGGTAAGGGAGAGAGTAGAAAATGTGAGATTAGAGCAGTGGTAGGGACCAGGTCATGAGTGAAATGAGAGGCCACTGGAAGGTTTTGATCAGAGACATAAGATAACCTGACTCTATATTTTAAAAGGTTTACTCTAGCGGCTGTGTAAGGAATAGACTGTGGGGGGCAAGGGTAAAATCAGGGAGACCACATAGGAGGCTCATATGATAATCCAGGTTAGAGAGGATGGTGGTCTGGACCAGGCTGGTAGCAGTAGAGATGGTGAGAATTGCTGGGATTCTGAATATTCTTGGAGTTAGAGCCAACATAAGTTCTGATGGACTAGATGTGGGGATATATATGAAAGAGAAGAGTCAAAAGTGACTCCAGGTTTTTTGGCTCAAGCAGTCGGAAGAATGGATCCGCCTTCAGCTGTGATGGGAAAGACTGTACGTGGAGCAGAGTTTTGAGGGGCACATCGATAGTTCAGTTTTGGATGTGTTAAGTTTGAGACATTGAAATGAAGTTGTTAAGTAGGCAGTTGGGAGTATGGATCTGAGTTCAGGAGTGAGGCTGAGCTGAGTTACTGGTTACAATACTGAATCCTTTTTATCTAATAACAACATTTGTCTCTTCATTTATTGAAGATTTCTTTTATATGCTTGTCTTGATTTTTATTTATATATAGAACAACCTCGTTATTAAAGACTGCTTCCACACCAATGCCTGTGGTGAGCATGTGTGCACATGGGGCACAAATAGTCTCATTCTCTGGGCCTAGGTCTGAAGTGTTCATCTGTGTAGTTTTCGTCCAAACATCCTTCTTCTTTTTCACCACTTCTCTTATCTTGTTCCTGCCAGGTCTCTGACTATCTAAAGGAACCATTAAGCACTTGCTGTGATTCCGTGTAAATTTTTGCCTAAGGTTGTTCCTATTTCTGGGAGATGTAAACAGGAGATGCACTATTGAATGTTTGGTACCAGGCCGTTTTTAAGGATTTTGATTGAGTGTCCAAAAAAAAAAACAACACATGCCCACAACTTTTAAGAAAGGCATTGATAGAAGCTGAAAGTTCTTCAGCTTTCTAAGAAAGAAAAGACCAACTTCTTTTCCAACATTGGTTAGTGCTGTTAAAATGGTTTTCCCATCTTGTGTCAATGCTGATGTGGTTATTTTGATGCAGACATCTTGACCCAGGGCTGTTTTGACCCACTAAAAGCAGATGGAAAAAGGACAAAGCAATTCCACTTCTGTGAATTCTTTCTGCAGATATACTTACACAGATGCCAGATGAATTTTGTACAAGGTTATTCATTGCAGCCCCATTTATAATAACAGAATATTAGAAGCAACACAAATGTTCATCAACAGAGAATTAATCATAATATATCCATACAATGAAATACTTTACAACTATAAAAAAGAATGAGCAGAACAGTGTACATAGCATGCTGCATTTTGTTTAAAAAGGTTGAGGGTGCATAATATTTATTCACGGCAGATGCATAAAGAAACTCTAGGAATTCACAACAAAACAATAGCAGTTGCCTGGGTGATAGGAAACAGGCAACTGATAGGAAAAGAAGTCAGGAGTGGTGAGGAGACTTTTAACTGTGGACCTTTAAAGGTTTTTAAAAAATCTTTGAACCATAAGAATGCATTGCCTATTTAAGTTAAAGAAATGTCCATGTAATATACACAACAGATAACTTCACCCCATCTCAGACCCGCTACCTCCTGCCTAATGCTATTCCAGCCTGAATAGCTTCTCTGAACTTTGCCCTTTACTGGAGGGAAATCTGTTTTGCATACTACTTTGGTGATTAAAAACAGAGTACAGTTGTTAGGAATATCTATTAGTTCACAATGCCAGCTCTTTCTCCTAGCAGCTCAACAGAAATGTGAAAAATGAAACTAAATTGCTCCCCAGATTAAGAAAGGTCTGAGAGTTTGGTGCAAGATTTTATCCATTCACGTAATTCACTCTGCCAACAAGTAGACCTTCTACTGTGCCAGCCCATTTGCTGTGTTTAGGTAGATTACACCGGTGATGAGTGAGGAGGATTGATGGGAGAGTCCCCAGCTTGGTGGCGGGGCATGGGGCTAAGAGGCTGCTGCAGATGAGGGTCTGCACTGGGAGCAGAAGAGAGGGGGAGTCGAGTGAGGACTCTCTGGATGCCTCTTGTCACTGAGACTGTTAGGATGGCCTGTCCTGCTACTGCTGGCAGGCTCAGAGAGGAACCGTTCATCCGACCTTGCACGATCTCTGTTCTCTGTTGTCTGAAATGGACTTCACCTTCAAAGATGTCAGAAGCAGATAAATCAGGCAAAATAGCAGGAGGAACTTCTGTTTTTTCCAGAGGGCATAATGCTGACTGCAAACTCTCATTACAAAGTGACTTATTGATTACATGTGTTTTGTTGTGTTGTACCCTTTCAGCTCAAAGGTATATTAAGGTGATAAAAATGAACAACCCTCACTTTTCTGTTAAATAGTTTGAACTGATAAATACCAGGGTCAGGGGGAATGGAGGGAGTTGCAGAGGACAGAGGCAGGTTTTTTTTTTTGGGGGGGGATAGGTCTTTTCAGGGTATCTTACAGCTACAAAGAGTCTTGGAAATTTCAGAAGTAAAACAATGATATAATTCTGGCTCCTTGGGTTCTTTGCTACACCAGAGAGAATCTTCTCTGGGATGGATGGAGTTGTCTTATGTATAGAAAAATTAGGTCTCAGCGTATTTTAATTTTGGGGTATACGACTATCTCAAAACTGATGGCTGATATCCCACCATTAGCAAAAGCACTTTTTGGGGGTGATACTGCTCCTAATTAAAATACAGTCATGGGTACCTCATAAGCTGTTGTCAATTATCGACATTTGGTCAAGGCTTAGTTTCCTAGAACCCAGCTGGGTGGTACAATACAGAGGATGAGACCTGGCATATGGACAGTGATGGAGAGAGCAAGCCCTAGTTAGTGGCTGGGGTATGGGTTAGGTGGGACGGTGAAGGGGCTGGGCAGAGGGTTCTGAACCATGGGGTGGGGGCTGAGCCTTGCGCCGGGAGAGGAACAGAGCGTACAGAGAACAGGAAAAGGTGAGGTGGGAGGGTTGCTGGAAAGGGGTGGGACAGGATCTAAGGCAGATTTCACCTGCTTCCTAATATTGTCAGGGACTAAGCCTGCTCTGTATTTGGCATAGGGAAGTCTGCATCAAAAGGGGAAGGCAGGGAATTCCCCGGCAGTCCAGTGGTTAGGACTCGGTGCTTTCACTGACGAGGACCTGGGTTTGAATTCCTGGTCAGGGAACTAAGATCCCACAAGCTGCGTGGCCAAGAAAAAACCGGGAGGAGGGAGGCAAAAGCTTAATACACACTTTCACATTGCTGCTTCTGTTGTTCATTGAGGTTTCCTACAGAGACCTTGTTTACTTGGCTGACTGGTATTGTCATTAGAGATCTTTGAATATTGAAGTAATTAAGAACTGCAACTCAGGACAGACACACTTAATATTCTTTTTTTAAAAAAAGTTAATTTATTTTATTTATTTATTTTTGGCAGCGTTTGGTTTTCATTGCTGCACGGGGGCTTTCTCTAGTTGTGGTGAGCAGGGGCTATACTTTGTTGCAGTGCACGGGCTTCTCATTGCGGTGGCTTCTCTTGTTGTGGAGCACAGTCTTCAGTAGTTGTGGCACAGGGCTCAGTAGTTGTGGTGCACGGGCTTAGTTGCTCCGCGGCATGTGGGATCTTCCCGGACCAGGGCTTGAACCTGTGTCCCCTGCATTGGCAGGCGGATTCTTAGCCACTGCGCCACCAGGGAAGTCCCACACTTAATATTCTTGAGGCACAGTGCAATCTTAGAGATGCTCACTTATTTGAGAAATCACGTGGGTGATTTTGTCACATCTTGGTGCATCTCACCTACGCTGTAACTAAGGATTAGGGTTGTAGCTATCTCTGAGGTATGGAAAACTCAGCCAATTATTTTCTACGATTTGATATTACAGTGTTATTCCATGTGTATAAACACCATGTGTTCATGTTTGGAGAAAGAATGATCTTTTCCCTTTAACAAAGGGCTCTCTCATGGCAGTGGTGACAAAGTGGCAAGCAATCAGTAGGTGTTGTTTGAGGAACGACTACCTTGGCTTTTATTTTGAAATCATTATTTTCATTTTTACATCAAGGCTAGAAAACAGTGCATAACTTATTATTATTTTTTTTTTGCGGTACGCGGGCCTCTCACTGTTGTGGCCTCTCCCGTTGTGGAGCACAGGCTCCGGACGCGCAGGCTCAGCGGCCATGGCTCACGGGCCCAGCCGCTCCGCGGCATGTGGGATCTTCCCGGACTGGGGCACGAACCCGTGTCCCCTGCATCGGCAGGCGGACTCCCAACCACTGCGCCACCAGGGAAGCCCCATAACTTTTGATTAGTATCACAATAGTATTTAAATATGTAGTTCTGCCTGCAAAATTGTATGCTACACAGGGAGCGAATCCATCCGTCTGTGCCTCCCTCCCTCCATCCATTCAACGTGTACTCAGTGAGCGGATTACATTGCATATGCGCTGGGCATTTGGGATGTGGTGATGGGCAAGCACAGACCCAGTCCCAGCCTTCGACAGGCTTACATTCAGTGGGGGAGACAGATGTTAGTCAAATAAACACAAAAATACATGTATGGTTTTTGAAAAAAAATAAATGTATGGTTTCAAATTATAGTAAGTGCCATGAAAAATAGGCGCATAGTTGTATGAAAGCATATAATAAGGAAAGAGATGTTTAAACTGAGATCTGAAGAATGGCTAGGAATTAACCAGGTGAAAATTGCTGGGAGGTGGGGAGGGAGGGTGAAAAGAACATTCCAGACAAAAAGGAATTTGAGAAATTTGAAGACCAGTGTTTCCAGAGAGCAAGTCTTTGTCTGTGACTTTGGCTGTGCCACTGAATTTGATTGTGTTTTCGGTTTTTTATTTGAAGAATGAAGGTTCTGATACTGGCTCCCTATCATGATAAATAGCAACTGTCCCATCATTAATGAAAAAGCGAGCAGCCATTTGAGTTCTAAAGTGAAAGGTGCTGGAATGGTATAAACCCTGCCAAACCTACATCCCAAGGAGAAAAAAAATGAATACCTTGGCATTCTCCTCAGCTTTAGGCATGCAAGTAGGTAATGAAGATTCTCTAGTGACGTTTCGGTTTGTGGTGAAATCACAATTGAATTTTTCTGCAGTTCAGAACTCGGTTCCTCTAAAGCTGAATCGTGAGCTTCATCTGCTGGCCTCCCATCTGACCAGATGGGTTGAGTCATCACCAGGCCCACACTGGTTAAGCCCATTATACTTTAACATACAGATGAGGATTTTGCTCTTTAAAAGATAATTGCTCAGGAAACCAAAACAATTCACCCCTATTACCTTGTTTAAAAAGAAGCAGTTTCTTTTCTTTTTTTTTATGCTGAGATTTATCTGAATAGACATTTCTAGCCAGATGAGTGATGTATATTGGGCCGGTTGGATTTTGCCAGGAGACCATTTGGAAGGCAGGTCAGAGGCCAGCCTGTGTGCATGCATCCAGGAGGTGACTGAGGCTCTCCTCCTGCGAACTGCAGATTATCACACACAGTCGAGGGCCTGGTTGATTTGGGGCCAGGTGAGTAAGTCGCGGAAATGAGCCCCGATGCAAATGAAAACAGGTGTGCGTTTCACCAAGGAGGCGCCTCTAGGGTGGAAAAAGGGCTGAATTCAGCTGGTAGAGGCTCACCTTTCTGTCTGTGATGGGGGCCAGCAGGGCCCATGGAGGTGGCCCCGGGTGATGTCAGTATCACCCTGATTCTGCCGTGGGAGTAATCAGGCAAGGCCGCCAGCTCCCTCAGCTGGAAACAGTTACTCCCCATCTGGGTTGAATTACCCTCATGAAATGCAGCTCTGAGCCGGCCCTCCCTGCCCACTGGAGGGAGAGATCCATCGCCCACGAGTGTGTGCTCGCCCCTGTAAGCAAGCAGAGATGTGGGCCACGGCTACTTCAATCTCTGCACCTCAGCCTCCCAGCCAATGAACTCCGGGAGCTTTTGGCCAAGTGAATCAAGGGCAGGAAACAGGCTAATCACAGATGTGAAGGGAGATAAAACCATGGCTCTTTTGAACCCAGAAACAGCCATTAACCCAGGGTAATAGCACAAGGTATGTTTTTGTTTCTTTTTCCTAACCATGTTTGCCTTCTAGTTTCTATCAGATAATAAATAGTTCAGTTGACTATAAAGATTTGGGGCTTTAAAAATAATTTTCCTTGATGGCTAGGTTGGGAAATGAGAAACCACCCTTCTGTGGGTTGCTGTAGCTCAGGCTGATTTTTGGAGTGGTCTGGGTGCTGGATTAGGTTTATGCTAAACTAAGCCCAGAGGCTGTCTCAGTACTGTCACTCGGCATGGGCTCACCATCACAAATTTGTGGGCATCTCCCTCTGACTTATGGCACTGTGGGAACTGATTTCTACCTTGTACTTAGAGTACTACCGTGTAAGAATATCTTGAACAGGAAATCTTTCCTTCCGTTCGCGGTGTGGCTCCGAGTGAGCTCTGGAGTCATGTGGGCATTCAAATCTTAGCTTCACCCTGACTGGCTGTAGGGACTTAGACAAGTTACTGCTTTAACTCTGTTTCCTCATCTGTAAAATGGGGATAGTGGCAATTATCTTGTTTTGAGAATTAAGTAATATTATAAATGTACTTTTGCTTGTGGCTGGCTGCGGGAGCCGGGCCTATTGCCATTGTCCGTGCTGCTGGTTGGGATGGGTCATTTTCTCTCTCTCTCAAGATTTAAGTTCAAGGGGCAAGGATCAGGAAAAAGGAAGCCCATTTCAGCTTCTAGCCTAAGAGGTGTTCTCTGTGCAGCTATGACCAAGTTTTTTGCTGGGTTATTATAGCCTGCCTGGTCATCAATGGCTGAGTATTTGATTTTTATGTGTCTAGTGGTGTTTGTGTAGACAGCTCATCTGCCAAGTCCCCAGAGGGGAGGAGGGTGAGTGGCATCTTGAGTTTCAGCTCTATAACCATACATTTAAGAACTGTTCCACTCAGTACTCAATTTGGCGTCTGATAATCAGGAATGCTTCTTTCCACCTGGTAGTTTTCACTGTTTGGCAACGGTGGCAGAGAAAAAGCTATGTGTTCATCAAATCCATTTTCATGTGCCTCCTCTGGGCACATGGGAAATTATGCTTCCCAACCCCTTGATGTTTAGAGGGGCCCTCGTGACTAGTTGAGGCCAATGAAATGTGACATGTCACTGCCTGGCTGAGATAGGGAAAAACTCCTTTATGATACTGTAGCTTCTCTTCCTCTACCGTAGTGAGTGTGGAGGGCTCACGTTCCAGCTACAAAATAGTGGGGATTCTATCTGCCTGGAACCCCAGGTCATGCCTTGGAGGGGAGCTGCTCTTGAGAGCTGACAGACACTCAGAGAGGACTTTGTGAGAAATGAACCTTGGTTGGGTTAAGTCACTGAGATTTTTGTTACTGCAGCAGAATCTAGCCTATTCTGACTGACACAGCAATCTGTTTACTTGCTAACATTAGTTGTACTACTTACCTGGCCCTGTGGCACCCACTCTTTTTCATACCTAGGAATTCTTCAGCTGAAAGGTAGGATACCTCATAACCAGTTCCTGACTGCTCACTGCTGATTCCACTGAAGGATTTTCAGGAACTAAGTGGAGGGTAGTAAATATTCTACTGCTAGGCCTTGCTTTAAAACAAAAAAGGAAGAAAAGGGAATGTATTTCAGAATATATTTCAGACACGTCTGCTTAATTTTGTGTCAATGGCTGAATTTTCCTAACTCTGGTTGTGACAAATACCTGAAGCCCTCCTGTCAGAGGATTTAGCTTCTGTGGGGTCATGGGTAATCTCATTAAAGAGATTTTGATGATTGAAACCACCGCATCAAGCAGTGTAAACACTAGAATCCCGCCTGCCTTCTTTCCTCACTAGTTTAGAAGAAACCCCACTGCTTTTGAAAAACAAATTGTTCTCCAGCCCTGCCACTTCCTTTCATCATAAGGGAAACTTGGGGGAAAGTATTTATGATCACAGAAAATGGAAATAGAAAGCTATTACAATTTTCTCAGCTTAAAACTGTATTAGTCTGCAAGGGTTGCCATATCAAGATACCACCGACTGGGTGGCTTAAACTGTAGAAATATATTTTCTCACAGTTCTGAAGGCCGTAAGTCCAAGATCAAGGTGCTGTCAGGTTTGGTGTCTGGTGAGGCTTGTAGATGCCGCCTTCTTGCTATGTCCTCACATGGCTTTTTCTCTGTGCTCGTGTGGAGCGAGAGATCTCTGGTGTCTCTCCTTCTTACAAGGACACCAGCCCTATCAGATGAGGCTCCACCCTCAGGACCTCATTTAATTTTTATTACTTCCTGATAGGCCCAGTTGTAACCAAGCAAGGGCTCATGTGCCCTTAGCACAGAAAGCTGAACGTGGCAGTGGGTGTTTACAGCAAAGTAAGGGCTTATTGCAGGGTGTCAATCAAGGGAGTGGGAGACAAGCCTCAGGTCCACTCCAACTTGGTCTTTGAGTTTGGGGTGTTTTTAAAGGGGAAGAACAAAGAAGCTGAAATTAATCATTGTCTTGTGACATTTCTGTGACATTTATTTATTTTTAATTGAAGTATAGTCAATTTATAACGTTGTGTTAATTTCTGGTGTACAGCAAACTGATTCCATATATATATTTGTATTTCAGATTTTTCATTATATTACAAGATATTGAATATAGTTCCCTGTGCTATATAGTAGGACCTTATTGTTTATTTTATATATAGTGGTTTGTATCTGCTAATCCCAAACTCCTAATTTATCCCTCCCCACCCCTTTCCCCTTTGGAGGCCATAAATCTGTTTTCTATGTCTGTGACATTTCTTAATCATAGTTTCGGCAGTCAGGATGTCTTCAGTTTATAGTTCTCTGGCCAGGTGGTCCACGGCTTGGGGGCCCTGTTAGCTCATCGTGCCCTGGAGAAACCATCTACGTTTGTACCTTAATGATGATATCTGCAACAGCAATTTTAGTCATCTGACTCTGGTTGATTAGTGCTCACTTAGCACAGGATTGAGGTCAGAGGGGACAAGAAAGGGAATAAAGTTTTGGATGGAGAGATTAATCATAAACTTGATAAGAGAACTCAGTTTGAGGGGGACTCAGTTTCACCATCTCCAAATAGTCCCATTGGGGTTAGGGCTTCCACATATGAATTTTGGGAGGACAAAATTCAGTCTTTAACAGAACTGATTTGAGTAACCAAACTTTAATAATTAGGTTGCTTGTCTTCTGTCGCTTTAGTGGCTTTAGATGCTGTGTGTAATGTGGGGACACTGAGGAGAACAGGAAGGTATCTTGGTGTCTGGAAACTGCCTGACACATCAGGGAGGTTAGCCTCACCTGTGTGAAGGAGGTATTTCCTCCCCCCGCCCACCTTCCAAAGGCTTCCAGTGTTGCCCATGTGTTCTTCAAGTATGGAAGGAGATGACAGCCCTCTCTCACCATCCATTGCTCACACTGTAGTCAGATGAAATTCTCAAATGCAGACCTAAGAAATGTACTCCCCAGCCTGAAATCCTTCAGTGATTTCCCTTTGTCCTCAGGATAAAACACAATCTTTAATACAGCTTGCCCACCATGGTGTCTCCTGTACCTAGCATAATAGCACATACCCACAAATGCTCAGTGAGCAAATCAATGATGCACCCAACACCAGTCTTCAGTATGGGGCATCCCCTGTTGGCTCTGAGGTTAGCAGGCAGCTTGACAATGTTGGGCAAAGGCCCTAAACCCCATGTGGTCTGAGCCTGGGCTCATCAGCTAGTCAACTGACAATCTGTGGGCAGATCGGATAGAAGCACACAGTCTTTGGCTCCATTCAGAAATGTATAGACAGGTGGAGTCCACTCACTGCAAGAGGCTGTCAAGCCATTGCTGATGGGCTCATTGTAGATAAGATTTACAAGAATGGATGGGGTACTTAGTGCCTATACAGGCTGAGTTCTTCTCTGCCCATAAGGTATAATTAACCCAGGCACCACCACTTACCTGGTTAAATACCCAGTCGCAAGTATAACAATTCAAAGGACATAAACAACCTCTAAAATGATGGCAGATGTCACTGTGTCACTGCCTGTAACTTTCTCCTTTAGTTTTGTTTCTGAAAAATAGCATTAAAAGTGTTACGGGTTTAAGATTAAAAAGAAAAATCTGAGAGCTTCTACCCTGAAACATCCTCTTTGAGATTTATATTGGGAGACAAAGCTTTTCTCTTCTAAAGACATTTGTCTGATCTGTTTTGTCCTAGTTACTTAAATACCTTTGGATCTGTTTTCCCATGTAGGAGTAGAGTGTGGGTGGGATTAGGTCTGATTTGGCCTTGATGGGAATGATATGTGCATAAGGGGAGGAGGAAAGATCTCTCCATGGGTGGCTGGAGGCTGGCAGCAAACCCTGAAGTCCCCTTTAACCATCAGCTATCAGACACATCGTGCCTTTTCTCTGTTTGACTGTAAGGTTGTCATGAGACCTCTTATTAAGATGTTTACAAAGTTTTGCTTTTGTACTCTCCTGCTCACATCTGGGGCTTGTGACTCTGGTTCTTAGAGGAGTCTCCTTCCGCTCAGGTAGCTGATCCCAGGGAGTAGGGCACTTGACTTTCTTTTCTGATCCCAACCCTTAGGCTGCCCCAGGCTCCGTCAGCTAAGGGAGCTCTTCCCTCTGGTTACTGGTTACTCTCTTTGTTTTTGTAAATTCTCAAACTTCCTTTTTATGAGCTATTTCTCAGCCCTTTGCAGGTGCCTCGCATTTATTCAGAACTTAAGGAGATCCTTATAAGGGAAGCAGTGTTGACCCCACCTTGGAGGAACAGGGAGAAGGGAGGCCAGTCCACAGAGAGGTGGGATGTAAGATCCAGGTGACCCAGCAGGCAGTTGCAGACCCAGGCAAGGGGCCCAGGGCTAGCCCAGTTCAGTTGTTCATCTCAGCCATTTACTCGTTTCTTTCTCCCCCAAATCACTCTGAAGGTTGTAATTTGGGCTCAACTCTAATCTCCTGTGAGTTCTTCTCTTCTAAAGCTATGTGAGACCTGGGACCCAGAGTTAAATCCAATCAGCTGGAGGCACCTGAGGTACTTATTTGGCTTAGACTTCTGACATGCATATTCATGCCAAATATCAAATAATTTTTTCTGCTCTTTCTTCTTTTTTCCAATCCAATCCAGGTTTTTTCCCAAGACTAGTTCCAGTGTAACTCCCCCCGGCATGGATTTCTTTATTCTTAAGGTCAGGGACCGATTTAGAATTTCATTGTTCTTTTCTGGTTTTAGTGGGGTGATGTAATAATCTCTTGATTCCTCAAGGACAGGGATCATGTCTTCTCTTACTTCTCACTTGCCTGTAATAACTAGAACAATTCTAGACAAATTAGGTGCTCAGTGAGTAAGTCTGCATTTTTTTGTCCTGGGGATAATTTTAATTTGAGAGCAGTTTGGATATAAAAGGGCCAGTTGAAAAATGTGATACAAACTTCAACAGCCGTGGGGCTTATGGGCTGGAGTCATCTGAATCATTCTGACATCTCCGATGCTCTGTTTGCATATCTCTTTCCTACTGGTGAAGATATTAAATTATGGTGAAGGTTTGGGTTTTACCACAAATTCTGTTATGATTTTGTTTTTTTTCGGTATGCGGGCCTCTCACTGTTGTGGCCTCTCCCGTTGCAGAGCACAGGCTCCGGACGCGCAGGCTTATGGGCCACGGCTCACGGGCCCAGCCGCTCCGTGGCATGTGGGATCCTCCCGGAGCGGGACACGAACCCGCGTCCCCTGCATCGGCAGGCGGACTCTCAACCACTGTGCCACCAGGGAAGCCCTCTGTTATGATATTTATTCATTGGAACATTTAAAAGCAGAATTCAGAATAAGCTTCATCCATATTTATTTAAAATACAGATTCTCAGGTTCTATCCCAGACCATCGGAGGCTTGAAATGACCTTTCCAGGTAGACTTATAATGCACATTAAAGTTCAAAAATAAACATTGTTATATGGGATGTTCAATGCTGATTTTTTTTTTTTTTATACAGCAGGTCCTTATTAGTCATCCATTTTACACACATCAGTGTATACATGTCAGTCCCAATCTCCCAATTCATCACACCACAACCCCCCCCCCCACCGCCGCTTCCTCCCTTGATGTCCATACGTTTGGTCTCTACATCTGTGTCTCAGTTTCTGCCCTGCAAACCGGTTCATCTGTACCCTTTTTCTAGGTTCCACATATATGCGTTAACATACGATATTTGTTTTTCTCTTTCTGACTTACTTCACTCTGTATGACACTCTCTAGATCCATCCACGTCTCAACAAATGACCCAATTTCATTCCTTTTTATGGCTGAGTAATATTCCATTGTATATATGTACCACATCTTCTTTATCCATTCGTCTGTCGATGGGCATTTAGGTTGCTTCCATGACCTGGCTATTGTAAATAGTGCTGCAATGAACATTGGGGTGCATGTGTCCTTTTGCATTATGGTTTTCTCTAGGTATATGCTCAGTAGTGGGATTGCTGGATCATAAGGTAATTCTATTTTTAGTTTTTTAAGGAACCTCTGTACTGTTCTCCATGGTGGTGGTATCAATTTACATTCCCACCAACAGTGCAAGAGGGTTCCCTTTTCTCCACACCCTCTCCAGCATTTATTGTTTGTAGATTTTCTGATGATGCCCATTCTAACTGGTGTGAGGTGATACCTCATTGTGGTTTTGATGTGCATTTCTCTAATAATTAGTGATGTTGAGCAGCTTTTCATGTGCTTCTTGGCCACCTGTATGTCTTCTTTGGAGAAGTGTCTATTTAGGTCTTCTGCCCATTTTTGGATTGGGTTGTTTGTTTTTTTAATATCGAGCTGCATGAGCTGTTTATATATTTTGGAGATTAATCCTTTGTCCGTTTATTCGTTGGCAAATATTTTCTCCCATTCTGAGGGTTGTCTTTTCGTTTTCTTTATGGTTTCCTTTGCTGTGCAAAAGCTTTTAAGTTTCATTAGGTGCCATTTGTTTATTTTTGTTTTTATTTCCATTACTCTAGGAGGTGGATCAAAAAAGATCTTGCTGTGATTTATGTCAAAGAGTGTTCTACCTATGTTTTCCTCTAAGAGCTTTATAGTGTCCAATCTTACATTGAGGTCTCTATCCATTTTGAGTTTATTTTTGTGTATGGTGTTAGGGAGTGTTCTAATTTCATTCTTTTATATGTAGCTGTCCAGTTTTCTCAACACCACTTATTGAAGAGACTGTCTTTTCTCCATTGTATATCCCTGCCTCCTTTGTCATAGATTAGTTGACCATAGGTGTGTGGGTTTATCTCTGGGCTTTCTATCCTGTTCCATTGATCTATGTTTCTGTTTTTGTGCCAGTACCATATTGTCTTGATTACTGTAGCTTTGTAATATAGTCTGAAGTCAGGGAGGCTGACTCCTCCAGCTCCATTTTTTTCCCTCAAGACTGCTTTGGCTATTCGGGGTCTTTTGTGTCTCCATACAAATCTTAAGATTTTTTGTTTTAGTTCTGTAAAAAATGCCATTGGTAATTTGATAGGGATTGCATTGAATCTGTAGATTGCTTTGGGTAGTGTAGTCATTTTCACAACATTGATTCTTCCAATCCAAGAACATGGTATATCTCTCCATCTGTTGGTATCATCTTTAATTTCTTTCATCAGTGTCTTATAGTTTTCTGCATTCAGGTCTTTTGTCTCCCTAGGTAGGTTTATTCCCAGGTATTTTATTCTTTTTGTTGCAATGGTAAATGGGAGTGTTTCCTTAATTTCTCTTTCAGATCTTTCATCATTAATGTATAGGAATGCAAGAGATTTCTGTACATTAATTTTGTATCCTGCAGCTTTACCAAATTCATTGATTAGCTCTAGTAGTTTTCTTGTGGCATCTTTAGGATTCTCTATGTATAGTATCATGTCATCTATACATCTCTATGTATAGTATCATGCCAAACAGTGACAGTTTTACTTCTTCTTTTCCAATTTGTATTCATTTTAGTTCTTTTTTTCTCTGATTGCCATGGCTAGGACTTCCAAAACTATGTTGAATAATAGTGGCAAGACTGGGCATCCTTGTCTTATTCCTGATCTTAGAGGAAATGCTTCCACCATTGAGAATGATGTTTGCTGTGGGTTTGTCATATACGGCCTTTATTATGTTGAGATAGTTTCCCGGTATGCCCACTTTCTGGAGCGTTTTTATCATAAATGGTTGTTGAATTTTGTCAAAAGCTTTTTCTGCATCTATTGAGATGATCATATGGTTTTTCTTCTTCAATTTGTTAATATGGTGTATCACATTGATTGATTTGCGTATACTGAAGAATCCTTGCCTCCCTGGAATAAATCCCACTTGGTCTTGGTGTATGATCCTTTTATTGTGTTGTTGGATTCTGTTTGCTAGTATGTTGTTGAGGATTTTTGCATCTATATTCATGAGTGATATTGGTCTGTAATTTTCTTTTTTTGTAGTACCTTTGTCTGGTTTTGGTATCAGGGTGATGGTGGCCTCAGAGAATGAGTTTGGGAGTGTTCCTTCCTCTGCAATTTTTGGAAGAGTTTGAGTAGGATGGGTGTTAGCTCTTCTCTAAATGTTTGATAGAATTCACCTGTGAAGCCATAGGGTCCTGGACTTTGTTGGAAAGTTTTTCATCACAGTTTCAATTTCATTACTTGTGATTGGTCTGTTCATATTTTCTATTTGTTTCTGGTTCAGTCTTGGGAGGTTATACCCTTCTAAGAATTTGTCTTTTTTTTCTAGGTTGTCCATTTTATTGGCATACAATTGCTTGTAGTAATCTCTTAGGATGCTTTGTATTTCTGTGGTGTCTGTTGTAACTTCTCCTTTTTCATTTCTAATTTTATTGATTTGAGTCCTCTCCCTCTTTTTCTTGATGAGTCTGGCTAATGGTTTATCAATTTTGTTTATCTTCTCAAACAACCAGCGTTTACTTTTATTGATCTTTGCTATTGTTTTCTTTGTTTCTTTTTCATTTATTTCTGCTCTGATCTTTATGATTTCTTTCCTTCTGGTAACTTTGGGTTTTGTTTATTCTTCTTTCTCTACTTCCTTGAGGTGTAAGGTTAGATTATTTATTTGAGATTTTTCTTGTTTCTTGAGGTAGGCTTGTATAGCTATAGACTTCCCTCTTAGAACTGCTTTTGCTGCATCCCATAGGTTTTGGATTGTTGTGTTTTCATTGTCATTTGTCTTTAGGTATTTTTTTCATTTCCTCTTTGATTTCTTCAGTGATCTCTTGGTTATCTAGTAATGTATTGTTTCACCTCCATGTGTTTTTGTTTTCTACGTTTTTTTCCCTGTAATTCATTTCTAATCTCATACTGTTGTGGTCAGAAAAGATGCTTGCTATGATTTCAATTTTCTTAAATTTACTGAGGCTTGATTTGTGACCCAAGATGTGATCTATCCTGGAGAACGTTCCGTGCACACTTGGGAAGAAAGTGTAATCTGCTGTTTTTGGATGGAATGTCCTATAAATATCAATTAAATCTATCTGGTCTATTGTGTCATTTAGAACTTCTGTTTCCATATTTATTTTCATTTTGGATGATCTGTCCATTGGTGTAATGAGGTGTTAAAGTCCCCCAGTATTACTGTGTTACTGTCGATTTCCTCTTTTAGAGCTGTTAGCAGGTGCCTTATATATTGAGGTGCTCCTATGTTGGGTGCATATATATTTATAACTGTTATATCTTCTTCTTGGATTGATCCCCTGATCATTATGTGGTGTCCTTCCTTGCCTCTTGTAACATTCTTTATTTTAAAGTCTATTTTATCTGATATGAGTATTGCTACTCCAGCTTTCTTTTATTTACATTTTCATGGAATATCTTTTTCCATCTCCTCACTTTCAGTCTGAATGTCTTCCTAGGTCTGAAGTGGGTCTCTTGTAGACAACATATATATGGGTCTTGTTTTTGTATCCATTCAGCAAGCCTGTGTCTTTTGGTTGGAGCATTTAATCCATTCACGCTTAGGGTAATTATTGATATGTGTGTGCCTATGACCATTTTCTTAATTGTTTTGGGTTTGTTTTTGTAGGCCCTTTTCTACTCTTGTGTTTCCCACTTAGAGACGTTCCTTTAGCATTTGTTGTAGAGCTGGTTTGGTGAAGTCTCTTAGCTTTTGCTTGTCTGTAAAGCTTTTGATTTCTCCATAAAATCCGGATGAGATCCTTGCCGGGTAGAGTAATCTTGGTTATAGGTTCTCCCTTTCATCACTTTAAATATATCATGCCACTCCCTTCTGGCTTGTAGAGTTTCTGCTGAGAAATCAGCTGTTAACCTTATGGGAGTTACCTTGTATGTTATTTGTCGGTTTTCCCTTGCTGCTTTTAATAATTTTTCTTTGTCATTAACTTTTGCTAGTTGGATTACTATGTGTCTCGGGCGTGTTTCTCCTCGGGTTTATCCTCTATGTGACTCTCTGCACTTCCTGGACTTGGGTGGCTATTTCCTTTCCCATGTTAGGGAAGTTTTTGACTATAATCTCTTCAAATATTTTCTCTGGTACTTTCTCTCTTCTCCTTCTGGGACCCCTATAATGCAAATGTTGTTGCACTTAATGTTGTCCCAGAGGTCTCTTAGGCTGTCTTCATTTCTTTTCCTTCTTTTGTCTTTATTCTGTTCCACAGCAGTGAATTCCACCATTCTGTCTTCCAGGTCACTTATCCGTTCTTCTGCCTCAGTTATTCTGCTATTGATTCCTTCTAATGTAGTTTTCATTTCAGTTATTGTATTGTTCATCTCTGTTTGTTTGTTCTTTATTCTTCTAGATCTTTATTAAACATTTCTTGCATCTTCTCGATCTTTGCCTCCATTCTTTTTCCGACGTCCTGGATCATCTTCACTATCATTATTCTGACTTCTTTTTCTGGAAGGTTGCCTATCTCCACTTCATTTAGTTGTTTTTCTGGGGTTTTATCTTGTTCCTTCATCTGGTACATAGCCCTCTGCCTTTTCATGTTGTCTGTCTTTCTGTGTTTGTGGTTTTTGTTCCACAGGCTGCAGGACTGTAGTTCTTCTTGCTTCTGCTGTCTGCTCTCTGGTGGATGAGGCTATCTAAGAGGCTTATGCAAGTTTACTGATGGGAGGGACTGGTGGTGGGAGAGCTGACTGTTGCTGTGGTGGGCGGAGCTCAGTAAAACCTTAATCCAGCTTGACTGCTGATGGATTCCCTCCCTGTGGGTTGTTTGGCCTGAGGCAACCGAACACTGGAGCCTACCTGGGCTCTTTGGTGGAGCTAATGGTGGACTCTGGGAGGACTCATGCCAAGGAGTACTTCCCAGAACTTCTGCTGCCAGTGTCCTTGTCCCCATGGTGAGCCACAGCCATACCCCGCCTCTGCAGGAGACCCTCCAACACTAGCAGGTAGGTCTGGTTCAGTCTCCCCTGGGGTCACTGCTCCTTCCCCTGGGTCCCGATGCGCACACCACTTCGTGTGTGCCCTCCAAATGTGGAGTCTCTGATTCCCCCAGTCCTGTCGAAGTCCTGCATCAAATCCCAGTAGACTTCAAAGTCTGATTCTCTAGGAATTCCTCCTCCAGTTGCTGGTCCCCCATGTTGGGAAGCCTGACGTGGGGCTCAGAACCTTCACTCCAGTGGGTGCACTTCTGTGGTATAAGCGTTCTCCAGTCTGTGAGTCACCCACCCAGCAGTTATGGGACTTGATTTCACTCTGATTGCACCCCTCCTACCGTCTCACTGTGGCTTCTCCTTTGTCCTTGGACGTGGGGTATCTTTTTTGGTGTGTTCTAGTGTCCTCCTGTTGATGATTGTCCAGCAGCTAGTTGTGATCCTGGTGCTCTCACAAGAGGGAGTGAGATCTCGTCTTTCTACTCCGCCATCTTGGGTCCAATCTGTCTCATTGCTGATTAAAAAATATAATTATGACATGATGTCAAAGTATACTCCCAGACAATTTTAAATGGAGGATTCAGGAAGATAAGATATCTAGGTGACCCAGATGTTTTATTTTGAAATGTGTAATGCATCTTATATGCTAGGCCAGCTCATTTATATGGTCTCATGATTCTTCACCTCATAGCACCTTCTGGGTGCATCACACAGAATATTTGTTTGAATCTTTAAACCAATATCATCATCTCCAGAGTAAGTGTTCAGAGTCATACTGGAGGGCTTTGGAATTGCTAAAATGGGATTTCAGTCTGGCTGAGAAGCTTCTTGGATTTTACAAGGTGCTTTCCTTTTTGTTTTTCGTTTCCAGCTTAGGTTATCTTTAAATTTTTATGATGGAAATATCATTAAGAACTGCCCCTTTCTTACAGCTGTTGGAAATAGCTAATTAGGGTTGGTGTGGGTTGGTAGCTTATTAGCACCCTTGGATTAGATAGCTGCAAAGGTCAGGGCAGACTAGGTGCTATCACAGGGTCAGAGTGTGAATGGCAGCTGGTCAAGAAAGATAAATATGACAAGGTGGGGAACAAAGCAAGGTTAGTATTACAAGAAATGTCACCCAGATAATAATGGAACTTAACCAATAAAAAATCACTTAAATCATGACCTAGCCCAAAAGGAAAATAAACTTTACACTTCCAGAATTTATTGCAGCACTGTGATTATTTGGCCATTAAAATGTCACTTGCAGGATGAAATAATTGAGGATGCTGACTTCAATATGAAATAGTTTTTTAATTCTTCTCAAAATATTCTGAGCATTATCGAATGACCAGTTTAGGTCTCTGGAGAAATAATCATGACTTAAGGCCTCTTTGAAATGTAGACCAACCTCCCTACCTCTCCCTCCCTCCCTCCCTCTCTCCCTCTCTCTCTCTCTCTCTCTCACGCGTCCCAAGCTCATGAATAATTTTCTTAGCAATCATTTGAGGAACGATCCTAATGAGGACTTAAACTTCCAGTTCTGTACCTAATGCTGATTATTACTTGTGACAGTATATCTCTAATGCAGTTCTATATGGAAAGATGGCCTTATTCCAGGAAGATGGCCCCCATGAACCTTTGGAATTCCATCTTCCATTTTATCACTTCACTGCTTCTTGAGATAGAATACTGCAGACATTCAGATCAAGATATCATATGGCCAGCAGCCTGAGCCATGCAGTCTTATTCAACTTTCATTAAAATACCTATGACAGCACAGAAAACAAAGACATGGAAAATGTGGAAATTTACAATGATGACTAAAAGGAATACTGATGGACAACAAATGCCAGAATCTTGGAGGAGTCCCTCCTCATTACATAAAAGGCAAATGGAGTAGATTTAAGGAATGCCTTATGGTACACCCAGGTTTCAGATCATGCAAGATTGACAACTGAAAAATGTAAGGAGATAATATGCTCTACTCTCCTTAGACAGAGACCCAGGGATTGTACCCACCAGAAAATAGGGTAGTTGCCTGACCTTCCAGGTGTTGACCCGTTAAGTGACCAAATTACCTTTTCCCATTACTTCCCCAGCCCACTACCTCACTTTTCTGCATGCATTATAGAAAGCAATCCCGGACAACAATGAGAAGGAATGAGGAATATGCTGTTGATTAGAGGTTGTCTATATTTTGATAGGTGCATTGTCTTATTGTAGTTTGGGGTCCTCTAGAAGCAGACATTGAGACAATAAAGCAAATTATTTACTTTGGAAGTGATCACAGGAAAGTGTGGTAGGGGAGTTAGTGACACAGGAAGAGAGGGCAGTAAATAAAGGTTCTTATCATGCAAGTCAGCACTGTGGGTGACTGGAGTCACAGCCCACCTAAAGAGATGAAGGAGCTGAATATTTATGCTCACATTCGTATCAGTTATTAGTTAAAAGTGGCTCCTGAGGGCATGGTGCCATTTCCCTGGTACATCTGGGTGCTGTGCATAGGAGTAGAGTTGTTCTGTAGGCCAGAGAAAACCCCTAGGCAAATAAATCTAGGTGCTGACAGGTAGACAGCTGATGTGCTCAGAAGTACTAAGGATGAGGGAGTCCGGGCAGGCCACTGACAGCATCTACTACAGTCCAGACTTTGCACTACTCACAACCCCTCTGCCCTGTGTTAGGTTACTCTACCCGGTCATTGATTCTTCAAAGTCACAAAGAAAGAGCAAAAGAACCTACAACAGGGAGACTGGTGGGCCAAGTTCTCACTGTCTGCTGCTGCAGTTTGTCCTAAGATGTTCATCCACCATCTCCTTTCTCTTCCACTCTTTGTAGAGGCTCCTCCTCCTTGGCCAGCATTTCTGCAGGTTTAGGTGGCTTGCCTGATGGAGTAACCCAGAGTTTTATCTTTGAGAGAGGTCTAGGTCCCAGGTTATGATAGATTTCTTCTGTGCAACCCTTGTGACCTGGTGGGTCTGATAATATCTGACTCACAAAAGGCGGTGCTGGTTGCACGGTCCCTTGATGTCCTATGCTCAGGTGCTCAGCCATCCCATGGGCCCAGAAGCATTGAGGAGCTGCTTTCTGCACAGTGAAGAGCCTTCTGCTGCAGATGCCATGGACTAGCTCCAGACCTCAAGGGGAGGTGATTGTGATTCTCCTGTTGAGGGTTGTCAAAGACCCTACAGACTTGAGCACCATAGGATCCTCTGGTCATAGAGCCTAAGCACTAGGATTGCTTGTACCACACCTGGGCCAGCTGCAGAGTTCTCTCTTGCTCCAGGCCCACTGTATACATTTGCTTGGGCTGCTATAACCAAATACCACAGACTGTGTGGCTTAAACAATAGAAATTTATTACCTCACAGTTCTGGAGACAACAGGTCTAGATCAAGGTGTCGGCAGGTTTGGTTTCTTCTCAGGTCTCTCTCCTAGGATTGCCGATGGCTGCCTCCTTGCTGTGTTCTCACATAGACTTGCCCCTGTGTGTGTGCCCCTGGTGTCTCTTTGTATGTCCAAATTTCCTCTTCTTATAAGGGTATCAGTCAGGACCCACCCTAGTCATCTCACTCTAACTCAATCACCTCTTTAAAGGCCCTATCTCCAAATATAGTTGCATTCTGAGGTACTGGAAGTTAGGGCTTCAGTATACCAGTTCAGGGGGACACAAGGCAGCCCATAACACCCACTCAAAACTGACAGCCTTCTGACTCAGTAATAAATGGATTGGAGGAGCATTCAAGTGTGATAGATGCAATCTTCAAAATTTGAAAAATTCTACCGAGTAGTGTGCCACTTTCTTGGTGGTAGAGGTACAAAGTACACTAATTTGCTTCTCCTTGAAGTGACCTGGAAGGTCCCAGACCACTACTACTGGACCCCTGAAAACTTTACTGATCAAGGCAAAGCCCTTGACTGTTTGTGAGGTTCTTGTCGTCTCTCTAATACATGTGTGCCTGACTCTTGCATCCAGAGTACTTAGCACTTCCTGCTCCCCAGGCATGATCAAATGATGTCATCGGTACAGTGAAACACCCAGACCTTGAACAGAATACTCAGACGATCAAGATCCTGTTAAATTCTGTTGTGACATAGAGCAGGGAGGTTAACATAGCCCTGAGGATATGGCGGTGAATGTATATTTCTGTCTGTTCCAAGTGACAGCAACTGCTTTGATCCTCCTTTCTCATGGGGGTTGAAAAGAACACATTTTCCAATTCAACAGCCTTATACCAAGTGCCAGAGGCCATGTTGATCTGTTGTAGTAAATAAGGATACTGCATCTGAAACAGCAGCTCTGGTTGGTATTAGTGCTTGGTTAAGTTTATGGTAATCTACCACCAGCAGCATGATCCAATTGGCTTTTTCTAGGGGACAGACTGGTGAACTAAATGGGAATATGATGCCTACCATCCTAGCCTCCTGAAGTCTTTGAGGGTCTTGGAGGGTGGCCCTAATCTCTGCCATTCTGCCTATCATGGAACACTGCTTCTGATTTTCTTGTCAGTGGTAGACGGGGGCAATTTTAAGGTTTTCACCTGCTTTTCCTGCAATGTATCAGTCGGGATCTAGTCAGGAGACAAATTCTACACAAGTTATTTTAACAAAGAGAATTTAATATAAAGGATTATTAAGTAGTTATTGAAAAATTAGAAAGGCAAAGAGAGAACACTAAGGTATCCCAGAAACTGCAGATAGCAGCTACCATTCTTATGGCTGGGCGAATGGAAAGAAGTTGGAATTTGTCACTTAGAAGCTTGGACTAGGAGCTGAAACTCAGATCTTTGAAAGGGGCCACTTCTCATCTTGTGCTGATGGCTCTGAGTTGAAAGGAGGGGCCCATGGCCTATGTCAAGAACTCTGAGGAAGCCCTGGCCAAGCTGGTACTGGGGTTTCTGAGGGCCACTATGAGACTCTTCCTGCACGTGTTGGAAAAACTGCAAACTGGATTCAATGGCTGTGACTGCAACAAACTGCCAACGCCAGGGTGAGGAATGAGACTAAGGTGTTGCTGACAGGAACATGAAGCAAATAGGAAGCACAAGTCTCCTTATCCTGCTAGTATCCCCTACTGGCAGAGCTGAATGTAGAGCTGACTGGCAAAGCAGAAAGGTGGTTTGCAGAGGCCCAGTCCCAGCATCACAGAGGAGGACATAGGAAGGGGGGTGGGGTTGAAGTTGAGAGACAACAGCTTAATAACTAGCAGAGGGCTCTTATTCCACAGGTCAGGCCACCAGTATGAGCGTCTACCAGCGAATATTCATCTAGCTTATGCACTCAAGAACAGGGAAGTGACCACAGGGAAGGTCTGCCAACACACTGGAACTATAAGGTAAGCTTGACCCCAGACCGCACTTACCACCTGGCCTCGAATGCCCCGTCTATAGCATGGGGGCCCTGATGGTATTCTGAGGGTCTAAGTGTTAGTGTCAACCCATATCCTGTACCCAGTAGCTCTTGAAGAATCCTGGATATTCTTCTTTCTCTGGTGTACAATTACTCAGGTGAATGGCTCTGTTGCTTTGGAAGGGACTGGTAGAATCACGCCTGTGGACACTAGCTGTGGCATTGCCGAGTTCTCCACAAGGGGACCCAGCCACTCCTTCAATTGATTGGTTCTGGATCTCCTGAGAATTGGCTCAGGTCTGGAAACTGAGTGAATGATTATAATTTTCCACTGGGGTAGCTGACAAGCAATACAGTTGTTGTCTGGCCATCTGTCTTGTCCTCAGGAACACCATGGCAGCCCAAGGTGCCATTGTGACCTTGTCTCCATAATGATAATTATGACCCACCATTTCATCTGATGGCTAAGTTCTGCTGCCTGGCCTCTGTTCTTCTGGAATCTCATCATCCCCACTGGTGCTAGGAGGTCCAGTGGTGGCTTTCCTGTTTAGGCTAGCATTGACAGTATGAGATGCTAGAGATAATGCTGAGCCCCTTCAACCTATATCCCATCCCAGTTCATGACGAGAGAGTCAATTAAATTTTGGTTTTTTTTGGCTGCGTTGGGTCTTTGTTGCTGGGCACAGGCTTTCTCTAGTTGCGGTGAGCGGGGGCTACACTTCGTTGTGGTGCTCGGGTTTCTCATTTGCAGTGGCTTCTCTTGTTGCGGAGCATGGGCTCTAGGTATGCACGCTTCAGTAGTTGCAGCACACCTGCTCAGTAGTTGTGGCCCCCGGGCTCTAGAGCGCAGGCTCAGTAGTTGTGGCACACGGGCTTAGTTGCTCCATGGCATGTGGGATCTTCCCGGACCAAGGATTGAACCTGTGTCCTCTGCATTGGCAGGTGGGTTCTTAACCACTGCACCACCAGGGAAGTCCCCGAGAGGGTCTATTAATTGATGACATTGTATGTTATCACCACCCCACTCATCATAATGCCTGGATTCAAATCTTGGTTCTGCTAGTTACTTGTAGTATGCCCTTTGGCAAGTTACTCAGTATTATCAGTTTCTTTGCCTGTAAAATGGGAATAAAAGTACTTACCTTTGGGCCATTGGTTGGATTCAATGGGTTAACATGTAAATTGCTTAGAATAGTGCCTTACATATAAGCCTTTACAGAATATTAGCTATTATTAAAGTACAAAAAATCTTGTTAAAGTAAAGAAATTCATGAGAATTGTAACCATTTTTGTTCAACGTCATTCTGGAAATTATAAAAAGCAATTAGACATAAAAAATTAAGTGGGACCCAATATTGGAGAAGAAGAGATAAAATTATTATTATTTATGGATTATAAAATTGACCACCTAGAAAAATCCAAGAATATCAATGAAAAACTCTTCAGAATTAATGAGAGAATACAAAATCAGTAGGATTTTTTTGTTTTATGTTTCTTTTTTTTTACCTTAAAAATAGCCATCCAAAATATAAAATAATTAGGGGGTAAATCCTTATAAAGGTCACAGTACTTGCATAAAGGAAACTGGGAAACTTTAAAAGCAGCTAGACAATATATAAAATAGATAACCAACAAGGACCTACTGTATAGCACTGGGAACTATACTCAAATTCTGTAATAACCTATATGGGAAAATAATCTGAAAAAGAATATATATATCTGTATATCTTAATCACTTTGCTGTATACCTGAAACTAACACAACGTTGTAAATCAGCTATACTTCAATAAAAAATAAAATAAAAGCAGCTAGACAAATGGGGAACTGTTTCTGGATGATAATTCTCACTATTGTAGAGATATCAATTCTCCCAAAATTAATTATAAATTAATTACACAACTCCAATAAACTTCCAAACATTGTTATTATTTTTTAACATCTTTATTGGAGTATAATTGCTTTACAATGGTGTGTTACTTTCTGCTTTATAACAAAGTGAATCAGCTATACGTATACATATAACCCCATATCCCCTCCCTCTTGCGTCTCCCTCCCACCCTCCCTATCCCATCCCTCTAGGGGGACACAAAGCAGCGAGCTGATCTTCCTGTGCTATGGGCTGCTTCCCCCTAGCTATCTAGTTTACATTTGGTAGTATATATATGTCACAAACATTATTTTTTAACTTAAGAATGAGTGCAGTTTATCTGGGAGAATAAACAATGAGAACAATAATAACACGTGTTAAAATAAGAATAATGGGGTATCTACCGCCACCAAATGTCAAAACACATTTATAAAGTCAGATAGTTCAAGCACTTTAACTGGTATATAAATAAACAAAAAGAAAAAAAATAGAAAAGCTTTGAAAGCCTATAAATAGGTCTTACATATATATTCAAAAATTAGTATGTAACAAAGCTTTCCATTTCAAGTTAGAGAGGAAAAGGTAGCCAGTGTCATAGATGACTTTTCAGCAACTGTCTAATCACCTGGGAAACAATCAAGTTACCTTCCCTAACTCATTATTTACCCTAAAGTAAATTCTTAAAAAGATTTTTTGGGCTTCCCTGGTGGTGCAGTGGTTGAGAGTCCGCCTGCCGATGCAGGGAACATGGGTTCGTGCCCCGGTCTGGGAAGATCCCACATGCCGTGGAGCAGCTGGGCCCATGAGCCATGGCCGCTGAGCCTGCGTGTCCGGAGCCTGTGCTCCGCAACGGGAGAGGCCACAACAGTGAGAGGCCCGTGTACCGCAAAAGAAAAAAATATATTTTTTTATCAAAGTATAGTTGATTTACATTATTGTGTTAGTTCCAAAATAAATGCTTAACTGATAACAAAAATGAATCATAGAAACGAAACTATAAGAAAAATAAAACTGGATAAATATTACATAACCTTGGGGTAGAGAAGGGGAAGGACTATGTAAGGTAGAAAAGAAAGGACAGGCAAGAATAATAGATTTAAATACACAAAAGTTAGAAAATTTTGGTGTCGTAAAACATAATTAACAAAACAGAAAATCAGGAAACGTTTATAAAGCAAATGCTAGACAAAACGTTGATTTTATTTAAAAAGAAGAGCTCTTACAAATGTGTGGGAAAGATATAAATAGTTCAGTATAAAAATGGCAAATAGCCTAGATGGACAAGTCACAAGAGAAAAAATATTAATTGTATATACAAGTATATGCATGTGTTTAAGAATCAAAAAATGGAAGTAAAAGCAATGAAACAGTATTAACATTTTTTCTTTTTGGTATCACATCAGCAAATTATCATTTAAAAATGATAATATCCAGTGATGGTGAGGGTGTTGGCAAAACAGGCTCTTCCATACCTAATCTGGAGACAGTTAACAGCTGCATCATTTCTGGAGGTAATTTTGATACTATGACTAAAAGCTTTAAAAGTATGCCTATGGGGCTTCCCTGGTTGCGCAGTGGTTGAGAGTCCGCCTGCCGATGCAGGGGACACGGGTTCGTACCCCGTTCCGGGAAGATCCCACATGCCATGGAGCGGCTGGGCCCGTGAGCCATGGCTGCTGAGCCTGCGCGTCTGGAGCCTGTGCTCCGCAACGGAAGAGGCCACAGCAGTGAGAGGCCCGCGTACCGCAAAAAAAAAAAAAAAAAAAAAAAAAGTATGCCTATGGCCTCCATCCTAAAGAAATCAGCAGTGTTATAGCAAAATATATATGAAAAAAAAAATGCTCCCTGTAGAATTTTTACAAAAGTGAAACAACCTAATATAAAAATATAGTGGATTTATTAAGTCATGGTACATCCATGTGCTAGGATACTATACAGCCATTAATGATCAAATTTACCATATCAGAAGAATGTTTACAATAACTTGCTAAGTGACAAAAGTAATGTATAAAATAAATTTGTATTATGTCATCAGTTTTGTAAAAAATATGCACATATATGTACGTATGTGCAAAGAAAAAAGCCTAGAAAGATGTGAACAACAGTTACCTCTGGGAATGGAATAATGGGTAGTTTTTTTCTTCTTACTTTTTATGTTTTCCAAATTTTATGCGTTGAACATATATTAGTTTTATAATTAGAAAAGGAAAAAAAATGAGGAAAAAAATGAAGGAAATCTAAGGGCTCCATGACTCAGCTGACCTCTACTCTCAGGTTCTGGGTTTCAAGTTTACACAGAAGTTCTAGAAAAAAACAGACAAAATAGCAAGTATGTAGTGTAGCCCAATATAGTGGCAACGTGTTATACTATAAGAAGAAAGAGTTTAAAGCCCCATGAGATTCTATGCCACTCTTTTGGAAGGTGGTTTTTATATATAACATTTTGTTACTATTAAGAAATTCATTTTGCTGTCAATTGGATGACTAGTTACCCACCAAAGTTAATATTAATGCATATTTTTATATTATGTGGCTTGCTGGGGAAAAAAGTAAGGAGAACTGCCATTCTACACCCACCTCCCCCCAATTCATTCTAGTGCAAAATAAACCCCAAGAAATAGGATTTAAAGTCCTCTCATTCTTGATCCCATTTGCTTTCTATCTCCAATTCCTTCTTCAATTTTGATGATAATCCAAGGCTACTCAAACTTTCTCACCAAATAAAGACACACTCCTTACCATGAGCTGGCTTTGGCAGTTGGAGCTTTTTATCAGTAGTCTGAATCTCTGGAGAACAACTTAAGCTGGTTGTAGTATTTCATCACTACTGTTCAATATCAGTGACTGGTAGGCCTCACAGTAGATGGTGTATCCATAATTCATAGCGCCATCTAAATTCGAGAGAGGACACATTGTAATCTCAGAATCCTTATTAGAGAGAAGAGAAATAAACATGCTTAAAACAAGTACAGCTGAAGCCATTGTTTCAGTTGGGTTTTATCTTTCCAAGGCATAGAAAAGACTAAATCAGTGACAACAGGTGCTGGTCCTTTCTCCTACAATACAAAGGAGAACAGTGCATGGCTAGTACTGATTATTTCACTCCACGGAGTAAACCAGGATGATTAATATTGTTTTAATCTATGCATCCGGTGAGACCCAAGATATTGATATGTAAAAGCACTTAAACATACACTGTTATGACCCAGAGCTGTCAAGAGCTGTTGTGAATTAGAGCTGGAAATATCCACTTCAGAAGAGGTATGCCCAACAGCCCAGCACTATAAATAGTCCTGAGTGAGCCTGGCTTGTAGCTCAGGTTGGCCCAAGGCCTAAGCTCCTACCAGGGGACTAAGACCTAGAGGAATGAGGCAGAAAAGGAGTCTGGGCATTTGTCTTGCTGACTCCCTTGTCATGATCACTTTCTCAGGAAAAGCCTATTGTCTGTCAATAAGTAGTTCATCTCTCCTCTCCCTCCCTCCCTCCCTCCTTCCCTCCCTAAAAAACAAAACACAAAATCCTCAAACACAAAAATAAGTAAAACAAAGCTTTCCTGGTTACTTTCTGGCATTGGTTACTAAGTACTTGAGATATGCAGCCTACTTATTGGTAACGTTAAATTCATGTTTCAGGAATCTCTGAATGGCTGTGTGGGTAAAATAATATTGTGGGGAAACTGTTATAATGACCACGTACTTCTGACAGTTTTACTGTCTGCTGTCACAGTTTTATTTAACCCTCACTGTCCTCTGCAGAAGGTATTATGATGCCTATGTTATGGATGAGGGAAGTGCAGCTCTGAGAAGGGCAATGTCCAGTGATCTGACTCATTCAAGCTGTCCTGCTAGATGATAGAACAGTGATCTGTCGATGATAAGCAGCTTTAGATCTCCCTCAACTTATATTACTGGTCTCCTTCACTATATGTGATATACTTTCCAAAGAGTTTACTGAGAAATTGTGCTAAGCTCCTCTAGACCACTGCAATTTTCAAACTTTGATCTACCTCCTTTGTATATTGGTGACTGGGTGGCCCAGTTAGTGGGAGGTGTTCTTGAGGTCCAGGCCATGGATGTGACCATCAACACAATGTTAGTCTTTAAATGTAGTTTATATACACATATATCTGGCCTTAATATTAACAGCTGGGTGCCTTGGTCACAATGGGGAGAGATAACAGTAGCTTCTGTGTACTAGCAACCAGGCACTGTGCTAAGCACTTAAAGCTCTTTTAATCCTTTCAACGTTCCTATGGTAGCTACTATATTATCCCCCTTCTAGAAATGAGGAAGCTGAGACCTAGAGAGGTTATGTAATTTGCACAAGGTCCCACAGCTTACAAGTGGCAGAGCTGGGTTCACAGCCAGGCCGTCTGACTGCAGGGTGTATGCTTTCCCCCACCGCACTGGGCCATAAGCCATGAGTCCATGTGGGTGGAGTCATCCCCCAATCACCAAGCCTGCTCCTAGGCTGAGCAGTTCCTAAGCTGGGTTGAGACCTGGGCCAAGGTTGGCTTTCTACCCTTTTTTCTCAGCCCTCTCTTTCCTCCACCTGCCCACTTCTCTCATTCTTCTTTGTTTTTCTAGTTCTTCCCAAGTCCTTGAGACAACCTCGCTTGTACCCATGCCTCCCTTCGCCCAGGTCTCAATTCTGTTTAGGTAAGTCCAGGTGTCGAGCACCACTGACCAATGGTTCCTAAACCTGGATGATCATCAGAATTACTGGAGGAACATAAAAAAAAAAAAAAGAAAGCAAACTCCTAGACTAACAACTTGGGATGCATTAGTAGTTTTTCAGGTAATGCTGATGTTAACTCAGTTTGAGAACAATATCATAGTATGCAATGGTCAGAGTCCTCACTGTGATGGGATTGAAAAAGTTAAAACCTGGCTGAACACAATTTAGTTCATCTGGTTCCCTGAAGGTAAATATTGACCTATAGCACTGGTCTCTTGGCTTAGAGAATAGCTGTGGTTCTGCTTCCATGTGTTCCAAAGGGTCTACTGTAGTGCCCTGACACCTGAAAAACCCCATCCTGGCTTACATTTGGGTGTTTGAAACGAACGCGTTCTTAGCTCCTCCATGATACACTAGCACTGTGAAGGAGAAATGGAACTGGTGATGGTATCTAGGGAATAGCTACTGCAAATGGTGCAGAGCTGTTAGAAATCATAATGTTTATTTAGCTAGCCTTCCAAGAGGCTTCTATAGAAATAGGTAATTAAGCAATTTAAACAATTAAAAAATCAGTTGTTAAAGACAGTTTCCCCCCCGCCTTTTTTTTTTCTTTTTTTACAGTATGCGGGCCTCTCACTGCTGTGGCCTCTCCCGTTGCGGAGCACAGGCTCCGGACGCACAGGCTCAGCGGCCATGGCTCACAGGCCCAGCCTCTCCGTGGCATGTGGGATCCTCCCCAACCGGGGCACGAACCCGTGTCCCCTGCATCGGCAGGCAGACTCTCAACCACTGTGCCACCAGGGAAGCCCCAATTTTTCCCCTTTTTAAATATCTCTAACTTTAGTCAACTTCTTAAAAATTGAAGTATAGTCGATTCACAATGTGTGTTAACTTCTGCTGCACAGCAAAGTGATTCAGTATACATATATATACATTCTGTTTTTAATATTCTTTTCCATTATGATTTATCATTGATATTGAATGTAGTTCCCTGTGCTATACAGTAGGACCTTGTTGTTTATCCATTCTCTATATGACAGCTTGCATCTGCTAACCCGAACCTCCTACTCCATCCCCCCCACCTCCCCTGGCAACCACCAGTCTGTTCTCTATGTCTGTGAGTCTGTTTCTGTTTCATAGATAGGTTCATTTGTGTCATATTTTAGATTCCACATATAAGTGATATCATATCGTGTTTGTCTTTCTCTTTCTGACTTACTTCACTTAGTATGATCATCTCTAGTTGCATCCATGTTTCTGCAAATGGCATTATTTCATTCTTTTTTATGGCTGAGTAGTATTCCATTGTATATATTCACCACATCTTCTTTATCCATTCATCTGTTGATGGACATTTAGGTTGCTTCCCTGTCTTGGCTATTGTGAATAGTACTGCTATGAACATAGGGGTACATGTATCTTTTTGAATTATGGCTTCGTCTGGATATATGCCCAGGAGTGGGATTGCTGGATCGTATGGTAATTCTATTTTTAGTTTTCTGAGGAAACTCCATACTGTTTTCCATAATGGCCGCACCAATTTACATTCCCACCAACAGCATAGGAAGGTTCCCTTTTCTCCACACCCTCTCCAGCATTTGTTTTTTTAAAATTAATTAATTTATTATTTATTTATTTTTGGCTTCATTGGGTCTTCATTGCTGCATGCAGGCTTTCTCTAGTTGTGATGAGCAGGCGCTACTCTTCGTTGCAGTGCGTGGGCTTCTCATTGCAGTGGCTTCTCTTGTTGCAGAGCACGGGGTCTAGGCACGTGGGCTTCAGTAGTTGTGGCTCACGGGCTCAGTAGTTGTGGCTCGCGGGCTGTAGAGCGCAGGCTCAGTAGTTGTGGCGTATGGGCTTAGTTGTCCTGTGGCATGTGGCATCTTCCCAGACCAGGGACTGAACCCACATCCCCTGCACTGGCAGGTGGATTCTTAACCACTGCATCACCAGGGAAGTCCCCCCAGCATTTGTTATTTGTAGAGTTTTTAATGATGGCCATTCTGACCCGTGTGAGGTGGTACCTCATTGTAGTTTTGATTTGCATTTCTCTAATAATTAGTGATGTTGAGGATCTTTTCGTGTGCCTATTGGCCTAAATCTCTAACTTTAGAGACTTCAGAAATTCATCCTGTTTTAAAATAATGTATCTGCCCTCAAAGCCAGGCTTGCTGCTGCTTCTGATAAAGTTAATTCTGCTGATTCCTGGAAGATTTTTTTCAGAGACAAATGGTTTCTCTGAGGCTCCTTTAAGTCTTCATTACTCAGCGCTTGGATGCTGCATTAAGTTTTTTCACTTGATCGGTTGGGCCGTGGTTGCAGACCATGAGGAGTAGAAACTTTATTCATAAGTCAAGAGTGTTGTTGGCACTTTATAAATCTCAGAAGAGGATTACCAGGGTGGTAGTAATGGTATAAATGTCACACTAAATCTTCCATTTTGACTGTGAGAGTTAACAATGCAAGTGCAACAGTCTGAATACGTAAAGAAGCTGGAGATTATCTGCCAAAGGGCAGGTCCTTTCCTAATTACTGATAGAAAAATCATTCCTCTCTGTAGTTAGAAATCTCTCTCTCTCTCTCTCTCTCTCTCTCTCTCTCTCTCTCACACACACACACACACACACACACACACACACACACATACACACACACACAAAGTCAACAATATTCAACCATGTTAAAAAAAAAAAAAGAAGCATCTGTTCTGCTTTCCCTCAAGACACAATAATGGAGAGTGGGCTTGTATTGCAATGGGAAGCATGAAAATTAAACTTTATGAAGAACTTCCTCATAGGGGGGTTGGGAAGCACCAAAGGGTTGTAGTATCCAGTTGATTTAAAAACTGAGAAAAGAATGTGCATCTTGTAGACATTCAAAATATTTGCTAAGTTGTATTCAAAGAAAGATGGCATGGATTTGAAGGGGATCAGAATATTCCTCCCCCAAATATGCCACTCTGGCATGATTATTTTGAGCTGGAGGCAAATGAGAATCAACAGATGCAGAAAGAAACATTCTTAGATCTTCCCTTATCTGACTAAAAGCAGAAATTCCTGAGAAATGGGGACTGCCATAAATCCCCTCTCCCAGAGTAGTTTTATAGCCAGGAAGAAGGCAGAAATTTGGCACTGAAATTGGTCTGCAAACAAACATTACTAAAATAACCTTTCTCTTCCAGTTTCTCCCATATATTTCCTAGGCACTTTCTAACAATTTGCCACTCCAGCCCAAACCTGTTTTTCCTTTGTCTTGTCATGACTGCACAATTTATCATTCTTTGTTAAAAATGTATATCAACTCCCAGGCCCGTCTGTTTTTTTGGGTTTTCACTTTTCTATGAAGTTCTCCATATGCATACGTAATAATAAACCTTTCTCCTGCCTTTTGTCAATCTAATTTGCAGGGTCCCAGGCACTAAACCTAGGGGATAGAGGAAAAAAATTTTTCCCTTCCCCTTTGGATTCATGTGAAAAGAACAACCACAACAGTAAGAATACAATTTTTTTAGTCACAAGGACCCTCTGGGATAGTAATGGTGCCTGTATTTAAATCTCATCTCTGCCATTGATTTGGATGAGTTATGTAATTTTTCTCAACCTTTACTTACACTTTTATGAACTGGTAATAAAATTAATACCTCATAGAGTAGCTATAATGCATGTAAAGTACTTAATATAGTATGAGGCCCCTTTATTTTTTATATATATATATATTTATTTATTTATTTATTTTTCGGTAACGTGTTCTCCATAGTTTGAGGTATGGGCGAGATATGACTACTGTCTTAAATGGCTTGCATGCACTTCTCTCTAAACACAGAAAGAATAAATTGACTAACATCTTGAGATTCCTTTGAGCCCTATGATTCCATAGTCTTGTGTAGACTCTTTAATGATTATTTAGTTTTATGCAGAGGCAAAGGTTGTTTCCTAGATTGTCCAGAAGGGAACTGAGATAGGAGACACTTGCACACAGCTACCTAATCAGATTAGATCACTTGACATTTCTGGATGAGCAATAAGTTGATAAATGAGGAGGGCTGGTCACTGTCATAGTTATTAATGAGATAACCTACCGTCTTGATGGTAATGAATTCTGATGAAGGAAAAGAAATCACCTTTGGGCAAAACCTGCACATGTGCAGTCAACCGCCTGGTTACTGCCTCTACGTTTTCCTGGGCTGGTGTCAAAGAGGGGACTCAAGACTTAAAAACCTGGATAAATGTCGTGCAAAGATGGGCCCTGGAGATATAGTATCTGAGCATGTAGCTTAGGGCAGAACACGTCAGTGTCATGGAACTCATTGCTGGACTGCTTTTTCCTGCCAGCCCTCCGAAACAGGTCAGAATGGCAAAACAAGCATGTGTTTGGCCTTGCCAGGTTTTAGTAGGAAAATTCTGCCACTAAAAGCCCCACCTCTGACAGTTTTTTTGACATGAAGCTTCATGTAATTGGAAAAGGCAGTAAGATTTTCTGCCCATGGAACACCTCTGAACATGATTAATCATGTGACTTAGGAGGTGGTCCTAGCAAACCAATAAGCTTCTAGGTTGCTAAAGACAAAGAAGAAGCCACTAGTATTATCCAACACACATCACAGTCTCCTGGAAAGTTACCCCCGGGGTCAGTAGCTTCATTCTCCTACCTCTAGGCGGGTCTGCTTTCAGACTAGGCCAAATATACAAAATTCAATTCTATTTCTTAGTCACCTTCCCTGATAGCCAAATAAAAGCAGGTGCTGAGTTTAGACTTCCCAAGACATAGTACTGTAGTTGCTATTTATCTGTATTTTGTAATTTCTGAGATTTACTCTGTTGGAGAAATACTACCCAGGAAAATGCAGAGAAAATAGTCTCTTTGATACCAGTCCAAAAAAATGAGTTTCTTAAGAACTACAGTTTAAAAATGTCACAGTATTTGTAGGTTTGTGGCATCATCTTATTTCTTACCTCCACCCATGTGACACAGCCAAATAGGCCTTCTCTCTTCATTCTTCCAACCTGCCCACTCCCAGGATTTTTCATTTAATTCTGGGAAATTTGCCTAAGAAGAGGATGAACCTTGAAGCCAATAATAAGCTGAAATGTCCTGGGTAGGAGTTGTGTGAGGAGTTGTCCAGAAGGACTCATGGATCTATGGCTTGAGGGAAAGATGGAAAAATAGAGGCAGGCTCTTCTTCCGCCCTGAACCACTGGTCCAAGAACATCATGAACTTGGTAACTAGATATGCTTTTACAAGATAGCCCTCCAATTTTAGAAGTAGATTTTCTAGCTGCTTTAAAATCAGTATAGCTATACACCAAGTAAATCAATGAAAAATACTTTGTGTGCCAATTTGTGCCAAAGATACATAGCTCCTTCAACAAAAATCAGGGGTAAGGAAGTAACCAACTGTCCTTATCTGGTGAAACCAGGATCATCTTTTAGGTACTTCTCTCCTGTTTGGGCTATGGCTTTGGGGCATGGTTGTTATATTCCTGCTTCCTTCAATGATACCTGTCCTCTAAGTGTAGGGGCACCCCACCCAACACAGTAGTAGTTGTTCATCTCCCAACCTCTGCTCCCAAACACACTCCTATCTGTAATAGCAGCTCACTAGAGTGCTGGGCTGTATATAATGTGTGCGTTTATGTGGGTGGCGGGGTGGGAGGCGGGTAGTATATTAGTTTCCTAGGACTGCTGTAACAAATTTCCACAAACTGTTAGTTTAAAATAGCAGAAATTTATTGTTTCACAGTTCTGGAGGCTAGAAGTCTGAAACCAAGGTGTCAACAGGGTCACGTTCCCTTTGAAAGCTCTGTGGGAGGATTCTTCCTTGATTCTTTTGGTGGTTGGTGGCAGTCCTTGACATTCCTTGGTGTGTAGATACGTCACTCCAATCTCTGTCTCCATCTTCACTTGGCATTGTCCTCTGTCTCTGTGTCTGAATTTCCTTCTTCTTATGAGAACATTTATCACTGGATTACGATCCACCCTAATTCAGTATGACCTCATTTAAACTTGATTACGTCTATAAACCCCTACTTCCAAATAAAATCAAGTTCCAGGGTTAAGACTTGAACATATCGTTTTGGAGGACACAGGTCAATCCACAACAGGGGGTATTTTTTGGAAACCAGAATTCAGTCCTAGTTCCATCTATATGTCCTCCTATATTGCAGAGTCTGGAAGCCTGAGAACTATATTCTTCAGAATCTCTGGGTATCAGACTTCTGCTTTATTTTGTGCCAATAAGAGTTGTTTGTACAATGAAATCGTTATTGCTCCTGTAGTAGCAGCAGGTAAAGATACAGGCACTGATAGATGCCAGATGTGAGATTCTGCAGTAACTTCTGGGTGTCTTCCTGCAAATTGTCTCCTTTGGTGTTGTAGTAAGCTGAGATCATCAGTGGTAGTTTTCTGAAATTCCTGTAATTCCAGATTTCTTGGAAGCTAATGACATCTTTCCCTGACTTTGCTTCTTCAGCCTTCACAACAGTTTTTTGAGCCTCCAGTTCCCTAAATTAAATCCCTTCCTTGAAATATCTTGAATGGTTCCTGTTTTTCTGGCCAAATCCTGTTTTATAGAGTGTGTGTGTTATGGGTGTCATGCTCTTCTCAAGAGATGCCTCAGAATCCCTAAAGGCATACATAGTTTTAAATTCAATCCATCTGAAATTCTCCCTCAGCTTCCTGAGGAGTGGAGAAACACCTTGCCCCTCACCAGCAGTTGAGAATCCCATGTATAATGACTTTGGACTTTCATAACCTGCTTAATGAGATTAAGGATGAGATTCCCTTGGAGTAGGTCACAGTCTTCAGGGATCAGTATACTTCATGAGGTTACAATAAATAATCTCTAACCCCACTGCTTTTAGATTACTATGGAAACTGCCCAGAAAAGAATATATATTAGTTTTTCTGCTCAAAACCCTTCTGTGGCTCCCCATTGACTGATGAATTAAGTACAAACACTGACCTGATATTCAAAACCTCTATAGTATAGTCCACTAGAATATGAACTGCATGCAGACAAGGACTTTCACTGTTCCACCCTCACCTGTAACTGTCTGGCACATAGCAAATTTTTAATAATTATTGTTTAATAAATGAATGTACTTACGTTTCTAAATATTTTTGTCATTGTTCACCTGCATCCTTATAGACTGCAGTCAGTCTGGTCATCCATCCCAATTGTCTATCCTTTATTTTTGCTCTACATTTGCTCATATTGTTGCTTCTCTCTGTAATGGTTTCCCTCTCTTGCCTCGTCCTTTGTTGAAATCCTAGCATCTTTTAAGACTTGTCTCAAAAACTGTCTGCTCCATGAAGTCTTTCCTGGCCCGTACCCTTAACTGGATGGGATCTCTCCTTGCTTTAATCTCTCATGCGCTTAAAAAAAAAACTGAGATATAGCTGACATACAACACATTAATTTTTTTTTTGTGGTACGCGGGCCTCTCACTGTTGTGGCCTCTCCCATTGTGGAGCACAGGCTCCGGGCGCGCAGGCTCGGCGGCCATGGCTCACGGGCCGAGCCGCCCCACGGCATGTGGGATCTTCCCGGACCGGGGCACGAACCCGTGTCCACTGCATCGGCAGGCGGACTCTCAACCACTGCGCCACCAAGGAAGCCCACAACACATTAATTTTAAGTGTACTCTCATGTACTTAAAAGATTAATTACTTTTTAGAACAGTTTTAGGTTTACAGAAAATTAAGCAGATAGTACAAAGAGTTCCCATATATTCACCTCCCCCTGTATATTTCCCCTATTATCATTATTTATTGTGGTAAAATATACATAACATAAAATTTACCATGTTAGTAATTTTTTAAGTGTAGATTTCTGTAGCATTTGAGTACATTAACATTGCTGTCTATCCATCACCACCATCCATCTTCAGAGCTTTTTCGTCTTCTCAAACTGAAATTCTGTACCCATTAAACAGTAACTTCCCATTCCCCCTTCCCTATGTTCCTGGTAACCTCTATTCTACTTTCTGTCTCTGTGAATTTGCCTATTCTAGATAACATGTAAGTGGAATCAAACAACATTTGTTCTTTTGTGTGTGGCTTATTTTACTTAGCATAATGTCCTCAAGGTTCATACGTGTTGTAGCATGTGTCAGAATATCATCCCTTTTAAAGGCCGAAGAATATTCCACTATATGTAGATATAACATTTTTGTTTATCCGTGTATACATTGGTGGACATTTGGATTGTGTCCGCTTCTTGGCTATTGTGAATAATGCTGCAGTGAACCTGGGTGTACAAATATCTGTTCAAGTCTCTGTTTGCAGTTCTTTTAGTCATATACCCAGAATTAGGATTGTTGGATAATATGTTAATTCTATGTTGAATTTTTCAAGGAACAGCCATACTGTTTTCCACAGTGACTACACAATTTACATTCCTATCAGCATTGCACAGTGCCCTAATTTCTCCACCTCCTAACCAATGCTTGTTATTTTCTGTTTCCCCTATTATTAACATCTTGCATTACTGTGGTACATTTGTTACAATTAATGAACAAATATTGATACATTATTACTAACTAAAGTCCATAGTTCACATAAAGTCTCACTCTTTGTGATGGGTTTTGGCAAATGCGTAATGTCATGCATCCACCATATACAGTATGGTACAGAATAATTTCACAGCTCTAGAAATTCCCTGTGTTACACCTATTCATCCCCCTCCCGCTGAAACACTGGCAACCACTGATCTTTTTTATTGTCTCTATAATTTTTCCTTGTCCAGAATGTCCTATAGTTGGAATCACACACAGAATGTCCTATAGTTGGAATCACACAGAAGCCTTTTTAGATTGGCTTCTTGCACTTAGCAATTCAAGTTTCTTCCATGTTTTTTTTTTTTTTTTTTTTTTTTTTTTTGTGGTACACGGGCCTCTCACTGTTGTGGCCTCTTCTGTTGCGGAGCACAGGCTCCGGACACGCAGGCTCAGCGGCCATGGCTCATGGGCCCAGCTGCTCCGCAGCATGTGGGATCTTCCTGGACCGGGGCACAAACCTGTGTCCCTTGCATCGGCAGGCGGACTCTCAACCACTGCGCCACCAGGGAAGCCCCCTTCCATGTTTTTTTGTTGACTTGATAACTCATTTCTTTTAATTGCTGAATAATGTGATATTTTATGGACACATCATGGTTTGTTTATCCATTCATCCGTGGACGGACATCTTGGTTTTTGGCAATTTCTCATGTACTTTTTAAACTTTTATCATACTGAAAATATTTTACCTGCTATTATAGTTTTTTTACATGAAAGTCTCATCAGCCCCTACCTTCTCCACTATATTAGATGATATATTCCCTGACAGCAGAGCCTAATGTCTTCCTCGCATGATTAGGCATAAAGCCAGCGATAAAAGTGCCTTGCCCATAATAAGTACTCAGCAAATGCTGTTTGAAGTGAATAGGTATTTAGATTTCTCACTCTGCTAGAGGACCTGGGGCCTTTAGGGAAGTTTCTCGGGTTCATGAGTATTGCAGACCTGGTTACGACAGCTTGTCATGGCATTGGTAAGACTTGTCATCATCTCTTCTTCAAGGACAATCGTGTTAGCTCTGCTAACGTTGAGACAGACTCTCATACCAAAGAAATGATCAAGTTTAGCTTTTGGCTGAGTCTCCTTCCCTGATATTTGTGGAGCATGACCTTGTAGTCATGAGAGGGGCAAGGAAAGAAAGACGGGTTCTGTGGAGCTGTGGCCTCAAGGAAGGAGCCCATGCTTGCCTGTGGGGACCCCGAGCTAGAGCGCAAATAGAGAGCCCCTTCTCGTGCCATCCCCAGATCCAGCTAGGACTACGAGGAACATTGCACACGTAGCTGAGGACATCCTAGCCTGAACGTCCAACCTCCATCCACAGCACCTGCCATAAAGAGCCTCTCTTTGGTCACCACTCAGGCCTATGTGTATTTACATGAGTCGCAGTGGAGTTTGCCCTTAGGAGCATAAATCCAGGGAAGGGGCCCACAGAGTTCTAGAAGCAGGCTCATGGCCCATGGGACAGGGAATTCTGGGATCCTGCGCACCTGGGCTACGGGCTAGAAGGGGAGGCATGAGGTCCTTGTGGGCACATCCCCTTAGCCCCCTGAACTCCTCATCCAGTGAGCAGAGGCAAAGATGAAGGAGGGCTGAACAGGGCCTTCCAAAGTGTAGGCTCTAGGGCAGGGGTCTGTTGCCCAGGTCTAAGGTAATATGGGAAGAGACCGAACTGAGATGCTTAGGCCAAAAAGCAGGCAAAACTCAGGAAGATACATAGTGGGTCAGAAATTAATAGACTACCTCTTTAGATTTGGAAAGAACCTGTAGCTTTGTATTACAATTTTTAAAAAATCATTGAGATAGAGAGTCTTCCTCACAGATTTCACCCTTCAACGGGAGTAGGCAGTAGGGGTAGGGTGGGTGCCGTGCTATGCTGGAGCAGGCTCACACCAGCTCATCAGAGACAACTGTTAAATTTTCAGGAATCTTGCTATTTTTAGAAATTAAATTATATAAACTTACACTTAAATAACTTATATTAAAACAAAGATAAAAAAAAAAAACAAAGATAATGAATATAGAAAACACTGCTTCCTAATTGTTTTACTATTTTTACTGTAGTCTCTGCCCCTGGAGTTATTTCTATCTACTGTATCTATGTGATAGAAATACTATATAATGATGTGCTATTTGCACATTTCTTCCCAACTCCATCACATCACGTTTGATGCCATCACATTGGTAACTTGAAATTGATCATGGCAGGATATTTACACCACAGAAATTGGTGAACACCACAAGTCAGGGTCCCTTACCCTGTTGCTCTCATGCAGGCTTAGGCAGAGGCCTGTGCACCATTCTTAACCTCTGTTCTTCAGGCTTTTTTTTTTTTTTTTTTCCGTACGCAGGCCTCTCACTGTTGTGGCCTCTCCCGTTGCGGAGCACAGGCTCTGGATGAGCAGGCTCAGCGGCCATGGCACACGGGCCTAGCCGTTAACCTCTGTTCTAGGCTCTTCAGAGTCACCATGCTTTGTTTGCCTCTGGGCCTGGTTTCTGCCCCAACCCTATCTCTTGTTCTCCCCCAGTGGTAGGACACACGTGCACAGCCCAACACCAACAAGGTCAAATTCACTTGTTTTTGCACAGACCCTGCCATCTCTGTTTATGAAGGAGAATCTTGAGACTGCAGGGTGAGCTGTTATAAAATTTGCTTCCTTTCAACTGTTTATGCAGGTGAATAGGGTGTCCTTGATAGCAAAGGAGAAGAGGAAGAGGAGAAGACAGAGGGGTGGGAGTGGAGAGAAGAAAGCCTCAGCAGCTAAGGCTGATAGAAGAGCCGAGGCTGTCATCACAGCCCTCTGTACCTAGACTCCAATTTGATACATGCACCCTCAGGCCTATGTGTGTTGTAGGGCTAATAGTTTGGGTTCTTCCCTTCGTTGTTTCTCTCTCTGCATCCTATCTGCCATTTTGACCCTGGGAAAGGAGGAGGTGAAGGCCACCACAGGAAGGAGGAGAATACGGCATGAGAGAGGCTCTGCCAGACTTGAAGAAGGACCGGCTGCCCACCTGCCGCCTCTGGGGAGTGAGAGAGGTGCGGGAGGAAGGGGAGCACAAGGGTGAGACCGAGGAACACCTCTGTGACCAACCCCCGAAGGTAAGGGTGCTCTTAGGAGGGTGGAAGTTCTGGCCAGAAGCATGAGGGCAACAGGGATGGCTATTAGGGCCAGGAAACACCAGGGCCACTGGGCTCTGCCTGTTGGGGGTGCAAGGGGACAAGGACCTAGCCTTCTAAATCCGGATCCAGTGCTCTTTACAACAGTTCTCTGGTTTTCTTTTCAATTTTTTTAGACTGTGCAATCCTAAAATGTAAAAGACATCAAAGTGAGGCTGCTCTGGGTGTAATGGAGGTGGGAACCAGAGCTCCCACTGGATCTCACAGCGTTTAACATCTTTCCCTGAACTACCCCTCCTCAGAACACAGCTCGAAAATCACAGCAGTGAGATGCGCTGCCTCTCACATCCCATACCTTGAACTTGTTACTATAAATAAAATAGAAACGTTACCATGGCAACCTGTCTGTTTAAATGGCTCCTTATAGATCAGATTAGCCAGGATCCATAGTGCTTCCTGAGTGCTGAATGACTTATAACAAAAGTTTGAACAAATTGCAGAATAAACCCCTGGGAAACAAGGTCTGAGTCAACGCAATTAAGTTGTCATCTGCAGCTCCTCTTAAACGCCCATCGGAGGATATTTCTCAGAACAACATGGTCTCCAAGCCTGTGCTCTCCAGGCAGCTGTGTTATTCACTGTTCCCTTCCGTGGCCTCTTCCCCGGCAAGCTCTTCTGCTGTCCTGCATGCGTCATTAGAAAGGACACTTCTGTCTGTAACATCCTGCTTCCTCAGGCTTGGCTGTCATGTGATGAGATGCTGTCTTTGGAGATGGACAGATTTTAAATGACACTCCCTGAGTGGGCTTGCGGAAGCAGATCTCAGAGCAGATGTAGGCCCAGGCCTCCGCCAGCGAGGGGCTTATTAAGAGGCATTAGTTAGCCCTGAAACCAGTGCTAGTCTGCCATTGTTCCCCAGATACAGGAGCAAAGAATTCCTTTCTTCCCTCAGGGAAACCTGGAGGAGAAGCTCAAGGAGGACGGTAGTGCTGAGTTTGGCCGTTTTTCTGGGTAGGAAGAGTAGAATAGGGCTTCCTCCTGTGATCTGAGCCCTGAGTCCCAAATTATCTTCCAACTGACTGGGTGCCTGAAATTCTATGTCTTTTACTTAAAATGCAGATACTCCTGGGAAGGGCAGCAATTTAAACAGATTCCCATTAAGTTGTCGGGCTGGAATCTTGCTGGGCAGAATGGAGGGGTGGTTGACATACACCTGCAATGTCCCTACAGCGGTCTTTTACCAAGTCCTCATCTACTCCTCCTAGCAACTGTGTGAGGTCTTACTATCTGTGGCTTTGTGTTCTTTTCTCATGTCCCGTTTATTATACTCTAAGGCTTAATGCCTCTGCCTTGTGGCAGGGGTGACCCAAAGTTTGGGGTTTGGCCTGAGACAAGCTTGTGTTCCCAGCTCTGTCTCCATCTGTGAACTTCGGGACCTTGGATAAGTTATTTGGAATTTTTGAATCTGTTACTTCCCTTCAGTCAACACTTGTTATTTTCTATTTTTTCTCTCAATTTTATTGAGGTATAATTGACATATAAAATTGTACAATGTGATGATTTGACATGTGTATACATTGTGAAAAGATTCCCATCATTGAGTTAACACAAGAGTCACCTCAGATATTTACCCTTTTTTGTTTTTGTTTTTTTTGGTGAGAACGCTTCCGTTCTACTCTCTTAACAAATTTCAATTATGTGATACAGTATTTTCAACTGTAGTCGCAATGTTATGCATTAGATCCTAGGACCTTATTCAGATAACTGAAAGTCTGTACCCTTTTACCAGCTTCTCTCTAGATACAACTTCACCCACCACCCATAGCCCCTGCTGCCACCATTCTATTCCTTCTTTCTATGAGTTCAACTTTTTTCTTTTAGATTCTACATATAAGTGATACCATGCAGTATTTGTGTTTCCCTGTCTGGTTTATTTCGCTTAGCACAATGCCCTCCAGGTTCATCCATGTTATCACAAATGGCAGAATTTCCTGCTTTTTAAAGGCTGAGTAATATTCCATTGTGAATATATACACCACATTCTCTATATCCATTCATCTGCCTGTGGACACTGGGTTGTTTCCATGCTTTGGCTATTGTGAAGAATGCTGCAGTGAACATGGGAGTGAAGATATCTCTTTGAGATAAGAGTTTCATTTTCTTTGGATATGTACCCAGAAGTGCTGGATCATACGGTAGTTCTGTTTTTAATTTCTTGAGGAAACTCCCTACTGCTTTTCATAGAGGCTGTACAAGTTAATATATTCCTAACAAGTGTGCTCATATGTTTCCTTTTCTCCATATCCTTACCAACATTTGTTATCTCTTGTCTTTTTGATAATAGATGTCCTAACAGGCGTGAGGTGATATCTCATGGTGTTTTTTATTTGCATTTCCAAGTGATTAGTGATGTCTAGCACCTTTTTATGTACCTGTTGGCCCCTTGTCTTATTTGAAAAAATGCCTATTCAGGCCTTTTGCCCATTTTAAAATTGGATTATTTGTTTTTTGCTATTGAGTTGCATGAGTTCCTTGTAAACATGAATATCTTGGAGATATTTCAGGTTTGGTTCCAGACCATTGCAATAAAGTGAATATCACAGTAAAGTGAGTCACACGAATTTTTTGGTGTATGTAGAAGTTATGTTTACACTATACTGTAGTCTATTAAGTGTACAAGAGCAGTATGCCTAAAAAGACAATGTACATACCTTAATTAAAGAGTACTTCAGGGCTTCCCTGGTGGCGCAGTGGCTGAGAGTCCGCCTGCTGATGCAGGGGACACGGGTTCGTGCCCCGGCCCGGGAAGATCCCACATGCCGCGGAGCGGCTGGGCCCGTGAGCTACGGCTGCTGAGCCTGTGCGTCCAGAGCCTGTGCTCCGCAATGGGAGAGGCCACAAAAGTGAGAGGCCCGCGTACCGCAAAAAAAAAAAAAAAAAAAGAGTACTTCATTGCTAAAAAATGTTAACCATTATCTGACAATAAGGTTGCCACAAACCTTCAATTCGTAAAAAATGCCATATCTGTGAATCACAGTAATTGAAGCATAATAAAGTGAAGCACAATAAAACGAGGTATGCCAGTATTTTGGACATTAACCCCCTATCAGATCTGTGGTTTGCAAATATTTCCTCCCATTCTAAAAGTTGCCTTTTCTTTTTGCTGATTGTTTCCTTTGCTGTGCAGTAGCTTTTTAGTTTGATGCAGTCCATTTTGTTTACTTTTGTATTTGTCGCCTTTGCTTTTGGTGTCAAATCCAAAAAGTCACCGCCAAGTCTGATGTCAATAAAAGTACCCCTATGTTTTCTTCTAGGAGTTTTATGATTTCAGGTATTACACCAAATCTTTAATTCATTTTGAGTTGATTTTTGTGTATGGTGTAAGATAAAGGCCCAGTTTCATTATTTTGCGTGTGAATATTCAGTTTTTTCCAAGACCATTTATTGAAGAGACTATCCTTTCCCCATTGTATATTCTTGGCTCTTTTGTCAAAAACCAGTTGACATATATACATAGAATTATTTCTGGGCTCTCTATTATGTTCCATTGACCTATGTGTTTGTTTGTTTGTTTGTTTGCGATACTCGGGCCTCTCACTGTTGTGGCCTCTCCCGTTGCGGAGCACAGGCTCTGGACGCACAGGCTCAGCGGCCATGGCTCATGGGCCCAGCCGCTCCGCAGCACGTGGGATCCTCCCGGACCGGGGCACGAACCCGTGTCCCCTGCATCGGCAGGTGGACTCTCAACCACTGCACCACCAGGGAAGCCCTATGTGTTTGTTTTTATGCCAATACCAAACTACTTTGAATACTGTAGCTTTGTAATAGAGTTTAAAGTTGGAAGTGTGATACCTCCAGCTTTGTTCTTCTTTCTTAAGATTGCTTGGCTATTGTGGGTCTTTTGTGTTTCCATACGAATTGTAGGACTTTTTTTTCTATTTCTGTAAAAAATGCCATTGGAAGTTGACAGGGATTGCATTGACTCTGTGGGTCCCTTTGGATACTATGGACATTTTAACAATATTAATTCTTCCAATCCATGAATATGGAATGTCTTTCCATTTTTTTTTTATCTTTTCAATTGCTCTCATCAGTGTTTTATAGTTTTCAGCATACAGATATTTCCCCTCCTTGGTTTAATTTAGTCCTAAGTATTTTATTTTATTTCATTTTTTTGGCCATGCCGTGTGGCTTGTGGGATCTTAGTTCCTTGACCAGGGATCAAACCCAGGCCCCCAGCAGTGGAAGTGCAGAGTTCTAATCATTGGACCACCAGGGAATTCCCTATTCTTAAGTATTGTATTCTTTTTTGATGCTATTGTATATGAGATTGTTCTCTTAGTTTCTCTTTCTGACAGTTGACTGTTAGTGTAGAGTCACTACAGTTGACTGATTTTTGTATATCAATTTCATATCCTGCAAACTTGCTGCATTCATTTCTTAGTTCTGACAGTTTTTTGGTGGAGTCTTTAAGGTTTTCTACATATAATATGATGTCATCTGCAAACAGAGACTACTTTACTTCTTCCTTTCTGATTTGGATGCCTATTATTTATTTATTTATTGCCTAATTGCTCTGGCTAGGACTTCCAGGACTACGTTGAATAGAAATAGTGAGAGTAGGCATCCTTGTCTTGTTTCTGATCATAGAAGAAAAACTTTCAGCTTTTCACTGTTGAGTATGATATTATCTGTGGGCTTGTCTTATGTGTCTGTTATGACTTTGTTAAATTAACATTTGTTATGTGGAACACAGAGTGCCAGATGGTGAGCTGCAATTCAACAACAGACTACAGAGAAACTGAGTTTATTACTCACAGGTCCTGGAGGAAATACGAGGCATGCTTCAAGGGGCCACATGGGAAGGTCAAGGCAGAGTACAGACAGAGAGGTAGGACCTGAGGCATATGCCTATGTTAGGGTCCATATGTGGAGTGCTTTGGGGTTCCCAGACTAGGGTCAGAGGTCAGTACCAAAAGAGTGGGTTTTATGAAGCCCTCCGGGGGTCTTATCTAAGTCACATAGGCCCCTTAATGGGAGGCGGGGGAGACTGTTGATGACAAGGGCTGTTCAGGAAATCATATTAGGAGCTAATATTTTCTTGTGACTCTACGTTTTTTATTTGATTCTCATTTCACAACTGATTAAGATAGTGTGTTGTGTTATTCTGGTTGAAAACCCACTGCTCTAAATTTTGGTAAAAGATTAAAAAATACCCAGGAGTTGATGATTTTGAAAATAGTGTTAAAGAAAAAATTATTCTGACACTTGTCAAAACAGTAAGGAAGGCTTTATTCATGACTATTGCAATAAGTGTTAAGACTGTTGCAACAGTGGAGAGAGATTGGGCTCAACTCCACATACAGCCAGGACAGCTGGGGACTTACAGCCCAAAAGCAGAGTGAGGGGGTCAGTGGATGGAGAGTTACTAATAAGAGACATCAAGAGTAAGGGCATTCCTTGGGGGGGGGGTGGTGGGATGAATTGGGAGATTGGGATTGACATATATACACCAATAATTATAAAATAGATAACTAATTAGAACCTGCTGTATAAAAAATTTAAATACAAAAAAAAAAAAAAAAGAGTAAGGGCATTTTTGCTAAACTGACTTAACAGGATCTTTGCTAAGATGGGGCTATGCAGATCCAGCAAGGATGGGGGCCAAGATTGAAGCTTAGTTGCGAAGAGGACTCAGGGGACCCTGACTAAAGTTTGGTCAAAGAGAGAGGCTTTGTGAGAGAGATGATACTGAGCTGTTTAGAGGATAAATAAATAAACTAAGTAAATAGCAAGCTATTATTTCTCTGTTGACATAAAACAATAAAACAACCAGCTATTTCACCAGGAAAATGGATTTATGCGGGAACAGCAAAGAATTACAGTTCGAGACATGCAGTCATTGGCAAACCACAGGCAAGACCAGAGAACAAAGGAGGGGAACTTTTTTTTTCCTGCATTCTTCTTTTCTCAATCTCTGTAAATAATCCAACTCAATATATTTTTGTGCTCAGAAAAGATCAACAATACCTTTAATGGAATGATTGTCACTGACCAGTCTCAGAAACGTAGGATTATGCCTGAGACAGTTATTAGCATATTTAGTTCCAGGTTTATGGAAATGCTAAGTGTTGAATAGTACATATCCTTAAAACTCAAATAAAGGAGGTTTGGATTAAAGTCTTCGAGACTTCCTGAGAACGAGGAGGGCAAATAGAAGTCTTTTCTTGGGAAGATCCGTGGAAAGGAAACTTCAGTCCTTAGACTACAGGCTAAGCTGACTCAGGGTGAATTACTGAGTTCATTGGATTGGATTGTGGTGCTGGATGAGGTCTGCAGCTTGTCATCTCTGCTGTCCAGTTTGTTGTGCTTTACTCTACAGCCATGGACTGCATTGAAAACCTCTGCTGTTTAACCCCCAGGTGTGGACATCTGGCTTTCAGATTCTGTCTAGTGATCTTGGGGAATGTCAGCAGTGTTTTAGAGGATAATTGAATATAAGGAATAAGCATGGAATTTAGAGATGAATGCTCTTCCACATTTGCTGGAAGTTTGGGGAAATTTTATAGTAAAATAAACATGAATATGAAGGAGGAGAACATTCTTTTATAAAGGAGATGGGAGAGTTGGGAGGGGCTATTATAAACAGACTCTATCTGAAGAAACTAGAAGTTTGAAGTGTAGTTACTTTTCATTGGTTGAGTTGTGACAGCCTTTCATTTGTTGGGCTGTTGCCGGGTAAGGAGAAATTCTTCCTTCCTCCTGCTGGGTAGTTAAACAGTAACCTTCATCCTGTTGGAGATGCAAGGTACATCTCTTTCTGTTGGGTCTGCAATTGATGTCAAGTGATAGGGTATGAGAGCTTCCCCTTCTGGCCTCCTAATTCCCTTTTAAATGAGGTTTCTGTTTATTAATTTTCACACCTCCAAGGAGTATAAGGAATATTCACAGTTAAAAAGGTAACTGATAAACCTTTTTTTCCCCTCATCCTTGCACACCTGTAAATTACAAATATCCTTCAAGCTTTCCTGGAGCCCTCAGGCAGAATCAAGACTTCCTTATCTGTAGTTTTACAGCACCCAACTTATGGAGAAGGTGTGGCTCTCACCCCATTATATCATGCTTAGCTGTTTGAGTACCTATTTTCTTTTCCTGGTTATGAACACCAGGACAGCGGTCTTCTGTTTCATCTGTCAGTGTGTAATCTTAGCTTGGATAGTGTTTGACACATGGCTAGCCAGACTGCAAATGATCATTATTGGCTTGACTCACAGAAAATAGCAATTTTCCATTCAAACGGTTGAATATATGTGCCCGTGTTGTGGTTTAACTCAAGGAATTCTTTCTGCAAACTTTTACTGGGGTGGGATAGAGGGGTTCTCAATCAGGAGTCAAGATACTTGTATGTGTATGGTAACTCTGCCATCGAGTGCAAGATCTTATAAGAGTTGTTTAATACCTGGCTTCAAGTTCCACAGCTATAATATGAAAGGAATTGACTTGATTTGTTAAGCCACCTTCCAGATGTAACATGAAGGAACCAGTTTTCTTTGAGATTTTGGATTGCTGTTTTCTAGGTAGCACCTTGATTTCTAGGTTCTCAACTTGTGATGTTTTCTTACTTTTCACCCTGTCAAGATTTTGAAGCATCATGATTATAGACATTTTTCCTGAGTGTGTCATGATAAGAATTGGATATAAGTTGTGTGTTATTTCGGGAGCATGGTTTGCATTAGAGAGGCAGACGAGAAAGTTCTTATGAGAAGGAATGAATAGCAACAAGGAAGAAGCACCCACAGAGAAAGGAAACAAGCCGCGGAGGAGACACAGTAGCTTTGTTTGAACTTCTTCCTTTGTTTTTAACATGACAATGGATGAAGAAGCTGTTGAGAACAGGAAAGAAGCTCTTACTGCTGATAATGCTGGTGGTAATGGAAAAAGAAAGGCTATTACTCTCGAGCAAAAGGTAGACATATTCATATGCTGGATTTGCTAGGTGTTGTTTAGATATTGTAGCCATACACTTAGAGTTATAAAACCTCCCTCTATTAGTAAACATTAGAAAACAGGAAAATGTCTTTGATGAGTCTGAAATTCTCTAGTATATAACCTCTTATTTCTAATGAAGCAACCAAGTTTTTAAAAAAATAAACAGCTCACGGTTCTGGAGGCTGGGAAATCCAAGGTCAAGGTGCCAGCATGGTCACCTTCTGGTGAGAGCCCCTTCCTGTTTCACAGCCAGCATCTTCTAGCCATGTCCTCACATAATGGAAGGGGCTCTGAAGCAAACATTTTTATAATAAATTTTTTGATTATGTGTGATTTTTAGAAAAGAATTATAATTATTGCAATTCTTACATCATAGCAGAATAGACTTCATTACTCAAGGCCAGCTACATAATTTGAGGGTCCTAGTACAAAATAAAAACATGGGTCCTTTGTTCAAAAAACAGGAAAACAGTGTTGTTAAAGGTAAATACTAAAATATAAAATCTTTTCCTTTCTCCCAAGTCTCTCTCTTGTCTAGTCATAGTGTTTTTTTTAAATTTGCTATTTAATTTTATTCTAAGCAAAGAAAGATTAAAAATTTAAATTGTCAGTGTGAATTTCACAGTTCATCTTTAGATGGTGCAATCCTAGTTTTAAATGCAAATATAAGAGAATTTAACTCACAGGCAGAGTAACTGAAACCACACAACTTGTATTTCGTATTCATAGCTCATGCATGCAGATCTATTGTATTCTTACCAGAACAATGGAAATGCTACACAAAACGAGCTCAGCTATGTTCATTTCACTTGATACATGCACGTTCTACCAACACTCTCTACTTTTGGCTTATTGGTGAGTAAGGAAGGTCTGAAAAAAGGAATGATGGATTTATTGGCTTATTCTGTGCCCCTCCCCCCTTATTTGCTATCAGTTTTGGAGTAAGTGGTCCGACAAACAAGGAAGCAACCAGAGTGAGAAAGAATGTGATAGAATTCCTTGGTGGTTTGTGTTCCTCAGAATGCCATTGCCTTCTTTCTGCATTTGAAGCAAGTTCTGGTTTGAAAGGAAAGTGTGGCCTCTCAGGGCTGTCAGTGTGGCCTCTCAGGGCTGTCAGTGCCTCTGTTATTCAGTCGTAGATATAAAAATAATAATATTTGACCACATATCTGTGGCACAGCCAAGTTGACGTGTAAAATTATCTATCACAGTACCCAAGAGCATAAGGTAGTAAGGTAAGGAAAAGAGTCTGTGTTTGTGTCCATGCAGCCCGGATAACTCTGAGTCAAGGTTAAATCCTATTGCATGACAGGAATGTATGGGTAAATGTGAGTGTGTGTGTGTGAGTGTGTGTGTGTGTGTGTGTGTGTGTGTGTGTGTGTGTGTGTGAGTGTGTGTGTGTGTGTGTGTGTGAGAGAGAGAGAGAGAGAGAGGGAGGGAATGTGGGAATGTGTTTGCCAAGGACACATTTCTTTTCTCTTATAGACAAGGTGCTGTTGGTCTGCATTGTTTCCTCACTGTCTTCCTCCCAGAGGCTGGGCGGGTCCTTAGATACAGTGTCTGGGAATCTTGAAAACACAGTGGTTAAGATGTAAGGCTGTGGACTCTGGAGCTATGCTCTCTGGATTTGAATCCCGTATTTGCTATTTACTAACTCTCTGACTGCAGGCAACCCACTTCACTTCCCTTGCCTCAGTGTCCTCGACTGTAAGATGGGGCTAATAATAGAATCTACCTCACAGGTCTGTTGTGAGGATTAAATGAATTAATTTATGGAGAGTGCTTCGAATGGCACTTAGCACTTGATAATGGCTCTGTGTTATGTTGTTTTTCAGAGGGCAGGAACTCAAATGCTGAAAGTCTCTTTTGGAGAATTATTTATATGTATCATGAGGATTGGAAGCAGGTGAGAAGGAGAAATGAGTGCTGTCACAGCTTGTGTCTCAGCAGAGTAATAGCCATCAACAGATGGTATTGGAGAAAGAGCAACGAGCAGATCAGGGGACATTTTTTCCCAAAGGCTGGGACAGATCTTTCCCTCGAGTCTCATGAGTAAAATCACATTAGAAGTTTGGGCCCCCGGGTTCCATGGGGCTGGGTGGCAGCAGCTCTGCTTCCAGGCGGGTGCTTGTGTCTTTGAGGTTGGCAACTTCCTCCCTTTCCAAGCTGACTCTTGTATGAGAAGGGGCACCCTTCAGACCCAGTTGCATTTCATGTGTCATTCCCAAGTAGGCTGGAGTTGGTGTTGAAATGGGGTTTGGGCGTGGAAGACTAAAGCAGGGGGCTGACGCGCGTGTGCACATGTGTGTACACGCATGCCTGCGCATGCACACCTGTGCTTATAGGGTGATGGGAGTGGTTGGAAGGACAAGTGGGCGAAGTGGTGTTTATCTGCACAGGGGCGCATCCAGGGAAGGGAGTCTTCTCCTTCCCTAGTTCTTACCACGTTTCTCTTTCTTCTGTGTGAAGTTTGTAAACAAATCGTCCACTGGAAGTTCAGGAAACATTGACTTAGGTCATGGATTTTTTTTTTTTTTAGGTCATGGATTTTTATCCCCAATCTTTGTGCCCTTTAAAATGGAGCACACATCCCCACTGGGTGTGGAGGCCATTTGAGGAATGAGTTTAGTCATTATAATTATTTTACTGGATAGGAAGAACTCTCAGTCTCTCAGGGTCTAAATGCTGTTGATGATCTCAAAATGTTTTTTCCCTGTGGTAGATTATCTGTTGTCACCCTTCCTCTGCTCCCCTAGCTGTCTGCTTCCCTACAGCTTGGGCAACAGGGGTTTGCTAGGAGGCGGTCAGAGGTACAGGGTGAGTGTGTGGAAGCGCACGGTCTGTGTAGGGATGGGGTGACTTTCTGGAGCTAAAGAAAGATGATCTTCGAAAGAGCTCTTAAATTTTGTCCTTTTATTTTGTCCCTTTATTTTGTCCTTTTATGTAGAAATTAATGATACAATCTCACTACATAACTTTGAGAAGATACAGGAGGAAGGAGAGCGGGAGAGGGTAGGGTTAATTTTCACTTGCTGCTTTGGAACTTGAAAGGGAGGCAAGGGGGAAGGAGAGAGTGACAGTGAGAGAGACAGAGACAGAGAGCTCACTTGCAGAGGTGGGGTCAGCCCCAGAGCCACAGAGGTAGGGGGTGGGGCGTGGAGTGCCCTGCCTCGCTCCCTGGTGAGTATCCCTGGGCGGGCTCGGTGTGACTTGCTCTGAATGTTCCATCACCTTGGCCCTGTGGGAGGGAGAGTGGAGAACGGAGCTCGGCCCTGACTCCTGTGTCAGCTGGGCCTCCCAGGTGACACTTGGCGGCCAGCCTGGGTCATTTGCCTTTTCACAGCCAAAGGGCTGCTCACGAGATGTTCTCTGCAGACAGAAGCAAGACAGAGCCCAGTGGCCTGGCCAGGCTTTGCCATCCTGACTCCAGAGGCAGAAGGTGTCCTGTGTGGACAAGCTTTCCATGTTAAGATATTGCAGTTGTCAGGGACATCCTATGTATTCGTTTTCTACTGGAGCTGTAACAAATTACCACAAATGCTGTGCCTTAAAACAACGCCCATCTGTTTGCTCACAGTTCTGTAGTCACAAGTCTGGATACAGGATGGCTTCGAAGATCCTCTGCTTAGATTCTCGCAGTGGTTGGCAGGACTGTGTTTCTTTTTGGAAGCTCAGGGAATGAGTCTGTTGCCATGCTCATTCAGGTGGTTGGTTGAATTTGGTTCCTTGTGGTTGTTGGACTGAGATTTCCTTGGTGGCTGCCAGTGGGGGGGCTGGTCTTTTGCTCTTAAAGGCTGCCTGCCCATTTTCCATCTCATGCTTTCCATGTGGCCCATCTCTCATGCTTTGAATCTCTCTGATTTTTCCTTTTTGCAGCATCACTCCGACTTCCAGCCAGAGAAAATTCTCTGCTTTCAAGTTAAGGCTTATATGATTAGATTGAATTTACCTGGATAATCCAGGATACTCTCCCAATTTTAGGGTTCCTTGATTAATAACCTTTGTTCCAGTTTCAAAGTCTTTTTTTTTTTTTTGCGGTACGTGGGCCTCTCACTGTTGTGGCCTCTCCCGTTGTGGAGCACAGGCTCTGGACGTGCAGGCTCAGCAGCCATGGCTCATGGGCCCAGCCACTCCGCGGCATGTGGGATCTTCCCAGACCGGGGCACGAACCCGTGTCCCCTGCATCAGCAGGCGGACTCTCAACCACTGTGCCACCAGGGAAGCCCCAAAGTCCTTTTTGTAATTAATAATATATTCACAGGTTCCAGAGATTAGGGTGTGAACATCTGGGTGGGGAGCATTATCTGGCCTACAACACTCTATAAATAATTCATTAATTATCTTGGCTGCCCACGGGTGAGTAGCTGTTGCAACCTTTGCCAGGGTGTCTGCCCAGCATTTCCACTAGATGCTGGGCAGCGCTGAATAGAGAGAGTGAAGGGACCTAAAGCCAGACACAGGGCACTTCCACCCTTAAAAGTGAAGTAAAGTCCACTTGTGAAGCTCAGAACCTCTGAGCTGGAGAGACTGGTAGAGATCAGAACCTGCCTGCCCCCCACAAGATGGGGCCTTGGAGGCCCAGAGAGGCGACAAGACTTGGCCAAGGCCATGGCTACACCAAAGCCAAAGAGTTCTGAAAGCAGCTGTGATAAAGCCTGACATGTTCGGAATTCAAACGTGTCTCTCAGATCTTTGGCCTTTTTGCCCTTAAGCTTCTGAGACAGGTGGTTCAAACAGACTGCACAGCCTTGAAGAGAAAAGTGACTGTGGCTTTCTCGGCTCTAGAAAGCTCAAATCAATAACGTGATGGCTGGGGCATATGTGAACATGACTGTGGCCTCTCTGCGGCCTGAGGATGCTTGGTCACGATGGCGAGCGAAACATACTCCATCTTATTCTTACAGTTCTAACAGTTTCTGCTTAGGGGTCCTGGGTGCCCTGGTGGCCAGACTCCATTGTCCCTCCTTGACATAGGCACCAGCTCTCAGGCCAATGAGGAGACATGGGGCCCACTGTGTGAACTGTTCTGACACCCCTGGGGGAAGAAACATGGAGCGGAATTCCTCCTCTGTTTACTGCTCTTGGAGAGAAGGTGGTGTCCCTCAGGCCGGCAGCTCTATTTCAGATCTACAGGTGGCAAGTGGTTTGGTAGAGAGATGGGCTCGTTGTTCAGGAGCTTCGTTCTCTTGTCGCCTCTGCTCACCCTGGGATCCGTTTTATCTGTGTCTAGAGACATCTAGCTCCCGGGGGTTTACATAAAGCAGAGCAAAGTGCTCTCGGGCTAAGAATATACCCACCCCCTTCCCTGGGCGATATGCCTGGGAGGTGAGGAAACTGACTCATTTCATCTCTGACTCTGTGAAAAGACAAATATATGAAAAAACTACTGGATTAATGACAGGGAAAAAAATTGCTATTTTTAGCACACGAGGGCAGAGTTACTTGCTGTAAAGTCCTAGAAGATAGAAGTTTTATTTGAAAAAAGAGCTCTTCACCTTCAGTGTTTTAGTCGTATTTAGCAGTGGGGGCTCTTGAGTGGAAAGTGAGGCACAGAGAGGGGTGAAGACTCTGCAGTGGGGAAATAGCCCGTGATGATCTTATTAACAGCAGAGCAGACTGTCTGGGGGATTTGTCTGTGAAGCCCACGCATGGCTGGCCTCCTCACAAACCAAGAACTCCGTTAGAGCCCCAGGATGCATCTCTGCTGGTACAAGTAAGATGCTGGGCTGGCAGCATGGAAACTTGGGCTGCAGGTGACCTGTGGGTATGTGGCAGCCGAAGAGAGCCTTCCATGGGTGTCCCCAGCCTGCTGTTGCCGTCCTGCCTGTGAGAAGAAGCGTGTCTGTTCCCCAGAGCTCATTCCAGTGTCCCCTGGTAGGCATGGTGACTACTGGTTTGCAGATTTCTGTAGGTGGAGCTGCTGCTACTATTCCTTCCAGAAAGATCCCAGGGTTTTCTCCTGCCTGTTAACTCAACACACAATTCTAGAGAACATGGAAAGTGTTAACAAAATGGCCAGTGTCTGTCACTGAGGGCTTGGAGTCTGCCAGTCAAGGGCTGCAGTTTGGGCAACTTGTTCCTAGGAAGAAACACTGCTGGTCGTATATCCAGTAGCCATTCTTCTCCCTTCTTGCTTGTTCGTGGAATCAACCTCCTGTATTGAAGACGTTGAAGATTCATTCTCAGGTAGTACACATGGCAGTTGGGATCAATGATTTTGGAGCCAGATGGCCAAAGTGTGAATCTCAGTTCCACTACTTACTCACTGCAACCTTATTTAACTTCTCTGTGCCTCGGTTTCTCATCTGTAAAATAGGTATAATAATACTACATCCCTAACAGGTGGCTTTGAAGAGGAAGTGAGTTAATGCACATAAAGTGATTATGACAGTAGCTGGCCTATAAGACGTACTCAATAAATGTTAGTGATTATTGTTAGTATTATTGCTGTTATGTCCCAGTCTCTCCTGAAGCTTGGGTGTGGACATATGACACATTACTGGCCAAGTGGACCTGTGAGGGAGTCTCCTGGGGACTTCTGGGCAATGCATGGGAGGTCATGGCATTGTCCCTTTTGTCTGCTCATGGGCAGGTCTCTATGTGATGCCTGCAATTGCAGAGGCAATTCCAGCCATGGGACCATCTGCCCTTGGATGTTTTGTTATTTGGGATAATAAATTGTCTTGTTGTTTAAGGCTTTTTCAACACTTACAGTCCAAAACATCCTAACTGCTGTACCTAGTAATGGCACAGAGGGCCTTGCTAGAATTACAGCTGTAACTTGTTAGAGTTACTGCATTTAAGCCATGTGTGAAGTTAAATGTATGTGACAGTATTGTTAGGATAGTTCTTTGCTTTAAATTATGAAGAAAATTTTAATAGTAATATGCTCACATGGTAAAAACATCAAAAAGTATGAAAAGGCTTACCATAAAAAAACCTCCCTCCCACATGGGTCATTTATGTTCTCAATTCTTAGGTCCCACTGGCCAGATAACCACTGTTTTATTTACCCTTCCAGAGATTCTGAAAATAAACATAAATAAAACAAATATGTCATTTTCCTCCTTTGTCATATAGATATTAGTATGCTATACACATCATTCGGTACCTTGCTTTTTTCAATTAATATGTCTGAGTTTTCCATATCAATACATAAATTTTTCTTATTTTTTTTTATAGCTACAGAACGCTTCATTGAATTTATTTTAAAAGTTCCCCACTGAAGAGTATCCAGGTTCTCTCCAATCTTTCCCTGTAGACTGTAGTGCCGCAATTAGTAAGATGTATGTATGCCACTCTGTAGATACGCAAATAGATCTCTAGGGTAAACTCCCCAGAGTGGGGCAACTGGATCCAAGACCACATTCATTTGGAATTTTGATAGCTACTGCTAAATTGCCATCCATCTGGGCTGTGCAAATTTACACTCCCACCAGCAGCTTATGGCAGTACCACTTTCCCACAGCCCTGGCAACAGAACATGCTATCAGATTTTGGATTTGGGCTAAATTTATGGTGAAAAATGATATCTTAGGGAAGTTTTAATTTGCACATTTCTTACTATGAGTAAAATTGAGCATTTAAAAATATTTTTTGGAATAATTTACATGTTCTTTGAATTGTCTGTTTATAATAATTGTCCATTTTTCTAATAGGTTATTGGCCTTTTTTCTTATCAATCTCAAGCTTTTTATATACTGGGAAGATTATTCTATGTCTGTGATGAGTTTAATTGTGTTTCCCAATTTGTCTTTTTGTTATTTTGAATTTAATTTAATTACGTTTTTTATACAGCAGTTTCTTATTAGTCATCCATTTTATACACATCAGTGTATACATGTCAATCCCAGCCTCCCAATTCATCACACCACCATCCCCACCCCCCCCGCCACTTTCCCCCCTTGGTGTCCATATGTTTGTTGTCTACATCTGTGTCTCAATTTCTGCCCTGCAAACCGGTTCATCTGTACCATTTTTCTAGGTTCCACATATATGCATTAATATACGATATTTGTTTTTCTCTTTCTGACTTACTTCACTCTGTATGACACTCTGTAGATCCATCCACGTGTAAACAAATGACCCAATTTTGTTCCTTTTTATGGCTGAGTAATATTCCATTCTATATATGTACCACAACTTCTTTATCCATTCGTCTGTCAATGGGCATTTAGGTTGTTTCCATGACCTGGCTATTGTAAATAGTGCTGCAGTGAACATTTGGGTGCATGTATCCTTTTGCATTATGGTTTTCTCTGGGTATATGACCAGTAGTGGGATTGCTGGGTCATATGGTAATTCTACTTTTAGTTTTACAAGGAACCTCCATACTGTTCTCCATAGCGGCTGTATCAATTTACATTCCCACCAACAGTGCAAGAGGGTTCCCTTTTCTCCACACCCTCTCTAGCATTTGCTGTTTTTAGATTATCTGATGATGCCCATTCTAACCAGTGTGAGGTGATACCTCATTGTAGTTTTGATTTGCATTTCTCTAAGAATTAGTGATGTTGAGCAGCTTTTCATGTGCATGTCTTCTTTTCAGAAAAGTGTATTAAGGTCTTCTGCCCATTTTTGGATTGGGTTGTTTGTTTTTTTAATATTGAGCTGCATGAGCTGTTTATATATTTTGGAGATTAATCCTTTATCCGTTGATTCGTTTGCAAATATTTTTTCCCATTCTGAGGGTTGTCTTTTCGTCTTGTTTATGGTTTCCTTTGCTGTGCAAAAGCTTTTACGTTTCATTACGTCCCATTTGTTTATTTTTGTTTTTATTTCCATTACTCTAGGAGGTGGGTCAAAAAGGATCTTGCTGTGATTTATGTCAAAGAGTGCTCTTCCTAGGTTTTCCTCTAAGAGTTTTATAGTGTCCGGTCTTACATTTAGGTCTCTAATCCATTTTGAGTTTATTTTTGTGTATGGTGTTAGGGAGTGTTCTAATTTCATTCTTTTACATGTAGCTGCCCAGTTTTCCCAGCACCACTTATTGAAGAGACTGTCTTTTCTCCACTGTATATCCCTGCCTCCTTTGTCATAGATTAGTTGACCACTGGTGCGTGGGTTTATCTCTGGGCTTTCTATCCTGTTCCATTGATCTATGTTTCTGTTTTTGTGCCAGTACCATACTGTCTTGATTACTGCAGCTTTGTGGTATAGTCTGAAGTCAGGGAGTCTAATTCCTCCAGTTCTGTTTTTTTCCCTCAAGACTGCTTTGGCTATTCGGGGTCTTTTGTGTCTCCATACAAATTTTAAGATTTCTTGTTTTAGGTCCATAAAAAATGCCATTGGTAATTTGATAAGGATTGCATTGAATCTGTAGACTGCTTTGGGTATATAGTCATTTTCACAATATTGATTCTTCCAATCCAAGAACATGGAATGTCTCTACATCTGGTGGTATCATTTTTAATTTCTTTCATCAGTGTCTTATAGTTTTCTGCATACAGGTCTTTATTCTCCCTAGGTAGGTTTGTTCCTACGTATTTTATTCTTTTTGTTGCAATGGTAAATGGGAGTGTTTCCTTAATTTCTCTTTCAGATCTTTCATCATTAGTGTATAGGAATGCAAGAGATTTCTGTGCATGAATTTTGTATCCTGCTTTACCAAACTTTACCAAAATCATTGATTAGCTCTAGTAGTTTTCTGGTGGCATCTTTAGGATTCTCTATGTATAGTATCATGTCATCTGAAAACAGTGACCGTTTTACTTCTTTTCCAATTTGTATTTCTTTTCTTTCTTTTTCTTCTCTGATTGCCGTGGCTAGGACTTCCAAAACTATGTTGAATAATAGTGTTGAGAGTGGACATCCTTGTCTTGTTCCTGATCTTAGAGGAAATGCTTTCAGTTTTTCACCATTGAGAATGATGTTTGCTGTGGGTTTGTCGTATATGGCTTTTATTCTGTTGAGGTAGGCTCCCTGTATGCCCACGTTCTGGAGAGTTTTTTATCATAAATGGGTGTTGAATTTTGTCAAAAGCTTTTTCTGCATCTATTGAAATGATCATATGGTTTTTCTTCTTCAATTTGTTAACATGGTGTATCACATTGATTGATTTGTGTATATTGAAGAATCCTTGCATCCCTGGGATAAATCCCACTTGATCATGATGTATGATCCTTTTAATGTGTTGTTGAATTCTGTTTGCTAGTATTTTGTTAAGGATTTTTGCATCTATATTCATCAGTGATACTGGTCTGTAATTTTCTTTTTTTGTAGTATCTTTGTCTGGTTTTGGTATCAGGGTGATGGTTGCCTCATAGAATGAGTTTGGGAGTGTTCCTTCCTCTGCAATTTTTTGGAAGAGTTTGAGAAGAATGGGTGTTACCTCTTCTCCAAATGTTTGATAGAATTCACCTGTGAAGCGATCTGGTCCTGGACTTTTGTTTGTTGGAAGATTTTTAATCACGGTTTCAATTTCATTGCTTGTGATTGGTCTGATCATATTTTCTATTTCTTCCTGGTTCAGTCTTGGGAGGTTATACCTTTCTAAGAATTTGTCCATTTCTTCCAGGTTGTCCATTTTATTGGCATATAGTTGTTCGTAGTCATCTGTTGTAATCCTTTGTATTTCCGCAGTGTCAGTTGTGATTTCTCCTTTTTCATTTCATTTCTAATTTTATTGATTTGAGTCCTCTCCTTCTTTTCCTTGATAAGTCTGAGTCTTGGAACATTTAATCTATTCACGTTTAAAGTAATTATCAATATGTATGTTACTATTACCATTTTCTTAATTGATTTGGGTTTGTTTTTGTAGGTTCTTTTCTTCTCTTGTGTTTCCCACTTAGAGAAGTTCCTTTAGCATTTGTTGTAGAGCTGCTTTGGTGGTGCTGAATTCTCTTAGTTTTTGCTTGTCTGTAAAGCTTTTGATTTCTCCATCGAATCTTAATGAGATCCTTGGCAGGTAGAGAAATCTTGGTTGTAGGGTCTTCCCTTTCATCCCTTTAACTATATCATGCCCCTCTCTTCTGGCTTGTAGAGTTTCTGTTGAGAAATCAGCTGTTAACCTTATGGGAGTTCCCTTGTAAGTTATTTGTTGTTTTTCCCTTGCTGCTTTCAATAATTTTTCTTTGTCTTAAATTTTTGCCAATTTGATTACTATTTGTCTCGGCGTGTCTCTCCTTTGGTTTATCCTGTATGGGAAACTCTGTGCTTTCTGGACTTGGGTAGCTATTTCCTTTCTCATATTAGGGAAGTTTTTGACTATAATCTCTTCAAATATTTTCTCGGGTTCTTTCTCTCTCTCTCTTCTCCTTCTGGGACCCCTATAATGCGAATGTTGTTGCGTTTAATGTTGTCCCAGAGGTCTCTTAGGCTGTCTTCATTTCTTTTCATTCTTTTGTCTTTATTGTGTTCCTAAGCAGTGAATTCCACCATTCTGTCTTCCAGGTCACTTATCCGTTCTTCTGCTTCAGTTATTCTGCTATTGATTCCTTCTAGTGTAGTTTTCATTTCAGTTATTGTATTGTTCATCTCTGTTTGTTTGTTCTTTAATTCTTCTAGGTCTTTGTTAAACATTTCTTGCATCTTCTCGATCTTTGCCTCCATTCTTTTTCTGAGGTCCTGGATCATCTTCACTATCATTATTCTGAATTCTTTTTCTGGAAGGTTGCCTATCTCCACTTCATTTAGTTATTTTTCTGGGGTTTTATCTTGTTCCTTCATCTGGTACATAGCCCTCTGCCTTTTCATCTTGTCTGTCTTTCTGTGAATGTGGTTTTTGTTCCACAGGCTGCAGGATTGTAGTTCTTCTTGCTTCTGCTGTCTGCCCCCTGGTGGATGAGGCTGTCTAAGAGGCTTGTGCAAGTTTCCTGATGGGAGGGACTGGTGGTGGGAAGAGCTGACTGTTGCTCTGGTGGGCAGAGCTCAGTAAAACTTTAATCCACTTATCTGCTGATGGGTCGGGCTGGGTTCCCTCCTTGTTTGTTGTTTGGTCTGAGGCGACCCAACACTGGAGCCTACCTGGGCTCTTTGGTGGGGCTAATGGCGGAGTCTGGGAGGACTCACGCCAAAGAGTACTTCCCAGAACTTCTGCTGCCAGTGTCCTTGCCCTCAGGGTGACACACACCCACCCCCGCCTCTTCAGGAGACCCTCCAACACTAGCAGGTAGGTCTGGGTCAGTCCTATGGGGTCACTGCTCCTTTCCTGGGTCCCGATAAGCACACTACTTTGTGTGTGCCCTCCAAGAGTGGAGTCTCTGTTTCCCCCAGTCCTGTCGAAGTCCTGAATCAAATCCTGCTAGCCTTCAAAGTCTGACTCTAGGAATTTCTCCTCCTTTTGCCGGATCCCCATGTTGGGAAGCCTGACGTGGGGCTCAGAACCTTTGCTCCAGTGGGTGGACTTCTGTGGTATAAGTGTTCTCTAGTTTGTGAGTCACCCACCCAGCAGTGATGGGATTTGATTTTATTGTGATTGTGCCCCTCCTGTCGTCTCATTGTGCCTTCTCATTGTCTTTGGATGTGGGGTATCTTTTTTGGTGAGTTCCAGTGTCTTCCTGCCGATGGTTGTTCAGCAGTTAGTTTAGATTCTGCTGTTCTTGTAAGAGGAAGTGAGAGCACGTCCTTCTAATCTGCCATCTTGAACCAATCTGTCTTTTTTTTTTGATCATGTGGTTTACTTTTGTTAGGCCAAGATTTGAAAAATTTGTTTTTATATAGTTGAATGGATTGATATTTTTTCATGATTTCTGGATTTGGGGTTATCGTTAAAATCCCTCCTGATTAAGAAAAAATGTCCCATCTATTCATTTAGTACATTTACTGATTTTTTTTTTATATTTAAAGATTTGTTCCCTTTGGAACATATCTTGAATACAGAGAGAGATATGAGTACAACATTAACATTTCCCATATCGCTATCTAGTTTTTCCACCATTATTCAATAGTTCAATTTTTCCCACCTACTTGGTATTTGTGTTCTTTTTCTAGACATTTCTTTCTATTCTATTGGTTCACCTATTCATGAGCCAGTACTTTGTTGCTTTAATTACTGAGCTTTGGAGAATATTTTTATATCTGGTAATCCCTCTTTGATTTTTTTAATCAAAATTTCCCTTGCAAATTTTGTTTGCTTATTTCCCAGTATGAACTGTAGAATTCCTTTGTCTACTGAAAAAAACCCCAAAACACCAGGCCTCTTTACATGTTTAATGAGATTATGCTGAATTTAAAAATCAAATTAGAAAGATCAGCATACTCTTGGTACAAAAAAGGAAAATGACCTTGGGTCATCTTGTCTAAAAATATATTCTTTCCCATTTGTTTATATGTTCTGCTGTGTCCTCTGGAAGCTTTTTGGTGAATTTTTAAAATAATGTGTTTATTATTGAATTTATTCCTAAGAAATTTATGTTTCTTGTTATTGTAGTTCTTGCTAATGTAAATGAAATCTTTTTCTCTATTGTAGTTTTCTAGCTTCTAAATTTTGACTAGAAAATTTTAAATTGAAATATAATTGACATACAATATTATATTAGTTTCAGGTGTACAACATAATGATTTCATATTTGCATACATTATGAAATGATCACCAGGAAAAGTTTAGTAACCATCTGTCTGCACACAGTTATTGCCATATTATTGACCGTATTTTTTTATGCTATATATTACATCTCTGTGACTTTTATACAATGGGAGGTTTGTATATAAGAGGTCTCCTAAGAGAAGGGAACCTCTTAGTCCCCTTCACCTATTTTGCCCATCCTGCTACCTGCTTCCTTCTGGTAACCATCCATTTGTTCTCTATATTTTTGAGCCTGTTTCATTTTGCCTTGTTTGTTTGTTTTGTTTCTTAGATTCCATATATAAGTGAGATCATGTGGTATTTGTCTTTCTCTGTCAGACTTATTTCTCATAGAATAGTACTCTCTAGGTGCATACATGTTGACGCAAATAGCAAGATTTCTTTTTTTTATGGCTAATATTCCATTGTGTATATATATCATATCCTCTTTATCCATTCATCTATCAGTGGACACTTAGGTTGTTTTCATATCTTTGCTATTGTTAATAATGCTGCAATGAACACTGGAGTGGCTATATCTTTTCGAATCAGTGTTTTTGTTTTCTTTGGGTAAATACGCAGAAGTAATTGCTGGATATGGTACTTCTATTTTTAATTTTTTTGAGGGACCTCCATACTGTTTTTTATAGTGGCTGCACCAATTTACATTCCTACCAAAGTACATGAAGTTTCCCTTTTCTCCACATCCTAGCCAACACTTGTTATTTGTTGTCTTTTTGATGATAGCCATTCTGATGTGTGAGGTGGTATCTCACTGTGGTTTTGATTTACATTTCCCTGATGATTAGTGATGTTGAGCATATTTTCATGTGTCTATTGGCCATCTGTATGCTTTCTCTGGAAAAATGTCTATTCAGGTCCTCTGCCCACTTTTTAATCAGGTTGTTGTTGGGTTTTTTTATGTTGAATTGTATGAGTTCTTTGTATATTTTGGATATTAACCCCTTTTCAGATATATCATTTGCAAATATCTTCTCCTATTCAGTAGAGTGCCTTTTCATTGTGTTGATAGTTACTTTTGCTTTGCAAAAGCTTTATGGTTTGATGTAGTACCATTTATTTATTTTTGTTCTTGTTTTCCTTGCCTGAGGAGACATATCCAAGAGAAAAAATTGCTAAAACTAGTGTCAAAGAGTATACTGCCTATGTTTTCTTCTAGGAGTTTTAAATTTAAGTCTTTAATCCATTTTTTAAAAATAAATTTATTTATTTATTTGTTTGATTTTGACTGCATTGTGTCTTCGTTGCTGCATGCAGGCTTTCTCTAGTTGCGGCGAGCAAGGGCTACTCTTCATTGCAGTGCGAGACTTCTCATTGTGGTGGCTTCTCTTGTTGCGGAACACAGGATCTAGGCAAATGGGCTTCAGTAGTTGTGGCTTGTGGGCTCTAGAGCGTAGGCTCAGTAGTTGTGGCACACGGACTTAGTTGCTCCGTGGCATGGGGGAATCTTCCCGGACCAGGGCTCGAACCCGTGTCCCCTGCATTGGCAGGCAGATTCAACCACTGCGCCACCAGAGAAGTCCCAGTCTTTAATCCATTTCGAGGTGTTTTTTTTTTTTTGGTAGATGGTGTGATAAAATAGTCCATTTTGATTCTTTTGCATGAAGCTATTGAGTTTTCCCAACACCGTTTGTTGAAGAGGCTGTCTTTTACGCATTGTATATTCTTGCCTCCTTTCTTATATATTAATTGACCATATAAACATGGTTTTATTTCTGGGCTCTCTATTCTGTTCCATTGATCTATGTCTTGTTTTTGTGCCAGTACCATACTGTTTAAATTACTGTAGCTTTGTAGTATAGTTTGAAATCAGGACATATGATACCTTCAGTTTTTTTCTTCTTTCTTAAGATTGTCTTGGGTATTTGGGGGGTTTTTTTGTTTGTTTGTTTCTATACAAAAAGAAAAGCCAAAAGTTAGTTCTGTAAAAAGCCTGATAAAGTTGGTAAACTCTTGGCAAGAGCAATCACAAAGAAAGAAGGCATAATGTAAAAACTTCAGGAATGAAAAAGAGGACAAAACTACAAATATTACAGACATTCAAAAGATAATAAAATGATATGATGAACTACTTTATTCTAATAAATTAGGTAACTTAGTTGAAATTGATAAATTTTCAGGAAAAAAACAACTCACCATAAGTGACACAGAAGAAATAAAATGTCTGAATAGTCTGATAGGTCTCAAAGAAATTGAATTCATAAAGAAAAACTTCTCACAAAATAAACTCCAGGCTCATATGGTTTCATCAGAGTTCAAAATTACTGTAAAAGAATAAAATTAACACTGCTCTTAGATAAACTCTTCTAGAGAATAGGAAGAAAACTTTCCAACTCATTTTAAGACACCCAAACCTGACAGTTCTTTGCAAAAAAAAAAAAATTACAAAGCAATCTCTCTCATGAACAGAAATGCAAAAATCCTAAACAATTTATTAGCAAGTTAAATTCAGTGATGATGTATAAGAAGGATAACATATCATGACTAGGCTTTATTCTATTAATGTGATGTTGATTTTTGCATTCAAAAGTCAATCAGTGTAATTCATGTCATTAACAAAATAAGGGAGAAAAATTATACAATTATCTCAATAGGCAAAAAATTACCTGATATAATTCAATATCCATTTATAATAATAATAGTAACTTCTTAAAAAACTGAGAATGGAAGTGTTATCAAGTCCAAGCTGATACTGCTCACTGCATGACAGGCCAATAAATCGAGAGACAAGTTGTTGGGGCAAGGAATAGTGACTTTAAAAGCTGGCAGACCGAGAAGATGGTGGACTTGTGTCCCAAAGAACCATCTTGCCTGTGTTAGAATTCAGGCTTCTTTTATACTAAAAGGCGAGAGAGTAAAGCCAAACATTTCCTGGTTCCTATCAGCCTCCAGAGGGGTTGTGTTAATTTCTTCCTTCCTGCAGTCATTCACAGTTGGGCCTGGTCAGGATGTTTCCTGTGAGCTAAACAAAAGTACTTTAGCTTATGGCTCATTACCTGGGAGGCAGGGTTCCCAGAGATGGCCATTATGTATAATTTAACCTTATAGGCAACATCCCTTTAGCGATTAACTTGTAATAGAATACAAAGCTTCTTCCCTATTACAGAAGAAAATATTTTTAGCCAGAGAAAAGGTATGTACAAAAACCTATAGCAAACATCACACTTAATGGTGAAATATTGAATGTTACCTTTCAGGAATTGGAAATGGGACAGGTGTGCTTGTTATTACAACTTCTATTCAACTTTGTGTTGGAAGTTCTAGACAGTGCAATAGGCAATACAATTTTTTGAAAGGGTAATTGAATTGGAAGTATCATTATTTACAGATGATGTAATTGCGCATATAGAGAACACAAAAGAATAAACAGGTAAACTATTGACATTAATAAGTGAATTTAGCAAGATCACTGGATAAAGGTCAATATATAAAAATAAAATATATTTCTCTATTTCAGGAACAAAATATTAGAAAATAATTTTAAAAATTATGTCATTTATAATAACATCAAAATGTATCAAATACCTAGTAATCTAATAAAAAGATGTGTGTAATACCTCCATAATGAAAACTAAAAAAAATTGTTGAGAGAAATTAATTAAAACCTATTTAAATGGAGGGATGGACTATATTTATGGACGAAATAACTCACCTTAATAAAGATATCAATTCTTTGCAAATTGACCTATCAATTCAATGAGTCCCATTCAATATCTCAGCAGCTGTTCTGGCGGAAATTGACAAGCTGACTCTAAAATTTATATGGAATTGCAAAAGGTGAAGAATAACCAACACAATCTTGAAGAAGAAGTAAGCTGGAGGACTTACTTTAATGAATATCAAGTCTTATTTTAAAGTTGCAGTAATTTAAAAGGCAGTGTATTTGTTCAGAGATAACCATCCCCCCTTTTAAAAAAAGCAAATGGAATAGAATAGAGTTCAGAAATACACCTACATGTGTATGAACATGTGATTTATGACAAAGGTGGAATTCTAGAGCAATAGAAAAAAGTTGATGTTTTAAGTAAATGGTACGGGGCCAATTAGATATTCTTTTGGAAAAAATAAATCTTAGCCTCTGCCACATAAAATAAATATATTTCAGGCAGATTGTAATTTGAATGTGAAAAATAAAAAATAATCTGGAAGGTTACATATGAGAGTTTCCCCATGACCTTGGGAGGACAAAGATAAACTGAACACAAAAAACACTACTAAGAAAAAAAAAGATTCACACGTTGGACTATATTAACATTAGGATCTTTTGTTCATCCAAAGACACCATTAAGAATTGTAAAGACAAGTCACTGAGTGAGAGAAGATATTCGCAGTACATATACCAGAGGTGTCATTTGCAGAATACGAAAAGGTATCTTCATATCAGTAAGAAAAAGACAGACAATCTAATTTTAAAAACTGGGCAAAAGACCTGACAAGGAACTTTGCAAATGAGGATATTTAATGTCCACTAAACATATGAAAAGCTGCTCAGTCATTGTACTGGTCTGGGATGTTTAAATTGAAAACCACGAAATACCCCGTCACCCATGCCAGAATGACTTATGCTAAAAAAGACTGAAAATACAAGTGTTGTTAAAGACGTGGAACCACTGGAACTCTCATATACTCCTGGTGGGTGTGCAAATTGATACAAACACTTTGGAAAAGTTTGGCACCTTCTAAAAAAGTTAAATTTACATATACTGTTGGACCTAGGAATTCACTCCCAGATCACACCCAAGAGAAATGCATACATATTGGTTCAAGATGGCAGATTAGAAGGACATGCTCTCACTTCCTCTTACAAGAACACCAGAATCTAAATTAACTGCTGAACAACCATCGGCAGGAAGACACTGGAACTCACCAAAAAAGATACCCCACATCCAAAGACAAGGAGAAGGCACAATGAGACGACAGGAGGGGCACAATCACAATAAAATCAAATCCCATCACTGCTGGGTGGGTGACTCACAAACTAGAGAACACTTATACCACAGAAGTCCACCCACTGGAGTGAAGGTTCTGAGCCCCACTTCAGGCTTCCCAACCTGGGGGTCTGGCAATGGGAGGAGGAATTCCTAGAGAATCAGACTTTGAAGGCTAGCAGGATTTGATTGCAGGTCTTCAACAGGACTGGGGGAAACAGAGACTCCACTCTTGGAGGGCACACACAAAGTAGTGTGCACTTCGGGACACAAGGGAAGGAGCAGTGACCCCATAGAGGCTGAACGAGACCTACCTGCTAGTGTTGGGGGGTCTCCTGAAGAGGCGGGGGTGGGTGTATGTCACCCTGAGGGCAAGGACACTGGCAGCAGAAGTTCTGGGAAGTACTCCTTGGCATGAGCCCTCCCAGAGTCCACCATTAGCCCCACCAAAGAGCCTGGGTAGGCTCCAGACTTGGGTACCCTCTGGCCAAACACCCAACAGGGGGCGGACACAGCCCCACCCATCAGTAGATAAGTGGATTAAAGTTTTACTGAGCTCTGCCCACCAGAGCAACAGCCAGCTCTACCCACCACCAGTTCCTCCCATCAGGAAACTTGCACAAGCCTCTTAGACAGCCTCATCCACCAGAGGGCAGACAGCAGAAGCAAGAAGAACTACAATCCTGCAGCCTGTGGAACAAAAACCACATTCACAGAAAGATAGACAAGATGAAAAGGCAGAGGGCTGTGTACCAGATGAAGGAACAAGATAAAACCCCAGAAAAATAACTAAATGAAGTGGAGATAGGCAACCTTCCAGAAAAAGAATTCAGAATAATGATAGTGAAGATGATCCAGGACGTCGGAAAAAGAATGGAGGCAAAGATCGAGAAGATGCAAGAAATGTTTAACAAAGACCTAGAAGAATTAAAGAACAATCAAACAGACAGTAAAAATACAATAACTGAAATGAAAACCACACTAGAAGGAATCAATAGCAGAATAACTGAAGCAGAAGAACGGATAAGTGACCTGGAAGACAGAATGGTGGAATTCACTGCTGTGGAAGAGTATAAAGACAAAAGAATGAAAAGAAATGAAGACAGCCTAAGAGACCTCTGGGACAACATTAAACGCAACAACATTCGCATTATAGGGGTCCCAGAAGGAGAAGAGAGAGAAAGGACCCGAGAAAATATTTGAAGAGATTATAGTCAAAAACTTCCCTAACATGGGAGAGGAAATAACCACCCAAGTCCAGAAAGTGCAGAGAGTCCCATACAGGATAAACCCAAGGAGAGACACGCTGAGACACATAGTAATCAAATTGGCAAAAATTAAAGACAAAGAAAAATTATTAAAAGCAGCAAGCAAAAAATGACAGGTACACATAGGAGAACACCCATAAAGTTAACAGCTGATTTTTCAGCAGAAACTATACAAGCCAGAAGGGAGTGGCATGATATACTTAAAGTGATGAAAGGGAAAAACCTACAACCAGGATTACTCTGCCCGGCACGTATCTCATTCAGATTCGATGGAGAAATCAAAAGCTTTACAGACAAGCAAAAGCTAAGAGAATTCAGCACCTTGAAACCAGCTCTACAACAAACGCTAGAGGAACTTCTCTAAGTAGGAAACACAAGAGAAGAAAAGGACCTACAAAAACAAACCCAAAGCAATTAAGAAAATGGTCATAGGAACATACATATTGATAATTACCTTAAACATGAATGGATTAAATGCTCCAACCAAACACAAAGGCTTGGTGAATGGCTACAAAAACAAGACCCATATATATGCTGTCTAAAAGAGACCCACGTCAGACATAGGGACACATTCAGACTGAAAGTGAGGGGTTGGAAAAAGATATTCCATGCAAATGGAAATCAAAGAAAGCTGGAATAGCAATACTCATATAAGATAAAATAGACCTAAAAATAAAGGATGGGGCTTCCCTGGTGGCGCAGTGGTTGAGAGTCTGCCTGCTGATGCAGGGGACGCAGGTTCGTGCCCTGGTCCAGGAGGATCCCATGTGCCATGGAGGGGCTGGGCCTGTGAGCCATGGCCGCTGAGCCTGCGCGTCCGGAGCCTGTGCTCCACAACGTGAGAGGCCACAACAGTGAGAGGCCCACGTACCACAAAAAAAATAAATAAATAAATAAAATAAAGGATGTTACAAGAGACAAGGAAGGACACTACATAATGATCAAGGGATAAATCCAAGAAAAAGATACAACAGTTATAAATATATATGCAGCCAACATAGGAGCACCTCAATACATAAGGCAACTGCTAACAGCTATAAAAGAGGAAATCGACAGTAACACAATAATAGTGGGGGACTTTAACACCTCACTTACACCAATGGACAGATCATCCAAAGAGAAAATTAATAAGGAAACACAAGCTTTAAATGACACAATAGACCAGATAGATTTAACTGATATTTATAGGACATTCCATCCAAAAACAGCAGATTACACTTTCTTCCCAAGTGCGCACAGAACATTCTCCAGGATAGATCACATCTTGGGTCACAGATCAAACCTCGGTAAATTTAAGAAAATTAAAATCATATCAAGCATCTTTTCTGACCACAATGCTATGAGATTAGAAATGAATTACAAGGATAAAAACGTAAAAAACACAAACACATGGAGGCTAAACAATACGTTGCTAAATAACCAAGCAATCACTGAAGGAATCAAAGGGGAAATCAAAAAATACGTAGAGACAAATGACAATGAAAACACGATGATCCGAAACCTATAGATGCAGCAAAAGCAGTTCTAAGAGGGAAGTCTATAGCTATACAAGTCTACCTCAAGAAACAAGAATAATCTCAAATAAACAATCTAACCTTACACCTAAAGGAAGTAGAGAAACAAGAACAAACAAAACTCAAAGTTAGCAGAAGGAAAGAAATCCTAAAGATCAGACCGGAAATAAATAGAAACAAAGAAAACAATAGCAAGATCAATAAAACTAAAAGCTGCTTCTTTGAGAAGATAAACAAAATTGTTAAACCATTAGTGAGACTAATCAAGAAAACGAGAGAGAGGACTCAAATCAATAAAATTAGAAATGAAAACGGAGAAGTTACAACATACACTGCAGAAATACAAAGCATCCTAAGAGACTACTAAAAGCAATTCTATGCCAATAAAATGGACAACGTGGAAGAAATGGACAAATTCTTAGAAAGGTATAACCTTCCAAGACTGAACCAGGAAGAAATAGAAAATATGAACAGACCAATCACAAGTAATGAAATTGAAAGTGTGATTAAAAATCTTCCAACAAACAAAAGTCCAGGACCAGATCACTTCACAGGTGAATTCTATCAAATATTTGGAGAAGAGCTAACACCCATTCTTCTCAAACTCTTCCAAAAAATTGCAGAGGAGGGAACACTCCCAAACTCATTCTATGAGGCAACCATCACCCTGATACCAAAACCAGACAAAGATAGTACAAAAAAAGCAAATTACAGACCAGTATCACTGATGAATATAGATGCAAAAATCCTCAACAAAATACGAGCACACAGAATCCAACAACACATTAAAGGGATCATACACCATGATCAAGTGGGATTTATCCCAGGGTTGCAAGGATTCTTCAATATATGCAAATCAATCAATGTGATACACCATATTAACAAATTGAAGAAGAAAAACCATTTGATTATCTCAGTAGATGCAGAAAAAGCTTTTGACAAAATTCAACACCCATTTATGATAAAAACTCTGCAGAAAGTGGGCATACAGGGAACCTACCTCAACAGAAAAAAAGCCATATACGAGAAACCCACAGCAAACATCATTCTCAATGGTGAAAAACTGAAAGCATTTCCTCTAAGATCAGGAGCAAGACAAGGATGTCCACTCCCACCACTATTATTCAACATAGTTTTGGAAGTCCTAGTCACGGTAATCAGAGAAGAAAAAGAAAGAAAAGAAATACAAATTGGAAAAGAAGAAGTAAAACTGTCACTGTTTTCAGATGACATGATACTATACATTGAGAATCCTAAAGATGCCACCAGAAAACTATTAGAGCTAATCAATGAATTTGGTAAAGTTACAGGATACAAAATTCATGCACAGAAATCTCTTGCATTCCTATACCCTAATGATGAAATACCTGAAAGAGAAATTAAGGAAACACTCCCATTTACCATTGCAACAAAAAGAATAAAATACCTAGGAACAAATCTACCTAGCCAGACAAAAGACCTGTATGCAGAAAACTATAAGACACTGATGAAAGAAATTAAAGCTGATACCAACAGATGGAGAGATATACCATGTTCTTGGATTGGAGGAACCAATACTGTGAAAATGTCTGTACTACTCAAATCAATCTACAGATTCAATGCAATCCCTATCAAATTACCAATGGCATTTTTTTACAGAACTAGAACAAAAATCTTAAAATTTGTATGGAGACCCAAAAGATCCTGAATAGCCAAAGCAGTCTTGAGGGAAAAAAACAGAACTGGAGGAATCAGACTCCCTGACTTCAGACTATATTATAAAGCTACAGTAATCAAGACAATATGGTACTGGCACAAAAACAGAAACATAGATCAATGGAACAGGATAGAAAGCCCAGAGATAAACCCACGCATCTATGGTCAAATAGTCTATGAGAAAGGAGGCAGGGATATACAATGAAGAAAAGACAGTCTCTTCAATAATTGATGCTGGGAAAACTGGACAGCTACATGTAAAAGAATGAAATCAGAACACTCCCTAACACCATACACAAAAATAAACTCAAAATGTATTAGAGACCTAAATGTAAGACTGGACACTATAAAACTCTTAGAAGAAAACATAGGAAGAACACTCTTTGACACAAATCACAGCAAGATCTTTTTTGATCCACCTCCTAGAGTAATGGAAATAAAAACAAAAATAAACAAATGGCACCTAATGAAACTTCAAAGATTTTGCACAGAAAAGGAAACCATAAAGAAGACGAAAAGACAACCCTCAGTATGGGAGAAAATATTTGAAAACGAAGCAACGGACAAAGGATTAATCTCCAAAATATATAAACAGCTCATGCAGCTCAATAGTTAAAAAACAAACAACCCAATCCAAAAATGGGCAGAAGACCTAAACAGACATTTCTCCAAAGAAGACATACAGATGGCCAAGAAGCACATGAAAAGCTGCTCAACATCACTAATTATTAGAGAAATGCACATCAAAACTACAATGAGGTGTCACCTCACACCTGTTAGAATGGGCATCATCAGAAAATCTACAAACAACAAATGCTGGAGAGGGTGTGAAGAAAAGGGAACCCTCTTGCCCTGTTGGTGGGAATGTAAATTGATACCACCACTATGGAGAACAGTACAGAGGTTCCTTAAAAAACTAAAAATAGAATTACCTTATGATCCAGCAATCCCACTACTGGTCATATACCCAGAGAAAACCATAATGCAAAAGGACACATGCACCCTAATGGTCACTGCAGCACTATTTACAATAGCCAGGTCATGGAAGCAACCTAAATGCCCATTGACAGGCGAATGGATAAAGAAGATGTAGTTCATATATAGAATGGAATATTACTCAGCCCTAAAAAGGAACAAAATTGGGTCATTTGTTGAGATGTGGATGGATCTAGAGAGTGTCATACAGAGTGAAGTAAGTCAGAAAGAGAAAAATAAATATCGTATATTAACGAATATATGTGGAACCTAGAAAAATGGTACAGATGAACCGGTTTGCAGGGCAGAAATTGAGACACACATGTAGAACAACAAACGTACGGGCACCGAGGCGGGAAAGCGGCGGGAGTTGGGGGTGGTGGTGTGATGAATTGGGAGGCTGGAATTGACATGTATACACTGATGTGTATAAAATGGATGACTCATAAGAACCTGGTGTATGAAAAAATAAATAAAATTAAATTCAAAAGCTTGCACCCCTGTCAATCCTAAAAAGAAATAAAAGAAATGCATACATATGAACACTGACAGGTGGACGAGAATGTTCAGTGTTGCATTATTTGTAATAGCCCAAAGCTGGAAACAAGCCAGATATCTTTCAACAGTAGGAAAGGTACATATATGTATCAAGATACATGCATGCAATTGAATACAGGGGTAAAAAATTGATTCAGTTACAACAAAATGCCTCAACATGGATGAGTTTCACAAACATACATAGTGTATCATCACATTTATATAAAGTTCAAAACAGGCATCTAAATTATGGTATTAGAATGAACATTTATTGTCTTCCTTGTGCGAAGTGCCATGGCTGTAGAACTGAATCAACTGTGGTGTTACAAATTAGGATAGTGTTCACCTTTGGGGAGAAAAGGGGTTAGTGACTGCAGGGGCTCTGGGGAGGCTTCTGGGTTGCTGATAATGTTGTATTTCTTGATCTGAATTGTGGCTACTTGGATGTCTTTACTTTGGAATAATTTATTGAGCTTATTAATCATGTACTTTTCGACATGTAAATCAACACGCGAATATTTGTTAAGCACCTACTACTTGTTTGTAAGATTGTGTTGGGACCTGTGTCCTCTCTTCCTTTCATCCTTTCTTAGCATCACCCCTGTGGAGGGAGACTGTTTCTACTAATTGGCTCAAGTGACAGCCAGGCTCTGTGAGTCCATCCTGAGAGGGGAAAGTCAGGCCAGTCAGGCTGAGGCCAGAGGTTCAATCACTTTGGTTGGCAACGGCTACTTTAGTACTTCTCAGTCCATGACAGCTTTCTGAGCCACACCTAAATTTCCCAAGATAATTGCACTGCTGATGACCAGGAGGCCCCTGCTCCAAAGCTAGAGTGACTCTCCTTCATCCAGGTATCTGACTCTGCCACACGGAAGCGGCAGTTTGTAAGGAAGTAGAGGAAAGCTTGCTTTGACCCCAGTATGCTTGAATGGGTGGGAGGCAGGGTCAAGTGCGAACTCATGGAGAATCATGCTCTGGCTCCACACTGACTATATTACTTATTTTCTCAGCTATAAAGCTATAAGGATGGTATTACACATGTTAGTATTTGAGGAATTTGTTGCATAATTTGTTTGCATAATTAATTTGTTAATGACATCAATATGTTTGACAGTCTTGCCTATATCCAGATGGAAGTTTCAGTTATAAAGTTAAAGAAATAAAAACATTTTGATTTGCAGAGGTGGTGAAATTATAAGCAAATTTTTCTTTTCTTATAATACTGTTATAATGTTTCTTTTATGTAATGAATGATAACAGTAAAAACAAACCAAAGCACTTCCCCCCCACCCCCCGAAACAGAATGATCTTCATTGTATGTATATTCAGACAAAAGAAAAGAAACACTAAACTGACATTTAATACAAATTACATGCAGACATTTCTTAACTAAATTTTAATTTCATTTAACTTGAAAATTTAACCAGGGAATTCAGTCAAATTTGAATGTGACATTTGCTTATTTGCATGTGTTGGAAACAAAAATAACCTTCCATTTATAAATATGAAACTGAATTTAGGTTAAGTTTGAGAACTCATCATTCTGACGGCTTTAGACGTAAGAAGCTGACATTTACTGATGAAAATATTTCCTCACATTTATTTAACATATGTCCTCCAGCTATTGGAAGATTTTTGTTGTTATAACAAAAGGTGGCTTCTGAGTTGATGGATGAATGTTTTAATCCCAGTCTGGTCTAAACCTGGCCACTAACATAGCAGAATGTGCTTGGTTTGTTTCTTTGTGAAGGAATATTCTTACACCCAAGAACGTCAGCATCTTTGTTTATTTCTAATAAACCAGTATTTATTGAGATTTACTATGGGCAAGGCACTGCATACCAGAATCTATATACAGGGAATAAGCAGCTAAGCAAAGAGTTGCTTGGAATTAGGAACTCATTTTCTTACAAAAATAATACTATATGCAGTGGTCAGTTCCCAGGATAGTCCAAAAAAGGAAATTTAACTAGGTACATAGCTGAGACATATATTGCTGCAAATTCCTGTTCACTGGGAGCAGAGGCTGTTAGTGGAGCTGAGTAGGGAAAGCAGAGACAGGGAAGATGGAGAGAGGAAAGGAGAATGGGAGGAAGGATGAAAGAGATGGAGGAGGAAGAGGAAAGGGAAAGAAGAGGAGGTAGAAGAGGAAAGAGGAGAAGTACAAAAGGAAAATCAGTGAGGAGGTAAAGAATGAAAAAGTGTGCCATTGTGCCTTTTCTACCACAGGACTGCACTCTCCAGCATTTCCCTGGTAGCTTCCTCTGTATTTCTGCACCCCTTCCATATCCTCATGTCCCATCCCAGACTCCCCAGTGCTTCCAGGTTGCTCTGAGATTCCCAGGGAGGTACCATACCCAGCTGCCCTCACCTCCAGGAGGCGCTTTATGCCCCCAAATTACCAATTTCCTGAATGATCTTGAATTCACTGTTGATCTCACTTAAGTGTTAAGAGGAAAGCCATCTGATCAAACTATCTGTAAGATAGGAATGACTAATAACCTTGTATCTGTTAAGAGTTGTTTGAATAGCTAAAGTAGAAGCAGAGGAATTTCTAACTGGTAGAACTGTGATCACCATAGAAAGGGAAAGTGGGATGTTCTGACCTTTTGGAATTAGGGATTGAGATCTTTGATCAGAGCAAAACCCTATAGACCTACTGGGCATATACCCTGAGAAAATCATAATTCAAAAAGAGTCATGTACCACAATGTTCATTGCAACTCTGTTTACAATAGCCAGGACATGGAAGAAACCTAAGTGTTCATCGACAAATGAATGGATAAAGAAGATGTGGCACATATATACAATGGAATATTACTCAGCCATAAAAAGAAATGAAATTGAGTTCTTTGTAGTAAGGTGGATGGACCTAGAGTCTGTCATACAGGGTGAAGGAAGTCAGAAAGAGAATACCATATACTAACCCATATATACGGAATCTAAAAAAAAAAAAAAAAAAAGGTTCTGAAGAACCTAGGGGCAGGACAGGAATAAAGACTCAGACATAGAGAATGGACTTGAGGACACGGGGTGGGGGAAGGTTGAGCTGGGATGAAGTGAGAGAGTGACATGGACATATATACACTACCAAATGTAAAATAGATAGCTAGTGGGAAGGAGCCACATAGCACTGGGAGATCAGCTTGGTGCTTTGTGTTCACCTATAGGGGTGGGATAGGGAGGGTGGGAGGGAGACACAAGAGGGAAGAGATATGGGGATATATGTATATGCATAGTTGATTCGCTTTGTTATACAGCAGAAACTAACACATGTTTGTAAAGCAATTATACTCTAATAAAGATGTTAAAAAAAAAAACCCAGAAAACAACCATATAGACAAGGTAGTCTTGCCTGGGACACTTCTTGGAATCTGCCTTGGTCACTCTTCAGTTTCTTCTTTTTTTTCCATTTCTGAACCACAGACTCTCTAAAAACTTTATGGCAGAAGTGGTCACCCGTATACATTTATTTTCATAAGTTGGCTGTTAATGAGTTTGTAACAACCTGTATATGTGCTCTACATTATTGGCTCCAACTTGAAGATGAGGAAATTGAGGCACTTAGGGACTAAAGCCATATCATTTTTAGCACAAGGAGTATATGATTTTTTTCCTTTTCTTTTTTCCTTTTTTTGAATTTAATTAATTTTTATATACAGCAGGTTATTAGTCATCAGTTTTATACACATCAGTGTATACATGTCAATCCCAACCTCCCAATTCATCACACCACCACCACCACCACCACCCCCGCCGCTTTCCCCACTTGGTGTCCATACGTTTGCTGTCTACATCTGTGTCTCAATTTCTGCCCTGCAAACCGGTTCATCTGTACCGTTTTTCTAGGTTGCACATATATGTGTTAATATATGATATTTGTTTTTCTCTTTCTGACTTACTTCACTCTGTATGACACTCTCTAGATCCATCCACATCTCAAAAAATGACCCAATTTTGTTCCTTTTTATGGCTGAGTAATATTCCATTCTATATATGTACCACATCTTCTTTATCCATTCATCTGTCAATGGGCATTTAGGTTGCTTCCATGACCTGGCTATTGTAAATAGTGCTGCAGTGACCATTAGGGTGCATGTGTCCTTTTGTATTATGGTTTTCTCCGGGTATGTGCTCAGTAGTGGGATTGCTGGGTCATATGGTAATTGTATTTTTAGTTTTTTAAGGAACCTCCGTACTGTTCTCCATAGTGGCGGTATCAATTTACATTCCCACCAGCAGTGCAAGAGGGTTCCCTTTTCTTCACACCCTCTCCAGCATTTGTTGTTTGTAGATTTTCTGATGATGCCCATTCTAACAGGTGTGAGGTGATACCTCATTGTAGTTTTGATTTGCATTTCTCTAATAGTGATGTTGAGCAGCTTTTCATGTGCTTCTTGGCCATCTGTATGTTTTCTTTGGAGAAATGTCTGTTTAGGTCTTCGGCCCATTTTTGGATTGGGTTGTTTGTTTTTTAAATATTGAGCTGCATGAGCTGTTTATATATTTTGGAGATTAATCCTTTGTCCATTGATTCGTTTGCAAATATTTTCTCCCATTCTGAGGGTTGTCTTTTCGTCTTGTTTATGGTTTGCTTTGCTGTGCAAAAGCTTTGAAGTTTCATTAGGTGCCATTTGTTTATTTTTGTTTTTATTTCCATTACTCTACGAGGTGGATCAAAAAAGATGTTGCTGTGACTTATGTCAAAGAGTGTTCTTTCTCTGTTTTCCTCTAAGAGTTCTATAGTGTCTGGTCTTACATTTGGGTCTCTAATCCATTTGGAGTTTATTTTTGAATATGGTGATAGGGAGTGTTCTAATTTCATTCCTTTACATGTAGCTGTCCAGTGTCCCCAGCATCACTTATTGAAGAGACTGTCTTTTCTCCATTGTGTATCCTTGCCTCCTTTGTCATAGATTAGTTGACCATAGGTGTGTGGGTTTATCTCTGGGCTTTCTCTCTTGTTCCATTGATCTATGTTTCTATTTTTGTGCCAGTACCATATTGTCTTGATTACTGTAGCTTTGTAGTATAGTCGGAAGTCAGGGAGTCTAATTCCTCCAGCTCCTTTTTTTTCCCTCAAGACTGCTTTGGCTATTCGGGGTCGTTTGTGTCTCCATACAAATTTTAAGATTTTTTGTTCTACATCCGTAAAAAATTCCACTGGTAATTTGATAGAGATTGTATTGAATCTTCAGATTGCTTTGGGTAGTATAGTCATTTTCACAATATTGATTCTTCCAATCCAAGAACATGGTATATCTCTCCATCTGTTGGTATCATCTTTAATTTCTTTTATCAGTGTCATAGTTTTCTGCATACAGGTCTTTTGTCTCCCTAGGTGGGTTTATTCCTAGGCATTTTATTCTTTTTATTGCAGTGGTAAATGGGAGGGTTAACTTAATTTCTCTTTCAGATCTTTCATCATTCGTGTATAGGAATGCAAGAGATTTCTGTGCATTAATTTTGTATCCTGCAACTTTACCAGATTCATTGATTAGCTCTAGTAGTTTTCTGGTGGCATCTTTAGGATTCTCTATGTATAGTATCATGTCATCTGCAAACAGTGACAGTTTTACTTCTTCTTTTCCAATTTGTATTCATTTTTTTCTTTTTCTTCTCTGATTGCTGTGGCTAGGACTTCCAAAACTATGTTGAATAATAGTGGTGGGAGTGGACATCCTTGTCTTGTTCCTGATCTTAGAGGAAATGCTTTCAGTTTTTCACCATTGAGAATGATGTTTGCTGTGGGTTTCTCGTATATGGCCTTTATTATGTTGAGGTAGGTTCCCGGTATGCCCACTTTCTGGAGAGTTTTTATCATAAATGGGTGTTGAATTTTGTCAAAAGCTTTTTCTGCATCTATTGAGATGATCATATGGTTTTTCTTCTTCAATTTGTTAATATGGTGTATCACATTGATTGATTTGCATGTACTGAAGAATCCTTGCCTCCCTGAGATAAATCCCACTTGATCATGGTGTACGATCCTTTTAATGTGTTGTTGGATTCTGTGTGCTAGTATTTTGTTGAGGATTTTTGCATCTATATTCATGAGTGATATTGGTCTGTAATTTTCTTTTTCGGTAGTAGCTTTGTCTGGTTTTGGTGTCAGGGTGATGGTGGCCTCAGAGAATGAGTTTGGGAGTGTTCCTTCCTCTGCAATTTTTGGGAAGAGTTTGAGAAGGATGGGTGTTAGCTCTTCTCCAAATGTTTGATAGAATTCACGTGTGAAGCCATCTGGTCCTGGACTTTTGTTTGTTGGAAGATTTTTAATCACAGTTTCAATTTCATTACTTGTGACTGGTCTGTTCATATTTTCTGTTTCTTCCTGGTGCAGTCTTGGTAGGTTACACCTTTCTAAGAATTTGTCCATTTCTTCCAGGTTGTCCATTTTATTGGCATAGAGTTGCTTGTCGTAGTCTCTTAGGATGCTTTGTATTTCTGCGGTGTCTGTTGTAACTTTCCTTTTTCATTTCTAGTTTTATTGATTTGAGTCCTTTCCCTCTTTTTCTTGATGAGTCTGGTTAATGGTTTAACAATTTTGTTTATCTTCACAAAGAACCAGCTTTTACTTTTATTGATCTTTGCTATTGTTTTCTTTGTTTCTATTACATTTATTTCTGCTCTGATCTTTATGATGTCTTTCCTTCTGCTAAATTTGGGTTTTGTTTGTTCTTCTTTGTCTACTTCCTTTAGGTGTAAGGTTAGATCATTTATTTGAGATTTTTCTTGTTTTATTTATTTATTTATTGTTTGTGGTATGCGGGCCTCTCACTTTGTGGCCTCTTCTGTTGCAGAGCACAGGCTCTGGACGCGCAGGCTCAGTGGCCATGTCTCATGGGCCCAGCCGCTCCGCGGCATGTGGGATCTTCCCAGACCAGGGCACGAACCCGTGTCCCCTGCATCGGCAGGCGGACTCTCAACCACTGCGCCACCAGGGAAGCCCTTTCTTGTTTATTGACATAGCCTTGTATAGCTATAAACTTCCCTCTTAGAACTGCTTTTGCTGCATCCCATAGGTTTTGGATCGTCGTGTTTTCATTGTCATTTGTCTCTAGGTATTTTTTGATTTCCTCTCTGATTTCTTCAGTGATCTCTTCGTTGTTTAATAACTTATTGTTTAGCCTCCATGTGTTTGTGTTTTTTACGCTTTTTTCCCTGTAATTCATTTCTAATCTCATAACATTGTGCTCAGAAAAGATGCTTGCTCTGATTTCAATTTTCTTAAATTTACTAAGGCTTGATTTGTGACCCAAGATGTGATCTATCCTAGAGAATGTTCCGTGCGCACTTGGGAAGAAAGTGTAATCTGCTGTTTTTGGATGGAATGTCCTATAACTATCATTTAAAGCTATCTGGTCTGTTGTATCATTTAAAGCTTTTGCTTTCCTTATTTATTTTCATTTTCGATGATCTGTCCATTGGTGTAAGTGAAGTGTTAAAGTTCCCCATTATTACTGTGCTACTGTCGCTTTCCTGTTTTATAGCTGTTAGCAGTTGCCTTATGTATTGAGGTGCTCCTATGTTGGGTGCATATATATTTATAATTGTTATATCTTCTTCTTAGATTGATCCCTTGATCATAATGTAGTGTCCTTCCTTGTCTCTTGTAACATTTTTTATTTTAATGTTTAATTTATCTGATATGAGTATTGCTACTCCAGCTTTCTTTTGATTTTCATTTGCATGGAATATCTTTTTCCATGCCCTCACTTTCAGTCTGAAAGTGTCCCTAGGTCTGAAGTGGGTCTCTTGCAGACAACATATATATGGGTCTTGTTTCTGTATCCATTCAGCCAGCCTGTGTCTTTTGGTTGGAGCATTTAATCCATTCACGTTAAAGGTAATTATTGATATGTATGTTCCTATGACCATTTTCTTAATTGTTTAGAGTTTGTTTTTGTAGGTCCTTTTCTTCTCTTGTGTTTCCCACTTAGAGACGTTCCTTTAGCATTTGTTGTAGAGCTGGTTTGGTGGTGCTGAATTCCCTTAGCTTTTGCTTGTTTGTAAAGCTTTTGATTTCTCCAAAGAATCTGGATGAGATTCGTGCCAGGTAGAGTAATCTTGGTTGTAGGTTCTTCCCTTTCATCACTTTAACTATATGATGCCCCTCCCATCTGGCTTGTAGAGTTTCTGCTGTGAAATCAGCTGTTGACCTTATGGGAGTTCTCTTGTATGTATTTGTCATTTTTTCCTTGCTGCTTTCAGTAATTTTTCTTTGTCTTTACTTTTTTGCCAATTTGATTACTATGTGTCTTGGCATGTTTCTCCTTGGGTTTATCCTGTATGGGACTGTCTGTGCTTCCTGGACTTGATTAACTCTTTCCTTTCCCATATTAGGGAAGTTTTCAACTATAATCTCTTCAAATATTTTCTCAGTCCCTTTCTTTTTCTCTTCTTCTTCTGGATCCCCTATAATTCGAATGTTGGTGCGTTTAATGTTGTCCCAGAGGTCTCTGAGAATGTCCTCAGTTCTTTTCATTCTTTTTTCTTTATTCTGCTCTGCAGTAGTTATTTCCACTATTTTATCTTCCAGGTCACTGATCCGTTCTTCTGCCTCAGTTATTCTGCTATTGATTCCTTCCAGTGTAGTTTTCATTTCAGTTATTGTATTGTTCATCTGTTTGTTTTTTCTTTAATTCTTCTAGGTCTTTGTTAAACATTTCTTGCATCTTCTCGATCTTTGCCTCCATTCTTTTTCTGAGGTCCTGGATCATCTTCACTATCATTATTCTGAATTCTTTTTCTGGAAGGTTGCCTATCTCCACTTCATTTAGTTGTTTTTCTGGGGTTTTATCTTGTTCCTTCATCTGGTACATAGCCCTCTGCCTTTTCATCTTGTCTATCTTTCTGTGAATGTGGTTTTTGTTCCACAGGCTGCAGGATTGTAGTCCTTCTTGCTTCTGCTGTCTGCCCTCTGGTGGGTGAGGCTATCTTAGAGGCTTGTGCAAGTTTCCTGATGGGAGGGACTGGTGGTGGGTAGAGCTGGCTGTTGCTCTGGTGGGCAGTGCTCAGTAAAACTTTAATCCACTTGTTTGCTGATGGGTGGGGCTGGGTTCCCTCCTTTTTCATTGTTTGGCCTGAGGTGATCCAACACTGGAGCCTACCTGGCTCTTTGGTGGGACTAATGGCTACTTTGGGAGGACTCTCGCCAAGGAGTACTTCCCAGATCTTTTGCTGCCAGTGTCCTTGTCCTCATGGTGAGACACAGCCACACCCCACCTCTGCAGGAGACCCTCCAACACTAGCAGATAGGTCTCGTTCAGTCTCCTATGGGGTCACTGTTCCTTCCCGTGGGTCCTGATGTGCTCACTACTTTGTGTGTGCCCTCCAAGAGTGGAGCCTCTGTTTCTCCCAGTCCTGTTAGAGTCCTGCAATCAAATCCCACTAGCCTTCAAAGTCTGATTCTCTAGGAATTCCTCCTCCCGTTGCCAGACCCCCAGATTGGGAAGCCTGACGTGGGGCTCAGAACTTTTACTCTAGTGGGTGGACTTCTGTGGTATAAGTGTTCTCTAGTTTGTGGGTCACCCACCTAGCAGTTACGGGATTTGATTTTATTGTGAATGTCCCCCTCCTCCTGTCCCATTTTGGCTTCTCCTTTGTCTTTGGATGTGGGGTATCTTTTTTGGTGAGTTCCAGTGTCTTCCTGTTGATGACTGTTCAGCAGTTAGTTGTGATTCTGGTGTTCTTGTAAGGGGGAGTGAGAGCACGTCCTTCTGCTCCTCCATCTTCGTTCCTAAATCCGCGTATATAATTTTTATAGTATAAGCCTGCACTGTCTACTATGGCAGCCACTCACCAGATGTGGCTATTGAATACTTGATATGGGGCTAGTGCAAGTTAAGAACTGATTTTTAAGTTTTATATACTCTCACTAATTTAAATTTAAAAACTGATATGCAGTTTAATTATTTGAAAACATTTAAGTATGTTTGGAACAACTTGGGTATGTGAATCTACTTTTTAAAGTGTAAGTTTATAAAATCTAAATATAGATCAAGTATATCCAATGAAAATTTAGGCCAGGCATTCTCTGCCCCAACTGTGGACCACTCTGAAAGGGCATTTCAGCTTCTGAGCTTCCCAACGGGATTGCTGAAACCTTCGCTCATGCTGAATCACAGTGTACGTGCTCCTTGGACCCATTCTTGCATTTGTCTTCCCTTCCAAAAGTGTTTATCCCAAGAGTTTTCCTAAGTAAACTTTCTGCCCACCAGTACCCATCTCACAATCTGCTTCCTGCAACCACCACCTGCTAGGATATATTTATTTTTACATAATATAATAAACACCTGGGGCCTCTGGGACCTCAAGCGTCTGTGGTCTTAAATCTCTGCCTTTTCTGTTCAGCCAGTCAGCAACCTCATGAGTGTTCACTATGTGAATGACCCTTAACTGAGGACTGTGAGTAGGTCCGAAGGAAAGGATGGTCAGGGTGTGCTTGGACCAGAGGAACTGCAAGGTCTTTCCCTGAGCCTCAACACACGTATTTGTATCTGTAAAGGGGAATCTTGCCCGTAATGCTCAGGGATGGGACTTGCAACTGAAAAGTGGTCGAAGTCATTCTCTGGGTATCTGCGGCTGTGGTAGGAGGGAGTGAAAGATGTTAAGCAAGTGTTGAGAACTGAACATCAATCAAACGGCTCAATGCTCTGGCATCAAACAGAAGTAGGCTGGAACAGCAGCTTCACTTGGGCTCTCCCTGAAGGACACTGAGGAAGAGATATCCTCCTAGTCGGCAGAGTTTTGAACAGTGCATCTTACTGCCCATTTGCATGGGAAGAGAGTGACTTGAGGAAAGAATGTACACTGACTCATGGGCTGCACAGAGTGGTTTGGATCTGAAAGGAGCAACACTGGAGGACAGGAGAGTGGGAGGGTTGGAGGAGAGTCATGTGTATTGGGTTTTTCCAAACGAACCAGATGTGTTCCATGAGGCTGCTCACCAAAGACTCGTTGCAGCAAGGGATGGGGTGGTTCTTAATAATTAGATGAACAGAAGCACTTTCATTTACAAAGGCTGATCTACTGATGGACACTTCTCAGTGTGCACTCTGGCTGTACAACTCTGGCACTCCAAAATGGTGCTCAGAGAGGGTCAGCCGGGCACCATGGGGAAGGTAGATTGCTTTAGATTCTTTCTATCATATGGAAGGTAGTGATTTGTCCTCATTGTGATAGATTCTCTAGATTTATTTTTATTACCTACAATATGTCTATTACTATTACTAGTTGAAGAGAATTAAAGTCCACGTGACCCTGTGACCAGTGCAGAAATGAAGACTGTAATTTTCATTATATATATGTATTTGTTTTTTTCCTTTCTCTCTCTTTATCTCACTGTTCTGTATAGGGTATTTAGCCCAAAAGTTGTACAAATCAATAGGGGATTATGGTAGAGCTAGAGGAAAAATATGCATCACCTAGGAAGTCTTGCATTGTTGCTGGATGCACCAACTCATGGGACTTTGGCTTTATTAAGGGGATGAGTGTGAAGATATTTGCATATGGTAGTTATGAACATTTTAGTGTTTGTTTTAGAATTTTAAAAAATTAATTTTTTGGCTGCGTTGGGTCTTCGCTGCTGTACGCGGGCTTTCTCTAGTTGCGGCTAGTGGGGGCTACTCTTCGTTGTGGAGCACCGGCTTCTCACTGCAGTGGCTTCTCTTGTTGCGGAGCACGGACTCTAGGCACGCAAGCTTAGTAGCTGTGGCATGTGGGCTCAGTAGTCGTGGCTTGCGGGCTCTAGAGTGCAGGCTCAGTAGTTGTGGTGCACGGGCTTAGGTGCTCCGCGGCATGTGGGATCTTCCCGGACCAGGGCTCAAACCCATGCCCCCTGCATTGGCAGGCAGATTCTTAACCACTGCACCACCAGGGAAGCCCCTGCTTTAGAATTTTAACTATGGAGAGGGGTGTATATAAAGATGGTGAAGAGTCAGAGGGACAAACTATAGCAGACATTTATTATTTTGATGTTGACTTCATGGTGTCTGAACCTCTTGTGAAGCTTGAAGAATCTACCTTTGGGTGAGTCTTGGTGGGAGGCAGGGTTCCAGCTTCCATGCAGAAGGCCAGATAGTTTTTCTCTCTGACTTCTAAAAACTGGGAAATTGACATGTGCCTAAGCTTAGCCAATCAGATACTCCCATCTGGGACTTTGCATCTGGAGCTAATGGTGCAAAATTTATTTTGCTGGTGGGGGAAGTGCTCAGAGTTCAGTGGTACTGGTAGTGGTGGTGATCTTGGAAGTGGTTCACTTCCTTGGAAGGGCCCAGCAATAGTGGCAGCTCTGTTGGAATCAGGCTGTTTCTGTAGTATGACCTTGACTGTGTTCTTGTTTTTTTGCCTCCCTTTGTTTCTGCCTATTTTCTGAGCCTCTTTCTATAGTTATTCCACTAATAGGTAGTTACTCAACAACCCTCCAGTGCATTTCTATTCCAAGTTACCATGTTAATCATTTTTGTTGTTGTGGCAACCAAGAACCTCTTTTCTTTTCTGTGGATGCGTTTAGAATTTTCCTGTTGCCCTTTTTGTTCCAAAATGTCACAATGATGTGATTTAACAGAGGACTTTTAAAAATGGACTGTTCTGAACATTGTGAGATCTTTCAGTCTAATACTTGTATCCGTCTTCAGCTTTGGGAAATTCTCTTGTTATTTTACTAATAATCTCCATCCTTTAATTTCCTCTCTTCTCTCTTTCTGGGAATCCTATTAGTTGAATTGCTCCTATGTACGTCTTCTCTTTCTTCCCCCCTCTTTTTTTTTGCCTCTTTGTCTTAATATTCTACATTCTGAGATATTTTCAAGAATTTAATCTTTCAACTCATTAACTTCAACAAAATTTTAGCAGTCATATTCTTCTTTTCTAAGACTTTTTTTTCCTCTGATGGTCTCTTTTCTACATTTATATTTTATGGATGCAACATCTTTTCATCTATCTCTGGAAATATTAATTAGAGGTTTTTTCCCACTTTGATTTTCTTCTATTCTTTATTTTTCCTCCAAGGTCATTTTATTTTTTATTAATCTTATTCTTTCTATTTCACATTTTAGGCTTTCTCAACAGTCTTGTGATCTTGGCTGTTTAAGAATGAGACCATAGCAGGGCTGCCCAGGAGCTCTGTGTTGGTGGGTGAGCTTGTTGACTGTGGTGGGCTGGGCTTCAGTGAGTGGGAAGGCAGCCACTCGTTCCTCTGAAGGGTCTGTGGCACGCCACACTCCCACACTGGCTGCCCTCATTCTTCCCAGGAAGTCCATTCACATTTCTTGTAGAGGCACAATTTCCGCTTTAATTTTAGGCTTTTTTTTCTCCCAGGCTTGGATGTAAATACCTGGATGCCAGATGTTTTGCAAGCAGGGATGTTAGAGGGAAATGTCAGGGGTGTTAGTCTATATACAGACTTTCAATTAGTGATCCTGTTTCTACCGTCATTTTTCACTGCTGCCCTCCATTGTCTTTATCTTCTCAGCAGCCTCTTCTGCTCAGCTCCTATTTCACACTCCTTCACCTGCTTGGCATGTTATAGGAAGATTTTAAGATCGTAAGTGTCTTGATAGATGTCTCTTGGCTTCTTTGCAGAGAGAGGAGATAAACAAATCTGTGGACTGAATCTGTCACTTTGAACTAGCAGCCCTTGGTCCTTTGGGGTTTTAAATGGCTCTTTAATGTGCTCAAAGTTTAGAGGCAGCCATGACACATGACAGTGTACCTTAGTCTGGTAAAATGCCCCATAGTGTATAGTGCACTTTCTCATTTGATCCTCACAACTCTGGGATCACTGGAGGCTGGAGGCAATGGAACTTGAAAAGTCACCTGGAAGGCTTCACTGCGTAGGGAGCACTTGATCAGAATGACAAGAAGACACCTCTGCTACTGGTCAGAAAACTAATGGAGAGATATTCCAGGCTGGGATAAGTCTCAGATTAGGGCTTGGAAGTAGAAACAGGTAAGTAGGGTTATAGGAACAGCAATGTCTACTCAGTTGTTGCTGAGTCTGAGTTGGTAGTGGGGGCAGATGAGAGATGAGCTAAGTGGGAAGCCAATGGTGGAATTTAAAGAGTCTATAAGGTGATGTAAGTGATCAGTTCTGTAAGAAATTTGAGCAAAAGTCCTGTAATGAGGGTAAGTTTGAAGCCAGAAAATAACACCGTCAGCAGTGTCACCAGCACACACAAAGGACAATGATAGATTGCAGAGGCCCCCTCTCACATTTCCGGGCTAATGGAAGCAACAGTCACGTGGATGAATGAAAGCCACAGCTTGCCCATTAGTTTCAACTTCCTTCCCCAAAGGCTTTCCACCGGAACTTGCAAAATGTGCATTTCTCCTCTTTGTCCTTCCCTTCCCAGCCTGCTAGAAGAGACTGAGAGGGCTGAGGCGGCAACTCCGCAGAGACCCCTAAGCCGGCTGGTTGGAGACCAGGCTGCTGTGCACACTGCCTCTCCTGATCTAAGTTTTAGATGGGGTGCAGGCGGGGTGCAGGCATTGGGCCCACCATTTCGACATCCCTAGAGTGGTGATACCTGTGCCATCCTCCCACCTCCTCTCCAACACAGGTGACTCACCTGACAACAGTCAACGAGGCTCCTGGGGAGCACGCTGGACCTGCTGGTCCACAGCTGTGCTGAGAAACTCTTTCTCATGGGCCCCCAGGGCAGGCCTTGTGGGCAAACAAGGGTTTAGCCCTGCTGAGCAGAGGAATTCTATCTGTTCCATAACGTTTGCACAGTTGCTTGCTTTTTCCCCAGTTTTATTGAGACATAATTGACATACAGCACTGTATAAGTTTAGGGTAGACCACAGCTGCTTTTCTTTATCTCTTCTAGCTCCTGCTTTGAGGAAATTTTCTGGAACAGGTGCTCTGTTTTTTTTTCTCCTTGCTGATTCCTGGCAACAGCCAACACCATTCAAAGCCTGTGTATCAGAATTTGCTAAGCATGTTCATAACAACCTCACTTGTGGGTGAGTTTGCAGCTTTACCCGTGCTCAACCTCCATCTCTGTCTCTATCTCTCTCTCCACCAACCATTTGTTCGACTGTTCCAGACTCTTAGTAACCCTCTGGTTTTAGGAGAGCAGCCTCAGTCACACTCATCCTGTGCCCAGTAACAGGGCATGATGTCTCGTCCCCAGCAAAAAGCACAAAGAGGTCCCAAAGCTTCTTGGTTCCCTAAATAAAAATACCCTGTATCTGCTTTCTTCTGACCAGAAGAAGCCAGTTCTACCCAGAGGCCCCTCTTCTATCAGGGAAAGCCCCAAAGCAGGTACACAGTCATTCATTTATGAAAATGAAAGATTCATGAGGGACTCCACTGGGCTGCCAGCAGAGTTTAGGCAGGTTCTGATCTTACTTTAATTTAATTAAGCTGTGTTTATTTAATCAGCCCAGAGATATGCGTCCTCAGGCAGGAATGTGCTGCCTGCCTCTGAGCTGTGTTTCTGTCTGTGGGAGGAGGAGCGCTGTGACCTTCCCAGCATTTTTGAAAGGTTTGGGGCCCAAGAGGCAGGCTGGTTGGTGTCCTGGATTCAGATCAGGCACCATGGGGATGCTGCATTCAGCAGCTGTGTGTGTGTGTGTGTGTGTGTGTGTGTGAGAGAGAGAGAGAGAGAGAGAGAGAGAGAGAGAGAGAGAGAGAGAGAGAGAGAGGGAGAGAGGGAGAGAGGGAGAGAATGTGAGAATGTGTGTGTGTACACACACATATGCATAAGCACTCAGAGCCCATGCTGCTCAGTGCTCTAGGGGCTCAGGAGCTCAGGAGCTGGTCTGTGGCAGGAGTGGCAGGGAAGGCAGACCTGTGAGCAGTCTGTGTTTTCAGCCACTCCAGGAGGAAAGCACTAGACAAACAAGGCCACGCTCTGGCTTAAGGGCAGTGTTGCTCAGAGCGCGCTCCCCAAATCTCTTCTGGGTGCAGGGGAAGCACGCTGACTCCCAGGCTCCACACTGAGACGTGCTGCTCACGTGAAAGTTTAGGAACCCTGTGTTCTCGGGTGTCCTTAACCTCAGCAGTATGTACATTTTAAGGTTGGAGGTGGGGTGGGCAGAGGACAATGGTTGAAACTCATTCAGAAGGACCCATTATGGTGGGTTTCAGGCACAGTCGGAAGACATTTGGAAACAGAAGCATTTTCTAGAGCCTCCTAAGTCACTCCACTTAGGGGACAGCATCTCTCTTCTATGTGTAAGGGCAGAATAGAGAACAGTTGTCTGAACCATGATGGTTGGAGTGGATGTCTGGGTGGATGGTGTAAATCCCATCTGAGTCCAAAGGCATGAGAAACAGGAGCGCCAATGTCTGAGGACAGGAGAAGGTAGATAGATGTTGGCATTAGCAGACAGCAAATCCACCCCCCGCCCCCGCCTTTTTGTTCCATTCTGGTCTTCAATGGCTAATAAATCTCTCACTTTCTCTCTAGATATATATCTGTAACATTATATCCTACTGGTTCTGTTTCTCTGGAGAATCCCAACTAATAGAGTTCCCCAGCCCGAACTCCTCTGGGCTCTGAGATGGACAGTGGCAGTGGAAGGCGTCACCCAGGATTCATCTGTTGATCAGGGAGGTTTCTTCTTCTTCTTGCCTCATTTTGCTGGGTAATTGGCATTGATAGAGAGGAGTAGCAGAGGGAGAGTGTGCTGGAACCTGTTTTTATTTTTCACAAAAACCGCACTGTCCCACACTTGTTCAACACTTTCACTTATATTAGCTCTATAATTCCTCCCCCAAACATTGTGAAACAGGTGTAACGAGCCCCACTTTATAGATGAGGACACTGAAGGTCAGATCGCCTTGGGGATCAGCCTGCAACAGAACCTGAACACAGTCTAACTCAGTACATTTTCCTCTAGACCTATGCCAGACACTATGCTGGTCACTAGCCACATGTGGCTGTTAAGGACTTGAGGTGTGGTTAGTCTGAACTGAGGTGTGCTGTAAAAGACAACAATTTAGCATAAAAACATGTAAAATATTTTGTTAATTTTTGTACTGGTTTTTAGTAATTTTTATACATGTTGAAATGATATTATGAGCATCTTAAGTATATTATTGAATTATTCTCACCAGTTTCTTTTTACTTTTTAAATGTGATGTGGATACTATAACATTTGAAGTTACACATGTGGCTTGTGTTTGTGGTCTGCATGTTTTCATTGGACAGCATTACTCTAGGCTGATGTGTTTTCAGACTCACAGCCTCAAATCACCCCAAGATCCCTAGGAGGTGAGAGAAAAATCCAACCAATTGCATAGTAGCTACCCCCCTGTTTTCCATGTTTTGATATTTCATCATGGAAAGGAAGAGCATGATGGTGGTAACCCAGGGAGGGACCAGATGGTCTCTGATATCCCACATGACTTTCTTTGAACTGTGATCTTGTGTCAAAATGTCTTTCCAGACTTACTTGGGTCTGCAAAGAACTGAGGAAACGTTCAGATCCCTGAGCCAGAAAGCTTCCTCTTCCACATTAAGGTCAGATGAGTGTGTGGAAGAGATGGGGGCACCCCCAGTACTGAAAAGTCTTTTATAACAGGGATAGACAAGCTAAAAGGGAGGGCCAGAAAGGAAGGGGGAAAGCAAAAACCTGGGCAGAAAGAATCTCAGTCAGCCAATGAAAACAAGTGATTCATTTCTACTTTCACTTATTCATTCATGTAGCAAATATTGCTTATTGTCTAATGTGTCCTTATTATGCACCAGGAACTGTTCCATGTTCTAGGGATAAAGTGATGATCAAGGATAAAGGTTTCTGTCCTCTTAGACTTTATTTTCTAGGGGCAGTAGAGAACAATATACAGTACATGAATAAATTTGATGATTTCAGATTTTGTTAGCCAGAGTATAGGTTGGTTGCTATAACAAAAAGAACCAATTAACAGTGGTTTAAGCAAGAGAGAATTTCATTTCTTTCTCATGTAACAATCTGGTGGTGAGCAGTCTAGGGCAGTTAGCAGCTCTGTGGTGTCAGGGGCCCAGGTTCCTTCTGTCTTGCTGATTTGCCATCACTAGATGTGGTCATCCACAAGGTTGCAGATGGCTCACCACCTCCTCTAGGTTAATTTCAAGTAAGTGGGAAGGGGAAGAGAAAGTGAGGACACTCCCCTTCCTTCTAAGGATATGACCTGGAGGTAGCACACATCACTTAATTCACATCCCATTGGTCAATACTTAGTCATATGACCACACCCAGAAACAAGAGTCTGGGAAGTGTAGTCTTTATACTGAACAACTTGTACCCAGCTAAAAAAATTTTTTTTTACTGAAGGAACAAGAGAACAGATATTGAGGGACAACTAACAGTCTTAGCACAATCATCAGTAGCACAACTACTCTACTCACAATGTTCATAATAGAATTGCATTACTAGAAAGACCAGGCTCTGACAATTCTTATATAAATCAAACAGAATGTACTTACCTAGTGATAGAGAAGGAAGTCAGCACTGTCAGGACTCATAGCAGAGAGATTGGCATCATTTTCCAGGACATACAGCAGTGAATGTTTCCAGAACAAAAAATCCTCTAAGAGAATACCCAGTTGCAGATATAATATCTGGGAAAGTAGGGGTCACATTACATTTTCAGGAAGCCTAATGGATCCCTTCTAGATCCAAGGACCTATCCTGCATAAACAAAATGGGGTAATGGGATGGAAGAAAGTTGGGATGGGAGGTGGCTGGGTCCTTATTAGCAAGTGTGTACAAAGAGGGTGTCTCTAGGGAACAAATACTTAAACAGAGACCCGAAAGACCCGAAGGGCTGAAAAGAGTTCCTCATAGAATGTGTTCCAGGCATGGGGAACAGCAGATGCAAAGGCCTTGAAATAAGATTAACCTTGATGTATACCAGAAACAAAGTGTTCCAGAGTAGCTGGAATGTCATGAGTGAGGAGGAGAGTGAATACGGGAGAAGGAAAAGAACGGAGAAGATGGGAAAAAGGAGGCAGCTTTCGAGTTTAGTACTGGAGGGGCAACTCTATCAGACAGAGAAAACGTGAGCATCTGTTTCCATCAGGTATTCTCGGGTGGTTGCCTCTTGGCCACTTTCCACTTAGTTGCCCCAAGTTAGAGCTGAGAAAAGGAACTTGGCATCACCTTTCCCCAGTCTCATAGTCCTTTCCTTTCCTTCCATTCATTTTTCTTATCTATTTACTCAGAATAAAAATACCTTCCCTGCCTTGCGCTCCTCCTACAGTTGTCATGAGGATCAGATGAAAGAAGAGGCGTTGAGGGTGGCTGGTGTGAAATGCTGAGTTCTGGGGGAGAGAGGCACAGTGTCCCACATCCAGCAAGGTCTCCATATCATTATCTATCTTGTTACAGTAGCCATCAGTTGTTTCATCAATTTCTAGGTCTTGGCTATAGATCTCAGTTTTGATTTTGGAAAATCTTTCTTTTCCCAACATACTATTTAATTGTGTGTTTGTTTTTTCTCATCAAAGCAAGTGCTTAGATGTTTTTAGGAGATTCCCCTTTGTCAGAGATCCGTGTGGCCGTGGTGTGGAGAGGTGTGAGCTGTATACAATGGAACATTTAGATCGTTTGTTGGGTGAGAACTCTGCTCTCTGCCTCCCTTTAGAATGTATATGTGGATATAACTTTAAATAAAAATCAGCATTTTCTGAATATCTTTTCATGCCAACCTGGACATACCCCATTTAACAAATTGTGGCTTGTTATTAAACTCTGTGTGTTTTGTTTGTCTGTGCCATTATGTTTTTCCCAGATTGCTTTTAGAAATTTGCTTAGCCCAGGTCTTTGGAACTATTTTTCAAGGTTGCTCTTCCCGTTCCTGAGAGATGAGTTGAAGGACCGGTGGAGAGACAACTTCTTTAACTGCAGTTCCATCTGAGTTTCAGTCATCTACCTATTCATTTGTGTCCACCCAGCCGTCCACCCACCTTCCCACTCACCCTTCCACTGAGCATCTTCTGTGTACCAAATTTCATGGCAGTGTGAGGGACTGCAAGTACAAAGATGGAAAAGACAGTCCATGCCCCCAAGGCCCTTAAAGTCTAATAATAGTGTGACAGGACACGTAGTGTTCTAGAGCACTGTGCTAGATTCTGTAGGAAAGGAATGTCCAGGAAGGATGGGACAACCCCTAACCCAGGATTGAAGGTTCCTGGAGGAGATTACACCTGCACTGAATCTTGAAGGATAAAAGGGGCTTTCTGAGTAAAGGGAACAGCAAGTGTGAAGATATATTGGCATGGTACTGCAACTCCAATCTATTTTAATATAGTCAGACCATTAAACACAGGCTAGGAGTGGAGAGTACTAGATGATGCTAGGAAGGTAGGTCACCAAGAGTCCTGTAGGCCATGATAATGAGTTTGAATCTAGGAGGAATCCACTGAAATAATTTAAAGCAGGGGAGTGATGAGCAGATTTGCAGTTTTTAAAGACTTTTTAAAATGTGAAACATTTTAAAAGTCTTTTGTTGAATATGTTACAATATTGCTTCTGTTTTATGTTTTGGGTTTTTGGTTGCGAGGCATGTGGGATCTTAGCTTCTCGACTAGGGAATGAACCTGCACCCCCTTCACTGGAAGGCGAAGACTTAACCACTGGATCACCAGGGAAGTCCCCAGATTTGCAGTTTTCGAAAGTTTCTTCAGGTTCAAGGTGGATAATGAACTGAAGGTGGCAAGACTCGCTGAGGAAAATGAGATCATTTGATGGTTGTTGCAGTAATTGTAGGACACAGTGAGGTCCTGAAATTAGGTGGTGGTCTTTTTATTTTTTGCCGTATGCGGGCCTCTCACTGTTGTGGCCTCTCCCGTTGCGGAGCACAGGCTCCGGACACGCAGGTTCAGCGGCCATGGCTCATGGGCCCAGCCGTTCCACGGCATGTGGGATCCTCCCGGACCGGTGCACGAACCCGTGTCCCCTGCATCGGCAGGCGGACTCTCGACCACTGCGCCACCAGGGAAGCCCTAGGTGGTGGTCTTGAGAGAGAGAAGTGGACAATTAAAGACGTTACTGAGGAGTAGAATCAACAGGGTTTGGTGCCAGATTGAAGGTGAAGGCAAGAGCGGAGGAGGAGGTTCGTGTCTGGGTGCTGGGCAGGCAGGGGGCAGGGATTAATTCTTCATGTAACACAGGAAGGAGGACATCTTTGTGGGAGGGGAGCATTGAGTTCAGGTTTGAGTCTGAGGAGAGGGCCGCTGTGTCCACATTGGGTGAGAGGTCTGGGCAGGATGTGGAAATTGACAGAGATGCATTTGAGTGTGGTTGCCCAGGGAGAGTGGAGGCAGTGAGGTGAGAAGAGGGCCTGGGCTGGAACCCTGGGAAGCACCCACATTTATTGAGGAGCGATGGGAGAGTCATGAAAAATGAACCAGGGAGGAGCTGCCAGAGCAGGAGGAAAACCAGAGTCCTGGTAGCCAAGGCAACAGAATTTCAAGGAGTTTGAATCAAGGAGGAATCCACTGAAATAATTTAAAGCAGGGAAGTGATGAGCAGATTTGCACGCTGCTGAAAGGAGAAGTAAAATGGGTCTGGCCTACTGGATCTAATGACAGAGAAGTGACTGACCGTCTTGCAGAGAGCATTTTGGGCTTGAGGGTGTAGAGCCGGGGCCAGAAAAGGCTGAGGAGTGAGTGGCATGTGAGGAAGTTGACTAGAGCTTGTAACTCTTTAAAACTCCTTAACACTTTGGCTGTGAAGAAGAGAGAGTAGTGACTAGAGATGAAGATGGAAAGGGTAGGTGAGTTGTCCGGGGGCTCAAAGTGAGTTAGTATATTAAAATAGTTCATTCACCTATTTATTAGGCGTCTGTTATGCAACAGATATTGTGCTCGGCATGGTGAAGGTGCAGAGAAATGTAAGGCATCCTTTCCAGTGTGTACGATTCAGCTGGTGAAGCCCCAGAAGTGCGGAGCTGAGGGGCCTGTTCTGGGTTTGCTAAGAAATGCTGTAGTGTGGTAGAAGTACACTTTGGAGTTCAGACCGATCTGGGTTCAGGTCTTGGCTCTGTTCCTTTCTGGCTGTGTGACCTTGGGGCAAGTTAGTTAATCTCTGTAAGCCTCATTTTCTCAACTGTAAAATAGAAACAATATTATCACCTGTGCAGATTTCTACAGAGGATTTGAGATAAAGTCTGTTAACTCCCCATGGGTTGGAGCTTTATCCATAGTACTCAGTAGAGTATCCCCAGCCCCAAACATAGCATACTGCTTGGCCCATAGCAGGAAGTCAATAGGTATTTGCTGAATGAAGAAAGGAAGGAAGAAAGGTATGTAAACATCCTGGCATATTGGGGGTGCTCTCTGAAGGATAGCCATTCTTCCTCACTGCTCTGGGGCTTCTGAAGATCTGTCCCTGGATTTGTGAAGATGAGATACTGAATTAACAGGCAAAATGCTAGAGCGTCTGGTGGGTAGGGAGTCATAGGGTGGTTGTCTGTCCTGAACCTGAGCTCCTGATGGCTGTGAGTCGTTAAGGGAGAGAAGCCCTGGAGAACAGCTCATGCCTGGCCAGAGGCCATCCGTGGACAGTAATATCCAGGTACCAGCTAGGTGGGGAGAAGGAATGCGCTGACCTACAGGTGGCCTCAGGGCAGGGGGACGGGCTGTCCCAGTCATTTCATCTGAGTGAGTGGTGTCTGGTTCTGTCCCACTTCTCAGGGCCCGTGGCTCTCGCGCGCCTGGGTCATCTAAGATGGCCCTGCCTGTCCCCGGGTGCTGGGCTTCTCTGGAGGCCCCTCTCTGCCCACAGCTTAGATTCTCCTGGCAGCAGCAAGAATGAAAGCAAGAAGCTCAGGCAATTCATGCCTTCATGAACTCCTGCTTGGATAAACATGAAAAATTGTTGTGGACTTTTTCTCTTTGGAGAACTAATACCTACTCACAAAAAGAAAAAAAAAATCCTAGGACAGCACAAAGAAAAAAAAATCACTCAGAAATAACTAATGAACTAACGGAAATATTTTGGTATGGTTTGGGGGTCTTTTTTTTTTTTTTTTCTGCCTGGTTTTCCATAAAGCTCTCTGCCTAGTTTCCTTTTGTTCTTGGGCTAAGAGGAAGGCCAGAGCCACTTTTCCTGGAATAACGGAGCTGCGCTACTGACAAAACCTGTGAGAGAGACAGTGTGGCACATCACGGAGGAGCTAGAGGCTCGCTAGTGTCTGTTTACCACCTTGCAGAATGCTCCAGAGGAAGAACCTGAGACTGTCAGCTCCTGGATCAGGCTCCCCAGAGCCTCCCAGCTGAGGATGTGCATAATGAATGCGGCAGCCTGGCCAGGGGAGGGGAGTCCCAGGGGCAGCCTCATCTTTCCAGGCTCCCTGGAGAGCCAGGCATTCAGGGGTGGGGGCGGGGAACTGACTTACTGTCTCCTGTGCTTGGGCTCAGCGTGGATGCGCTGCTTGGCCCAAGGGCAGGGCCGAAGTTCACAGGCACACCTGCTGCCTGCTGTGCTGAGAGGCCCCTGAACGCAGCTCACACACAGCCCTGGACTGGCAGGGCTGTGGGTGCTTCGTGGTTGCCTTGTCAGTCCCCCAGGCTAGGGGCAGGCACCGCGGCACGGGGAGAAGATGTGGCCTGGTGAAAGTCCACTGTGGGAACAGGGAGAAATCCCCTGATTTCTGATCCAGGGCTCTTCCCTCCGCGTGGTGCTGAGCCATTGGCTGTATGGCTTCCAGGCAAATCACCTCTTTCAGTCATTTATGTTCCCGTCGTCGGAAAAGTAGGCTGCTATTGCCTGCCTCTCCCTATCTCCAAAGAATATTCTGAACATGGCATATAAAAGAATACAAGATTGAGAGTCAAAAGACTTTGGTTTGAGTCCTAACCCTGTGGGATCTTGGTCAAGTCTTTATCTATTTGAGCCTCAGTTTACCTGCTGTAACATGAAGGGAATGATAACAGTAATAGCAATAACAATAGCTAGCTTTCTGGAACCCTCTCTGTGGGCCAGGCAATGTGCTAAGTGCTAGGGTTATTTCATTTAATCTTCTTAACCTTATGAGGGAGGCACTATTATCCCCATTTTAAAGAAGACGAAACTGAGGCTCAGAGTTTGATTAACTTGCCCCAGTTCTCACAGCGGGGCAATAGTACCTACCTCACAGGGTTTATGTAAGAATCGTGTGAGCTGTTTGTGACTATGTTTTTCAACTATGAAACTATGAGACATACATATGCAAGCATATATACTTGTCCTTAATTTTCAATATAAAAATCTATTGACTTTTTTGGGGAAAACGTCCTGAATTCCAAGTTATTGCTATTTGATTTCATTCACCAAACGTGATTTGAGCTGCTGCCAAACATCAGGAACTGTGTCAAGCACTGGAGACGGGGGCAGCACGCACTCCCTGCTGTGGTGGGAGGTCACAAGTTAGCAGAGAGTGCAGCCATCCAGGTAAACATGACGGCTGTGGCATCTGTTAAACTGCATCAAAGTGGGATGTGGCCCTGGGGGTGGTAAGGGCTGAGCTTTGTCCTGAACAGCGGTCCCCAACCCTGACCTCTGTGGCCAACCCCAGAAATTCTGATTGGCCTGGGGAGGGATGGGGTCCAGACATCATTGTTTTTTAAAGCCCTCTTGGGGGATTCTCGGGGCCCCCAGGGTTGAGAACCGCTGATCTAGATGGTTGAAGACAGCTCTGGAGGAGGTGATGTTTAAGCGAGGGGCTGCTGGAGTTTGAAGACCGTTCATTCTAACTGCAGCTGACGGCTTCACCAGGGGGAGTTTCTCTTCTCTGACAGGGAGGGTGGGAGGTCGCCCTCAGGTGGGGCTCCCAGGTGAGCTGCACCTCCTGAGAGAAACTTGGCCAGACTGCAAGCCTGCCCACCTCAACCTCTCCTCCAGGCACCAGGCATCCACTGAGAGAAGTGGTTTCTTCAGGAACCTGGGGGCCCCACCTCTCACCTCTGCTCAGCTAGCTGCACCTGCGCAGGAACTGGGTGAGGAGTAGATGGAGGGTTCTTGGAGCTGTGACTTTGAAGACAGGTTTGTCCCTTTACCCACTAGGCTGCCGATGGGGGGCTGCTCTCTAGAGAGGCTGCATCATGTGATCCTCATTCATGTCGGACAGCCAGGCCTCAAAGATACAACCTTAAAAACCATGTTGACAGGGGCTTCCCTGGTGGCGCAGTGGTTAAGAATCTTCCTGCCGATGCAGGGGACACAGGTTCGAGCCCTGATCTGGAAGATCCCACGTGCCGTGGAGCAACTAAGCCCGTGCACCACAACTACTGAGCCTGTGCTCTAGAGCCCACGAGCCACAACTACTGAGCCTGCGTGCTAGAACTACTGAAGCCCGTGCGCCTAGAGCCCGTGCTCCGCAACAAGAGAAGCCACCGCAGTGAGAAGCCCGCACACCGCAACGAAGAGTAGCCCTCGCTCGCCGCAACTAGAGAAAGCCCGCGCGCAGCAACGAAGACCCAACACAGCCAAAAATAAATAAATGAATAAATAAATTTATTAAAAGCAAAACAAAACAAAAAGAAGCCATGTTGACAAACGGCTTGCACAATTCTTATACCAACCTTATGAGGTAGACAATATTGCCCAGCTGTGAGACTGTGAATAAGTTAATTAAACTCTGAGTCTCAATTTCTTCCTATGTAAAATGGGGATAATAGTACCTCCCTCACAAGGTTGTTTAATAAAAGAATCACCCGGACAGAGGGACCCCCTCGGATGCTGACGTGTGGACACGTCAACATTCAGACTGTGAGGGGAAGTCACACGGAGGCAGGTGGAGGGATGTGTGCATGGGGTGTAGCCCAGAGGGCCTGCTGGGAGGAGGGACACCCACCCTGTCTGAGCCAGTGCCAGATGGAGACGGCAGTGGCAGCAGAGGCCAGCCACTTGCCCCCTCTGCCAGGCAGGAAGGATGGAGTCAAATTCACCCCTTTGTTCTCCCCAAAGTGACCAACCAGCTAAGTCCCCACCTCCACAGATACGGTGTGAGTCAAGGAGTGAAAAGTGTCTGCAAGTGTCCCTCTAGGGCAGTTTCCTCTATCCAGAGGCATGTCACAAGTGGAGAAGAAGCATTCCATACTCCCCCCTCCCCCGCCATTTTACACAGTAAACGCTGGAATTTCAGAACTAAAAGTACTTTCAAGATTATCTAGCCCAACCTCTGCTTATTTACACAAGAGGAAACAAACTCAGTGAGGGAGAATGACTTGATGAAGAAGCAGAACTGAGAGCAGCCCAGGGTCTCCTGGCTCCCAGACCAGTGTCTGTGTCACGTCTGGGGTGGAGCTGGCAGGGCTGTTCCCAGGTCACTGCTCTAGGAGCAAGGGCCTCTCCAGCCGGTCCCGCCCCTAGCGAGCCTCGCATGCGGGCCAGTGACACGGCTCAGCCCCTCCACTCCTTCCTCTGCTTAAACGTCTCATGAATAAATGAGATGAGCCACATCAAGGCAACATCTGCTCAGTTCAGTTGTAACATGTATAACTATTCATCAGTGTTTAGCCTTTAATATGCATCTATTAAGCAAATGTCTATTCTTGAATATGTACTTGTCCTTGTGTTTAAATGCATAACTGGAGCTAAACAGAAGAGAGCAACCCTGTCCTGTAACCTCGCTGCTGGATCTGACATCTTCCCATCCCTTCCGCGGCTCAGGCTTTGCCTTTGGCAACACATCCAGGACAATGCCATTCCCAGTTTGACTCAGCTCACAGCAGTGCTACCACCTGCCTCATTCTGGCCATGTGGGAGTCTTTCTAATCATCAAATGTCAGAACTGGAAGGGTTCTTATAGATTATCTGGTCCAGTGATATTTTTAAGATTCTCATTTCCTTATAAAACAAAATCTTCTGTGGAACTGCTTGGGATGAAGCAGGGGCTGCAGAGCTAAGAGGTTCACCCACTAGGTTCTCTTTTGGCCCTGCTCCCTCCCCAGTTCTCAGCCCCCTGAGAACAAGGGGCCCATCTTACAAATGAGCAAAGTGAGTCCCAGAAAGTGAAATCACACAGTGAGCAGACTTCTGAAGCTAGATTCCTGAATTCCATAAAAATTTGCTTACAAAAAGTGAGACATGCTTCTTTGTTCTCATTTCTTGAAATTCTGATATTTTGGGCATTAGATGAATAAATTAAATAAGCTTTTTCTTTACTAATGGGTTAGTCTTTTAATGAGTTTGTCAGATATTTGTCAGGCTCATGATCTTACCAGGTGCTTAAAAGATTCATGATCTGAACGTAGACACAAACAAAATTAGCCCCTGGTGCTAATGAAAATCAGAGAGCGCCTATAGGTAAGACCAAATTCCATTGCAAGTAACAGGCGTGCCAAGTAATTGTGGCTTAAACAAGACAAAAGTGTTTTTCCTTCATGTGAAGGTCTGGAGATAGACAGTCCAGGGCTGGTATGGTGGCTCTGTTACATAGAGTTCTCTGCCATAGGGTATGGCCCTTGACTTCTTGCACCAATTTGGTGGCTGGAACTCTAGCCATATTTACCAGATATAGCAGGATTGCAGAAAAGGGAAAAGAAGAAATGGGGCAAATGGCTCAAGCCAGCCACATTTTAATGGAATTTCCCAAACATTGCCAAGAAGAAGCTTCTGTTTATATGCTATTGGCTTGAACTAGTCTTATGGCATCCCTAACTATATTTCAGGCAGCCGTGTGCCCAGCTAAAAGTCAATAGTTGTATTGCAGTGGGAGAAGGAGAGAACGAATGTTGGGGGACACTCTGCCACAGAGTGAGTCTGTTATGTTTATTTCCCTTTTCCTTGATTTTCATAAACAGAGTTTGAGGGAGCTTAAAGGTATCAAGTGTGGGGAGGTGGAGAGGCGGGGGGAGTAAGGTGGGCCCAAGAGAGGAAAGGACTGGTGATACTTGATGGAGGTGGACATGGGCCACATGATGCGTGAGTGATTCAGTGATCTGGAAGACTGTGTCAAGTGCTCACCAAACCGTGGGCCCCAAGGGTTCACATATCTCATCCCCTGGTGGGGTCGTTTAGGTGAATTGTCTATTGACTGAACAATAATAATGTTGCCTTAGTGCAACAGAACGTTATCTGATCCTAGATTCTGTTTCTGGAGTAGAGGAGTTTATGGCAAAAACAAACAAAAAACATTAAGCAAACAAAACAAAACCAAACAGGAAAACTTATGGGAACATTTAATACTGAATAGGCAAGGCATGCCAAAGACCAAAAATACATTGCACAAAAGCGTGACAAAGCTAATAAGGAAAAGATGAGCTAATGTGAGATGATGGTGTATGAAACACCATTATTTCATTCTGGGACTAATGTGGGCAGCTGTGGACAGTCAGGCTACTTTAAGTCATGAGCAATGATTATTGAATTATGAATAATGACAGGATTTCTTTTTAAATTTAAGGTCAGGTTAAAAAGCGCTTGGGTCTTATCTCTGTGTACAATGTATGGAGTATGGACAATTCCTTAGCTGCCAGAGTACATCCCTGCATCTGAGATAGGAATGCATTTAATAGATTGAATCAGTGCAGCTTTCTTTTGGGAAATTTCAATTTCAGCACAAGCAATTTACATAGAGAGTCGCAGCTTGAGTTCATAGCTCGTATCTTGGTTGCTTTGGAGATAGCTTCTCTGTTGGAAAGGCAATTACGACCTGCAGGAGAAGCCTGTCTACCATTAGTCTCCAGTTTTAAATGTTGACAGGTGGAGATGGCAGTGGAGGCGGGGGTGATTAATAAAGGGCTTTGTCTTTCTAGTCCACAGAAGGAAAGGGATTTAAGCGTCATGATTTCCTGGTCTCCAAAGATTTTTTTTTTTTTTTTTCTGAACATTTCAAGCTTTTGACCAAAATGAGAACATGCGTTCTTTTTGAAATTAGTGAATTTTGTTACCTTAAATATGTAGGGACAAGTACATGAAATGGCTAAAAGTTGGTCCCTTGAAGTTTTACCAAGCCATGGAAAAGAAATCTAGTGAAACTGTAAAATTTGTCTTTAGTCCATGGATGTGGATAGTTTTGAAATCTATACAGTGGTTTCTGCTATGATCTTTGCTCTTCGTTGGGAAAATGGAATTGCACTCTGGTTGTTGATGCTCGATGCCGTTGGACCACAAAGCAGTCTTTATGATGGTGTTCATGAAAGACCTTTTCCCCTTAACAGCTAATATGGTGAAATTGTTGTGTCTGCAAATTAGATCATGTTTCAGCCAAACAAATGTGTATTTTATGAGTGACTTATTCTTTGTGAAGCCCTGATATAGCCCAAAGGCTTGTGCATTCAAATCGGAGGCCTGAGCTGAGAACTGCCAGCATTTTCATCTAATTGACTTCGGCATGGGGACCCCTGATTCCTTCTCCTTTAATCATCACCTTATATTCGAGGCTAAAAGTCTATAATTATTTGAAGTAGCTGAAATTTGAGTGACCTACATAATTATCTCAGCAAAGATGGACTTAAAGTTTATTGACACAAATGCCAGTTTCATTAAAGGTTTGGTACAAAAGGCAAGTCCGTGAGACAGCTGGTTGGCTGAGGTGAATTGACAATGAACAGCACCAAAGACCCAGTAATCACCAGGGACTTTGAAGTAATTACCATCATTTCCATAATACAGTTTGCAGAGGATTATGGGAGGCCAGAAAAACCTTTATAGTTCTCACACTTGGCTTTGCCCAAATCAGGGCTAAGCTGCTTAGAATTAGAGGGCTTCTTCCCTCATCATTCCTCAAGCATGGACCCTGTAGCACCATGGCTCAACTCCACCCAGGCATATTCTTAGTCCAAAAAATGGTTGATGTGTCAAAACAAATCAAAACTTTACTCTTCCCTAGATTGTGGAAGCCAAAGCTAACGGTATGACAGTACTAAAATTTGCACAGGTATAGATTTTTAAATCCTACCTTATGTATCTATTTATCTTATATATTTATTGGATGACTAAAGATAGCACATACCTACCTGCTACAAAGTTTAAAAATGTTATTAACAATTATCTCAGTTTAAACATACACAGATAAGCTCTCAATACTGTATGCTAGGATTTATTACTTACCATTACATAGTGAGAATTCCACATGTAGATTAACCATAGATCACTTTGGGAATTAAATATATTTTTCTACCACTTGTCAATTGCTACCTCCTACTGTGGGTTAACATAGAAGACATGTCATATTTCCCCAACTAAGGCAGGCACCTCTAGTAACAATATTACCACAGACTTAGTGGCTTAAACAACACATATTTATTTATTTATCTTTTTAAAAAATTGAGGTATTGTCGATGTACAATATTATATAAGTTTCAGGTGTACAACATAGTGATTCACAGTTCTTAAAGATTATATTCCATTTATAGTTATTATAAAATATTGGCTATATTCCCTGTGTTGTATCCTTATAGCTTATTGATTTTATACATAGTAGTTTGTACCTCTTAATCCCCTCCTCCTATCTTGCCCCTCCTCCCTTCCCTGTCCCCACTGATAACCACTAGTTTGTTCTCTATATCTGTGAGTCTGTTTCTTTTTTGCTATATTCACTAGTTTATTATATTTTTTAGATTCCACATATAAGTGATATGATACAGTATTTGTCTTCCTCTGTCTGACTTATTTGACTTAGCATAATACTCTCTAAGTCCATTCATGTTGTTGCAAGTGGCAAAATTTCATTCTTTTTTATGGCTAATAGTCCATTGTATATACACACCACATCTTCTTTATCCATTCATCTGTTGATGGACACCTAGGTTGTTTCTATATCTTAGCAACTGTAAATAGTGCTGCTATGAACATTGGGGTGCATGTATCTTTCTGAACTAGTGTTTTTTTTTTTTTTGGATAAATACCCAGGAGTGGAATTGCTGGGTCATATGATAGTTCTATATTTAGTTTTTTGAGAAACTTCCATACTGTTTTCCATAGTGGCTGCACCAATTTACATTCCCAAACAATACACATTTATTATCTCACAGTTTCTGTGGGTCAGGAGTTCAGGCGTGACTAAATTGGGGCTCTGCTTCAAGTTCCCCTGTGAGACTGTGATCAGTGTCCTCAGAGCTGAGGTCTCATCTGAAAGCTTAAATGGGAAAGGATCCACTTCTAAGCTCACAAATCTTGTGTTTTTGTCTCTTCCAGCACCTGACACTATGCTTTGCACGTACAAATGGTACTTGTTAAGAACTGATGGGGCTTCTAACCTCTATAAATAGAAATATATGGATGGGTGGCTAAGAACAAAACCACTGTCCCGGGCTTGACCTCCTCTTTGAGGGAATGGATGGGAATAGAGATAATAAATTCCAATTTGGGTGGACTGTAACTCAGTCTGTGAATACACGGCTGGATCCATCACACCTCTGGGTGAAAAAAGGTAGATAACAATGATAATAGCTCCTATTCATTGAGCACTTAACATGTGCCAGGTACTGTGCTGAGCAGATGAGAAAGCAGAGGCTTAGAGAGGTTAAGTATCATGCCCAAAGTTCATGAAGCTGATACATGGTGGAGCTGGGAAACCTTACTCTATTAATGCCAAAGTGCGTGTTCCCACCTACTATGTTTTACTGCCTCTGAGAGATGGCGCTCTGGGTGGGGCACAGAGCAATTTAGCTCTCTGGGGAGTGAGGTATACTGCTGCCTTAACCTAAAGGTTCTTCTGTCCAGGAGAAGTGTTAAGAAGGGATTAAAAACTCTCACAGCAAGGTACTGTTAAAATTGCTTTCCTTTTTATATAGGCCAATTTTAACAGCAAACTAAGCAATAAATCAATGTCTAACTTCTAGCATAGTTTAGCAGCTAGGGTCGGGAGAGAGGGCAAGGATCATTCATAGTCAGCAGCAGTGTTTGCAGACGGGCAGGAAGGCTGCTCTTCTGTGGTCGAGGGTCAGCAGAGCATGATGCATGGAGCAGAGCAGGAAGCCAGTTGCACACAGGCAAGCTATGTTCCTTGTCAGCTGTCCCCCTGGCCTCCAGCCAGAGCAGGATTTTCTCCCCCAAGTCAGGTTATTGTGCACTGTGGCTTGGGGGCCTCAAGTTTCCAAATCATTAATGTAATAATCATATCGCTCTGGGCAGATTTCTACCCAGTGTCCTCTGTGACATATGGCAAAGACAAATCAAAAACACATCTATCAGTCAGAACAAGTCAGCCACCAGCCATCCTAACTAGCAAAAATAACTTTGATAACCATTGATATTTTTATATATTACACCCAGACGTGCATAGACATTAAATACAGGCTCTGGGGAAGAGATAGTCATTATGAGGCGACTTATCAAAGGAAGGGGCAAGGCCACGGGTTTCTCAAAAAAATATCAGACTCAGCATTTACTGAGTGATGATGATACAGACCCAGCATTTACTGTATGTTCTCTGATGGTGGCTCTTATTTTATTACTTGTTAAACTTATAAGCTAGAATATTTGATGGTTTCTTGCAACTTCTTAAACAGTGCCAGGATGTGTAACTAATGGGTCAAAAAAGTTATACCTCATCCCAGCTTTCCTACTCCTCCTTCCTTCCTGACAGACACAGGCATCTTACATTTCCCCAACTGGTTACCATTACTGTTGGGTCATGGTGCAGGAGTCACAGAGAACTACTTATCCCTTTTCTGAGTGTCCCTTTCTGTGGATACCCTACAACTGTCTGGGTTTGTCAATGCTATTTGACTGGAACAAAGTGTTAAAGAATGAGCATGTGCAAGGAAGGAAGGATTGTGCATACCCAGGCATTCCATAGAGTCTGAAGTGAGTATTGAAGTGACGTGCTTTTTGGAGAGAATCTGAGAATAGCAAAAAAGATGACAGTTGAAAAAGAAGGGAGACATGAGATTACTACCTTTGCAGTGGTTCTCATATTTTGTAACACGTTAGAATCCTCTGAGTAGTTTCAAAAATTTTAATATCCAGGCCACAACTCAAACCAATTAAATCAGAGTCTCTGAGGGTGGCACTCAGGCAAAACTATTCTATAAACTCCCCAGCTCCCCTACACTGATGACCTAAAAGGAGAGGAGGCTTACCATCTCCCGGTATAAACACTGCATCAGTTATCTATCACTGTGTAACAATATTACCACAAACTTAGTGGCTTAAATGACACACATTTATTATCTCACAGTTTCTGTGGGTCAGGAATGCAGGCATGACTTAATTGGGGGCTCTGCTTTTACATCTCTCATGAGGCCGTAATCAGTGTGACAGTCAGTGCTGAGGTCTCATCTTAAAGCTTGAATGGGGAAGGATCCACATCCCAACTCACATGGTTGTTGGTAGGATTCAGTTCTTCGTGGCTCAGGACCCCCTGGTGAGCAGGAGAGTTGGAAATAAAAACAAGAAACTCAGTCCAGATTATTTCTCTTTAATATTTGATTTATTATGCAGTAGTAAAAAATCATGAAATGATTGCATAGAATTATATAATGATCACGCCTTGTACACTACCCAACTTTATAAACAGTTTGCCATATTCCAGTAATTTTTTAAATTGAAGTACAGTTAACTTACAATGTTGTATTAGTTTCAAGTGTACAACAAAGTGATTCAGTTATACACACACACACATATTCTTTTCCATTATAGGTTATTACAAGATATTGAGTATAGTTTCCTGTGCTATACAGTAGATCTTCATCCAATAATGTTTTCACTTCACTCTATTTCTTTTCTTGAGGAAACAGTTATGTGGAAGAAAATGATGATCTTGTCACAGTAGGTAACAAGATAAGTTTGTTCGTCTTTACCTCTTTTCTTCCCATGGTTATGATTCACAGCATGATGTATGGTGTGATGCATGTCAACGCAAGTAGCTAGAGAGGCTGTGCCTGGAAGATTTACAGGAGAGGTGGAAGGCGACTGTTCTTCCCAGACAGCCTCAGAAGGTGAGCAAGGTGCCGGCAGGAGAACAAATGACCTTGTATTAGGACCACTGTCCATGATGACATATTGAGTGTAAACCCAAGGGTGTTCCTGGCTCACAGGTACCAAAACCTGCTAACTACAGGTCATGGTGAGCAGAATTCACTAACCCAACTGACTTGATATTTATGGTGTGTATCTCTACTTCCATTTTCTGATTTTGGCCTGCATGACCAACTAGGTGTTATATTCCATACAGCCAATCAACCAGGGTCAAACCATAAGGATTATAGGAGTGTTTGCAAAGTTTAGAGATCTGCGTTATCCTTGCTGGGGTTTCAGACAGTGTTAGGAAAGGGTGCTAAGTAAATTATAGAGCCTTCAGGTTCCAGGCTCAGGCCAGGGACAACAGACTTGAGGAACAGGTGAAGATTCTGGGGGATCTCAGTCTTTCAGGAGGACCAGTCACAGCAAAGCCCAATAGGCTTTCATAGGTGTGGACACTTACTGCTTAAACATTGGGCTCTTATTTATTTTAGATATTCTTGTCTTGTAGTTTAGCTGCATTTCTTTCACACTCAGTTAAAAAATCTCACTTATATCAAAATTCCTCATAAGGATGTTTAAAATCTGCTTCACTGATCCAGGATATGGTGCCTGGTGAGAACTAAAAATAAACTGGAAATGCTCAAATGAGGTTTCAATAGCAGAATCAAAGGAGTTCCAGGGATTTCTAAACTTGGCCAAAGGCTTTCCTGATTTGCTATTTCAAGTTCATTCACATGAGGATTTTCATAATCTGAACATCATTCCTTCCTTTTCCTTGTGTTGACAATAGAATCCTGGCTTAACTTTGCAGTAGATGGTAATTTATATTTTGGTCCTTCTGTAATGTGGTGATGGTTGTATAATGAGGCAGTAGAGCGCTCGGCCATCAGAGTTAGACAGGCTGGGTTCAAATCCCAGCTCTGTCACTGACTATCTGTGAGACCTTGGTCAGGTGACTTATCCTCCCTCAGTCTCCTTGGTTGTAAAATCAGGGTCGATGTATGTGAGGATTAAATAAGATAATGTGTGCATTTAACACAGGTTCTAGAGCACAGTAAGTGTTCAGGAAATAGTATCTCTCACCTTCTCTTATTATAATAACCATAACCATCTCTTGACTTTCTGTAGTGATCCTGGAAATGAAGCATTAGTATTCCAGATTTGTGGAGGGGTGGGGGCGGCAGTAAATATAAATACCTTCTGTGTCAGAGATTGCTAACTATTCCCTAATCTATTTCCTCATATTCCTGGGCATACAGCTAGGACCACACTTTCCAGCTTCCCTTGCAGTCAGGTGATGCCAAGTTCTAGCCAACTGAATTTGAACAGAAGTCATATGTCCCATTTCCAGGCCTGGTCCATAGAAAATTTCCATAAATACTCCATGCTCTTTCCCTTAGGATGGAGATAATTATGCTGACCTTAGAAACCATTTGATGAAGATGGCAGAGCCCCTGTCATTCTGAGTCCTTGAATGACAGTTGGGTGACAGAGACAAGCCAACTTCTGCTGAGAAGGAACATCCACCTTGGACTGAGGTAAATAAACTACTGTCTTTGAATCATTCCATATTTTGTTATTCGTTACAGCAGCTAGTTCCAAATGCCTGGTGCCGTCTTGATCACCTCTGTCCTTAACTAATACTCCTTTCTTGCTTCCCATTTCCTATTTAAAATTCCTCAAGTAAAAGAGTTAAATGTAAAGGTTTTTGAGGGGCCAACTAACCTGAAATCAACATTTGGGAGCTCCTATTGATTTTATGGAGCACTTCTTCTTTTTATTTTCTAAGACCCAGGGATCTTGGGAATTAAGCCTCATTATGACGGAATTTTGAAGGTGGATGTGGAAGGGCTAAGATTACCCAGATTTTACTAATCTTGACATCAAAGCCTTAACTGTAGCAAGTACAATTCACCTAGCCATGCATATCCATTTGAGCATACTCAAAAGGGTTCATGAAAATGAAGAAAGGCATAGTTGAGAATGACTGAAATCATTAATGGAAATTAGATACAATTTGGTATACATAGTTATTTGCAAGAACTTTAAAGAACATACAGTGGATTTTCACTTCAATCTCCAATTCCTGCTCACTACAGGACAGTTAGTCACCCTTGACAAGTGAGTTTGAGGAAAGAGTTTTGCTCTGGGGCAATCTGCATCCTCTGCTGTGGGTCCCAGTTGCTATTGTCCCCAGGTCATTCTGCCAGAATCGACTTTCCTTCCTACCTTCCCTCCCTCCCTCCCTCCCTCCCTCCCTTCCTTCCTTCCTTCCTTCCTTCCTTCCTTCTTTTTTCATGTACTTGCCTTATGTGCTGAATCTTACTAATGAATATTATCCGTTAATAAAAATGGCTGACTGTTAGTGAAAATGACTCACTTACCAGGACCCTCTTGCTGCCCTCTCTCTGCAATAGTGTTAAGAATGACGTTTTAAGACTCCAGTTTGGAAGAGAGTGTCACTTCTTGCTTGGAGTCTAAAAAGAAGTTTTACCCTTGCCTTTTGGGAGGTCTGAGGTCTTCTGCCAGCGTTCAGTAGGTGTTCTGTAGGAGTTGTTCCACGTGTAGATGTATTTCTGATGTATCTGTGGGGAGGAAGGTGATCTCCACGTCTTACTCTTCCGCCATCTTCCCCTCACCAGAAGTTCTACCCTTGGACAGCACCTTGACACATCCTTAACTATGTGTCACCTCATTAACTGTCCCTCCAGAAAAAAGGTGAAAAAGTTACATTCCAGGCCTTGTTTCTCATACTGAAGGCCTTGGCAGTAACCTGTATTCTTGGATTCTAGTCTAAGGGCTTATCATAAAAGGAGTCATTATGTAAATATAAGATGTGACCACAAACCAAAACTCCTTATTAACCCCCTAAATTCAGGAAGTCTTCCTCTTAAGGGCTCTGAGAAAAGTTCTGGCAGTCTGAAAACAAGTGTCAGGAGGGATACTAAGGTGTAGTTAAGTTTGGGGGCAGTGACCCATCAAGTCAAACTAGATGCTATGTAGTTCATAAGTAGTGTGTAGATGGATGGATAAAGCCCTTGATTGTCAATGGGTCAGCATTGTTAGTTAAAAAAAAAGAAAGAACCATAATCATAGATATAGTCTCCCAGAATATCCCATGCTGTAGTTATTAAAGATTAAATATTATTCAAAAGAAAGGAATTTGTATGAAGGAGAATTCCAAAATCTTATAGGCTTCTATTCCAAAAGCATTTTCCCATGAAGAGAATTCCAAGATACATTGCAAAACAGAGAGGTTTCTAGTTTTTAGATCCTTATTAGGAAAACTCACCCTGAAATTATGACATAGAAACAATCGCTTTGGACAGGTAATAAATAACTAATTGAAGTCAAGCCTTAAATTAGAACTCCACTTAGGACAGACCCCGTCCTTCTTGTCCTGGGGTTTTGGGCTGCTTGCCACAGTTTCATAACAGCAGTTTCACTAAATTCGATGTGAAGTTTTCCTTAAGAACTCTCCATGGAATGGGAAAAATGGTTAGTATCTGACATCTTCCTTAGGGAAGAAGAGAAAGGAATGTAAGGTGAACAATATGCAGTAGGTGCTTTGCCAATGTATTATTTACTCATTGATTTTCTAAAAAATCAAGATTAGTATTACTATTCCCAAGCAACTTGAATAAGGTCATTCAGCTATTAAGTGGAAGACACAGTACTCCAGAGCAGGTCTACCAGGCTCCAAAACTCATGTGTTTCCACTGTCCAGTGCCCTGATATTTATCAAAGAGTGTGTGCATACCGAGTTCTTGTCCAAGTACAGGTGTACCCTTTTATTGCACTTTGCTTTATTGTGCTTTGCAGGTACTGCATCTTTTACAAATCAAAGGTTTGTGGCAAGCCTGCATTGAGCAAATCTGTCAGTGTCATTATTCCAACAGCATTTGCTCCCTTTGCGTCTCTGTGTCACATTTTGGTAATTCTCACAATATTTCAAACTTTTTAATCTTATTATGTGTATTTGTTGTGGAGAGCTGTGATCAGTGATCTTTAATGTTACTACTATAACTTGCTGAAGGCTCAAATGATGATTAGTATCTTTAAGCAATAAACTTTTTTATTGAAGTATAGTTGATTTTCAATATTGTCTTAGTTTCAGGTATTCAACATTGTGATTATATACTCCGTTATAGGTTATTACAAGACAATAGGTGTATTTCCCTGTGCTATGCAATACATCCTTGTTATTTATCTCTTTTATATACAGTAATTTATTTCTGTTAATCCCATACCCCTAATTTGTCCCTCCCCGCTTCCCTTTCCCATTTGGTAACCACCAGTTTGTTTTCTATAACTGTGAGTCTGTTTCTGTTTTGCGTATACATTCATTTGTATTATTTTTTAGATTACACATATAAGTGATATCATACAGTATTTGTCTTTCACTGTCTGATTTATTTCACTAAGCATAATATTCTCTAGGTCCATCCATGTTGCTACAAATGGAAGAATTTCATTCTTTTTTATGGCTGAGTAATATTCCATTCTGTTATATACGTACAATATCTTTATCCACTCATCTGTATATGGACATTTAGGTTGCTTCCATGACCTGGCTGTTGTAACTCGGGCTGCTATGATCATTGGAGTGCATTATCTTTTCAAATTAGTGTTTTCGATTTTTCTGGATCTATACCCAGGAGTGGAATTGCTGGGTCTTATGGTAGTTCTATTTTTAGTTTATTGAGAACCCTCCATACTGTTTCCTATAGTGGCTGCACCAATTTACATTCTCACCAACTGTGTATGAGGGTTCCCTTTTCTCCATACCCGCTCTGACATGTGTTATTTGTAGACGTTTTGATGATAGCTATTCTGACAGGTGTGAAGTGATACCTCACTGCGGTTTTGATTTGCATTTCTCTAGCCATTATCAATGTTGAGCATCTTTTCATGGCCTGTTAGACATCTGTATGTCTTCTTTGGAGAAATGTCTATTCAGGTCTTCTCTCCATTTTTTGATTGGGTTGTTGTTTTTTTTTTGATACTTAGTTGTATCAATATTTTGGATATTTTGGATATTAACTCCTTATTGGTCACATCATTTGCAAATATTTTCTCCCATTCTGTAAGTATTCTTTTTGTTTTGTCCATGGTTTCCTTTGTTATGCAAAGCTTTAAGTTTAATTAGGTCCCATTTTTAAATTTTTGCTTTTATTTCATTTGCGTTAGGGGACGGATCCAAGAAAATATTGCTACAATTTATGTCAAAGATGGTTCTGCCTATGTTCTCTTCTAGGAGTTTTATGGTTTCTGTTCTTACATTTAGGTCTTTAAACGATTTTGAGTTTATTTTTGTATGTGATGTGAAGGAATGTTCTAATCTCACTGTTTTACATGTGGCTGTCCAGTTTTACCAGTACCACTTATTGAAGAGACTGTCTTTTCTGTAGCAATAAATTATTTTAAAATTTAATTTTTATTTTCTATTGGAGTATAATTGATTTACAATGTTGTGTTAGTTTCAGGTTACAGCTAAGTGATTCCAGTATACATATACATATATCCATTCTTTTTCAGATTCCTTTCCCATGTAGGTTATTACAGAATATTGAGTAGTGTTCCCTGTCCTTGTTGACTATCTATTTTATATATAGTAGTGTGTAAATATTAATCCCAGACTCCTAATTTATCTGTTCCCCCCCATTTCCCCTTTGGTAACCATAAGTTTGTTTTCGAAGTCTGTGAGTCTGTTTCTGTTTTGCAAATAAGTTCATTTGTATCATTTTTTTTTTTTTAGATTCCACATATAAGTGATATCATATGATATTTGTCTTTCTCTGTCTGACTTACTCTACTTAGTATGATAATCTCTGGGTCCATCCATGTTGCTGCAAATGGCATTATTTCATTCTTTTTTTTTAAATAACTGAGTGATATTCCATTGTATACATGTACCACATCTTCTTTATCATTCTTCTGTCGATGGACATTTAGGTTGCTTCCATGTCTTAGCTATTATAAATAGTGCTGCAATGAACATTGGGGGGGGTTTTCTCCAGATATATGCCCAGGAGAGGGATTGCTGGATCATATGGTAGTTCTATTTTTAGTTTTTTAAGGAACCTCGATACTGTTCTCCATAGTGGCTGTATCAATTTACATTCCCACCAACAGAGCAAGAGGGTTCCCTTTTCTCCACACCCTCTCCAGCATTTATTGTTTGTAGACTTTTGGTGATGGCCTTTCTAATTGCTGTGAGTTGATATCTCATTGTAGTTTTGATTTGCATTTCTCTAATAATTAGTGATGTTGAGTATCTTCATGTGCTTTTGGGCCATCTGCATGTCTTCTTTGGAGAAATGTCTATTTAGGTCTTCTGCCCATTTTTTGATTGGGTTGTTTGATTTTTGATATTGAGCTGCATGAGCTGTTTGTATATTTTGAAGAATAATCCCTTGTTGGTCACTTCGTTAGCAAATGTTTTCTCCCATTCTGTGGGTTGTCTTTTCATTTTGTTTATGGTTTCCTTTGCTGTGCAAAAGCTTTTAAGTTTAATTAGGTCCCATTTGTTTATTTTTGTTTTTATTTCCATTACTCTAGGAGGTGGATTCAAAAAGATATTGCTGTGATTTATGTCAAAGAGGGTTCTGCCTTTTTTCCTCTAAGAGTTTTATAGTAACCAGCCTTATATTTAGGTAGCAATAAACTATTTTTAAATTAAGGTACATACATTGTTTTTTTAGATATAATGCTATTGTACCCTTAATAGACTACAATATTGTGTAAACATAACTTTTCTATGCACTGGTAAACCAAAAAAATCCATGTGCTCACTTTATTGTGATATTCACTTTATCATTGTGGTCTGGAACTGAACCCACAATACCTCTGAGGTATGCCCATAAATGGGAATGATTTAAGAAAACAAATAATGCAAGAATGACTATTGTAATGTCAGCACGAAATTCTAGTTCTACAATGAGCCCTAGAACTTTCTCTGTTAATGCTTCAGTTAGGGTCTTGTTTCTTCCAGTGTTCAACTCCCTCTGACCCAGGTTGAAAGATTCCTCTGAAATTAGTCGGGTTTCAATTCAGAGTGATGTGGCAGTACAGAGAATGGGCAGGCTTGAATTTTCCAATCCATCTCAGCCATCAAAGCTTACTCTGTTCTTCTTTCTCTGGCCTCTAGTAAAGTGACTGTCAAGCTTTGGTTTACATGAGAAACATTTGATGAAATTGTTTAAAAATGAGTGCCTTGGCTTCCACCCTAGAGATTCAGGAAGTCCTAAGTGAGGCCAAGAATCTGCACTTTCCACAAACGACCCAGGTGATCAGGGCAATTTGAGTTTGCAAGTGCTCTAATTTTCCTTATTACTCTCATTTTCCTTTTGTTTTGTTTTTAAATCTCACACCCTCTTGGGGTTGAGATTTCTTTTGTAAGCCATGCTCTTTAGTTCTCTGCCACCTGTAGAACTGCACTGCTAGTGTATGGTCTGGGCTCGCGAGGGCTCAAGACTGAAGCCACAAAAATGGGGGTGAGATCTTATAGCCAGAGACTCTAAGAGGGAAGAGGCCTTAGTCAGGAGGGATGGAAGAGGCTACTAAATAAAATATTAGTGGTATAATAAAATTCTGTTGAGAACAAAATGCTCAAAGAGTCAAAGACAGACTCAAAGGAGTGACAGAAACCTGAAGGAATCATACCAGAAAGGTGAGATCTCAGAACAAGCTGAGGCTCACGGAAAATGCTAAGGGCAAAAACAAGAGCTTTTAAGAAGCTGCACAGGGATCAAAAACAATGAAGAAATAAAGGCCAGGAGCAGATGATGTAATGTTGACAGATGATGGGGCAAGCAGCTCTGCTTATTTCCTGTTTTTCCTCCCAAGTGCATCAGAGGGAAAGATCTTCCAAACTGAAAATTTGCAGAATAAACATGGCTTAGGGACAACGTCATCCTAAGATAGGAGAAGGGGTGGGAAAGAAGAACTAATGGCACAAAGTGAGTACAACTTTCAAACCAGATGAGTTATATCACACAGCACCAAAAACTGGCGTTACAAAGATGTTATTATTGGTTATCTTTAAAGTCTATGGAGAAAGAAGTGCCACATGACAGGAGGCAAGAAAATGTCCTGGTTTTTCCTAAAGTTTTTTTTCCAGAAACCATAGATGTTCATCCTTTGCAAAATCCTAGAAGAGATGACAAATTAGATAATCTGGCAGAACTTAGAAAAGGAGTGGTGATCCTTTGGGCCAGCACAGGTCCTGCGGAAACATGTTGTATCCAACTCTCTGCTTTGTCTTTTTGTTTTTTTTTTTAATAATATTGCCCTGCAGATAGATGGGAGAGATTGTAGATAAGGAGTTCAGCAACATCAGATCCTGTATCCTGAGCATTTGCCCAACAAACCCATTAAAGAAAGGAGGCCCCCCACCCTTTGAAAGAGGTCTGTTCAGAAACCTGACCGTTTAGACTAGCTTCTGGCTCAACGGGCAGCTTCACTTGCTTCCCAACCCCTTTTCTTCGTTTTTACACTATTCACACATCAGTGCTTGTGTATTCCATCAAACAAGTCGCCAGGGTGACAAGGCACTATTCAGCTTCAGATCCCAAGGCTGAGATGGGTCCTGTCTTCTTAGTTTGCACTGGGCATTCAGTGTCTCTCTAACTTCAGTGCCCTGTTTGACCCCACCTTCTCAAACAGCACTGTTTCTCCTTAACCAGTCCACATTCTGGTGTCCCAGCCACCTTTCTCCACTCAGTTCTTACTGTAGTAACTCTCTAGACTCCCATTCCATGCTCCAATTAACAAACTGTCAGCGAAGTTCCAAGGTGACCCTGTATCAAAGATTTAAACCGTGGCTCACTGGTACCATGCTTTGAAGAATCCATAGCTGCTCAGAAAACCGTGCCTAAGACTACTGTTTTATGGACATATCTCTCCAGTAGATAATGAAAACCCAATGCCACCATGGTTAATATTTTTTTAACAACTTGCAGGAAGACACAGAAGGTTGGATTTTCAAATATGCTGATCGTGTAGTCCTTGGATAGGAACGAATATCCTGGAAGGTAAAACAAAGATTCAAAAGTATAGGTAGCTAAAACTAAAAGCTGGTTCTTTGAGAAGATAAACAAAATTGGTAAACCTTTCGCCAGACTTATCAAGAAAAATAAGGAGAGGACTCAAATCAATAAAATTAGAAATGAAAAAGGAGAAGTTACAATGGACTGCAGAAATACAAAGCATCCTAAGAGACTACTATAAGCAACTCTATGCCAATAAAATGGATGACCTGGAAGAAATGGACAAATTCTTAGAAAGGTATAACCTTCCAAGACTGAACCAGGAAGAAATAGAAAATATGAACAGACCAATCACAAGTAATGAAATTGAAAGTGTGATTAAAAATCTTTCAACTAACAAAAGTCCTGGTCCAGATGGCTTCACAGGTGAATTCTGTCAAACATTCAGAGAAGAGCTAACACCCATCCTTCTCAAACTCTTCCAAAAAATTGCAGAGGAAGGAACACTCCCAAACTCATTCTATGAGACCACCATCACCCTGATACCAAAACCAGACAAAGGTACTACAAAAAAAGAAAATTACAGACCAATATCACTGATGAATATGGATGCAAAAATCCTCAACAAAATAATAGCAAACAGAATCCAAGAATACATTAAAAGGATCATACACCATGATCAAGTGGGATTTTTCCCAGGGATGCAAGGATTCTTCAATGTACGCAAATCAATCAGTGTGATGCACCATATTAACAAATGGAAGAATAAAAACCATATGATCATCTCAATAGATGCAGAAAAAGCTTTCAACAAAATTCAATACCCATTTATAATAAAACCTCTGCAGAAAGTGGGCATACAGGGAACCTACCTCAACATAATAAAGGCCATATATGACAAACCCACAGCAAACATCATTCTCAATGGTGAAAAACTGAAAGCATTTCCTCTAAGATCAGGAGCAAGACAAGGATGTCCACTCTCACCGCTATTATTCAACATAGTTTTGGAAGTCCTAGCCTCGGCAATCAGAGAAGAAAAAGAAATAAAAGGAATACAAATTGGAAAAGAAGAAGTAAAACGGTCACTGTTTTCAGATGACATGATACTATACATAAAGAATCCTAAAGATGCCACCAGAAAACTACTAGAGCTAATCAATGAATTTGGTAAAGTTGCAGGATACAAAATTCATGCACAGAAATCTCTTGCATTCCTATATATTAACAACGAAAGATCAGAAAGAGAAATTAAGGAAACAATCCCATTCACCATTGCAACAAAAAGAATAAAATACCTAGTAATAAACCTACCTAAGGAGGTAAAAGACCTGTACTCAGAAAACTATAAGACATTTATGAAAGAAATCAAAGATGACACAAACAGATGGAGAGATACACCACGTTCTTGGATTGTAAGAATCAATATTGTGAAAATGACTCTACTACCCAAAGCAATCTACAGATGCAGTGCAATCCCTATCAAATTACCAATGGCATTTTTTACAGAGCTAGAACAAAAAATCTTAAAATTTGTATAAGACACAAAAGACCCCGAATAGCCAAAGCAGTCTTGAGGGAAAACAATAGAGCTGGAGGAATCAGACTCCCTGACTTCCGACTATACTACAAAGCTATAGTAATCAAGACAACATGTTACTGGCACAAAAACAGAAATATAGATGAATGAAACAGGATAGGAATCCCAGAGATAAACCCACGCACCTATGGTCAACTAATCTATGACACAGGAGGCAAGGATATACACTGGAGAAAAGAGAGTCTCTTCAATAAGTGGTGCTGGGAAAACTGGACAGCTACATGTAAAAGAATGAAATTGGAACACTACCTAACATCATACACAAAAATAAACTCCAAATGGATTAAAGACCTAAATGTAAGACTGGATGCTATAAAACTCTTAGAGGAAAACATAGGAAGAACACTCTTTGACACAAATCACAGCAACATCTTTTTTGACCCACCTCCCAGAGTAATGGAAATAAAAGCAAAAATAAGCAAATGGGACCTAATGAAACTTAAAAAAGCTTTTGCACAGCAAAGGAAACCATAAAGAAGACGAAAAGACAACCCTCAGAATGGGAGAAAACATTTGCAGATGAATCAACGGACAAAGGATTAATCTCCAAAATATATAAACAGCTCATGCAGCTCAATAATAAAAGAAAAACAACCCGATCTAATAATGGGCAGAAGACCTAAATAGACATTTCTCCACAGAAGACATACAGGTGGCCAAGAAGCACATGAAAAGCTGCTCAACATCACTAGTTATAAGAGAAATGAAAATCAAAACTACGATGAGGTATCACCTCATACGGGTTAGAATGGGCATCATCAGAAAATCTACAAACAACAAATGCTGGAGAGGGTGTGGAGAAAAGGGAACTCTCTTGCACTGTTGGTGGGAATGTAAATGGATATAGCCACTATGGAGAACAGTATGGAGGTTCCTTAAAAAACGAAAAATAGAATTACCATATGACCCAGCAATCCCACTACTGGGCATATACCCAGAGAAAGCTGTAATTCAAAAAGACACATGCACCCCAGTGTTCACTGCAGCACTATTTACAATAGCCAGGTCATGGAAGCAATCTAAATGCCCATCGACAGACGAATGGATAAAGAAGATGTGATACATATATACAATGGAATTTTACTCAGCCATAAAAAGGAATGAATTTGGGTCATATGTATAGACGTGGATGGACCTAAAGACTGTCATACAGAGTGAAGTAAGTTAGAAAGAGAAAAACAAATAGCGTATATTAACGCATATATGTGGAACCTAGAAAAATGGTACAGATGAACCAGTTGGCAAGGCAGAAATAGAGACACAGATGTAGAGAGCAAACATATGGACACCAAGGGGGAAAGTTGTGGGGCAGGGTATGATGAACTGGGAGATTGGGATTGACATATATACACTTATATGTATAAAATAGATAACTAATAAGAACCTGCTGTATAAAAAAATAAATAAAATTAAATTAAAAAAGATTCTTTACCAGCAAATAAGATATTTTCTCTTGTATCTTTATTGTATTAAAATATTTTTTCTAAAAAATAAATATATGTGTATATATATATATAAATATGTAGCTATGAAGGTAACACTGAATATAGACAAATGTGCAGTCCAGTCCTTAAGTTAAAAAAAATCAACTGCACATACCTGGCACCAGTGACCATTGACCACATTACCAGAGGTTAATGTGAAAATCACCTTAAAGCTTTTGTTAACTACAAGCTCATTGTGGGTCATTAATGTGACATGGCTGCCAGGAAGCTAGTGCCATCATCAGCTGTGTTAATAAAAACATAGACTCAGTATTAAGAAAAGTAATGACCCCACTGGTTAAGGACATGGGGAGAACTCCCAATGTCCCAATGATGACACAAACCTAAAGTAATTATGTCAAGACAGTTATGTCATAGAATGCACTGAAGCTTGCAACAATACACTATGTCTAGGTTATTTATTATACAGGCTGCTGGGATCAGGAATAGGGAAATGTTAAAAAAAAAAAAAAAAAAAGAAGAATGTGTGGATTTAATTCTGAGTACATCTATTTCTTCAGAGGTGCTACCGGCAAGGAAACACATCCAGGCTAGTGCTGTGTCTGCAAATCCTATCGCAGGATTGTTATTCAAAGGAACTGGGGTATTTAACCTATGGAGAGAAGAGATGAGAGGCATGATAATGCATCAGATGTTTTCATGGGCTCTCACGCAGGAGGAGAATCAAGGCTCCTTCTCACAAGGGTAGGTGTGGGACCCAAGGGGAGAAGCTGCCACAGATTCAGGCTCTAAACCCAACACCTCCGCGTCCTAGATGCCTTGTGAGGTAGTGAGAACTTGGCTCGATTCCAGGAGCAGAGGGCAGAGGCCTCAGGCTGTGGGCAGGGGGCTTTCTTTCTTGCAACTCCCCCACTCTCGTGCTCTGCGCTTTGGAGGAAAGAGGTCCTGAGGGGTCCCGCAAATTGCTCCAGGTATGTCCCCCGCAGTGCTCCGTGTGGCAGCAGGAGTGCTTCCGTGAGCAGAGCCTGAGGGGGTGGGGAGAGGAGCGTGTACAAAGAAGTTGAGTCCCTCCAAAGGCTCAGTACCTACTGAAGACAGAGCCTAGCACAGTCTGTTTTTCGCTTGGACCCCTGATGCTTGGCTGTCTGGTGTTGGGGGACCATAGCTGGCTCTCCTCAGCCTCCACTCAGAGGAAAGGCCTGCTGGGAAGCAGCGTGCCTGAGAATGCAAACAATTTACTGGCAACAGCATCTCTCCTGCTCTACCAGCGTCTGATGAGATGTGGAGAGAGGAACGGAGTCGGGGGTAGCAGGAGCAATGGAGAGAAGGGGGGAGGGAGGGGAAAGGGCTGACCTCTGTGCTTTGGTCTGGCATTTGGCACTTGCTGGCGTACGAGTGCCACCAATTTCTGAACCAGTGAGGATCTAAGTCTAAGGCAACAAAATAGCCCAACAAAAGGAAAAAAAAAAAAAAAAGAGGGTTTGTTACACTATTCAGATCTCTGGAGACCTTTTTAGTTGTCACAACCTGGGGAGAGGGATGTGACAGGCATCTAATGGGTAGAGACCAGAGATGCTGCTAAAATTCCTATAATGCACAGGACAGCCCCAATAACAAAGAATTGTCCAGCCCAAGATATCAACTGTGCTAAGGTTAAGAAACCATGCCTTAAAGGGATTTAACACCAGAGACCCCAGTACCTAGTGCCCAGGGCCACCCACCTACAGTGGAGCCAAAAGGACCATAGAAATCATAATCTTCCCCTCTTACAGGTGAGGGGTTTGAGGCTCAGAGAGTGAAGAGGCTTGTCCAGGGACCCAGGCCTTGGATTGAGGTGATTAAGAGTCTTGGAGTAAGATAGAACTAGTGTTAAACCCCAGTTCAGTTAGTTAACATCTGTGCAACTTGGGCGAGTTACTTCACCTCTTGGATCCTTAATTCTCTCACTTGTTAAATGGACGTCATGTAATAACTCCCTCACAGAATAATTTTAAGGAATATGTGAGATAATGCACGTAAAGTGCTTAACATAGCACATGGCATGTAATAAATGGTACCTCTAATTATGAGTAGCAGAGCTGGAGCTAAAATCTTGCCTCCTATCCCCAAGTTTTGTTCTCTTTCCACTGCATCACTTTAGTGAGTACCAAATTGGAGCTAGCCATCAGTTCTGAGAGGCTTGTAGCACAGTGGTTGTGAGCTCTGGCACGTGGCACAAGTGGATCTGGATTCAAAGTCAGTGCTGCCACTTTCAAGCTGATAAATTACTTAATCTCTCTCTAAGCCTCAGCTTCTTCATCTGTAAAATGGGATAATGGTAATACCTGATTTATAGGCTTATTGTGAGATTTAGAATCAAAACTCATATTAAACACTTTACCTCAGAGTCTAGACTATTGTAAGGAATCATTATATTGGTATATTAGTTATAGCTAATGTTTATATGACAGGTTGTATTTCCCCAAAACGGCTGCCACAGTGTTTCTCATCCAACGTGCTCTTCTTACAATGTAATTCTCCTCCCACCAAAAGGTCTGTTCATGTATGTGGGTGGACATATGGCTATGGGAAGAACGATACTTTGTACCTTCCAAGGCTGGGTCCTAAAGAAGTGATACAACTTCTTGCTTCTGTTAAGATGCTCACAGTGAAACCAAGCTTCCATGCTGTGAGGAAGCCCATGGAGAGTCCCATCTGAGGAAGAACTGACAGCATTAACTGGCCGGCCATATGAATGAGCCACTGTAGGAGGGGAACCTCCAGTTTAAGCGAAGCTGTCTCAGCTGATGCTAAATGGAGAGAAGTGAGCTGGCTCCACTGAACTGTGTTCAAATTGCAGATTCATGAGCAAAATACATGGTTGTTGTCATTTAAACTGCTAAGTTTGGGGATGTCCTGTTTTTTAGCAATGGTAACTGGAAAGATATTATTTTTATTTATCTCCAAAAAAGGAATTTTCCTCCCGCCCATGTCACCTCCTAAGCCTCAACATCAACACCTAGAAAAAAACCAGACGTCCTAGGAAATGCTGCTGCTTCTCCCCAGATCTCCTGTGATTTTCTGGGTATCTGGAGAAGATGATCAAATGCCACCACCGGTTGTGAGTGTGATGTATGGAGACTGAGGAACTTGAGGATTTATCTGGGGACACAATTCGACAAATATCTTTTGGGAACAGATTAATTCCAGGGCCAGAGAGTCTTCTTGAAGCTTGTGGATGAGGTTCTCCAGAGCACATACTCCAGTATTATTCTTTCCCCCCTTCTTCCTTGGTTTCTGCCATGGGTGTGAGAGACAGGAACGACCTCTTTTGTCCTCTTGAGCTTATTCAATCCTCCATGTCTTGTTTATGGTTTCAAAGGATGTGAGGTGAGGATATAGGACAGGGTCTGATGATGAACTGAGGACGATTTTTGTCATTCTAAGGAAAGCAAACTATTATTCTGATTATGGCATGTGTGTGTGTGTGTGTGTGTGTGTGTGTATGTGTGTGATGGAGGGTAGAGGGGGGAGTGCTGTTGAGATTAAAAGTTAAAGAACTTTCCTGCTCTTCTTTCTGAGCACAGGAATTTTTCAGAATCTCCTTTCTTTCACCCCAGTGGAAAGTTACTCAGTATGACCACTCAGAGCCTTGGGACTAATAGACCCAAGATATCTTCTTGAGGAGTGGGGACCAAGTGAGAGCTCTATGCTTCATTCACCAAGACAGATTAGCCCTTTTTGTGTTTTACCAGGATAGAATAATAATGAGCTATCTGCTCCCTCCCCATGGGAACTCGGCCGATGCACTGATGAAAATTATTCCATGTTTCTTGGTTTTTTTTTTTTTTTGCGGTACGCAGGCCTCTCACTGTTGTGGCCTTTCCCGTTGCGGAGCACAGGCTCCGGACGCGCAGGCTCAGCGGCCATGGCTCACAGGGCCCAGCCGCTCCGCGGCATGTGGGATCTTCCCGGACCAGGGCACGAACCGGTGTCCCCTGCATCGGCAGGCGGACTCTCAACCACTGTTCCACCAGGGAAGCCCTATTCCATGTTTCTCAAGGCAGGTGTCCAAGCCTAGGATCCCAGGTTAGGGGAAGGGCAGACAATTACTTGCTGGTTTCTGGAAAACTGACAATATGTTAGAAACACAACTTCCTCCTGCGTCAAATGGGAGAAGTTTACAGTTCCGAAAGCCTCACGTGCCTTGCCCTCTTCCACCTCCACCTGTGTGTCTCCCCCTTCTTTGAAAGACCCACAGGAGAGCTCTGAGTTCCAAAAGAAATGAGTGGGAAGTGGGCTTGATACCCCCTCAATATTCCCCAGTGACCCTGGCATTGGAGCCCACTTTTGGAAACGGCCTGGGAGAAAACGTTTGAGTGTAGCTGAAGGATGCTTTTAGCCTTCAACAGAAAGCAGCTATGGGTTTCTTGGTACCTTTCCAGACCCGGTTGGTGTGAAGACTCAGCCTAACACCTTTACCTCTGCAAAGTGGTATTTGAGCAATTTGTCATCAGGATGCATTTAAGGTGGGAGCTGTTTTCCTGGGCCCCCCTTCTTAGTTCCTCCTGTGCAAAACAACTGGCAAGTTTCCTAATGATATTGACTTAATAGAGAATGATTTCTGGCATATTGCTGGCTGCCACACACGTTAAGTTATAAAAGTCAAGAATCTGGCCCATACAAGGCATCCAGTGAGGCTGTTTACTGAAAGTGGTACAATTCATTGTTTCAGAAGGTGGCTAAGTGGTTTGTGAGCTGAATGGGGCAGGGTGGAGAAAGGAGGGGCCTCTGGGGGAGGAGGCTGGACCATGAGTCTCTCCCATGAGTGGGCTTGTTGGCAAAGAAGGCCCTCGGAGAGCCTGACGGCTTTGATGGCTTTCCTGGGGGAGGGAGTAATGTCTGCCCCTCTTTGCAGGGTCACGATAATCTCATTTTTCAGCCTTTTATAGTGGGCTGTGAAAATAGCCTTTCACCTTCAGTGAGTCACAGTGAAACCAGGCAAGGAGGTTCGAGAGCAGTGTGATGAATCTGTCTCATTTTGGACTTCCCAGTGAATCCAAGGGGCACATTTGCGAGGCCCCACCGGCAGCCACACTTTGTTAAACCCTGGACAGAACTGGTGGCAAAGCAGGTACCCTTTAGGAAGGTGAAAGAAAAGCAGGACAAGGAGAACCATCTTCACCCCACCAGCAAGCTGCTGACCACTGCCCGCAGTCAGTCTGAGCTCAGCTGCGAAATGGTTTGCTGATGCTTGGCTAAACCCCCTTCTTAGCTGGAGCCCCCATCCCTTGTGGCCATTGGAGACTGGACTTTCCCAGGGAGGAAGGGAGGTTGGATTCCAGCATGGCTGCAGGCTCCTTATCTGGCCGCACCAGGAGTCTTGGGGCAGAGCCAAGCTGCCTTCACCATGTGATTGGGGATGGCAGTGACTCAGGGGGCGACAGGCTGGAAGGGGAGAAGGAGCTGGTGTCGTCAGCTGTTGTTAAGAAAGAACAGAGGAGCCTGGGAGGAAACTCTAGTCCTGAGAGGACGGGAGGCCGGAGGTAGGTTGCCTAGCAACTGTGCCTTCCAGGCTGCTGGGGCCTCTTGTCCGCTCCTACCTCCTTATTTTTTCCTTTAAACCTGCCTTTCATATGCCTTTTAGCCAGATTTCCTCTCCCGAGGGTGTGGGATATGGGTCAGGAGCAGCCAGGGCACATTTTGCTCTGGACCAAGGAATGTTTTAGAGAGTTCTACTCTGGATTGGTCTTCCTGAGAGGAGGACAGTGACCGTTCGGAACCCAGATGCTAGAGCCAGATCTGGGATCAGATTCCAGAACCAACACTTATAGATGTGTGCTCTTAGGCAATTTCTTCACCTCTCAATACTTTAGTTTTTCCATCTATAAAACAGGGAGAATAATAGTGCCTACCTCGATTGAGGCAATGTGAGGATTTCTTGTGAATATGTAGATAGGTAGGTAGAAGATAAATGGAAGGAAAGGAGGAAAAACAGATGGATAGGAAATCGATAGGAAGGAAAGAAGGAAAAATAGATAGAACATAAATAGATTTTTAAAAAAGAAGAGGGAATTCCCTGGTGGTCCAGTGGTTAGGATTCAGCGCTTTCACTGCCAGGGCCCGGGTTCAATCCCTGATGGGGGAACTAAGATCTCGCAAGGTGCACAGCCAGGCCAGAAAAAAAAAAAAAGAAGAAACGAGATAGATGATAGAAGGAAAGATAGATACCAAGAAGCGAAGATAAATAGATAGATAGAGATAGACAGACAGACAGATAGGAAGGAAAGAAGGAAAAATAGATTAAAAAAAAGAAGGGAAGATAGATGATAGAAGGAAAGATAGATACCAAGAAGTGAAGATAGATAGATAGATAGACAGAGATAGACAGACAGATAGGAAGGAAAGAAGGAAAAATAGATTAAAAAGAAGAAGGGAAGGTAGATGATAGAAGGAAAGATAAATACCAAGAAGGGAAGATAGATAGATAAATAGAGATAGACAGACAGATAGGAAGGAAAGAAGGAAGAATAGATTAATAAAAAGAAGAGAAGATAGATGACAGAAGGAAAGATAGATACAAAGAAGGGAAAATCGATAGATGGATGGATTGACTGATCGATAGACAGACAGATAAACTTAGAATAGTTCCTGGTACATAGTCTATGTACGTGTCAGTTATTAATAGACCTGAAGGACAGCCAGACACAAAAGCCTGCTTGCATGTAGGGCAGAGGATCTGGGGCAGGAGCCCCAGAGCTCTTGTTTCACAGTGGTGTGTGCTGTTGGGAGATCTGGTTCCAGGCCTCGTTCTAACAATGGCTTTCTGTGGGGTCTTGAGCAAATAGTAGCTTTCCTTCTTTGCCCTCTGCCTCCCCATCCGTGCGATCAGAAGACTGGACTGAAACAGCCTGAATTTCCTCACTCTTCCTTGTCTTATGACGTTGGGATGTGGATTAAGCCATGAGCCACCTCTGTTCACACATTTTTTGGGGGATTAGAAAATGTGGCAGCAAGAGGGGCCTCCAGGTGAGCCCCAGAGGGAAGGTTTGGGGGAGCCGCAGGGGATCAATCACTCTCCACAGCCTCAGATAGGGGGAGTGGCTGGGCCAGACTTGGGGAGGGTCAGGCAGCTCTGCTCATGGGCTATATTTCTTTGTATTTATTTCTGGTAGCTGCTCTAGGGATTATAATATACATAACCTAACTTTTCACATTCTGTTTAAATTTAATATTTGACCACTTCTAGTAGAATGTAGAAAACTTACAACCATATATGTTCCTTTAACCTTCCCCCTTTATGTTATATATATGTCATATATATGACATCTACATACATAAGAGCCCCCTAACCACCCAGCGATATTATTATTTTGGCTTCCAATACTCATACATATTTTTAAAATATAAGAGGAGAAAAGTAATTTATTGTATTTACTCAGATGTTTACCATTTCCGTTGCTCTTCCTTCATTTCCAAAGTTCTAATTTTCATTCTCAGATCATTTCCCCTCTATCTGAAGCACTTCTTTAACATTTATTTTAGCGCAGGTCTATTGGCAATGAAGCCTCTTAGTTTTCTTTTACTTGAGAATGTCTTTATTTCACCTGCATACCTGAAGGATATTTTCATGCGATGTAGAATTCTCACTTGACAGCTTTTTTCTTTCTGGCCCCTATGGCTTCTGTGAGAAATCACAGTCAATCACATTTTTATTCTACTTGTAATGTGTCATTTTCTCTGGCTGCTTTCAAGATTTCTTTATTTCCTGTGGTTTTTCACAGTTTGACTATGATGGTTTTATTTGAATTTATTCTGTTTAATGTTCCCTGAGCACCTTTGCATCTGTAAATTTATGTCTTTCACTGAATTTGGGAATTTTTTTATAATTACTTCTTCAGAATTTTGTTTTCTGTACCAGTATCTGTCTCCTCTCCTCATGGCCTCCAATCACATGCACACTAGAGCTTTTTATATTGTCCCACAGGTCCTGAGGCTCTGTTCACTCTTTCAACAGATTTTCTGTCTGTTTTTTTGATCAGATAATTTCTATTTATCTATCCTCAAGTTAATGGACACTTTTTTTCCTGTCTATTTTTTTTTTTGAAGATGGACTCCAATTATTTGAATCTGTAGTGAATTTTTTATTTTGGATAATGTATTCTCATTCTAAAATTCCATTTGCTTCTCTTGTTATGGTTTCCTTTTCTCTATTGAGAACTTCCCATTCATTTCAAGAGTGTTCACTTTTTCCTCACATAATACTTTAAGGTCTTTATCTGACAATTCCAGCATCTGGGTCATCTTAGGGTTGGCATCTGTTGATTGTCTCTTCCCTTTGAGAATTTGTCACATTTTCCTGGTTCCTGGTATGTTGGATAATTTTGGATGATATCCAGGACAGTTTGTATGTTGTCATGAGTGTCTGGGCCCTCTTAAAATCCTCCAGAGGATGTGGAGCTTTTTGTTTTAGCAGACAATCATACCAATTAGGTTTTCACTGCAAGCTCTGTCTGTCTTTCTGAGGGTGGTGGTTCCAGTGCCCGTATTGTTTTCAAAGCCTTTGCTATGCTTTTGGAGGCTGCCTCTTGCCTATACCACTCAGGGGTAGTCTGGGACTTGAGCCGTGATATACGGCTTACTTCTCAAAACCTTTGTTATGCTTCTTGGGGTGTGTTCTACAAAGGCACACTTGGCCATGAGCTCAGGATTTGTGTCAGCTCACACAAAGAAATGTATACCCTTACCTAGCTTCTATTTATGCTAACATCTTACATAACCATGGTATGTTAGTCAAAACTAAGAAATTGACATTGATACAATACTATTAACTAAACTACAGACTTTATTTGAATTTCCTCAACTTTTCCATTAATGTCTTTTTTCTGTTCCAAGATCCTAGGTACCACATTACATTTTTATTTATTTATTTATTTATTTATTTAGGCTGAGCCGGGTCTTAGTTGCAGCATGCGGGATCTTCGTTGTGGCATGCAGGATCTTTTTTAGTTGCAGCACATGGACTTCTTAGTAGTGGCATGCATGCAGGATCTAGTTCCCTGACCAGGGATCGAACCCTGGCCCCCTGCATTGGGAGCGTGGAGTCTCACCCACTGAACCACCAGGGAAGTCCCCCACATTACATTTATTCACCATATTTTCTTAATCTCCCTCAAACCGTGATAGTTCCTATGACCTTAAACACTTTTTTTTTTTTAAAGCTAAGGGGAAAGTCAAGAGACTTCTTCCCAACAGGATGGAAATTTTATTTTATTTATTTTTGGTTGCATTGGGCCTTCGTTACTGTGCATGGACTTTTCTCTAGTTGTGGCGAGCGGGGGCTACTCTTCGTTGCGGTGCACGAGCTTCTCATTGCGGTGGCTTCTCTTGTTGTGGAGCACGGGCTCTAGGTGCGCAGGCTTCAGTAGTTCTGGTGCACGGGCTTAGTTCTCTGTGGCATGTGGGATCTTCCTGGACCAGGGATCGAACCCGTGTCCCCTGCATTGGCAGGCAGATTCTTAACCACTGTGCCACCAGGGAAGTCCCATGACCTTAACACTCTTGAAGAGGAGTAGTTAGATATTTTTAGAATGTCCCTCAATTTGGGTTTATCTGTGTGTTCTCATTAATAGGCCGAGGTTATGGATTTTTGGAAAAATATCACAGAGGAAAAGTACTCTTCTCATCCCGTGTTATCAGTGGGCACATGATGTCAGCATGATTTATCACTGGTGATGTTAACCTTGATCCCTTTGTTAAGGTGATACTTGCCAGGTTTCTCCACTGTAATGTTACTACTGTATATTTCTCCTTCCACAGACATTCACGAGTCTCTACATCAAGCCCACACCCACAGGGAGGGGTATTAAGCACCATTTCCTGAAGGGCAGGGTATCAAAGAATTTGTGATCATATCTTAGAACCACCACAATAATTAGTGAATTTTGGGAGCAATACTTTGAGGCTATGTTTCCCCTTAAATTTTCTCCCACTAATTTTAGCCTTTATCAGTGGATCCTGCCAACAGCAATTATTACTGTGGTATTCTAATGATGAGCTGTTTTGCTCATTTATTCTACATTTATTAATTGGAATTCTTCTTTAAGGAAGATCTATCCTTCTCTTTATTTATTTATTTATTCAATCATCTCAGAATGGACTCATGGATATTAATTTTGTTCTTTACATTATAATCCAATATTATCATTATATAATTAGTGTCTCAAATCGTTCTAGGTTTGGCTATTGAGAGCTTTTCCAGGTTGGCTCCTGTATGCCCCCTCCATCCTTTTTTTTCACCTTAGAATCAGCCATTTCCCCAAGTAGCCTTGGATTCTTTTATTGAAGCAAGGTATTTAGAAACTAAGATCTGGGCACTGGGCATGATGTGGCTACAGGGTGTTAACTGTTTCTAGGCTGTCTCTGCAGACAAAAGGAGGAAGTACATATGTGTCAACCAACCTACTTGTGCTCATAGTATTTGTTTCAGATCTCTCCTATAAGGTGAGGTGCCACCGTCTACCCTGTTTTCTGACTGTCTGTGTACATAGCAGATATTTCTACCACCTCATATGCTCTCAGAGAGCAGAGTTCGTGCCTGAGACGTGTTATATGCACTCTGGTGCCTGGCATATGAGAGGAACCTGGTGTATGTTCATTGGTTGCATAAATGAGTAGTGGGGATCACAGGCTTTATGATTTATCTGTTTTTTTTTTAATGGTAAGAGCCACAAGTGTTGAGTTGAAGCATATTTAAAGTTACTAATATAAACAGGTTCTGCCATTTGAGGGGCGATCCCACGCGTGTGGAACAACTTGGTCCTTTCCAATGCTGGAAGCAGGGAAGGTTCCTACGTTGTTATTGTAACAGCTGATGTTTGGAGAACTCAGATTTGCTGCCTGGCAGGGGACAAGCTGTGCTTCTGTGTGCCATCCCCATATTTAGCTCTCCCACAGATGCCCAAGGCTGGTGCTTCGTCTGCCCTGCCCCCAGCAGGCCTGGTCCCACTGCCTCAGGTCCCGATTAGTCAGTCACTCAAACGTATGAGAACAAATATTTTTTGCTTTCACCAGTCCACTCCTTCTATGCTCCCCAAACCCAGGGACTGTGGCCATAGTTTCATAACTCAGGAAGCCTCCCCACCTGTCAGCTTGGGTTCCTATTTGCAGGCCTAACAGTTTTTAGCTGCTGGTTTTCTCTAAGGCCTGCTGGGTGGGAATCTAGACTCTGTTTCTGGTTGTGCTGACCCCGATTCCTCTCCTGGCCACCAGCACCCACTCTCACCCTTTCCTGACCCTGGTTTGATGTTAGGTCAGGCGGTCAGTAAGCACATGCTCAGCCACTGCTCTGTTGCGTACTGGAGGCCGGGGCCGGGTGCAGCTGGGTCGCTCAGGCCTAGGCTGGCAGCTGGGAATAGGGTGCCCCCCACCCAACTCCAGACAGTGGCTTTCCCCTCCTGCTGGACTATCCCCTGCCTGCTAAGAGGCAAAGCAGCATGTGGTCCCCCTGCCCCCAGCCCCCGCTCCCCCTGGGCTGGGAACCAGAGCCTGCAGCCCAGCGTCGGCACTGTTTGATCTGGGCCTGGCTCAGCAGCTGCAGGGTAGCCAGGCAGGCTGGGTGGCTCCTTGGGTCAGGCATGCGGTGGCTCACATTCACATGGGTTGCTGTGACCACAACCTGGTATTTGCTCTGGCTGTTTGCCATCGGGATGTCTGTGAGAAGCCAAAGAGGGGAAACAGAGTAAGAATGGGCCTGGGGAGACCAGGGGTCAGATGCAACTAGGAGGTGGCAGGAGGCATGAGCATCTTCCCAGCACCTCAGGTCCAGTAGGAGCCGAGTCCTGCCTGGAAGATCAGCGATGACATGGCATCTTTGTTGCTTATGTGCATTCTCATTCTCTCTCTCTCTCTCTCTCTCTCTCTCTCTCTCTCTCTCTCTCTCTCTCTCTCTCTCTCTCTCTCTCTCCTCTCTCTCCCCCCCCCACCCGGCCCTTCCACTCTGGGATCTACAACACAGAGTGAGAGAGCGGCATCGTATTCATACCCCGAGTGTCACCAATGGAAACAAGAGGGATTCCTGCGACAATCACCAGCCTCACTCAGGGTCGCAGCTACAGGGTCCCTGGACCTTGTGGAACAGCTGGCTCTCCTTTCCATCCCCACCCAAGGGGCTGTTTCTCTTCGGAGCTCTGCAAAGGACTGGCTCGAGTTTGCTTCTTGCACACCCTGGCCTCCTTGTCCCCGGGGCCCTGCCCATCTGTTCCACCCAGGCTGCTGGGAGGCTAGCAGACAGAGAGCCTGCCCCAGGGGCAGGGGCCGTGCTGCGTGTTTGAGCGCTTAACTCACTTTAATGGCTTCAACCAGCTTTCTTCTCCCTTCAGATAGGAGGCCATTTACAGTATTAATTTCCTTTGCATAATTTTCTCCCTGGGCCTGGCTCACAGGCTATTGTTCTGAGAACACAGACAGGCAGCACCAGGCCTCCACCCAGATTCAGCAAACTCCTCAATGCCGGCAGGAGATGATTTTCTAAGGCAGATTAACTTGAGAAGGTTCCACCATGCAGAGGATCCCAGGAACCACTGGGAAAAGACCTGATGGGCCTGGTGACAGCCAGGGTAACCCTGGATTTGGGGAAAAGAGAAGACAGCAATACCTCAGGAAGCATCTCTGAGTGAATGAACCTTCTAGGAGAGAAAAATGTATTCTAGAAAATGCCGAACTCTAAAAGTATTTTTAGGGGGATAGACAGACACATATCTTTATTTTTCTTGAAGAGCAGTCATTGAACCTAATTTAATTTTTTTCTTTCTTGGGAGACTAATTATCACAGGCTGCTAGTACTGTGGAGCGGTCAGTGTCTTCTGAGATGTGTGGTGCTGCTCACCCCTTCCGTGAATTATCCTAGACTCTGAGTCTCTGGAACTCTCTGTCCTTCTTTTTCTTTTATAATTTTTTCCCTTCTGTCTTCTTTATTGTTAGCTACTTCATCTGTTGGAGATACCAGTGCACCTGTTTCTTGGATTGCTCATTCCCCTAATTTGTAGATTTTGGTCTGTTGTGAGCTTGCAAACTGGATTTATAAACTTGTTATATTATGTTTAAAGTAAAAATGATTATATAAATCCTAAGGAACACACACACACACACACACACCACACACATCACTATTGGAAGTATTAAACAAGTTCAGCAAGTTGACGTGATACAAAAATCAATTATAGGGGCTTCCTTGATGGTGCAGTGGTTAAGAATCCGCCTGCCAATGCAGGGGACATGGGTTCGAGCCTGGGTCTGGGAAGATCGACATGCCGCGGAGCAACTAAGCCCGTGTGCCACAGCTACTGAGCCTGTGCTCTACAGCCCACAAGCTGCAACTACTGGGCTCACGTGCCACAACTACTGAAGCCCACGTGCCTAGAGCCTGTGCTCCGCAACAAGAGAAGCCACCGCAATGAGAAGCCCGCGCACCACAACGAAGAGTAGCCCCCACTCGCCGCAACTAGAGAAAGCCCGCGTGCAGCAACGAGGACCCAACGCAGCCAAAAATAAAATAAATGAAATAAATAAACTTTAAAAAATCAATTATATTTCTACATATGAGCAGTGAACACTCGAAAAAGAAGGAAAACAATCCCATTCATAATATCATTAAAAAGAATAAAATACTTAGGAATAAATTTAACAAAAAAGAAGGACAAGATTATACATTGAAAATTACAGAATGCTGCTGAGGGAAATTAGAGCAGATCCAACTAAACAGAGAGGCGTTTCACATTCGTGGATTGGAAGACTCAGCAGTGTTAAGATTGCAGTTATTCCCGTACTGATCTATAATTTCTATAAAAATTTCAACCTTTTTTTTTTAAATAGAAAGTGACAGGCTATTCCTAAAATTTGTATGGAAAAGCAAAACCTAGAATAACCAGAATAATTCTGCAAAAAAAAGAACAAAGTTGGAGGACTTTCACTTCCTGATTTCAAAACTTGCTATAAAGCTACGATGATCAAGACAGTATAGTATTGGCATAAGGATAGGCATATAGATCAATGAGACAGAACTGAGAGTCTAGAAATAAACCCTTGTACTTAAAGTTGATTGATTTTGACAAAGGTGCAAGGCAATTCAGTGCAGAAAGAAGATATATGATCACTAAAGACCTGAAAATATGCTCAACATCATTCGTCGTTAGGGAAATGCAAATTTAAGCCACAATGAGGTACCATTTCACACCCACTAGAATTGCTGTAATCAAAAAGACAGATGATAACAAATGGTGGTGAATATGTAGAAAAATGGGAACACTCCTATGCTGCTGTGAACATATAAAATGGTATAGCCACTTTGGAAAACACTTTGATAGTTTCTTAAGAAGTTAAACGTAAGTGTACCATATAGCACAGCAATTCTACTCCTAGGTTTCTACCCCCCAAAAATGAAAACACGTTGACACAAAGACTTGCACACAAATGTTAATAGCAGCACTATTCATACAGCTAAAAAGTGGAAGCCATCCGAATGTCTGTCAATTGATGAATGGATAAATAAAATGTGATATATCCATACAATGGAATATTATTCAACCATAAAAGGGAAAGAAGTCCTACACGCTACAACATGGGTGAACCTCATGATCATCATGCTAAATGAAAGAAGCCAGACACAAAAGACTACATATATCTATGATTCCATTTATATGAAGTGTCCAGAAAAGGCAAATATGGAGATAGAAAGTAGGCAAATGGTTGGTTAGGGATGGAAACAGGGATTAATTGCAAATGAGATGGGATGAATTTGTTGAGATGAGGAAAATGTTCTAAAACTGGATTATGGTGATAGCTACACATCTCTATAAACTTAGAACTCATTGAATTATATGTTTAAAGTGGGTGAATTTTATAATATATAGATTATATCTCAATAAAGTTAAGTTTTTAAAGAGAGTAATTAGGAGCTCAGTGAGGAGCCCTCAGGTAAAGTACTTGCGCCACAGTCACACATTAAGTTGTGCGCTTTTCCACCAGCAGTATCTGGGAGGGGGGGGTCCTGTATATTAATCTCCTTATCCTCCTTTCTGGGGCGTAGTAGTTCTCAACGCATCTCGGTAGAAGAAAGGCACGGATGAATGATGGGGCCGCTAGTTTGGTTGCTAGAGGTGACGTGCTCCTTCTTTCTCGGTTCTTGGAGCGTTGTGCATGGTTGGTGTTCCCTGTGCCATACCTGTTCCAGCTCCCCTGACCTCTCTCCTCTGAACTGCTAGCGGGCTGGTGATTGTCCCACAAAGCCAGTGCTTACCCACAGCCCCTTTATCATGCTGTTGATCCCTGTGTGCTGGTCCGGAGGGCAGAATTCTTGTCCTGCCACCCTTGTGTTCCTCAGAAAGCCCAGCAAGAGCATCTCGTATCCTCTGCAGCTCGACTCATTTGCTCTTAACCCTGAGGCTGTCAAGTCACTGGGGAGGCAGTCTGAGAGATGGAGCTTCAGACGGTGTTTCCCATGGAGGCTAATGACCGAGAGGTACTCTAGCCAGGTGTAAGTGAGAGAGCCAAGCTGGGGGGGTCTGCAAAGCTCGGCCTTTGAAACTACAGGCTGGATGTTTCAGTCTCTGCAAACCAGACCATTTCATTTCTTGCCCTCTCTGTTTATGATGTTTTCCTCCATTACTCGTTCCCTCCATTTGGTAAGGACAATACATTTCCAAAATGTGGCGAATGTTCTCAGATCTACAGAAATAAGATGCTGCCCTTTTTGTAAGTAAGGTGAAAAGACAAAACAGATCGTATTAAAATAGATGCATTTCTTTCACACCACAGAGACCATCTAGTCTAACCCTGTGTGTTTTCAGGATAAGGAGACTGAGATCCAGAGAAGGTTAAAAAAAAAAAAAACTCGCCCAGAATAACATAACTTGAAAGTGGCACAGGCAGGATTCCAGCTCGGTTCTGACTCTGCAGAGGTCAGCCGGCACCAAGCAGCGGAGCCAACACCATGTGGGAAGTGAAGGCAGGAAGGCAAAGTGGAATATCTTGATTTCTACATCTGGGGAAAAATAATTCCCCAGTTTGCAGACACCTAGAAGATCGCAGGCTTGAGGGCAAAAATAAAACTTGCTTTCTGACAGCGCAAATCTTGTCAGACTAATCTAATTTCTCCTGGCCTGGGAGCCAGGCTTGGCTGTTGGGAAGGAAACAGACTTGCTGCATAGGGGTTTGGCTGGACCCGGTGGGGCCTCTCCACTAGGGATCTCCCTCGTCACCTTTGGCCCTGGTGTCTCTGGAGTTTGTTACCAGGTTGGAGGGAGCTTCCTTGGCCTCCCCATCCCCAGAAAGGGAGTCCTGCCCAAGGGGGAGATGGTCACAGGGAAATGAGATAAAAGATCCAAGAAGCTGAAGTTTGAACAAAGGGTTTCACTTGCTCTTTATTCCCTTTTATTTAATGCTGGGTATTTTCCACGTTGCTTCAACTTTCTGCCCAAAGGTGGGATCATTCGACCCTCCGAATAACCTCAAAACCTCCGAGCTGGTGTCTCCTTTGGTGACAGGGACAGACTGCAGAGGGCTTTGCAACAAATGGCTTGCAGATGAGCTCTGAGTTGGCAACAGTTGACCCTGCAATTGGGTTCTGAAGGTAGGGAGTATTCTAACCCATCTCTTGTTTCACCAAGGGCAGGAATTAAGAGCTCTGCAACATTTACTCTCCATCACTTTTCACCTTATTTGGGTGCAAATGGACAAGCTCTCCCCTCATCTCTCCTTTAAAAAATGTGTGGGCATGTGGGTCACATCAAAAGAGCAAGCTATCGTGATTTCTAAACAGAAGGATTGTTAAAAAAGGATTTTTCAGAGAGCATCCTGTTTCCTCTGTTGTTGCCGATATGCAGCCCATCTCCTGGAAGGGCTTCAGAGAGCCACAGACATGGTGCATGGTTCCGGTCTGCTTTCCCAGAGGAGGAAAGGATCCTCCACTCTGAGGACGGGGACCTCAGGCCCACGTAGTGCACGTTCCCCAGGTGCCCATCGTGCGCAGGCCTAGTGGATTGTGGATGCTTTATAAATGTTTGTTGCACTGCCCCGAGCAGAGGTGAGACCACATGGGGAAGTGAAAGTTGAAAAATGCGGCCACAGCTTTTTTAAGGGTTATCACCGGTAAAGCTGGGGGGGGGGGGGGCATCTTTTAATGTTTCCTTCCCATTCCCTTTCGTTCACTCCTCTGTCTCCTTCACTGAATTTAGACCCTTACAATGACACTCATCTGCCCTTTTCTCCAATTTCATGGTGTCATCACTTTAGACCTCATTATTACCAACAGTGTCCTTGCTGGCTTTCCTGCCAAGGCTGGTCTGTCTGCTGTTTAGCTGATTTTCTAAAACACAGCTTCTATTCAATATGTCACATTGCCCGGCCTGAGCACTGGCTTGGCCTCCTATGACCGTCACTGACTCCAGAGTCTTCTGTGTGCTTTTCAGAGCTTCCAAGTTCTGGCCCCAGCCCCAGTGATCTGGGGCATTCTTTATGGCTCCCAGCTCATGCCACGCTTCAGCCAAGCGGGTCTGCTCTGTCCCCCTCAGGGCCAGGGCTGCTCCCACCTTTGCTCCTGCCATTGCTTTGCCGGGGATGTCCTCTATTCTTCCCACTTAACTAACAAAACGCTTCGATCTTTAGGCCTAGATGTTATTCCTGATGGAAACTCTGCCAAATAGTCTAGCCCACACTAGTCGTGGTGGAGAAGGTGATCCTGGTAGGAACAATGACAGATTATTAAGCACCTACTGTATAACCAGTGTGGTATAGTGGTTAAGACTGCATCTAGCCAGTCTGTCTGGGTATAAATTCTGGCTCCGTCACCTACTAGCTGCTGACCTTGGGCAAGTTACTTATATCTTAGGGACTCAGTCACCTGCTTTATATATTGGGGATGGTAATAGTACCTACCTCATAGAGTTAATCTATGTAACAGTATGTGATAGATAATAAGCACTATAGGAATGTTATCACTATATGGTAATTTATGTATATTATCTGTAATCTTTAAAACAGTCCAGAAAGGTGAGTATTCTTATTCCCATTTTACAGATACGTAAAATGAGGCTCAGAGAGATTAAGTAACTGTCCAAGGTCACTGAACTAATATGCAACAGATCTGGAATGTTGGCTGTGGTTTGCCTGCCCCTACTGACCAGTGCCTGCCTGTCATTTCGATCGCACTTAGGGCTGTTTCCACAAAGTTTAATGTCCGGATGCCCTCTAATTCTTCCCCGCATACATGCTGCTTTATCTCCCCAGATTTTAAGCTGCTTGAGGGTAGGATTGTTTCTTACACATTGTGTCCTTGCAGTGTTTGGTGGGAAAGTATCGATGACACAAGTGCACTCTCTGTGAATAAAGGACACAGACAATTAACTGTAGGCAGATGGCTGTGAATAGCAGGGTTCTCCCCATTGGAAGGGCCAGGTCCTCTGACCTTCCAGTCCCCGTGGAGCTGTCCAACAGTGAGTGAGTCCACCTGACAAGGGAGAGGATTCTGTCAGGTCCTCTGATACGTCCTTACGGGCAGGGTCATATAAAACTCTTTAGCATCCGTAGAGTGTGGACAGTGGTCACTCAGGTATGGCATCTGGATATCAAGGGGTTGGGAACCAAAATATCTGCCATGAACAATAAAGATGTGGGAAGAATTTTAAAAAACAAAGTATCCCAGGCCCATGATAGACTCCCATGCCCCAGCCCCTGTGGACCCGGCATTGCCCTCTCACAGTTATGAGGCCGAGCATATCTGGTCAGATGTCAGGGTCAGAGAGAAGCTTTATGTTCACGTGATGTGAGCCCATCCCTGTGATAGAGGCCCATTTGTGACCATCCTGCCATGGTCATCCAGACTCAAACAGGGATAGGAAGCTCGCTAGCCCAGAGCTTGAATCATTTAAGAGTGTTCCACATAGAGCCGAAATCTTCCAGCCCCTGTCCAGCTCTGCCCCACAGCGGGGCACAGACAGATCCCTTGTTCTCCCGCCACCCTGCATGTGTGTGAAGGTCTGGCACCCCCTGCCTGGGCCTCTTCTCCTTCAGGTTCTGCATCCTTAGTTCTTATGGCTTCCTCTTATTCCCGCAATACAAAGCCCTTTGCAAATAAGCCTCAGGGTGACTTTTCCCCCCATTTTAAACACAAATTTAAATCATTTCATCCCAAGTATGTCAGGTTTAGAAACTAGACTTCCCAGATTATTGCTGACTCAATCGCTGTGTCTCTGCCATCATTTCACTGCAAAACGCTTCTGGCCATTTTCACCGCAAAACTCACAGGCAATGGGAGGTGGAAAGGGCATTTTCTGTCTGAAGCGCTCTGTCCCTGCTCTGCCAGCTGCCTACTTGCCTGTGTGCGCTGGGCAGTGGCTGAGTGTCTCTGCAAACAAATTTACACCCTGCTCTCACACTCTCTTATCAAAGCCACTTGATGGAGGGAGTGGATTCAAGCAGAGGAGGTGCCCAATTAGTATAGGCCTGCTGGAATGGTGTTGATTAGCAATATCTGTATTGCAGCGTGTCCTCCAATCTGTTTGCTCAAATCCAGTAATAACACCTTGCACAGGCAACTTAAAAATTAACCCTTCATGAAGATTTCCTGATCTGCCACAAGTCCAGGGAATCATTTGAAGATGGAGGCTGACATTCTAATTAGAGGTGTGGGAGCTCCTGAGTGGGTCCTGCCCACAAAGGCGGGGCAGGTGGGAGGGGTATTAGCTTGGGGACTAAGCTTACGTAAAGGGAGTAGTTAGGGAGGAACTCAAATTAGAAAGAGACTGAAGTGAGGACCAAGCAAAGGGGATGTGGTGGACATGTTGGTACCTGGGCAGAGCAGTAGCCGAGGGACCAGAGGCGGGGGTCAGTAGGGGCAGAGCTGTGGGGTTGCCCAGTCCAGGAGAGAAATCCTTGAAATGTGGGTCTGAGGAAGGGCATTTCTTCACACTGAGCTGGAGCATCTTATCTGAGCAGGTTGCTTCATAAAGGACTTGCATGGACTCTACTCAGCCTAAACTCCATAGAATATCAGCATCGGATATGACCTTGAGGACCTTAATTCCAGCTGTCTCTGCCTGTAGACATGGCAGCAGAAGCCCAGAAGGGCTAAGTGATTTATCCAGAGACACGCAGTTATTAGGTAAAGTAGCTAGACGTGAAGGCAGGATTTCTGATTCCACAGCTGGTGCCGTCTCCGTCGCATAAAGCTACTCCGTTGTTATTTTGTCACTTAATTTATTCAGGAAATGTCACTCATTTAGGTCATTCACTCATTCTGTGAACATCTACTATGTATTATCAGGCATTGTGCTAGGTGCTGGGAATAAATAGAGTTACCATCCCTCTCCCCACAAGGAGTTCACAGTAGTGCAACTAAGGCAGATTGAGTAAACAATGGTAACTAATGCAATGTGAACCCTGCTGGGGTCAGGACGTGGGTGTGTCGTGAGCACAGAGGATGTGTCTGTGCCCCGCCTTGCCAATGAGGAAACATCACTGCCTGTGGTCACACGGCAAGGAGGCAATGGACACAAAGTTCAAAGACAGATTTGTCTGAATCAAAGCCCGTCCATCGTGGGTTCCCCTCGTGCATTCCACCAGCGTGTTGGGCTTTACCTCGTAGCTCACCCTTCTTTAGATATTGGGCTGTATCCAGGGCCTGGCATTGTTGGGGCTGAAATAAGTATAGACATGACATTTTATTGACCCTCGTCCAGGAAGTGGTCCCTGAACCCAGGTCCCTTCTCTGTGCTCACATGGCACAGGACCTGGCACACGGTTAACAAGCATCACACGCTTGTGTTCCGCTTGGCCCCTGTGAATTCCAGGATACACGATTCCAGCTGCCCATGTGGCTGGTTTGGGAATGATTACTTTGCCTCAGTCATCAGCTGGCCCTTCCCTGGGAAGCAGTCAGAGGCCTCCCTCTGAATTCACAGACTCAGAGAGCAGTAGCCTGCAGCTTCCCTGAGAAGAGACTGCTGTTGGGAGAACAGCTGCCTCAAAAAATTCCAACCTGCTTTCTCTCTCACTCTGGGCCTGCAGTGTTAATTAGGAAGACTGCATGTGTGAACGCTTGGCTTTCCTTTTCTTTCTTTTCTTTTCTAATCTCTCAGAAAAGCTCTTTTGATCAGCACCGGGAGTAGACGTGCAAAGACGGGTTGAGAACATGCAGGAGGTGCCGCCTCTTTGACGCTTGCCTCTACACCCTGAGAGGGGGTTTCAGAGCATTTTGTCCTCTGTTCCCAGCTCCCAGATGGCCTGGACCACTGTTGCTTGCACTTGGAACAGCTCTCCTACTTTCTGCTCCTGCCTGAGCCCCTGCCTAATGAGTTTGTGCAGAATCGGAAAGGCCAGGCCTAGCTGGCTACCCTTGGTGCCCAGGAGAGCCTGTGGCCAGATGGAGCTGCCTTCACCTGGATCCCTGGCAGCCTGGGCCCACGTGCTGGGGCTGGTGTTTGCCCCCAATCCTGGGCACTGCCCCTGTGAATGACCACGTGGGTGGACTTGCTTTGGAAGAAGGGAGATGGGGAGGTATGGGGTGGTGTGGATGGGGGCACTGCAGAATGTGCAGGATGGAGGCCTGGGCTGCTAAGTAGATGTAAAGGAATGTGGGGTCAGAATTCAAAACTTGCATCGTCTTTTCTCACCCCCATGCATTACACCAACCATCTTTTATCACCATAGGAATCAGGTGCATATGTACGTGGCTGTCCCCTAGTTCTCCCCCACGCCACCCCCAAAGCAGAATTTTGCATTTTCCTGCATCTCTTAGAAAGGAAACTCACTCCAAGAGGCATTAGTGAGAAATGTAGACTTTACTAATGGTTTATAGTGGGGTCTGTATTGCATAGCACAGAGAATTTCTTGAGACAGAGAGGAAGGAAGGAAGGAAGGAAGGAAGGAATGGAGGGAGGGAGGGAGGGAGGGAGGGAGGGAGGGAGAGTGGAGGGAGGGAGGGAGGGGGAGGAAGGGAAACCTCATTAGGGTTTTGCTTTCCTCAAGTCTTACTTCCCAGTGTTCAGCCACAGGCTGTGCCTCTCTCTTCATTCCCTCCCCATGAAGCCTCTAATTCTTCCCCAAGTCCTGTCTACCACTGAGGACTTCCCAGAGGACTTCTCTGTGTCTTCCTGTCTGATCTGACATTTGGCACAGGCCCTGTTCCTGCAGTTTGCATCTTCCCTGTTATCACTAGCTCAGCAAATAATGTACCCCTGAGCTGCTTCAAAAGCAGTAGGAATCCTAAATAACCTCCATTTGTTCTTGTCAACAAAATGAAAGTTGTAAGAGCTCCAAACAGCACAGAAGTGTGGAAAGTGAACGACCACACTCCCCTCTCTCCCGGATCCCAGTCCTACACCTGGCCCTCCAGTTCCCTCCCCCAGCCTCTGAATTCCTGTCACAGGGACTTGCAAATGACTCAGGACCCTCTTCTTCTCGTGTCACACACGCATTTCTTTTTCCTAAAACCCAAGAGGTATTATTCATTGCATTTGGATTCTGGAGTTGTTGTTAGAAGTTTCAGAGAATGCCTTTGGTGCATAGAGGAAAATCACCAAAAGGGACTCCCTCCAAATAAATATAGAGCAGAAATCTCACAAATGTAATGGAACTCATCACAGCAAATTAACTTCTCTGGTACAAAACATTCTTTCAAAACATGCCAGAGGCCTTGTGCTGCACAGATTCTTCCTTGGAGTGAAGTAAAAGACATGGTTTACCTCATCTGTCCTCTCCATCCCTGGCTCAGCTGCCAGTGCAGCTGTACCCTCTAACGAGATCAGGTATTATTCTTGGGAGCAGGTATGAACGAGACCACGGCATCGAGGAGAACGCTCGTCTCCCCACTCACCACGGCGCTGCCAAAGATGGCCCTCTGTGCCGGCTCTGTGTATCTGTCTCCGTGTATCACGTCTCGAGCCAGGCTCTGTTCCGTTCCCAGACCCTCTCAGAGCTGCGCTCGCAGTTTGGGCCGGGACTGAGAAACGGGGTAACGTTTGTCAGCGGCTGTGATCCAGCACCTTCCCTCACTGGAATCTGTCAGCAGACAAAAGGCAATAGCTTTCAACCAAGAAAAGGAAATGCTTGAATTAGCTTATGGAAATTTACGTTGACACAAAAGGGGGTGTTGGCTGAGTTATAAGCTGGTTTTCTTTGGAGAAAATGGAGATCTAGTTTTTAGTTGACATAGCAAAGCCAAAGCATATGACCCACTTGTTTTAGTGATTTACCTGCAGATATATATATATATATATAAAATATTTATATAGTATACATAAAATAATATTATAATATGACATATGCCTGTAATATAGAGACACATATAATATACATATGCTATATATATACATACGTGTGTGTGTGTGTGTATATATATATATATATACACATATAAAATGTCAATAACACTTTGCTCTAAAACGATCCATCCTCTCTCCAGCTTCCTGTTGGTGCCTAAGAGCATGTTTGTATCATGGGACAATAAACAGAGAAGCTGGCAGACTAAGGACCCATCCCTGGTTGCAGCTGCTTGGGGAAGACAGGGCAGGAGTACTGATTTCACGAAGGCTTAGCTGATCTTAGCTGAGCGGCGTACCTCCAACTTCCCTTTCCCCAGGTGGCTTTCTGCATTCTTCTTGCCACAGCTGTGCAGGGCTGCATGTCCATGTCCAGTGAAATGGACTGACAGACTGACACCTGGGCTTTGGTCCTACCTACCTCTCCACCGTTTAGGCAAGCATTCCCACAGACCCAGCCCAGCCATCGGAGCAAAGGGCCCTGGGCCAGGAAGGGGGTCTGTGGCAGCCATTTGTGATGGAGGTGGTGTGGGGTAAGGGCTGGGGAGGCCCCTTTGTCTGTGCCACCGCAAAGCCGGGTGGCTCTCCCCACGTGACTCCCCTTCCCTGCGGCTGCTTCTCCTCGTGGGGTTAATTACACCCACCCGAATCTCAGGGAGGGTGAGTGAATTGCCAAACACTTTACAATTATCAGGAGCCCACGAGGTGCTTCACCACCATAAAGCATTACCTCTAATTATTGTTCATAATTATAAAGGCTCTGAAGTGCCAAGGACTCCCATGGTAACCTTAACTCTTTTCCCTTCTCTCTCTCACACACAGTGATGGAGTTTTTCATTACAGTACTAAATCCAGCTCATAAATCTGCCGTATTATTGGGCAAATATATATTTTTATAAGCTGAGATAAGTAGGCAGTGCTGGGGTAATGATTCCTGTTCTGAACTCTCTGGATATCCCAGTCCTCAGTCTAATGGCGTATACACAAGGTGCCCAGAATCTCAGCCAATGCACCTCACTTCATCTGCAGCAGCAAAGTCTTTATCGGATAGACGTCACAAGGAAGGATGAGGAGTGTGACTTTATTTACTAAGAATAACCCAGGTTGACTGAGAGTATCTTATAAAAATAGCAGAAACATATCCTTAAACAAGCAATATAGGAGAATATAGACCATTGAATTGAAAGGCTGCTTTGCAGGGAGATGATGGGTTGTGCACCAGAATGAAAGTTGAAGGCTAAGAGACTTGGCAAGTTTATCATGTTGGCTAAATGAACTGCTCTTAAAAGTCCAGTATAAAAGCAGCTTGACTCTTACAGATGCTTTGTGCGTAGTAATGGCGGCATCAGTGGAAGGAAATCAACCTTGTTTACATGGATATACTTGAAACTCAGCTATGTGTCTAGCCTGGGGCATCTGCAATACGAAGCTTCCTAAAGCTGGTGGTTTGGGGTTGTCTGGAAATGCTGCTACCAGGGGGGTCTCGTGTGGATGCTCCACTCTCACCATCTGGTTGGGGGGTGTATCGATTGGTTCTGTAGTTCTCAGTGGGGACTGGTGGTCAGACTTGGCTTTCTTCTCTTCTGCACACCTGGAGCCTAGAGCTGATTTCCTCTGGGACTTTCCTTCTTGAAGAAGAGCAGCTCTGACCCCTGTGCTTGACTTAAATTTGGAGAGAATACTGGATGCTTTCAGTAATGTCTTCAGGTCTGGGGTGATGGCCAGTGCCCTTGACTAGAGCCCACTGACGCTATTAGGTGGAGCTGTGCAGGCAACAAAGGAGGGGGATATTTATCTGGAAAGATGGTAAACCCAAACCTCAAGCCAAGGGAGGAAAAGCTCATGAAAAGAAAAGACCACAGTGCTGTAGTGAAGGTGCAGCCCTGAAGAGCTGGCCCTCTCTGAGTCAAGTGACCTGGCCAAGTGAGTGAGTCAGTGTACATGGGGTGGGTATGCTCTGTCTATAGTGTCCAGGGAGGGACTGCAAAAGAAATAAAAATAAGATAGTGGACTCACCTCCCAGTAGCTCAGAGGCTACGTGTGGTGAATGGGGTGGGAATCAGAAATCCAAATGGAAAAAGACCTCAGTGGGCTGCAATGAAAGAGATTTGGTAAAGGGAAGATTGTCATGGAACTGCAAGTCGGCAATCAGGGCCAAGGGTGTGGTTCAGAACACCTCCACAGGAAATGCAGGGTCGTGATCTCAGGGCTGCTCAGACCTGGCTGGAATCTTGGCTCAGCCAGGGGAAGTTACTTCACCTCGCCTGGCTTCAGTCTCCTGTTCTGAAAAATGAGGGACAATAGTAGCGTATATATTGAGAAGTAATTGTGAAAATCAAATGAGGTACTGGATGTAAAGCATTTACCATACTGCCTGACACACAGTGAGTGTTCCATAAATATTAGTGTTAGTGTTAATTGATAAGCTTGAGAGGGTGAGGAGGGACCTAGGTGGGTAATGAGAGAATATGTAGATTAGAGACATTGAGATTTGGGAGTGGGTCTCTGTGGTGATGCTTGTTATCTCAGGTAAGCTTTGAAGGTGCAGAGTTTTCAGCTTGGGCTCAGACTAAGACGGTCTGTGTTTATATCCTGACTGTGCCTCATGCTAGGTGTATTCGGCAAGTTATTTACCTCTGTACCTGGGTTTGCTCATTTGTAAATGGGGATGATTACAATAATACCCATCACTTAGGACTGTTATAAGAAAATGAATTAATACATAAAGCCCTGAGAACAGTGTCTGGCACATAGTAAGTGCTACATGGTACTGGCTGTACATGGTATTATTGATGTTATTGTTATGTTGTTTCGTATATATACTTACTTAGAGCTAAATAAAAACCTTTACTGGTTATGAACTATAAACACAAAGTATCCAACCCAAGAGTGTTTGATTGGCAAAGTAAAGACAGTATCCGTGAGCTACCAACGTCAGGCCCAAGTGCCTGAGGGGCACTCATGGGAATAAAGGACGTTGGTGAAATGAGCGGTTCTTGGGTACCACTGTGGCAATGTGACGACAGCTGGAGCATCTGCCACATCTGTATCATGTTCAAAGTGAAATCTTGGTTGCACAATGAACGCCAGAGGAGAGACACCAGTGTCCAGGATGCAATAAAAATTCAGGAACACATGATAATAGTAGATCCCAGCAGTGACTAGGGTCACAGAATAAAGACTAGGATATGAATTTTCTTGGGTGACTCTGCATCATGCCGGCTGAGGGACCTCCCCATCGTACCCATGAGGAACATGGTTAAAAGGAACAACCATGAGGGCTTAGATGGCGGTGCTGGGGTACACGGCTATTAAATTTTGAGTCTATAGTCAGTTAGCTTATTGCTTATATGGTTACGAAGCCCTTGCTTTAGTTTCATCGGGAACTACGATGCAAAGTTTCCAAGCCTGGGCAGGAGTGACAGGATCCGTGCTTTTTGCACATGCGGAGACCAAGGCCAAGTGCTGAGGAGCCAGTGCAGGCAGTCTGGCAGGCTCCAACCTCCTCCAAGTGCGTCGCATATGAACACAGTATAGGGCTGCTGGCAACCTGGAGGGAAGGTTGGAGAAAGCATTTGTTGGGACTTGGCGTAGGAGATGTGACAGCATTCACCTGTCAATTCACCCATCCATTTATTCACCAAATATTTATTGAGCATTTTCATGTACCAAACTCTGTGCTGGGCTCTGGGTTACAACAACACACAAGGCAGATGTGGTCCCTGGGCTGTTGACAGGCCGTTAAGGTATAGTTGGCAGGTGTTATGTAGGGAAGGTGGAGCACAGACCACTTAAAAAGAGGAAAGTAGAGGTTCTGAGCTACCTTCGGCAGCTGAGAGGTCAAACTCCCTGCAGAAAGGGAGACAATCCAAATTTGGTGTTTATCTTGAGCAGAATCAATAACTTTTGGTGAGGTCTGATGGAGTTGTTTAAACCACGGGGCTAGTCCCACAATGTGCTTCTATCCCACTTCTAAGCACAGGACAGCTGAGCTACGCTAACGCCAGCAAAAGCGTTGCCTTCTGTATGTCATAGGTTTCCAGGCCTTGGGTGGAGCAATACAGTGGGATTCACAGGTACAAACACAGGACAGGGCCTGGAGCTGAATCAAGGCTCTAAAATCTGTTCCTCTCTACCTATCTTTCCGAGGAATAGAACAAACTGCAGAGTAGTATAAGGACCATTGACCTTTAAAAGCAGATTTCAGCTTAATACTTCTGAAGGGCCTCAAAGACATACATAAAAGGTTTGAAACACATAATAAAATCCATGATAAATATATCTCCCCACTCCATCTCTTACGTCATGCCACAATTCTTTGTCCAGTTATTTTCCAGGGAACATGGGAAGTTTAAAAATGAAGTTGCAGCCAGTGCTTCTAGCAATGCTGTGATGCCTGGCCCACCAAGTCATTTTTCTTCCAAAGGAAGTAGGAGTCACCTTTTTTGTATGCTCTTGACACCCACCTACCAAACCTTAGGAAGACCCCTCAACCTTGCTGTCCTGACCTTTATCGATTACTATACCGAAAGAAATTTTTGTTGCCTAAGTTCAAGTAGGCCAATAGGGTTTTCTCTTTATAGAGAACTTTATAAAGACCTCTGTAAAATCAGAAAGTAAATCTCAATAACAACTGAGAAAAAAAGAGTCATTCACAGCTCTACAGGAAAATAGCATTGAAAGAATCCAGATTCATAATTCACACAGATTAAATTACTCCTTAACTGCTTGATCTCAAGAACCATGTTATTGATGCATATTTTAAGCATCTCTTAAATAAGATTCATTTGTAGAATGACAGGTAATGCCACTCACAAGGGGAAAATAACAATTTATTTATCATCCTAGATTACAAATTAAAAAGCATTTTACAGCAATTTAACTGATGAGTCAGAATCTTCACCTGGAGATCAGTTCTCATCATCGCAGTATGCAGCCCATTGACTGGGGGACGTGGGGAAGAGGTAGAGAGGATGTGGAGGACGCCTGTGGGCTTTGTGCGGGCCCATCTGCGGGTCCACCCTCTGGGCTGCACCTCCTCTGCAGAGGAGGGAGCCATCTTACAATGTACCTAAGCAGCAGTCTTTAAACATGTAGCCCTGTCTTTCATGACTTCGGCTTTAACTTAAATCATATTTATTTTCCGATTACAAAATAAATAGAAAACAGTATTTATTGAAAATAATTAGAGGGACTTGCCCAGCTGTCCAGTGGTTAGGACTCTGCACTTCCACTGCAGGGGGTGCAGGTTCGATCCCTGGTTGGGGAACTAAGATCTCACACGCCGCACAACGTGGCCAAAATAAATAAATAAATATTTTTTTTAAGAAAAGATAATTAGAAAAATTTTAAAAAGCACAAAGGAGAAAATAGTAGCTTTCAAAATCCTACCCCTTGAGATGCACACTGGTAACATCTCCCTTTGTCTGACGAGTTTGTACCTACAACGTTTCGGAAGAGGGACAACGCTTGATGGAAAGTGAAAAGGCTTTGTGGTGAGAGCAGGTTGCTGTGTCCAAGAAGGAGCAGATGTCGCTGGAGCAGAGTAAGCCAAGAGCTAGAAGGAAAATGTTAGGAGAGGTGGTCAGAGAGATAAACAGGGGCCAGAACTTACGAGTTCTTACAGGTCAGAGCAAGGATTTGGGGTTTTACTCTGAGTGAGACAGGAAACCACTGAAAGGTGTTCATCAAGGGAGTGACATAATATGACTAAACTTCTAAAAGGATCTCTCTTCTTGGGAGAGGGGAGGTGAGGAGCACAAGGGTAGGAATCATCAAGAAATGATGCTGGCTCGGAAGAGGATGCCAGTGGTAGAGGTGGTTAAAAAAAAGGGGTTAGATTCCGGATGTAACTCAAAGGCAGGGCCTAAAGAATTACTGATAAATTGCATGTAGAGGACAAGAGAGAGGAGTGAGGATGGTTCCTGTGTTTTTCTTTTGTTTTTGTTTTTGTTTTTAGCGGTACACGGGCCTCTCACCGCTGTGGCCTCTCCCGTTGTGGAGCACAGGCTCCGGACGCGCAGGCTCAGCGGCCACAGCTCACGGGCCCAGCCGCTCCACGGCATGTGGGATCCTCCCGGACCGGGGCACGAACCCGCGTCCCCTGCATCGGCAGGCGGACTCTCAACCACTGCGCCACCAGGGAAGTCCGGTTCCTGTGTTTTTGTCCTGAGCAACAAGAAGGCATTACTGTTTACTGAGAAGTGGCAGACTGAGGAAAAGCAGATTAAAGTCAGGAGCTTAGCTTTGGATATGTCACATTTGAGATGTCGCTTAGATATCCAAGTGGAGGTAACAAGTGGGCAGTTGGATTTATGACTCTGCAGTTTGGGGTGATGTGTGGGCTACAGAATTAAATTTTGGAGTTGTCAACCCGGAGCTGGCATCTGAGACCACTAAGCTGAATGAAATCACACAGGGAGTGAGTGTACATAGAGATGTGAAGAGATCTGAGAATGACATCAGAGGAGCTCAAGAAGGAGCAGCCAGGGCGAGAGGAGGGGAAACAAGAGGTTGGTGTCTCAGAGGTCAGTTAAGAAAGCCTTCCAAGAATGAGGCAGAAATCAACCATCAAATCAAAACTGCTGATAGGTTGAGTCAGATTTGCTGAGCAATGGCCATTGACTTTGGCAATGCTGAAGTCAACAGTGACCTTGACAAGAGCAGCTGCAGTGGAATATCTGAAGTGCAGGGGCTTCACGAGCGGATGGGAGGAGAGAAAGGGGAGATGAGAGGTAGAGGCCAAATAGTAGCTCAAAGCAAACATTCGGCAAGCATCTCAAGGCATTCACTGTCGGTGTAGTGAAATTATGAAAAGTCTGAGTATTTCCTCAAGAAAGAGGAATTCACTTCTGTCTATGGGCATCTGTGAGGGTCAGCTTGCTGGGTGTCTGCTAGATCAGGGATGGTGATGATTTACCCAACTGAGAGCGTGAGAGAAATGCTTATGTCTCTAAAGATGGGATTCATGATGTCCAGCAGAGAACCCTTTACTGTCCATTAGCTGTCATCAGATAAGAAATGCAAAAACTGGAATAATTTGATAAAAGCAGCTCACATTTTTCTGTTGGTTTTCGCTTTGCAAAAGTGTCTTCACACATGTCACCTGATCCCCACGAGGGCAGGGGAGGGAGCCATTATTTCACAGGTGAGGAAACTGGAACTCAGTCAAGGTCACAGATGGTGTGAATAGAGGAGCTGGGACTCAACGCAAGTTTTTTGACTCCAGATGCCAGCTCATTCCACTTTATCATCCTGCCTCACTTAAAAGGCAGACATTGCTTTTATATTTTTTTAAGCTTGCTTACAACAGTGAAATAATTACCATGAGTCAGGCCCTCCTTGATGGGCTTTCCATGAATATACCATGTAAACCTCAGAACAACGCTATTGGGCAGTCACTATTATTATCCTCACTCTATAGAGGAGGAAATTGAAACAGAGAGGCTAAGCAACTTGCCCAAAGTCACACAGCTAGGAAGCTGTGAATTAGGATTAGAACCCAGGCATTTTGACTTTAGAACCCATGCTCTTAATGACTACATTCTGCCATTTCATCTTCTACTTACACAGCCCTTCAAGCAGAGAAAATATGAATTTATTTGACCAGAGCCATATGTGGATTGATATTGATCCTAGTCCAGAATTCTGATAATTTCGGTCAACTAAAGGGATTTTTACTGAGCACCTTCTGAGAGTGACACATAGGGTTAGATACTTTGAAATTAGTCACAAAAGAAGTTGAGATATGGTTTCTTCGTTTGAGGAGGTTACAGTGTCAGCAAATGTGCCATCAGTTGTCTTGTTTGGCAATTCTACTATGATTCAGGGCAGTAAGGAGAATTGCATGGTCCAGTAAATTATATTATTGTTCAGCAAATATTCACTTTCCCCTATACCTTCCCCCGACCCATGGGAAGAGTGTACTTCCCTGCCCATGTTGGGTTTGGCCACGTCATCTGCTTTGGCCAGCAAAATATTGGCAGATACAGTGTGAGCAGAGGTTCTAATTGTGCTTTCAGAGTTTGGCTTGGTCTCTTGCATTTCTTCCATCCACCATGAAAGGAATACATCCCTGGGAGCCTCTTAGCCTGTCCCAGGATGAGAGACACAGGGAGCAGACCCAACTCTGACTTGCAGCCTCAGGCCACGCCTAGTTGACTCTGCTTGAGTTCAGCTGAAGCCAAAAGAGCCACAACTCAGATCCACAAATGAGAAATAAGTATTTGTTGTTTACGTCACTGGGGTTGTTGGAGTAGATATGCAGCATTATTATAGAAAGAGCTGATGAATCCACATAGGATATATAGACAGAAAATTCACAAATATGGTTGGAAAATGTAGTTACCGTTTTAGTTGATAGGTGATATCTATCTCTAAATTAGGACAGATCAGTTCACTGCAGCCCCGGTTAACGGCCATTGCCTTTCCCCTTGGAGCCACACTTTGAAACTACTCTTTTTTTTTTTTTGCGGTACGCGGGCCTCTCACTGTTGTGGCCTCTCCCATTGCGGAGCACAGGCTCTGGACGCGCAGGCTCAGCGGCCATGGGTCACGGGCCCAGCCGCTCCGCGGCATGTGGGATCTTCCCGGACCGGGGCACGAACCCGTGTCCCCTGCATCGGCAGGCGGACTCTCAACCACTGTGCCACCAGGGAAGCCCTGAAACTACTCTTTGAAGGATAGAAAACCAACTGCATATCCATACCCCCACCCCGCCACCGCTTTTTTTTTTCTTTTATATTAGACATGTCAACCATGATGACTGTCACACCCGTGTAGAACAAAATGCACCACAGCCACTGGTAGAGGGACAGGCTTAGGCAGCCACATTCTAAGTCATACACGTATAACCCAGTCTCTCCCAGCTACATCTGATTGGACCAGAGGCAGACGCCTGACCTAAGAACAGCTGACCCATAGGGTGGCCTGAAAAAAATGATTAGCTCAGCCAATCAAGTCCCTCCAAAATTTGAACTAGGAAGTACTGAAACTTACTTGGTTGTTTAAGTAGAGACGCAGAGAAAAATAGAATAGAAGCAGAGGAGAGGCACAGTCTCCTTAAGGCATGACTAGACAGCTGCAGACTCAAGATCCAGGAAACCCTCCTGCGGGGGACCCCATGCTTCCTGGGGTCCAGAACTGCCCTCTGGCTCCATTGTGTAGGAAGCTTGGCCCCCAGGCACTTCCTGTTCTGAGATGTTCCTGAGATGCTCTTTCCATTGTTTCTCAATAGGCAATCTTCCAGCCAAGCCCCATACTCACCCAAGCTAACCTAGAAATGTTCTGTTCCTCGCACATTTCTCATCCATCCTTGAAAACCCACTCAGCTCTTCTCCTCCCTCACTTCCCTGGCTCTGACGGAGAGGAAAAGCAGCAGCCACTTCTTGCGTTATTTTAATGACCTGTGATATTGTAATATATGGTTGGAATGCGAAGAGAATCAATTGAAATAAAACACCACAAAGTGTGTCCCTTTCAAAGTGAAAGGCAGAGATGTTTTGCAGGCTGTTGAATAGCATGCACAATCACACACCCAAGCTCAAGACTCAGTGCTCATGGCAGACACCTCAGAGAAGGTACGAGGACATGGTGGCCTGAAGGAGGAAGCTGCAGAGGCATGGAGGGCAGAAGGGGACACCAGCTTCAGAGAAATATTGTCTCCTGGAGTAAAAATACCACTTTTGCATTCAGAGATGATATTCTAATTTCCTCTGGAAGTGATAATAATAAATGAGGTTATTAATATGCCCCATTTAAAAAACTGTTTCATCATTCTCTTTTTAACATTTTTATTGGAGTATAATTGCTTTACAATGGTGTGTTAGTTTCTGCTTTATAACAAAGTGAATCAGCTATACATATACATATATCCCCATATCCCCTCCCTCTTGTGTCTCCCTCCCACCCTCCCTATCCCACCGTCTAGGTGGTCACAAAGCACCAAGATGATCTCCCTGTGCTATGCAGCTGCTTCCCACTTGTTATCTGTTTTTTGGGTTTTTTTTTGCGGTTCGCGGGCTTCTCACTGTTGTGGCCTCTCCCGTTGCGGAGCACAGGCTCCGGACCCGCAGGCCCAGCGGCCATGGCTCACGGGCCTAGCCGCTCCGCGGCATGTGGGATCTTCCCGAACCGGGGCACGAACCCGTGTCCCCTGCATCGGCAGGCGGACTCTCAACCACTGCACCACCAGGGAAGCCCCTTGCTATCTGTTTTACATTTGGTAGTGTATATATGTCCATGACACTGTCTCACTTCGTCCCAGCTTCCCCTTCCCCCTCCCCATGTCCTCAAGTCCATTCTCTACGTCCGCATCTTTATTCCTGTCCTGCCCCTAGGTTCTTTAGAACCATTTTTTTTTTTAGATTCCATATATATGTGTTAGCATACGGTATTTATTTGTCTCTTTCTGACTTACTTCGCTCTGTATGACAGACTTTAGGTCCATTCACCTCACTACAAATAGCTCAATTTCGTTTTTTTCATGGCTGAGTAATATTCCATTGTATATATGTACCACATCTTCTTTATCCATTTGTCTGTCGGTGGGCATTTAGGTTGCTTCCATGACCTGGCTATTGAAAATAGTGCTTCAATGAACATTGGGGTGCATGTGTCTTTTTCAACTGTGGTTTTCTCAAGGTATATGCCCAGTAGTGGGATTGCTGGATCATATGGTAATTCTATTTTTAGTTTTACAATGAACCTCCATACTCTTCTCCATAGTGGCTGTATCAGTTTACATTCCCACCAACAGTGAAAGAGGGTTCCCTTTTCTCCACACCCTCTCCAGCATTTGTTGTTTATAGATTTTCTGATGAAGCCCATTCTAACTGGTGTGAGGTGATACCTCATTGTAGTTTTGATTTGCATTTCTCTAATAATTAGGGATGTTGAGCAGCTTTTCATGTGCTTCTTGGCCATCTGTATGTCTTCTTTGAGAAATGTCTATTTAGGTCTTCTGCTCATTTTTGGATTCGGTTGTTTGTTTTTTTAATATCGAGCTGCATGAACTGTTTATATATTTTGGAGATTAATCCTTTGTCCGTTGATTCGTTTGCAAATATTTTCTCCCATACTGAGGGTTGTCTTTTCGTCTTGTTTATGGTTTCCTTTGCTGTGCAAAAGCTTTTAAGTTTCATTAGGTTCCATTTGTTTATCTTTGTTTTTATTTCCATTACTCTAGGAGGTGGATCAAAAAAGATCTTGCTGTGATTTATGTCAAAGAGTGTTCTTCCTATGTTTTCCTCTAAGAGTATTATAGTGTCCGATCATACATTTAGGTCTCTAATCCATTTTGAGTTTATTTTTGTGTATGGTGTTAAGGAGTGTTCTAATTTCATTCTTTTACATGTAGCTGTCCAGTTTTCCCAGCACCACTTATTGAAGAGACTGTCTTTTCTCCATTGTATATCCTTGCCCCCTTTGTCATAGATTAGTTGACTATAGGTGCATGGGTTTACCTCTGGGCTTTCTATCTTGTTCCATTGATCTATGTTTCTGTTTTTGTGCTGGTACCATATTGTCTTGATTACTGTAGCTTTGTAGTATAGTCTGAAGTCAGGGAGCCCGATTCCTCCAGCTCCATTTTTTTCCCTCAAGACTGCTTTGGCTATTTGGGGTCGTTTGTGTCTCCATACAAATTTTAAGATTTTTTGTTCTAGTTCCGTGAAAAATGCCAGTGGTAATTTGATAGGAATTGCATTGAATCTGTAGATTGCTTTGGGTAGTATAGTCATTTTCACAATACTGATCTTCCAATCCAAAAACATGGTATATCTCTCCATCTGTTGGTATCAGCTTTAATTTATTTCATCAGTGTCTTATAGTTTTCTGCATACAGGTCTCTTGTCTCCCTAGGTAGGTTTATTACTAGGTATTTTATTCTTTTTGTTGCAGTGGTGAATGGGAGTGTTACCTTAATTTCTCTTTCAGATATTTCATCATTAGTATATAGGAATGCATGAGATTTCTGTGTATTAATTTTGTATCTTGCAACTTTACCAAATTCATTGATTAGCTCTAGTAGTTTTCTGGTGGCATCTTTAGGATTCTCTATGTATAGTATCATGTCGTCTGCAAACAGTGACCGTTTTACTTCTTCTTTTCCAATTTGTATTCATTTTAGTTCTTTTTCTTCTCTGATTGCCGTGGCTAGGACTTCCAAAACTATGTTGAATCATAGCAGTGAGAGTAGACATCCTTGTCTTGTTCCTGATCTTAGAAGAAATGCTTTCAGTTTTTCACCATTGAGAATGATGTTTGCTGTGGGTTTGTCGTATATGGCCTTTATTTTGTTGAGAGAGGTTCCCTCTATGCCCACTTTCTGGAGAGTTTTTATCATAAATGGATGTTGAATTTTGTCAAAAGCTTTTTCTGCATCTATTGAGATGATCATATGGTTTTTCTTCTTCCATTTGTTAATATGGTGTATCACATTGATTGATTTGTGTATCTTGAAGAATCCTTGCATCCCTGGGATAAATCCCACTTGATCATGGTGTATGATCCTTTTAATGTGTTGTTGGATTCTGTTTGCTAGTATTTTGTTGAGGATTTTTGAATCTATATTCATCAGTGATATTGGTCTGTAATTTTCTTTTTTTGTAGTATCTTTGTCTGGTTTTGGTATCAGGGTGATGGGGACCTCAGAGAATGAGTTTGGGAGTGTTCCTTCCTCTGCAATTTTTTGGAAGAGTTTGAGAAGAACGGGTGTTTGCTCTTCTCTAAATGTTTGATAGAATTCACCTGTGAAGCCCTCTGGTCCTGGAGTTTTGTTTGTTGGAAGGTTTTTAATTACACTTTCAATTTCATTACTTGTGATTGGTCTATTCATATTTTCTATTTCTTCCTGGTTCAGTCTTAGAAGATTGTACCTTTCTAAGAATTTGTCCATTTCTTCCAGGTTGTTCATTTTATTGGCATAGAGTTGCTTGTGGTAGTCTCTTTGGATGCTTTGTATTTCTGCGGTGTCTGTTGTAACTTCTCCTTTTTCATTTCTAATTTTATTGATTTGAGTCCTCTCCCTCATTTTCTTGGTGAGTCTGGCTAATGATTTAACAATTTTGTTTATCTTCTCAAACAACCAGCGTTTAGTTTTATTGATCTTTGCTATTGTTTCCTTTGTTTCTATTTCATTTATTTCTGCTCTGATCTCTAAGATTTCTTTCCTTCTACTAACTTTGGGTTTTGTTTGTTCTTCTTTCTCTAGTTCCTTTAGGTGTAAGGTTAGATTATTTGAGATTTTTCCTGTTTCTTGAGGTAGGCTTGTATAGCTATAGACTTCCCTCTTAGAACTGCTTTTGCTGCATCCCATAGGTTTTGGATTGTTGTGTTTTCATTGTCATTTGTCTCTAGGTATGTTTTGATTTCCTCTTTGATTTCTTCAGTAATCGCTTGCTTATTTAGTAACGTAGTGTTTGGCCTCCATGTGCTTGTGATTTTTATGTTTTTTCCCCTGTAATTCATTTCTAATCTCATAGCGTTGTGGTCAGAAAAGATGCTTGATATGATTTCAGTTTTCTTAAATTTACTGAGGCTTGATTTGTGACCCAAGATGTGATCTATCCTGGGGAATATTCCGTGCATACTTGGGAAGAAAGTTTAATCTACTGTTTTTGGATGGAATGTCCTATAAATATCAATTAAATCTATCTGGTCTATTGTGTCATTGAAAGCTTGTGTTTCCTTATTAATTTTCATTTTGCATGATCTGTCCATTGGTGTAAGTGAGGTGTTAAAGTCCCCCACTATTATTGTGTTACTGTCGATTTCCTCTTTTATAGCTGTTAGCAGTTGCCTTATGTATTGAGGTGCTCCTATGTTGGGTGCATATATATTTATAATTGTTATATCTTCTTTTTGGATTGATCCCTTGATCATTATGTAGTGTCCTTCCTTGTCTCTTGTAACATTCTTTATTTTGAAATCTATTTTATCTGATATGAGTATTGCTACTCCAGCTTTCTTTTGATTTCCATTTGCATGGAATATCTTTTTCCATGCCCTCACTTTCAGTCTGTATGTGTCCCTAGGTCTGAAGTGGGTCTCTTGTAGACAACATATATATGGGTCTTGTTTTTGTATCCATTCAGCAAGCCTGTGTCTGTTGGTTGGAGCATTTAATCCATTCACGTTTAAGGTAATTATCAATATGTATGTTCCTATGACCATTTTCTTAATTTTTCTGGGTTTGTTTTTGTAGGTCCTTTTCTTCACTTGTGTTTCCCACATAGAGAAGTTCCTTTAGCATTTGTTGTAGAGCTGGTTTGGTGGTGCTGAATTCTCTTAGCTTTTGCTTGTCTGTAAAGCTTTTGATTTCTCCATTGAATCTGAAAGAGATCCTTGACAGGTAGAGTAATCTTGGTTGTAGGTTCTTCCCTTTCATCACTTTAACTATATCATGCCACTCCCTTCTGACTTGTAGAGTTTCTGCTGAGAAATTAGCTTTTAACCTTATGTGAGTTCCCTTGTATGTTATTTGTCATTTTTCCCTTGCTGCTTTCAATAATTTTTCTTTGTCGTTAATTTTTGCCAATTTGATTACTATGTGTCTCGGCGTGTTTCTCCTTGGGTTTATCTTGTATGGGACTTGCTGTGCTTCCTGGACTTGGGTGGTATTTCCTTTCCCATGTTAAGGAAGTTTTCGACTATAATCTCTTCAATTATTTTCTCGGGTCCTTTCTCTCTCTCTTCTCCTAGAGGTCTCTTAGGCTCTCTTCACTTCTTTTCATTCTTTTTTCTTTATTCTGTTCCACAGCAGTGAATTCCACCATTCTGTCTTCCAGGTCACTTATCCGTTCTTCTGCCTCAGTTGTTCTGCTATTGATTCCTTCTAGTGTAGTTTTCATTTCAGTTATTTTATTGTTCATCTCTGTTTGTTTGTTCTTTAATTCTTCTAGGTCTTTGTTAAACATTTCTTGCACCTTCTCGATCTTTGCCTGCATTCTTTTTCCGATGTCCTGGATCATCTTCACTAACATTATTCTGAATTCTTTTTCTGGAAGGTTTCCCAGCTCCACTTTATTTCGTTGTTTTTCTGGGGTTTTATCTTGTTTCTTCATCCGGTATATAGCCCTCTGCCTTTTCATCTTGTCTGTCTTTCTGTGAATGTAGTTTTTGTTCCACAGGCTGCAGGATTGTAGTTTTTCTTGCTTCTGCTGTCTGTCCTCTATATAACATTCTTAAAATGACTAAATTATAGAGATGGAGAACAGGTGAGTGACCACCAGAGGTTAGAGATAGTGGGGGGCAGGAGGCGGTAGGTATAACTATAAAGAGGTAGCATGAAGTCACTAATTTAGAGCATACATTGTGCCCTGAAGGATGGCACCCCATCATTGCAAGGTACCCCTTCCAAATTTGCACTTTAGCTGTTCCTTCAGTAGGTCATTCCATTACTCTGTCATGCTAGCTGCTTCTGGGTTGTTTGTCATTTGATATAACCAGTGGATCCCCCTCACATAGTTGCTTTGCTCTAAAATGATGACTTCCTCTGTAAACCTCCAGTGGTAGTGTTGGCTTAGACCCTGTGGGCAGGGGAGACAAACCCATATCTGAATATGTATCTCTTATTGTCAGAGTGAAGCACTTCCCCTTCCAGGATGACCGAAGTCCAGTGTAATCAACCTGCCACCAAGTGACTGGTTGACCTACTTGAAGGATGGTGCCGTATCAGGGACATATCCTTGGTGACTGAGGCTAGCAGGTTGGACATTCAACAGCAGCGTGGGCAAGATCAGCCTTTGTAAGTGGGAGGCATGTTGTTGGTGCTATACAGTCTCCATCCCTACTGTGATTACTCTATTCATGAGACCGTTGTATTGGCACTGGCATGGCCAATGGTAGGGGCTGGCTGGTGTCAACTGGATTTTTAATGGTTCTTCCAGGGTGGGTATTAACATGAAATACTTAAGTCTCCCTATTTCAAGCTTATTCCCATTTGTCCATCCACATCCCTCTGCCCTCTACTTCTTCTTTGTCCCTGACCTTCCCATCTGTTTCCTCCCAAACTTTTGGTCAGCTGGCTATGCCATTTGCCCCTGCCCATGGGTCTCTGTGAGTTCTAACCTCTGACCATTTCTCTTGTCACACAAAGTAGATGAGCAGATTCACTGCCAGGCTCTGCTCATTGAGAGGATTTCCCCTCGCCACTGTCTTCAGGTTCACCCATGACTGTGAACAGTCATCTGTTTTTGGCTTATACTCACAACCAAACCAACCCATCTATGAACTGAACTTAGGCTTCTTTTCTCCTTTGTTATCTGGTCATAAGGGATCCCCCTGACATGGCCACATGTATGAGCTGATGGAGAAGCACTGTTCAGCTGCAGCAATTTCCAAAGAAGGATGACAGCTGGCGCCAGTCCCAGCAGCTGGGAGGAATGTCTTGAAGGAGAATCTGAAGGATGTACTGTAGTGTCCAACAAAAGTATCAACTACGGCTAAAGATATACCTACCCTATCACCCAGACATTCCTCTCTTAGGTAAACATGGAAAAGAAATGAGTGCATTTGTCCAACAGCAACAAAGAAAAATATAACAATTTTCATAGCAGCTTTATTCATAATAGCCCCAAGCTTGAAACAACACAAATGACCATGAACAGGAGAAAAGATAAATGAATCAGGAGTGTTGTCCTACAATGGAATATGAAACCACAATGTAAAAGAACACACTGCTGATAGGTACAATAATATGGATGAATCTTACAAACATTATGTTGAGTGAGAAAGCCAGAACCCAAAGAGTATAGACTGCCTGATTTCATTTCTGTAATTTATCAAGGACAGACAAAACTCACTTATTGTGTTAGAAGTAAGAATACTTCTGGCAGAGGTTGGTGGGTGTTGCCTGGGAACTTTCTGGGATGGTGGAAATATTTTGTCTCTTGATCTGGAGGTTGGTTATGTTGAAATAGATACATGTATGTAAAAATTCATGAAGCTATGCGGGTGAGATTTATTTGTGTACTTTACACATTTCACTTTAAAAAAATTTTATACCTCAATTTTTAAAAACTGCAAATAAGTAGCATATGCAAGTGAAACAAGAAAATAATAGTGTGCAGTAAAAAAGATATACTATGTGGTTTCTTAGTTTATGACACCTCTGTTTTGACTTTCTCAGCCGTTTTTTAATAGGCAAAGCCTCAGGGCATAAACACTATGTAAATCCCACTTTGCTATCAATAAATTACATAGTTACAGTGTTGTGAATTTACCTGATGTGATTCTTTTTGGGTCTTGGGGTTTCTGCTCAACTGTCCTCCATCTACAGCAGCATCTTCTCTCTGACCTTCCTGGAATAATTTCCATTTCTGGAGCAAACTGCATTCTACAAAATATAAACATGCTCCAGTTCCCTTCCCTATACCTCTAAATCTTCTCCTGTGGCTGGTGTCCTGTGTCTTTTATATTAGAGGCATTTGATGTCACTATTCCTCAGCTATTTTCAATTACCCTGTCACTTCCCTTTCCTCATCCGGCAAGGCTTTCTGTGTGTGGATGATTTAGCAGGACTCAGTAATCAGGTATTTAAAGGGACCAGCTTCTTTTGCAACAAGACAAGTTTTTCTACACAAAATTAAGCCCAGTTAACACCATGATATGAGTTATGCACAGCCTTGTTCCCATGGTGAATATGTCAGGCAATGATTTATCTGTTGGGGGTAGGCAGGTGTGATGGGAGCATTCTATTCAAGTTATTTAACCATTTTCTTCATCTGTAAAATAGAGAAATAATGAGGGGTAATAGGATTGCTGTGGAAATGATGCCAGTAGATATAAAACAGTAAAACAGTTCCTGACAACGGTGAGTACCTTAATGAGAATTCTGATCTGAACCACGATGCTCACTGAGCATGTGCAGAACACATCCATGGAAACCAGCAACAGCAGGAAAATGTCTCTTGTGTAAATAAATGCACCTCACTTGGGAAGGACGAGTCCCAAACAGGAAATGATCTCCTGTTGTTAACAGGCAAAACAGAGAGAATGATTTAAGTTGCATAGAGAGAATTTCTTTAAAGACTGAGCTGAATTAATTATTAAAGACGTACGTGATGCGTAGGCAGGATAATATCAAGGAGTTTTAAATTATTTGCACTTTATTGCTGTCTGTCTGTGGGCATCTGACATGCCTCATCTTCTATTGGGGGATTCTGCAGAATGTTCTTAGCCCAGAATATTTCCTGATAATGCACCTCCCTGAGAAGATCTTGAAGCTTCTTACTCATTTAAAATAATCAGTGTCTTGAATTCCCTATTACCAAGATTCTGCTTTGGGGAATATCTTCTTTCAGGTTGCAGATTGTACCTTCGATTTTAAGATGTGTGAGATGGAAGCACTGTTTGCAAGGGACATGTTAGTTCTGAATGTACAATCAACTCTCTACCATTTCTGAAAATCTTGATATGGTGATAAAAACAATATGAGGAAGGTTTCCCTTTTCAGATGCACCTTACTGCTGCTTCTACTTGTGTTATTTCCTGGTGCCTTGGAGTTCCAAATTGTCCGAATACGCCCATGTACTGTACTGTGGTAATAAAATTAGCCAACTATTGTGTCTTACCTACACGTCTCCTGGTCCTGATGCATGTGTATGGGAAGGGAACTGAAAAGTTCTCATGGTACCAAGCTGCACAAATATGAGAAGAAGGTGAGTGTTTGTGAACACCTATGAAGAGAATTTTGAAAAGGGATGAGGGCTCAGTGACTAACCTGGGGCTCTTTCTCATCTTTAAGTGTAAGTAGAGAATGAGAGGCATAAAAGTCCTGTGCAAATAAGTTGTCATGGGGTCTCTTGAGCACCCCAGCTTCCCAACCTTGCTCTGCCTCCACCAGGATGACTGATTTTGGGGTCCCAGCAACGGCCAGGTGTCTTGGATAGGTTATGGAAAAATCCAAAGCATCTATTATTTTTTACATCAATTTTCCCCAGGCGTGCAGAGCCCTGGCTGTAAGAAATAGCCTAAAGCTAGGATTTCGGGTGGATGTGGGGCAGTGGAGGTGGTAGACAAGGAAACAGGAGGGTTCAAGTGGGTTTCACTTTGACCACTGTCTCCTGACAGAAAGGTTTCTACTCTAGGAATCTCTATGTCAACATGCTTACCTTGGTTTATATCCTTTGGATTAAGGAAGAAACTGGAAATTTGAGAGAGATGATGAAAAACCCTAATCAGGGGCCATCCATAGCACTTATTTACCTTCTTTTTGTAATCCTACCATCACCTCTGTGCACCTAACTTCTTGACTTCTGGGTCATCTGCAGTTGGGCTGATTGATTCTAATGGGGTCTTTGGATTATTAGAAGATAAAGGAGGAGGGGGCAGAACCTCTCAGTCCTAATCCTCGGGTATGCCCGGTAAGGCTTGTGAATCCAAACACCATCTCCCTTCCCTTCGGGGGGTTTGAACAGCCAGGAAGCAGAAGAGTGGCTCTGTTCGGGCAGGTCTTGGCAATGCTCTGGAGGTGATGTGTCTATTCCCTGGAGTGGGGTGAGGACCAGAGGCTGTTAGCAACACGACGGATTGAGGTGCTCCATCCGAATTAGTTCTTGTTTTTGTTTCTTTTTTTTGCGGTACGCGGGCCTCTCACTGTTGTGGCCTCTCCCGTTGCGGAGCACAGTCTCCGGACGCGCAGGCTCAGCGGCCATGGCTCACGGGCCCAGTCGCTCCGTGGCATGTGGGATCTTCCCAGACCGGGGCACGAACCCGTGTCCCCTGCATCGGCAGGCGGACTCTCAACCACTGCGCCACCAGGGAAGCCCCGAGTTAGTTCTTATATCTCAGCTGCAGTCTTTTGTTCTGCATTAATTTCCAGGCTCTCGGAGAGATCTTTATTCAAATGAATTAATTCAGAAGAACACCCCCCGATTAATTAGCGTGGGTGATTTTAATGTTCCCCTAAATCAGAGTGGTGGCTCTCACTGTCCTTGTGCCTGCCCACGCTTGGCACCCCGCAGCGCTGTAACCGGGTCCTGCCATTCCCCACCTTCTCCCTGTACTCTCCTCAGGTTTGGCTTGCATTCCAGATCCTCTGCATTTCTTTTCACAAGGTCTTTGACTGTTTCTAATTCTACATTCCAGACAATTCCTGACCTGCAGCTGTTGCTCTTTATGGGAGCTCTGGATGTGGCCTTGTCAGGATAGAGGCCCTTGGCTCCTGTTGGCCAACAAGCTGGCTGATCCCTTAATGTGACTGAAGGTCTTTTCATTTTTAAACTTCAGTCTCCCCTCCCCTCAGAGACCTTAGGAAGTCTTCTGTATCTTTGCCCTTATTCTCAGATGGTGTGTTAAATCTGTAGAGGTGTTTTCTCTCTAAATCCCAGCCTTTTTCCTTTCCCCCATGCTAGGAGAAACCCTTCTTTCTTCAGAAACAGGCCTCCTGGTTGCTTCCCCCAACCCCTTCTTCCTTCCCTTAGTTGCTATCCGCAGCATCCTTGAAGCTTATCTGCAAGTGTGTGGGTGGGCCTTCGGGGAAGGGACAGGCAAGAAGACCCAGGACTGAACAATGACCAGTCCTTGCTTAATGAGTGTGGCCCCAGGAGAAGGGGCTTGGCTACGTGAGGCGGGAATGCGTCCCTTCCCTGGCTTGTTTCTGTCTTGTCCAAAACCTGCAGCTCTGCATCCCATGACGCCCAGGGCAGCACTGTCTTCCCAGACACCAAGTGAGAGTAGCCTTCCTTTACTGTTGGCAGCCATGATGGCTGATATATGTAGCTACTTATCACGTGCTAAGCTTGGGACAATATTTTATTTCATCCTTGCTCTCAAGCAATTCTGAGAGGTGGGTCCTGTTATTCTCTCAGTGTTACAGATGAGGACACTGAATTCTAATGCAAAGGAAGTGACAGAACTCTGCTTGAACTCAACTCTGCCCCTAGAGCTGGAAGGCTTGCCCTGGCCCCAACATGAGCCCAGTCACTCCTGCTCTGTGACTAACCTGCCAGTGTCCTCTCTGTTGTCAGGTTATTTGGGAAGCTGCAGCAACTCTCTCAAGTGGAGGGGACACTTTGAGTAAATCAACGTTGACAGGCACGGTCAAAATAGCAGTGTGTTCTGCCCTGTCAGGCTATTCCTTGTTCTCTATGTGAAAACCCTGGCTCCCTGTCACTCTGGGCCATTGTCACTTTGGTGTGACTCGTTTGGGTTCAGTTTTGAGTGTTTTCATTTCTTTTTTTCCCCAGACAGAATCAGATCCAGACTTTCTGCCTCATCCCTTTTTGGAGGCACTCATCCTTTCTCTGTAAGTGATTGACCAGTCGGGGCTGAACCTAGCCAGAGCCCTCTCTTGTTTCTACTCCCCTACTATGCCTGTCCACTGTACTTTCAAAGCCCCTTGGACATACTTTCCCTTCCTATAAGATTGCAACTGACCTTCTGTTGCCTCTCCTAGACCAGCAGTCTCTGGAACATGGTGGACAGCCAATAAGTGTTTGTTGAATGAACGAATGAATTAGGCTTTCAATGTGTCTAGAGAATCATGGCACTCTGACAGAACTGCTGTTATAATCCCCTTGGGAAGGATCCACGTGCTTAATTTCAGGCTAGAAGGATTGTGGCAAGTACATTGTACTGACCTCTGTCTCTTTTGATAGCTTTGGCTTCATCCCAGACCCTTCCCACGCCTGCCAAAGAGAAGCTCACACACGAGCTATGTGAGAGGCAGACTGGTATTGGGCTATTCCTACCCCAGCCCAGCATTTCCGTTTAGGGGCTCGGAAGTAAGCTGACCATTGTCCTTCTGTTTCAGTAGAGTCAGTGTGACATCATCATGTTCATCCCAAGCCACTGGGCAAGAGCACTTAGGTGGGGCATTGCCTCAGATGCTATATTCTCGTGAGATATAAAACTTCAGTTTCCAACTCTGGAGGGGAGAATAAGGCCTCATCGAGATTGCCTGGCAGAGCACGTTATTTATAAACCCACCTGGCTTATCACCAATGAGAATGTAATCTTCACTGAGAGAGGCTTTTAAAGATTTCTCTTTAATAGTTGCTTCATCATTTCAGACAGTCTTTAGCTAGGCCTGATCAGACAGTTACTTCTGGCTGGGTACAACTTCCATTTGCAGAATATTGCTTGGCTCTCTGTTCCTTTCCCCTCCATGCTATCCAACCCCTAGCCTGACTTTTCTCTCCTAGAGCCTCCTCTGTCCTTCCCCAAACCACTGGGAGTGATTTACTAAGGGCATTTCCCAGCCAGCTCCCAGACGCTGGCTAGAAAGACCAATTAACGGGAACAAAATGTCCCCAAGTTATCACTGGGTCATGGTCCAAAATTCATTTGAGAATCAGCTATTGGAATTAACAATGTGTTTTCTCATAGGTACAATGGTGGTGCTGGGTGGGGGTGGGGGGCAGCTCAAGACATCCTTCTGAAGCCATTTTATCCATAGCAAAGCTGAATTATAATGCAAATTAGGGGTCTAGGAACAGAATATTGGTGTGGTACAGGAGGGGGTATACAGGGGAGTGGGGGAGAAAGAAGAAGAAATGGGAGTAGAAGGGGGATTTTTTTCCACCTTCCCTTATTAATACAGTTCTAGTCTTGGGCCATAGTTCATAATAATCAGGTCTTATGCAGGCAGTCTCTTGTGGCCTTAGAGTCAAAAAGGATTAGAGTTCAGGGTCTGACCCCTGTCAAACAAACTTATAGTAGCTTGATGTACCAATCAGAATAACATTACTGGCTATCTAGTCCCTGGATAAGCATGTTGCTACCAGTTTCCTCCTTGGTAGCAAATCTGTAAAGGAAGCTAGAGAGCAATCAGAAAGCTACATGGTAAGCCTCACTTAGATCAGGACATCAGCTGTCACAGGACTGAACAGGACATCTTTAGGTCCCACTATTCTCTCCTCTGGTTACAGCATGCATAATCAAAACTTAGGGCTTTCTTCTTTCACCTTCCCTTTTCTAAGCTTCTGGGTCTTTTGCTAGATACATTCTTGCTCTAACAGTGGTGATTTCTTCAATCAGATTAGAGCCAAATCTGATTTCCCAATAGGACTGATTCTTTAAAGCTGATGTAGTATCACTCTCTCTGTTCTGATCCAACAATTGGGTTTTGTAGTTTAACTAGCAGGAAACAATGTTATCAGAGGTCACTTCAATTTAATGTTTCTAACCCCCTAACCATGTTCCAACTATATATTCAACTGTAGACAGCATCACTGTTTTATGTATGTATGGGAGGGAGAGGGAGAGGGGAGGGCAAAATCAGTCTATCTTTTTTTCATAAAATCCTCAAAATCCAGAAATATTTGCTGCCTCAAATCCTTTTCAGAAGTAGCAGGAATACAAAATAGGACAGAAGACATGAAGAAATATACAGTCATTTACTAACTTTCATCCTTAATTGGAACTTCCTTTTCCTTAGAGCAAGTGATCTCAGCAAGATGTTAGAAAGACAAGTGGACAAATTTTTTAGTAATTTATACTAATGTGTGAATGACTACTAACATCTCTAATAACATCCAAGGAGCTTTTGATCTTTTAAAAAGAGGGTATGCAGTAATACATATGCATCTTTAACCAGTAGAATTTCAGGCAGTATAAGAAGCTATTTCCCATAGAAGAAAACTTTGGGGAGCATTGTGGGGAAGACTTCAGGTTCAGGCTGGTCTTTTGCTTTGGAGTTCAGCTTCCCTCAGCTAGTTATAGCATCTTCTTTTCTTTCTGAACATCAATCTCGGAGATTCATAAGGCTCCAGGGTTTATCACAAAAATTCCCATGGCAGTACTATCAGGACCTCTAGTTGTGGGTGTGAGAGAGGGGCCAGGCTGCTCAGGGGAGAGGGAGGGCAATTGTTGGCGCGTTTGTACAATGGGAGACCCCTCTACTGCTTAACTTGACCTTTTATCCACTTCTGTTGCTCAAGTTTCTCATCTCCTTCCAAATGCCCTGTTTCATTTAACGTTTTGGTATTGCTTTTAAAAATGAGCTTGGCACCTTTACAATTCAAGCATTTCCCTGACATTTTCCTGAAATCATTCATGTTTTGTTTCCTCTCCTTCCTTTCTCCTATCTCGCTTAACCTTGATACCCAGGATCCCACTGTATCAGGATCTTCTTGTTTCCTAGCAACTCAGTTTGATGCTGACTTTACTGGGTTAGTTTCCTCCTTTTCCACTAGCTTCTGAAGTTCTCCCCCATCTTGGGGAGAACTATTCTACCAGCCATATGAATACCTACAACATGCCTCACCCTCAGCTTCACGAGCGCCCTGTCCTCTGACCCTCATTGCTGGATACTCAAAGGGGCCCTCAGTGCCTGCTCCTGACCAACAGAGAGATGAACTGAATGGTATCTGTAATGGACGATTTTCTACCATGTACCCCTTAGCCACATCTGGACTAATCCCAAGCTCTGCATCTAGACTAAGAATAGTGGTCCTTAGCTATGGTAGGGCTGGGAGATGCTATAGAACAAGTTTTTGGCTTTGTTTTTTAAAACTTCACATTGATTACTCTCACAATATTAGCATACTGCTTGTGAGAATTGGCCAGAATGACCTCTAGGGCCTCTGCTATCCTTTTGTTCTATGAATCTAGATCTCAAACAAAGCAAATCGGATGGGGAAACCAATGCTAGGGACCATGGGGTATGCTTCGGACGTATTTCACAAGAAACCTTGTCGTCTTCTTTCAAAGGGCAACTGGTATTTCCTCATAACTACTCTCCTGCCTTAAAGAGATTCTTTGTCATCAATTTCTAAGAATCCCAGTGACCTAGTTAAACATTCAATGAATTGGCCCCATGAATATGTAAAAAAATCATTTTATTTGTGCCTGAAGGTTTAAGAAACCAATATTGTCAGTACCAAGAAGCTGAAAAGGTTTCCGTGTATATGGTTACTCTTATCAAATCAAATATGGATGGAGGACCCACTGTATGTGGCACACTGTGCTAGACCTCAGGGACATTGCAGTGAAGAAAGGCCCACATCTGCTCTCCTGGATCTTCAGGCAAAAAGGAAATCATGGTACTTTTTCCTGACATGTAGAAGACCAACCTTTCCCAGTGGCCCATGCCCTATTTTATCTACTGTAGGTGTATATACAAGTCCTCATCTGATTTCTCCTACTAGATCGTAAACTCCTTGAAGGCACGAGTTGTTTCATTTTGGTCCTTTTCTTGGAGCCCTATGCTGTGCTTTCCTGTTGCTTGCCTCATAGCTCTATGATGTTCTCCTCCCTTGGGTGTAATGGCTGGTGCATACTGAGTGCTTACTGAATGCCACACTCCTGTTCATGACCTTGCTTTACCCAAACACCATCCCTAAAGGAAGCTGCTATTATGGGCCCCAATTAACACTGTTCTTACCTTGGGTCTACATAGCCCAGTATGACCTGGCTGCAGCCTCAGCTCTCATACCTACTGCCACTTCCCCTTGCTCACAACCTCCGCCACCCTGGTCCCTTCCGACTGTTTGGCCACAGCAGCCATGCTCCCACCTTGCTCTTCTCTCTGCCTAGAATGCTCTCCTCCCAGACTGCCATGTGGGCCTCTGCTGACTCAGCCAGATCTCTGACCGATGCTGCCTCCTCAGAGAGGTGTTTCCTGACCATCTATTAAGCAACCTCCTCCTCCATTCACTGTCCACTCTCCCTGCCCTACTTTTCTTCATAGCACTTATCATTCCTGACATATTATATATCTGTTGTTTCATTTTTAATATCCACTTGTCAATATCTGAACGCCAACGTCACTTGGGAGGGATTTAGTCTGTCTGGTCCAGAGCTAGAGCCACAGCACCTAGCCTGTGCTGGGCATATAGTGGGTCTTCAATAGATATTTGTTAGATAAATGAGTCTCCATTTTACAGATGAGGATATGGAAGCTTAGAAAGATTAAGTGATTCAAGATTCAAGGCCACACAACTAGGAAATGTCAGAGATGAGATTTCAACCCGTGTCATCTGATACCAAAGTCCATATTCTTAACCACTCTGTGTGTGTATTTAACTTTCATTCTTCTCCACCAAGCTCTCAGATTCTCCATGACAAGGACTATTTGTTTTCCATCTTGTAGCCTAAATGCTCAAAGGGTCTCATCCATGGAGGGGGCTTTATAAATGCCAGATGAAAAAAATACGGTCAGCTAATGTATGACTGCTTGAGCAGGCAGAGAGAGGCACGTTCCAATGAAGTCACAGTGTAGATAAAGACACGAGGGTCTAAGGAACATATTGGAAATAGCAAAGTACTATTCAGCAGAGTGACAATGCCTGTGAGAGTAGCTAGCTTATCACCAGGGGCAGCTTAGGCAATGTGAAAAATATAATCTGTTGAGTAAGTATAATCATGGCACATCCCCTTGTAGCAGCTGGAGCTATTGTCCCATACCTTGCTCACGGTGCACATGCAGGTTTAAATGCCTGAAATGCTTTGCTAATCTCCCAAAGACTTCATTACGATGCACTGGAGCCATGGTAAAAAATGCACTAGTCTTTAAAACAAGGACAGATGGCAAATTGATAACGCTATAAAATGGCCACAAGACTTAACACTGGTTCTGAATGTCTGCCAGACGACAGGTGCGATGTTAACGTTTACTGAGAGAGTTGGACGTAAATGATCCCAGTGAATCTGGGGTGCCTGTCCAACAACAGATTTATTTTGTTACTTAACTGCAGAACTCTGGGCTCTCAAGGGTAAATAATAGTCTGGTAGAAAGCAGTGGTAGAATAACCAATTGTCCTGTTTTTCAGAGCTGGTCCCCTTCTTCCTCATAACATGTTGGTTTCTTTGCACAGCTCTCGTGCTTTCCTCAGCAGGCGAAGCAGGAAGGAGGTGCAATCAGAACCCTCCCTTGGGGTTGGCCCATGTGAGCCAAGACAGATCCTCCCAGCTGGCTGGCTAGAGGGGTGTCCACCATTGTGTGCTACCATCAGGATAGTGTGGAGTGAGATGCACATCTCCTTTTCCACCATGGAGATTTGGTCACTTACGATGCATCCCTTTTCTAGGGTCCTTCTCTCCCACCCATTTTATATACCCTCTTCCATCATCACTCATCATATCATCCTACCCTTCTCCCATTAGCTCTGCATCAAAGAAAATGTGCTGCCCGACTGGCAGGTATTATACCGGGGAAGCAATGTTTCAAAGCTTAACTGCTTGTCTCTTGAAAGGTACTTTCTAAATTAAATTGGTGTGTTTCCCAGCCTCTTGAACACCTTTTCTTTCTGTGGGAAGATGGAGCCAATCTCCTGCTGTGAGATTACAAAGATGGAAGCATCCATCTCCTTGTTGCTCGTCCAGAACCTCCTCAGAGCCCTGACCGCCCCCTCTAAAGTCTGCTGAATGGCAAGAGGCAGGAGACATTGGCTCTGACACCAGAGGCCACTGCGAGCACTGCTAGGCCTGCGCTGAGAGGGATGTTCTTTCCTTTATGGTTTGTACTTTGTTCTCTATGCTGAGTTTGTAGGACTTTTTCCTCTATTGTCTTCTAAAAATCTCTTCATTGTACCATGTGCATTTAAGTCTTTAATCCACGTGGAGTTGATTTCTGTGTACGGTACGAGGTAGGGATCAGATTTCATCTTTCTATATGAAAAACTGTCTAACCTCCTTTTATTATATAGCTCATCTTTTCCTTGCTAACATGTAAGCCTGTTGTTATAAATCCAGTTTCCATATATACATGAACCTGTTTTTGAGGATCTCTGGTCCGTCCCAGCCATCTGTTTGTCTATTCCTACACCTATACTATACTGTCTTAATTTCTGTACCTTTATAATAAATCTTTCTAGGGGTTAGTACCCCCCTGCCCCACCTTGTTCTTCTTCAGAAGCATTATTCTTTGTTCTTTGAATATGAACACACACACACACACACAAGTCAGCTTGCTGAGTTCCATGAAAAACCCAGTTGGGAGTTTGATTGGACTTGCATTAGTTTTATAGATACATTTTTTGAGAGAATGAACATCTTCATTATATTGAGTCTTTCTATCCAATAACATGCAATACTGCTTCCTTTATTTAACTCTTTCCTGTCTTTCAGTAAATTTTTATAATTATAATTTTTTTCCAAAAAGGCATACATTGTACATCTGTATTTAAACCTCTTTTTTTTTTTTTTTTTTTTGCGGTACGCGGGCCTCTCACTGTTGTGGTCTCTCCCGTTGCGGAGCACAGGCTCTGGACACGCAGGCTCAGCGGCCATGGCTCACGGGCCCAGCCGCTCCGCGGCATGTGAGATCTTCCCAGACCGGGGCACGAACCTGTGTCCCCTGCATCGTCAGGCGGACTCTCAACTACTGTGCCACCAGGGAAGCCCTAAATGTCTTTTTAGAAATTCTTTTGTTGTTGCTGTTATTGTAACATCTTTCAATAACTGACATTTTTTATTTTGTCTAATATATAGAAATGTCACTGATATTTTAATATTGATTTTGTATATAGCAGCCTTGCTACTAATTCTAATAATTTATCTACATATTCTCAGGATTTCTTTGTGAACAATCATAGCACCTACAAATAGTGACAGTTAAATATTTTTTTCAAATCCTTATACTTTATTTTTCTTTTCCATCTGTATGGATAAGATCTCTAGTCCTATGTTGAAAAGGAGTAGTGAAAGCAGATCTTCATGACCGTAAGCATTCTACCATTAAGTATGTTGTTTACTGTAAATTATGTTTAGGAAGTTTCTTTTCATTCCAAGTTTAACAAGAGTTATATTTCTTTTTAAAGCTGAATGGATGTTATATTTTATCGAATGCTCTTTCTGCAACTCCCGTGATTATCTTATGTGTTTACTCATAATTTATTAATATGATGGATTACATTAACCAACTTTTTAAACCAATCACATAATCTTGGGACATACCCAACTTGGTCATGATGTTTTATTTTTCTTTACACATTGTTGAATTCACTTTGTTAATATTTTGCTTAGGATTTTTGCATCTACTTTTATCAGTTCTACTGGCCTGCTAGCTTCCTTTTTCTTTCCTTGTCTAGATATGTTATCATGGATATTCTAGACTCATATTCTAGACTCATAGAATGAATTGGGCATGTCCTCTTTTTTTTAATGTTTTCTTTTACATCTTTATTAAGGTATAATTTATATGTAGTAACATTCACCTTTTTAAAGTGTTCAGTTTGATCAGTTTTGGAAAAATGCACACATTTAGCAACCGTCATAGTGAACTTTTAAAATATTTATATTGCCCTGAAAAAATAGTAGATAGTATATACTTGGATCTCCCTTTCTTATCCAGTGTGTCAATCTGTCTTTTGACTGGAGTGTTAGTACTTCCACATTAATTTAATAATTAACATGTTTGGATACAGATGTGCCTTTTTGTTATTTGTTTCCTATTTGTCTCCTTTCTCTTTTGTTCTTCTGTGGCTGCAAGAACCTTAATTGTAGTTGCTGCGCTACACTTGGGGACACTTGCTAGAGCAGATTAAGAAGGCCTCAGACATATGGCCTAAGGTCAGTAGCTTTTGTGAATGTGTTCTTTTCTATTCTGATCACAAAAGATTAGAAAGAGTTTGTATTTATATGAAATGGACAATAAATATTCATTTTCAGTTTTGCCCTAGGGTTATGTTAACTTCCCCACTTTCTGTCATAATATATTCCAAGCAGATCTGGACTGTCTAGACATCCTGTGGAACATTACATTAATCTATTACTGATTAGGAAAAATGAGCAAGAGAAGGTAGTGCACTGAAGTCCATTTAAAACCCATGGGGTCCAGAAAGTGGGAGAAAAACCCTAGACAATTCGGAAACCTGACACTTCAGTAAAGTTTTTAGGGTGTAGTGGTCAGGGATGTGCTAGGATATCTCCACCAAAGTATAAGAAAAAGGATAGCATTTTGCATCCCCTATCACAAAGAAGGAAGCACAGTGCCTGGTAGGCCGCTTGGGTTCCAGAGACAACCCATTCCACACCTAGGAATGTTGCCCTGGCCTGAACACCTAGTGACACAGAAGGCTGCCAGCTTTGAGTGGGGTCCAGAGTAAGAAAGAGCTCTGCAGCAAGTCCAGGCTGTGGTGTAGGCAGTCCTGCTATGTGGGTCATACAGTCTAACAGGCCCTATGGTGTTGGAGGTGTCAGTGGTGGGAAAAGATGCAGTGTGGAATTTATGGCAAGCCTCTGTGAAAGAATGGCAACACAGGCCTCTGAGGTTCTGGAGCAAGGTCATGACATTTGCAGCAGAGAAATATACACCTTTTGAAAAACTGCTCTTGGCATGATATTGGGCCCTGGTAGAGATAGAATGCTTGGTTATCTGGAGAACCAAAGGACCCTGCACCTGGGACTATCCATTCTGTTCTGGGGTCTATCAGGTCTGTCAAATCATAAAGTTAGACAAGCCCAGTATCGGTCTATAATAAAACGGAAATGTTCTAGGTTCAAACCTAAGCAGAACAGAGAGCACAGATAACTGCATGGGCAGGTCACCCATACGTCCATGTCGCTCACTATAGCTGCAGCAACGCCCATCTCCCAGCTCATGCCTGTGGCTGTAGGGAAGATCTCATATGGTTAGCTGAGGGAGGAGGCAAAAGCCTGAACTTGTATCCGGTTGAGTTGACGCAGTGTGTGGAAGCCAGCTGAAAACGGATAGTGCTGCATTATATCCACATTCACGGGTGACCTTGAGAGACGGCGAAAAGGGAAAATCTTCCCAGTAGGCAGAACGCAAGTGACACAACTGGTCATTCACTTTGAATGGAAAGAGAAGTAACACGAGGTAAGAATATATGTGCAGATTCCTAGACAGCGTCCAATGGCCTGGGTGGTTGGTCTGGGGCCTGGATGGTAAACAGGAAGATCAGTGACAAGGCTGTGTCAATCGAGTAGAGGCTTGTACATGGACACATGGGAGTGGGAACAATGTGAGATTTAACACCCACTAGAAAACATCCAACGGAAGAGCCGTTGAATAATGAAGTAAACGGAATGTTTCAGTTAGTTGACATTAGCCAACCTTCATCATTGCCAACCCAGAACTGGAGTGATGGGCACATGAACAGTTGCTTATATGGATGTTCTCTCACCACAGTATAATTCAGTTAGAAATCAACAACAAAAAAGATATATCTATAAACCCCTCAATTATTTGGAGAGTTAACAATAGATTTTCTAAATAATCCATGAAACAAAGAGGAAATCATGAGAGAAATTAGAAAATATTTTGAAATGAATGGAAATGGGAGCACAACATGTCAAAATTTGTGAGATGCAGCTATAGAAATTTTGGGGATTTATGGCATTAGATGCTTACATTAGAGAACAAAAAAGATATAAAGTCAATGATCTAAACTTTTACCTAAAAAGCTAGGAAAAAAAGAGCAAATTAAACCAAAATAAGCAAAATATAAAAACATAAAGATGAGTGAAAATCAGTATAACAGTAAGCCTACAAATAATTGGCAAAATGAACAAAGCCAACAGTTGTTTCATTGAAAAAGATTTTTTGTTTTGAAATTGATGAATCCAGAGCAAAATGGACCAAAAAAAAAAGAGAGAAAACACAAATTATACCAGGAATGAGAGAAGACATCACTACAGCATCTATAGATATTGAAAAGATAATGAGATATTATGAATTCATTTTAATGCTAATAAATGTGGTAATTTAGATGAACTAGATAAATTTATTGAAAGATATAACTTAGCAAAACTAACACAAGAAATATAAAATCTGAATAGCTACATATCTGTTAAGGAAATTGAATTAATAATAAAATACTTTCACACAAATCTCCAGGCTGCATGGTTTCACTGGTGAGTTCTGTTCAACATTTTTAAGTAGGAAGTAAGATCAATCCTATAAAATCTTTCAGAATAGAGAGAAAAGTGGGATGCTTCACAACTGATTTTATGAGTTCAGCATAATCCTGATGCCAAAAGCTGACAAGACATCAAAACAAACATACAAACAAACCAAAAAGCCAGACCCATATCCCTCCTATAACTAGATGTAAAAATCCTTAACAATATTATCAGTTGAATCAAACAAGATACAAAGAGGATACTTACATCAAGACAAAGTGGGAAATTGTTTTAGGAAGGCACATTTCGTTCAATATTAGGAAATCAATAAAAGTAAGTAAGAACATTAACAGAACCAAGGAGAAAATTATGATTAGCTCAATAGATGCAAAAAAAGCATTTGACAAAATTCCAACATTTATTCATGACAAAAGTAGAAGCTCTCAACAAATTTGCCATAAAGGGAAACTTCCTCAACCTGATAACAGCTATCTACAAAATAATTAGCTAACATCATGTAATAAAACTAAAATATTGAATTGAAAACAAGTCAAGGATAGGGTATGTGTTCTCACAATTTGTATTCAGCATTGTACTGGAAATCTTAGGCAGGGCTAAAAAGAAAGATTTAAAAAAGACAGAAGGATTGGAAAGGAGAAGTAAAACGTTTATTCACAGATGAGATATAGCTGTCTACACAGATAATCTGATTTCAAAGGAATCTACCAAAAACTATTAAAACTAATAAGTGAATTTAGTAAGGACATAGGATACAAAGTCAGTATCTAAAAATAATTTGTATTTCTACATACTAGAAATAAAAATTAGAAAATGAAATATAAAAGTCTACATTTACATTTACAATAGCATTGTAAAGTACAAAATACTGAGGAATACACTTATCAGAAGATGTGCAAGACTCCTAAACTGAAAGCTATAAACTACAAAACATTGCTAAAATGAAGAAGACATAAATAAATGGAGAGATATACTGTGTTCGTGGATGAGACAGTCCAATATTGTTAAAATGTTATTTCTCCCCCCTTTAATCCAAAAAATTCAACGTAATCCCAACTAAAATCTCAGCAGCCTTTTTTACTGGTAGAAATTGTTAAGCCAGTACCAGAATTTAGATAAAAATAAAAAGGAACAAGAATAGTGAAAACAATCTTGAAAAAAACTGTTAAGTTGGAAAACTAACATTCCCTACTTTCAAGAGTAAATATAGGGACTTCCCTGGTGGTGCAGTGGTTAAGAATCCGCCTGCCATTGCAGGGGACAAGGGTTCGAGCCCTGGTCTGGGAAGATCCCGCATGCTGCGGAGCAACTAAGCCTGTGCGCCACAACTACCGAGCTTGTGCTCTAGAGCCTGCGAGCCTGCAGCCCGTGTGCCTAGAGCCTGTGCTCCACAACAAGAGAAGCCACCACAATGAGAAGCCCGCACACCGCAACGAAGAGTAGCCCCTGCTCGCTGCAACTAGAGAAAACCTGCGTGCAGCAACGAAGACCCAACGCAGCCAAAAATAAATACATTAATTAATTTTTAAAAAAGAGTAAATATAAAGCAGTAGTAATTAGAAGAGTTGGTATTGACATAATGATAGACAAACAGGTCAGTGGTATAGAATTCAGATACCAGATATAGATATAGTCAATTGGTTTTTGTTTTGTTTTTTAATAAAAGCACCATCACAATTCAATGGGGAAAGGAAAGCCTTTTCTACAAATGATGCTGGAATAGCTAGATAACTGTACAGCAAAAAATGAACCTCAACTACTACTTTACACCATATGCTAGAATTAAGTCGAGATGGATCATAGACCTAAATGTAAAGGCTAAAGTTATGAAGCATCTTAAAGAAACTTAGGAGAATATCTTCATGAGCTTCGGATAGGCAAAGATTTTTTTAGACAGGACACAGTAAGCACTAACCACAAAAATAATTATAAATTTGACTTAATCAACATTAAAAACTTCTGCTCAGCTTTCTCCTAGTCTGAGGCCTACTTAAAAAAAAGTTGTAATCAGAATATTTTAAAACTTCTTGAAATCAATAATAAGAAAACAAACAACCCAATACAGAAATTGACCAAGGAGTTGAACAGACACTGCATAACGGAAGATATGCAAATGATCGGCATACACATGGAAATATGCTTGATATTACTGGCCATCAAAGAAATGCAAATTAAAACCACAGTGAGATTCCATTTCAAACCCACTAAGATGGCTAAAATTTAAAAGATCAGGGCTTCCCTGGTGGCGCAGTGGTTGAGAGTCCGCCTGTCAATGCAGGGGACACGGGTTTGTGCCCCGGTCCGGGAAGATCCCACATGCCGCGGAGCGGCTGGGCCCGTGAGCCATGGCCGCTGAGCCTGCGCGTCTGGAGCCTGTGCTCCGCAGCGGGAGAGGCCACAGCAGTGAGAGGCCCGCGTACCGCAAAAAAAAAAAAAAAAAAGATCAACAATACCAAATATTAGTGAGAATGTATATTGCTGATACAATCCTTTCAGAAAATTGGCTTTTTTTCATCAAGTTAAACATATATCTGTCCTATGACCCAGAAATTCCATTCCTAGCTATTTACCCAGAAAAATGAAAACATATGTTCACAAAAACAATTGTATAAGAATATTTATAGCTGCTTTAGTCATGATTACCAAAATCTGGAAACAACTCCAATGTCTACCACCAGGAGAATAGACAAACAAATTGTGGTACATTCATAAATGGAATCTGCTTAGCAACAAAAAGAAAGAAATTACTGAAACCTGCAAGAAGATGGCTGAATCTCAAAAGTATTAAGTGGAACAAGAGAAGTCAGACATCACAGAGTACAAACTGTACTGTGATTCCATTTATATAAAGTCTAAGCTAATCTATGGTGATAGAAATCCAAACAGCAGTTGTCTCTGGGAAGGACTGGGGGATTGACTGGGAAGGGACATTAAGGAACATTTTGGGGTAATAGAAATGTTCTCAATCTTGATGAGGGTTTAGATTAATTGGGTATACACATCTGTCAAAACTCATCCTATACTTAATGCCTGTGCATTTCTCTTTATGTAAATTATAGCTAAATTTTTTAAAAGAAAAGAACAAGAAAATACTGAGTATCTGCTATTCTCTGGCATTGTTCCAGGGATACAGCTGTAAACAAACTGACAAAAATGTTCCTGCCCTCGTGAAGGTTAATTCTAGATTACACATCGGATGTATCAATAAAATGCTGATGTGCTAAATTGAACCTCTCCAATCACAGATTTCCCCCTGCCTGTAGAAAATGGCTTAGGGTGTCACACCTCCTTACCCCTTCCCATTAATCATCTTGCTGCCCTGATGGTAGATGCTCTCAAGATGTGGAGATAGGCCAGTCCACCTGGTTGGGAAGTGGTGTGTTGGCATTTGGTATTTCCTATAGACCAAGATGTGTTAACTGAACTGAAAATGAGCCATGGAAGAAAACCCCTCTGGGCCATATTTCATTTCCACATAAAGCAGGATTCATTCAATTACATGCTTTGAATGGGATTTGTGGGGACAGGCTTGGTTTGGGCAGATGGTGCAGGGGAGGCAGCAACGAGGTTGCTACAGAGCCTGTGATCTTATCAATCTGCAGAGGCTGGGCCCTAGGCTCATCTATTAAAGGCATGCTTTACAAAGCACATGGGACAGACTTGAAGGGGCACAGGAGAATAGACCTCCTGCTAGGACAAAGTTTAAACCCAGGCAGTGTCCAGCAACTCCAGACATCCTAGGGACTTTCAGCCTTTTGTGAGTAGTTAGACCCTTTGTTTTCCCTTTCTAAACCTGTCTTGGGGCTGAGAAGGTAAGAAGTTGACAGGAGAAGGTAAAAAGTGGTTGTGAAGACATCTCTTTCTCTGTTCTAGTCCTCCCCAGGAAGCTACTCAATCATATACTATTCTAGGGCCAGGGTTCCAAGGTGTCGTATGAATTTGCGTCTTGGGCTGGAAGGTGCTGAGATGGGAGTGAGTGGGAAGTTGCTAGTAGAAATGAACAAGTTGACTTTCTAGATCTAGATCTCTTTCTAGATCTCTTAACTGTGATGGTGTTGGATGCCTTCTTCTTCTACTGAGAATTTGACAAATTTTTTATCATTGCTAATATTTACATAATGATTTATATTTTATAAAGCACATTTCTTATAATAATCACAGCTAGCTTTATTGATTGTGTGTGTGTGTGTGTGTGTGCCTGAGTATCTTACTCAGGTTCCCCTAAATGCAGACTCTGAGAAAAGAATTGAAGTGCAAGTTTTTTTTTTGAAGTATAGTTGATTTACAATATTATATTAGTTTCAAGTGTACAGCATAGTGATTCAGTATTTTTATAGATTATACTCCATTAAAAGTTGTTACAAGCACAGGGAACTCTACTCAATACTCTGTAATGGCCTATATGGGAAAAGAATCTAAAAACGAGTGGATATATATATGTATATATATGTATGTATAACTGATTCACTTTGCTGTACATCTGAAACTAACACAACATTGTAACTCAACTATACTCTAATAAAAATTTTGAAAGAAAGTTGTTACAGGATAATGGCTGTAATTCCTTGTGCCATACAGAATATCCCTGTTGCTTATCTATCTTATACATAGTAGTTTGTATCTCTTAATCCCATACCCTTAATTTGCCCCTCCCCCTTCCTTCTCCCCATTGGTAACCACTAGTTTGTTTTCTATATCTGAGTCTGTTTCTGTTTTGCATATACATTCATTTGTATTATTTTTTAGATTCCATATATGTCACATCATATAGTATTTGTCCTTCTCTGATTTATTTTACTAAGTATAATGTTCTCTAGGTCCATCCTCATGCTGCAAGTGGCAGAATGTCATTCTTTTTATGGCTGAGTAATATTCCATTGTCTATATATACCACATCTTTTTATCCATTTGTCTGTTGATGGGAAGTGAGAGTATTCTATATCAATATTTGGGAGATGGAGGAAAAACTGGTAGGAGAGTAGGGAAGTAAGACAGGGAGGAAAAGTCAGCCAATAAAAGGTACATTTTGTTGGCCAGGTGCCACTAGGGGAACATGAGACAATAGCCTGAGTTGCCCTACTGAGAGGGAAGGTTACTGGCTTGCTTATACAGCTACCATTAGACATTGGTTGAGGGTTGTTCCTTGGGGGAACATTCATTCCCTGGCACATTGGTCCCTGGCACGCTGGACAGCAACTCTGGTCCAGCTGCAAGAAAAATCCCTCAGAAAAGAAATGCAGGTGTTGGCAGTTGGAAAGTTGAAGGTGGAGCTGGTGTTCTCTGGAGTGTAAGGCAGGTGGGTCACCAATAGCATCTGCTACACAGCACTGTGCTAAATGCTTCTTGAGCATTTTTGACTGAACACTCACAACTCTATGACTTGGTACCATGGCCTTCATTTTAAAGAGAGGCAACTGAGACTCAGAGAGGTTCAGTAGCTTCATCAAGGTTGAATTACTGATGGAGAGTTGGCTCTTCTGACTCCAGAACTCATTCTTACTATGCCATTCTGTTTTGTGTTTCTTAATTGCTTTAACTGCATAATAAACAAGAGGCATTTTTCTTACTTCATTTTATAAATAAGGAAACAAAGCCTCACTGGCATCAAACAGCTTGCCCAATCGAACAAATTAGACCTCTAGTCTTTGAAGACAGAACTATCAGAGAGGACATAGAATGTGTTCAGTATAAAAATTAAGTGAAGTCCAAGATCAAGTGTCTAGAAGGAGATATTTTGGTCAAATTTGATCACAATAAGCCAACACTTTTATGGGCTTGAATCCAGTTAACATTCCTGGAGATGTCTGAGCCACAGCTGCATAGATAGCAGATGGGAAGATCTTTTTCTGCATATAGAAGCTCAACCGGCAGGGGTAAGAATTCTGACAGGACCAAAGGAAATCTTGAGATACCGTAGGTATAGAACTTACTCCCCTAAAATGGCCCAAGGAATGCCTCAACCATGGCTTGAACTCTTCCATATAACCAATGGAGAACTAATTCAGTTCTCCAAACTTCTGTGCCACTGGAGGTTGGCCATTGGTCTTTCATCCAGATATCTGGCTTCCCACCTCTGTGGGGAGATGTGAGAACCACGGAGGTGTGCTGTTGCTCAGATATCCTTTCAAGAGAACTTGCTGCAAAGATGGTACCTGGAGGATATCTTCCAGATGCTGCAAATTCAGGTCTCCAGCAGAGCTCCCACTGAGGCCATGTTCTCCCTGGTTTGACATCTGCCAGGACTGAGCATAGCAGGGACTCTAGAGCCATGCCATTCCTGTTCAACACGAGACTCCTATTATGGGAAATCTTTGCTCTGGGGCTCCCTGTCTGCCTAGTTGAGACCTTCTCAGATCTGCCCTGCAGTCAGGGGTTCTCCTGCCTGTCCTCCTTTCTTACCTCTCTCCTTTTACCTGCATGTTCTGAAGGCAATTCCCACCTACCCCTGCTTCTTCTTCACAAGCATTTTCCCAACAAATCTCTAGCACATCTAATTCCATCTTGGTGTCCACTCTTGGAGGACTCAAACTTATATAGTTGGTACATAGAGTGGAGTTTGGGAACTAGCTTATTCACCACACAGATGGCAAAGAGAATGCCAGCCCAAGAGAAATTTGGGGCCTGGATAGTCCCTGGAGTAAAATGGTGTGGCTCAGATGCTGAAGATTTGGGTGGGACCTGGAAGAATGTACCAATGAAGGAGATCACCTTTGCCAATACAGTGGTTCAGACATTTGAAATATATGAGGGAACGATAACTACAACGACACTCATTACTATATTGTATTGACACCCTGTAGAGGGATCATTTGAAACTAAGGGCCATTAACAAACAATTCAGGACTACGTGTGAGAGCCAGACAGCCTCTTTGGACAATTAAAAAGAGTCTCTTATCCCCTGCAGTGGAATAATGATCATAGTTGAAGAGAAGACTCAGAATCTAATAGTTTCTCAGAGCTCCAGAGACATTTAAATGATCAACCAAAACAGGGCTGTTATGCTAAGGTCAAGGCCCTGGCTGGGAAAACCTTGGACCCTGAAACTTTGCATAAGGACATCTTAGTGGATGCCCCCAAGACTTTTAGCTATGTAGACTCCCCTGAACCTTTAAAACTTGCTAAGGCAGCCCGGCCCTGTCTATTAAGAGATGTACTTCCCAGTTCCTTGGGACACAGACAAAATCCCACCCTGGGGTATGGGGAAAATTCATGGCTAAAGTGGCTCTTAGAAGCCTAAAGAATGTAATGGGTAACACTGAGCAAAGTGGACGTTCCTGAATTGCTCTGGCAGATGGTAGAGAAAGGAATTAAAAGACCCAGGGAGGAGAGAATGCTGGAATCAATATTATATGTGACATCAGAAGGACTGGATGGCTTAGGAGAGTCCAGAGGACACACCATTCATCAGGCCATCAGGAATACTCTGTGAAGTTCAGTGGCGGCAGGGGTGAGCTGGGCTTATCGATAGCAATGGGAAAATGGAACCTGGAAGTAATAGAGGCCAGGTGGCAGCACTAAACCACTGGAAGCTAGGGGACTGCAATTGCCATAATGACTGGCAATGTCAGAGGGGCAGCCAAGGGGGCTTGGCCACAGGGAATTGTGGAGATGGTCAGTGGAATATGGCCAAATAGATGAGAAGCCAAGAATACTGCTTAATAACGATCAGAAGAAGATAAGAATAGAGGAGAAGGAGATTGAAGACAGTTACCATGATATAAGGTCATGATCACTTGCTCAATTACTAGTCTTGAGCCAGTATTCTGATCTGGGATCCATTGACTGAAGAGGTGGCCAGATCTCCAGGAGAAACACCACAGAAACTATATGCTAAAATGACTCCCTTCCTCAAAAATACCTATGGCCATTTACTTGGGTGATGTACACTGGAAAAGAGGAATACCCAAACATTTCAATAAGTGTTGGACATAGAGACTGAGTTAAAATTGACATTCAAAGACCCAAAATGTTATTATAGCCCCCTAATGAATGGAGACCAGTTTAGTCTGGTTTACAGTGGGTTCAAATGTCCATAGACCCGTACTTGGCAATTGGAATAACCCTTATTTTAACCCTTGCCCTGTGGGTAAGAGCTTGCATAGTGAGAAGGTCAAGGGGAAGCCTCCAAAGTTAGTAAAAACACTCTCACATCCAGAGGTTTTGTTTTGGGTTTTTTTTTTTTTTGGAAGGAGATGATGGTGGAGATTAGTACCACCATTTAAGATCTATGGGATGCAGGGATGGTGGTTCTTATCACATTTCCATCTAATTTACCAGTCTGAACCCTACAGATACAAGGTAGATCATGGAGAATGGCTGTAGACTACCACAAGCTCAACCAAGTAGTAGCCCTGATTACAGTGCTATCTCAGACATAGTATCTTTGCTACAGCTGATTAATAAGGTCTCAGGTAGATGGCTATTGATTTGGCACCTGCATCCTTTCTGCTCCAGTCAAGAAACCGAAAGATCAGAAACAGTTTGCATTCACGTTGAACAAACAACAATATTTATTGAGTTTGGCCCAGGACTATGTTAAACAGTCCCCCTCACTGTCATAATATAATCTGAATAGATCTGAAGCATCTAGAAACCAAGAGGGTGAAAGCAAGAATAGCTCCACTTGCCATCACTCTCAGTGACCCACACGGGGGCTTTGCACTTCCCATCCCCATAATTCTGGGATTTGCAAGGTTAGAGGTTCTAGTCTCCAGAGAGGATACATTTTTGTCAGAGGATACATCGTGTATCCCATTGTACTACAAGCTATGGTTTACACCTGAGCATTTTGGACGTCTAGTGTCCAAGGATCAGCCGGTGAGAAGAGGAGTCATCATTGTGGCAGGGGTAATTGTCCTTGGTAATTTTGGCAGAGGAGGAAGGGCTACTCTGACACAATAGGGACAGAGAGGAATATGTGTGAAATGCAGTAGAGCCAATTGGGCACCTTATAGGAGTCTTTGCTCAGTGGTGCTGGGGGCTCAGACCCTTTAGGAATGAGAGATTGGGGTCTACCATTGGGTAAGCGATCAAGACCTGCCCAGGCGACACTGAAGGTGAGGGGGGTATAGAAGGGATAGTGGAGGACGGAGGCAATGACCAACTGCAGAGATGGGGCTATAGTTTACCCAACTAACCTCTTCTAATTTTCTCCTCTAGAGGAGATGCCAGTGGGAAGTGGGGAGATGCTGCTTGCTGAACACGTGTAGAAAAATGGAACTGTGTGGACATGGCAGCCATGGAAGTCTCCCTTCAGGAGAAGTTGCTCTAAGGAGAGTAGTTCATGGGCAGCTTCCTGCTGTGCGCCTTTGGATCTAAGGCAACATTCGCGCTGAGGCCTTGCTTTCTAAAGGTTGCATTTACCCAGTGGCCAAGCACGGTAAGGAGACCAGAGCCATTGTTGCCCAATATGGGACTCCTCTAATGGACAATCTTTCCACCAGGGCTCCCTATTGACCTGGCTGGGGCTTTATCAGAGTTTCACTGCAGTCTAAACCTCCTCCTACCCACTTCTCCTTTTTCCCTTCCTCTTAAACAGCTATCAGCCCTGCCTAGGGGTCTGAAGGCTCTCCCTGCTCAGTTCTGCTCCCTCCCCCCTGAGCAATGTTCACAAACATTTCCCTTCTGTGTGTTTTATTCTGGTTGGCATCTGCTTCTCCAAGAGGCACAGGAAGCCTCGGAAAATGGTAAATAAAATACCTCTACTAAAAAATTGAAAAAATTATACCATCTACTGCTGGATGGAGGAGTGATTGGGAAAGCATTCAGATATCCATTTTCTGGACATTTTTAGAAATTCAAGGAAACAGGAGTAACTGTCAAAGAGAAAATCTTTATTCCAAAGCTATTTTCGAGTGTCTCCATAATTCCAAGTTCTGTTAACTTGTGTGAAAGCTCTTATACTTGTCAGGTCAAATTCTTGTTCTCTGCCATGATTGGGATGTTTCCCTGCCAAGTGGCAAAGGCCAATAATTGAACTTGTGGTCCTGAATCTTGATTGGAAGGGGATTGGCCCAAATCTTATCTCTCCCCAGCCTCTCTGAGATCACCAAGGGCGGCACTCCTCCTGACTTCCAGAGGGAGTCGTGGAAAAGCATTAACACATTGCACTTTAGAGCTTGTCTTGAGAGGCTGAGAGCATGTCCTCCCCCATCTTGTTACCAATCATGTGTCTGCCAGGTCTAGGAGAGTCTCTGCTAGTACCTCTTTTTTTGAGCAATTGGATGGTTTGCCACTTCCACCCCATCATGTGCTTAAAAGTAAGATATAATTGTACACTGAAGAGTTGAAACTAGAGCTAAGCCGAAAAAGTGACATTCCCTGCCTTTGGTAGAAGAAATAGAAGCAATGCCATATGGGAGATTGTTGAGAAAAAACTGAGGCTAAAAATAGGTCAGAAAGAGAAGCAGACTCTCGCTCTGCGATTGTAAAAGAAGCAGCAGGTCCTCTGCCTACAACAGGCCGTTTCTCATGTCTGTATTTTTTTTAACAACAGGCTTGAAGCTACCGAAAAAATTTTCACCACACTCATTTTTCTCCTCCCAAATCAATAAATGAAACAAGAAAATATCCATGACTCAGTTGAATCAAATCCTCTGTCAAAACCTGAGTCATTCCACGAATGAAGGAAACGAGAATGGATGAAAACGGCCTTCGTTCCAATGATAACGGCTGCAATGGCCAAGCGTGTGCAATGTTCCAGGGGCTTTCCATAGCTGCTCTCACCCCCAAGGACACTACCAGGTGAGTATAATTTCCCCCACTGTGCAGAGGGGATCACCAGACTCAAAGATGTCAGGGAATGTTCCCAGGTCATGAAGCTTGGACAAGGCAGAGTCCAGGCAGGTGTGTTTCCAAAGCTGGTCCATCCTCTCACCTTTTCGTCTTCAGGTGAGTGAAAGATAGAGGAGGGGCAGGGAGACGCTGGGGGGAAATCATCTTCAGACCAGTGGCAATCCTTGTAGTGAAAGGAAATCAAACCAAATCATGAGTTTTACAGTAGTTGGCAAAAATGAGAGCCACACTGATAACATTAGGGATACTGTAAGATCTGGGGAATAATCTTGGCAGGGAGCATTTAAAGGACAAACAGGTAATTCTTCCTCTTCTGAACTCCTTTGCACTCCATTTGAGCATGTCATCTGGCCCATATTAGAGCTCAATAGGTATTTTGAGCGAATAAATAAATAAATTTGTACCTCTATCAAAATAGCATTGACTTTTTGCCTTGTATTATAGGTATTTCTACATGCTTTAAATCTTCCCTGCTGGGCAGTCAGTATCTTCGTATCATTATAGATTCTTACATTTATATAGCACTTTATAGGCAGATTTTGTGTACATCATTTTATTCAGAGCGATTCTATGAGGTTCGAAAGACAAGCATTCTTTTCTTCATTTTGAAGACTTTGAAGCTCAGAGTGGTTAAGTGATTTGCCCAAAATCATATACCTAGCAGGGAAAGCTTGAACTTGAATTAAGGATTTCTAACTTCACATCTGTTTTCTTTCAAACATGCCAAGTCTTCTTACAGAAAACTTCCCCTTGTGACTCATCAGTGCAGTTTAACACAGCCAAGGCCTACACCTTACTCATGATCATGTTCCATACATATCTGTTGGCTCACTTTTGTGAATGAATGACTCACTGAGGGAAGGAATAAATGAAATTCTCCATAAAATGGCCTAATGTTGTTTGCTTTGGGCAATTTGACTTTCAGATCTGGATGGAAGGTGTTCTAGAAAATTATTCTGTCTACTCACATTTCATTTAAATAAATGTCCTCCCTGATGTTCTCAAAGGAGATAGTGTTACTGCACTTTCTACTTGAAAAATGTTTGTGTTTGGTCCTTTCAGATATCATAAATCTCTCTAATCAGTTCCTGATGGTTTGGGGGATGACTCTGAGCAAGTATCCCATTAATTGAAAGAAGAATGTTGTCATCTGCCACAGAGATTCCTCATTATGTTTCATCAAATTCAAAACAGAGCCCTGTTTGGAATTCTGTTAGGAGCAGTGTAATTACACTGCATCCTATGGTGTTTGGAAGTAGCGCTCACAATTAGCATCTCTGTCGTGAGTGGGAAGTGATCCATGCGAAATCGGAGCTGGGCCAGATGGGTCTTGCTAAGACCCTCTCCCCTCCCCCTTCAGCTCCATTAAATTAAGCCGTCCCTATGTGTGTGCAAAAGACATAAATCAATCTTTTACTTCTGTGTATTAAAGAAAAGCATCCGCTTCCATTAATTAAAAGTCAAATGCTTCTATTTACAGTGATTGGGGTAAAACAGACCCTTATGCCAAAGAATTCCAGAGAAGCAGATCCTGGTGAGATGCCACAGGCCTCCGCAGGCTGGGCAGCAAGAAAAACTCAGATGTGAATGAGCCTGTCCTTGTCTTGGGAGGTAAGGGACAGCACCTCAGCACACCCAGGCCTCTATTTCCTTGCTGCAAAGTGGCCCCATCCTGGGGACCTGGCTGGTATTCTCCACAGCTGCACAGAACTCAGGGCCATGCCTGATGAGTGGGGGGCCCCTGACATGCCAGTCACATATAGCAGCGTACACTTCGTCCTGGGGTCTCCAATTTCCTCCTGTGACAGTTGTTTCTAATTGTCCCTTTCACCTCAACCCCTTTCTCCTCCCACCCCTACATACCCTTCCCCAACACACACACACACACACACACACACACTCTCATGATCTTTTCAGGTATTTACTGCTCTCTTGTCTTATTCTTCCCTTCTCCCCTTGCAGTTGTTGCTAAGTCATATATCAATCATTCACACCTTAGTAAGAAGTTTAGCCAATGTGGCTTCCCATATATACAATATTATATATTGTATGTATGTATCTATGTATATTATATAAAGTATATAGAGTACATACTCCATATATTTAGTATACATATATGTATATATTAATACATATATACATATATAGTATATATTAATACATATATACATATATAGTATATATGTATGTGTGTATATATGTGTGTGTACATATATATGTATGTGTGTGTGTGTGTGTGTGTGTGTGTGTATATATATATTTATAGCTTAGTTCTTCATTATGGGGAAAAAAGGTTTTGTACCTGATTAGAGAAATTTTCAGACTTCATTCTTATGTATTGATGTTCTTTTTCTGCCATAAAACAAGTGTAATAATGGATAAATTGGGGGAAATTCTTAAAGGAAAAGTAAAGGAATCCCCCCTATAATCCTATCCCTCAGAATTGACTGCTATAAATATTTTGGTGTATTTTTCCTTCTCTTTTCCACTTACAAAATTCTGAATTTTTTTTGCTTACAATAAATTATAGAGAATAATATAATAAACGTTACATATGTATGCACCCAATTCAAGAAAAAGAAATTAGATATATAATTTCCTTTCAACTAAGCACGGGCTTAGTTGCTCTGCAGCATGTGGTATCTTCCCAGACCAGGGCTCGAACCCATGTAGCCTGCATTGGCAGGCGGATTCTTAACCACTGCACCACCAGTGAAGTCCCAGGCTAACTAGTATCCAAAGTTTGATGTTTATTGTGTTTAGTGTTCCCATGCATTTCTTTATCCTTTACAACAAATCTATGTACCTATAAACAAAATATGATATTGCTTACGTACTGTTAAGTTTCAGGTAAGTGGTATTATTCTACAGCTTGCTTTTAAAGTCCTTCTAAAACTTGTGTTTTTGCTGAAATTATGTTTTGTGAAAATTAACTAGGTTATATGTTAATTTACATACAGCTCTATTTATTCACTTTAACTGCTGTATAATATTCTAATGTTAGATTAAATATATCACAATTTATTACCCATTCTCCTGGAGATGGACATTTAGGTCATTTTTAAGTCTTCTGCTACCTCAAATAATGCTCCAGTGAATATTGCGCCATGCCTGCCAAGTACACACGTGGGAGGGTTCTCCAGGGGATAAAGCCTGGCTCTCTCAAGTATGGCCTGAGGGTGATCCCAGGAGACAGACAGGGATGCTGTGACCGACCCCTGTGGAAGGGAGAAGGCAGTGCTCATGGGAGGAGACATGGTTGCACTGAGATAGCCCAAATTGTCTTCTGATATTCAGAGTTCATAGCCTAGGCAGTGGACAAGTCAGGAGTTCATCATAAGGCCATTAACAATAACCTTGCAAACATCCATGTCTCCGTGTAAATTCTTACCAGGCATATAGTCCACCTCATTTACCTTGGGTTCCTTATATCAAATTTTGACACGGGGCAGTGGAGCAGAAAAAGCCCCAGAACAGTCAAATAAGTAAATCTAAAGACTGAAGCTCATGAACTTTAATCAGAAGAGGGATGACATGTCCCTCAACTGGAAACTGCTTACTCTCTTGTTTCAAGCATGGCTCTGACAAGCTTGGTTTCATTATTTCCCAGTCCACAGTAGATTAGAGATAGAAATTTTAATGCAGGGAGATTGACAAGGGAAGACAGCAAGCAGGAAAGAATTGTAACTCCCCTACTCTGCACTCCTGCGTTTATCCTCTCACAGGCTGATGAATGAGAAAAACAGAGTCAGACATAAGAATTGGGGGCCTTTAGTGCAGGGCAAATAGTTCTTTACATACAGCTTGAAACGGAGTCATCAAGAAAAAGCCTTGAACTCTTTAGAGAAGGCTGAAAGCTTTGTGATACTTTTTCGCAACATTTCCATTGAAATTTAGGTATTTGGAGATTTTAACTTTGGGACAAAATAGTACTCGATGTCTGCAGAATTTGCAATTTAGTAAACGCTCTCACAAAACTTGTCTTCACAACCAGATTGTGAGCCCAGGTAGCCAAGCCTTCTCCTTTAGAACAAGGAAACCAAGACTCAGATAGGCTTAAATATATACACAGATATTTTAATAAATTAATTTATTTATTTTTGGCTACGTTGGGTCTTCGTTGCTGTGCACGGGCTTTCTCTAGTTACGGCGAGCAGGGGCTACTCTTCGTTGTGGTGTACGGGCTTCTCCTCGCGGTGGGCTTCTCTTGTTGTGGAGCACGGGGGAGCTCTAGGTGCATGAGCTTCAGTAGTTGTGGCACGCAGGCTCAGTAGTTGTGGCTCATGGGCTCTAGAGCGCAGGCTCAGTAGTTGTGGCGCACGGGCTTAGTTGCTCCACAGCATGTGGTATCTTCCCAGACCAGGGCTCGAACCCATGTAGCCTGCATTGGCAGGCGGATTCTTAACCACTGCACCACCAGTGAAGTCCCAGGCTTAAATATATTGCCCAGGTTAGCCGCGGTTCTTCTGGCTCCTCACCTTGCATTTTTCCTGTCTGGCAATACCCCCCTTTTTTCTTGGAACCCTTCCCTGGAGAACTGGGACAGGGTGCTACAGGGTCAAAGCTAAGAACACTGATTTGACACAGGTGACTTCTCTGTGTGGTGCTTAGAACACGCATTCCAGGGATAGATAGCCTGGGTTTGACCCCTGGCTTAGCGACTCACTAGTAGTGTGACCTATCTGGGCCTCCATTTACACATCTGTACTATGGAGATAATATCCTACCTACAGCTTAGGGTTATTGGGATAGTTAAATGAGTTAATTCACATGAAGTACTTAGACAAATTCTTACTGTAGGCAGTAAGTACAATATCCCAGCCCCCAACCTATGACAGTATAGATGTGAATCTAAAGTATTTAGGAAATAAATTATGATTTGATTGTAGGAACTTGAATAGAATAACACATCCCTGCCTTCCATAGAATATTTTAATGCTTCTGCACTATTTTATCACTAAGTAGGTTTTGTTCTAATAGTTTTCTTATTTTTTTAAGTTAGTTTTCTGCCTCAACATATATATGTTAGTAAAATGTTAAACATAAAAAATGATATACTGTTAAATGTAAAACATTTATGTTTGAGCACCAGCAAATTGCTATAGTCTGCCTACGCTTTTTTTTGTTTGTTTTTGCGGTACGCGGGCCTCTCACTGCTGTGGCCTCTCTCATTGTGGAGCACAGGCTCCGGACGTGCAGGCTCAGCGGCCATGGCTCATGGGCCCAGCCGCTCCGCGGCATGTGGGATCTTCCTGGACCAGGGCACAAACCCGTGTCCCCTGCATCAGCAGGCGGACTCTCAACCACTGTGCCACCAGGGGAGCCCTGCCTATGCTTTTGATTCATGGTGTGGTTTGGGTCCCTGTGTCTGTCAAAGTTTGGGAACAGTGTTAATGACATTTTAGTAAAATATTTTAAAATATGTAAATGGGGCTCTGCTGCATCTCCTCATCCCCAGCCCTAGTCTCAAGCCTGAGGAGGGCTCCTGCTTTAGGGAAATCGAGTAACCACTTTTCAAAATTATAAAAATACCTTTATTTACTGCCACCAGTGCAATGTTTACAGGAAGCCACCGAATGATCCTGTCTAGTGGCAGCTGGTGTGGTTGGGTTGGCAGTTGGGAAGCTGTGAACAACTCACACTTCGCCTTTAGCAAATAAAAATATTCACGTTATTTCATGCAAAGTCCTCCCTTTTTCTTACAATATTCTGGAATAGACTGGGAACGTCGGAAGGAAGAGTGAGCTGCTCGGTTGGAGCCAGTGAGAGCATCTTTCTCTTTGGTGCCTATTATTAAAGCAGCTCCACATGCATTCTGCCCCTTCTCTCTCTGTTCTCTTCTGATTATGATTATTTCCACTTACAAACATAATTGCTGTGAAATTATGATCATCATATGAATACTATTTTGCAGTCTTTGTTTTTCATGGACCATAAACCATTTAAAAATGTTTCTGTAAAGTCTTCCCTTGTCTCCTTTAAAATTGTATGAGATTTTATCTTATAAATTCACTGCAAGTTTATTTGACCCTATCATTGGACATTTCCCAATATTTTCCTATAAATATCTTTTTACGTGTAGTTTTCTCCTTTTTCTTTTTCTTCTTTTGAGATGTTATTTTGGGACCCTTTCCCAAGGTTAGGATTAATAGATCAAGGAATGTGAATACATTGTTGTTTTTGTCACATATCACTGTTAGGACTTCCAGAAAATGTCAACAAACATTGCTGTGGAGATGATTCTTTTTAAGAGAAAGTAAAATAGAATTTTATATTCAGCGATTCACTTATATATATATGTGTGTGTGTGTGTGTGTGTGTGTATATATATATATATATATATATATATATATTCTTTTTAAGATTATTTTCCCTTATAGGTTATTAAAAAATACTGACTATAGTTCCCTGTGCTATACAGTAGGTCCTTGTTGGTTATCTATTTTATATATAGTAGTGTGTATATGTTAATCCCAACCTCCTAATGTATCCCTCCCCGCTTCCCCTTTTGGTAACCATAAGTTTGTTTTCTATGTCTTATGAATCTCTTTCTGTTTTGTAAATAAGTTCACTCGTATCATTTTTTTTAGACTCCTCATACGAGCGATATCATATGATATTTGTCTTTGGCTTCACTTAGTATGATAATCTCTAGGTCCATCCATATTTCTGCAAGTGGCATTATTTCATTCTTTTTTATGGCTGAGTAATATTCCATCGTATATACGTACCACATCTTCTTTATCCACTCATCTATCGAAGGACATTTAGGTTGCTTCCATGTCTTGGCTATTATAAATAGTGCTGCTATGAACATTGGGGTGCACATATCTTTTTGAATTATAGCCTCTTACTTTAACTTTCAGGGCATCCAGTAGAATCATTCCATATGTTAGCCTGTTGGCCATGAAGCTTTACTACTGGTACTTTTTGGTACTTCGGGCCTCATACACCTCCCATTTATTTATTTATTTTTGCTGTGTTGGGTCTTTGTTTCTGTGTGAGGGCTTTCTCTAGTTGTGGCAAGCGGGGGCCACTCTTCATCGCGGTGCGCGGGCCTCTCACTATCACGGCCTCTCTTGTTGTGGAGCACAGGCTCCAGACACGCAGGCTCAGTAGTTGTGGCTCACGGGCCTAGTTGCTCCGCGGCATGTGGGATCCTCCCAGACCAGGGCTCGAACCTGTGTCCCCTGCATTGGCAGGCAGATTCTCAACCACTGCGCCACCAGGGAAGCCCCCTCCCATTTATTTTTAATCATTTGGATGGGTCCTTGGTTAGGAGGGTAGATACTTTTCCCATCAGAAGAGTGTGAAATGAGCTCACAGGCCCAGTAATTGGCAGAATATAGACCTTTAGATTGCCAATCCTGGGGTTTATTTATTGACCCTTTCAATGAATGGGAGAAGGGGGAGGTGTCATTTTTGGAAGAGTCTGAGCTTTAATTTCCCACTAGTGGATTTCATTTGAATAACAAAACACCCACATGTGTATTGCTATTGACAGTATTGAGTTGAGGGTATCTTGCTCTGAGCTTCCCAGGATGTCACCACCATGCACCCAGGTAGTCACCTTCTGTTTGCTGATCCTTAAAGATAACCTCGCCATGATGGGTTTTCTTTCTTGAAGTATGTGAGAAGCATAGGTATGAATTCTTGCAGTCTGTAAGTATCCCAAATTCAAGGGCATGTTGGATTTCCAAAACTACAGGTCAGATGTTTGTGACTTAAAATAATTTCCCATTAGAAAAAATTATAAAAACGACATCTCCCTTCTTAATCATGTTTAATAGCTTTCAGCTGTTGCTCAGGTGTTCATGTGTAAATTGTTATGTGATTTCATTTGATCCTCACAATGATTTCGGGTAGGGAGTATTATTAGTCTACATTACAGATGGTGGAGTAAAAAGAGACAGAGAAGCTAAGTCAGACTTTTCAAGTTCATGGAGCTGGTGAGTGGTAGAACCAGATCACTAACCCATGTCCTTGGACTCTAAGTCCAGTATCTTTCCATGTCAACACTGTTGGCCAGGTTCCTGGTTCAACACTTAGGAGTCTGTTTTACCCACAATTATTAACACTGCAATTTAGGGAAAATGTTTGCCTCCCAATTTCAGGATTGGAGGCAGGCTCTAGGATGTGAAATGATCTGTAATCTGATGTTGTGAAATCAACTATGCTAAGCTTGTCTTTTGAGCCCTTGGGCTCTTTCCCTGTACCCCTGATGCTCTTTTCACTGGCCCAGCTCCAAGTACACTAAATTAGATTATCTGGAATCATTGTCCAAGAATTTGTATTTTAAAAAAAATAACCTCACACGAAAGAAGACAAACAAAATGGAAAGGTAAACCAATTTCTTGCATAAGAAAACAGGAAGACTTAACATGAAGATGTCATTTTCCCCTACATTAACCTGTATGTTAATACCTCAAAACAATACTTCAGGCAACAAAAAAACTGGAAGTGATTCGCTGATGCTAAAGTTTGCTTGGACAAACTAACAAGCGTGAGGCCAGAATTTCTGAAAAGGAGAGCAGTAGATGCTTTGCAGGATTTTATAACATGACGTGAAGAAGCCAGCTCCTCCCATCTCGCTAGTACGGCACTTCCTCAGATACCGGCCAAGGTGAGCTACACACAGTCACTGTGCTCATCTTCAAGTCAGCACTGAATGTTTGAGGAGACGAAAGTCTGGCTGTGAACAGAGAGAGTGGCCAGACATAAGAAGAATGACTTGGTTCTGAAGAACATTGGAGAGACAATGGCTTAAAAGATTTAAGAAGACACATGTAGATGAAAGTGTGTAGAAACAGGCACTCATATATTGCCGGTAGGTAATTATCCTCAGATACCATGTATAAAATAGCATATATACAAGGGTCTTTATTCTTAAAAATCTATCTTCTAATCCTTCAATAATGTCATTCCCTTCTTCACTTCTGAACCTACAGGGTCTTCAAAAACTGGCAATTTTTCCAGATTTCTCAATTTTTAGGAGCAGTGAGGCCCTCCGGGGAGAACAGGATGCAGGAAGACATTTTCTTCTGTGTATTGTTTGTGAAGCACATATTTCCAAGTATTAAGTGAACTGATCAAAGTCCTAGTTTGCTCAGACACTCACAGTGTATGGTTGTTGTCCCATATTTAATATAATTATTAAGATTTCTTCTCATAGATGTCCTGATATGGACGATAAACTATATGATCACTCTATTTATAAGGCATCTTTGTGCAGGTGTGTGACAGCTTTGCCTAGATGACTTTGCATTCCTCTCTAAGATATGGAAGAGGGTCCCCCACACCCCAAACTCCCTTGTCTTGGGTTGACTCAAGGGCTCCTGGGGACTTGGGGCTGAGACAGCCTTGAGTCCTCATAAACAAGATGGGATCCCTGAGCATTCCATCAAATGCACCCCCGTTAAGCTGTCATTTATCCAGTTGGAACTGTGTGTGTGTGTGTGTGTGTGTGTGTGTGTGTGTGTGTGTGTACTCACATAAATGGGTGTGGTAGGAACCTAATCTTTCCATGGGTCAGAAGAAATGTAGAAATATGGAGAGAAATGCTCTTTATTACTGGAAATGCCTGATCTGTCTGTTTGCAATACAAAGGAGAGAGAGAAAGGTTGAGATGTATTTAAGGCCACCATTGACTCCGGGGTCCTCTCCCTCCCCTGCCCCCAGGCACACACTTCAGTGAGAGTGGCTCTAATAGGAATGTTTTTTGTAAAAGGCAGCCTGTCTCCAAGCTGCTGTACAGCGACCAGTGACGCTGGTTGTCTCTATAGAGACGAGTCGCTTTCCTAGGAAACCTCGGTAAGCAGGAAACCGTAGCAACCGGTTGAAGGCCTTGGGTTTTTTTTTTAATATGAGGATTTTCTGTACTTGAATTCAAAAGACCCCTCCCTGGGAAAGCAGCTTGTGTCAGGCAGAAGAGGGTGGGCTAGTTTGCCTGGAGGCTGAGAATTTGGGAATAAGATTGGAAGGCTGTTGGTGGACCAGGGTAGGAGAGGGAGGAAGAGAGGTTACTGTTTGCCATGCCAGGTTGGCTGGTTACAGCCTGAATTCATCTTCAGCCTGCTGTGTGGGAGCCCACCACTGCCAATTAATCCACGAAATGATACCCCTAGGGACAAAACAAAGCTTCGATCGCCTTAGCAACCTCATCATGGTTTTCCTTTTCATCTGGCAAATTCCGGGCATTAGTAGCAGGGAGAGATCAGGAGCTCAGGGGTTGCAAATCCAAACGCTATACAACCCAGCGAACCTGCTTACTTGGCACAAAGTAAATGCTCCATTTAACTGACATTTAGTTCCTGCCTCTTCCCATGGAATCAGCACAAACATCACTTCTTAAGGAACGTCTTCGTTCTTAGTAAGAGATTGCACTGGGCTGCATGTAAAGAGAACCAACTGAGGAGTTTGACCAAATAGGGATACTTTTCACCTAAGAAGTCTGGAAGTGGGCAGTTCAGGGGGCTGCCAGCTCCGTGGTGTCATTCACGTCCTAGCTCCTTTTGGCTCTCTGCTTGGCCATTTTTGGAAAGTGTCCCTCCACGGTATAAGAGAGACCCCCTCCAGTCATCATTCCAGGTAGGATGAAGGAGCAGCAAAAATTAAGGAGGAAAGAGAGGTGCCCACGTAAAGAAGCAAGACCTTTCCCAGCAGGTTTCTAGTTCCTTCTCACTGGCCAGAACTGGGTCCTATGACTCTAGCCTCCAGGGAGGCTGTGATGTGTGGTTTTTTGGCTGAGCAAGTTGCCACCATAAACAAAACAGTGGTTGCGTTTTTTCCTTTTTTTTTTTTTACTTAACTAAAATTCATTTATTTTTCATTTACATTAAATCACATTACCCTAAAAATTTAATATACATATTTTACACATAAAATTTAAACTTAGAAATGAAGCAACTGGTCTTGCTTTTACAGCCCTTTCCACCCAAAATATGAAAAGAGTATTCTGGCTCCATGGCTCAGAGGGATAGGACACTGATATGAGTGTTAGAAAATGAACAAATAGTTCTTCATCATGAATAGCAGAAAGGCAATATTCAGACATGGCAGGTGTCTGCCCAACTATCGGACCTCAGTATTGAGGTAGAGTATCAATCACGTTGACCGAGTCCTTCACTAGGAAGCATCATCAAACACTGTGATAGTGTCAGCTCCAAAATGGCTTGCAGTCTTGCCGGAATCAATTCTCGGTCCCCAACATTCAGAGAATTCACAACATACATATTCCATCCACTGTCAACCTAGAGTGAAAATGTAGTCAGTTCTGTTGTTGGGCCATTATCTGGCTACCTGGCTGAATTTCCATTTTCAGGTTCTATACGGAGGCTGTGGCATAGGAGTGGATGACTACCTACATCTTATGATTTCAGGGGGTCCCAGAAATTAACGTCCAGAGTAAATCTGTAACAGCTGTGAGCTGGTGGTCATCACCCAGACAACCACACTGCATGAACCACAAACTATGAAATATTAACCTACATAAACAGGGGGAAATATTCAGGGTTCTCCCAAAAAACAGAACCAAAGGGCTGTGTATATAAATAGAGAGAGGGACATTTATTATAAGGAATTGACTCACATGATTATGGAGACAGGTCCCAAATCTGCAGGGTGAGTCAGCAAGCTGGAGACCCAGGAGGGGCAATGGTTTTGTTCCAGTCTGAGTCTGAAGGCCTGAGAACCAGGTGAGCCAATGGTGTAGCTCCCATCTGAAGGCCGACAGGCTCAAGACATAGGAAGAGCCAATGTTTCGAGACCAACAGTAGAAGAAAAGGCAATGTCCCCGTTTGAAGGCAGTCATGCAGTAAGAATTCCATTACTTGGGATGAGGGCAGTGTTTTTGTTCTATTCAGGCCTTCAGCTGATTGGACAAGGCCCACCCATATTAGGGAAGGCAATCTGCTTGACTTAGTCTACCAATATAAATGTTACTCTCATCCAAAAACACCTTCAGAGAAACACCCGGAATAACGTTTGACCAAATATCTGGGCACCCCGTGGCCCAGTCAAGTGGACACATAAAATTAACCATCACAAAGGGTAATTTAGTGGTTTGGAGAAGGCCCAACTCACGATTCCACCCAATTCCCCCTTTTTTGTTTTGGCCACGCCTCGTGGCTTGTGGGATCTTTGTTCCCTGACCAGGGGTCAAACCCCGGGCCCCTGCAGTGGAAGCATGGAGTTCTAACCACTGGACTGCAGGGAATTCCCTCCGCCCAATTCTTTTTTTAATTTATTTAATTTATTTTATTTTTGGCTGTGTTGAATCTTGGTTGCTGTGTGCGGGCTTTCTCTAGTTGCGGCAAACGGGGGCTACTCTTCATTGCAGTGCGCGGGCTTCTCATTGCGGTGGCTTCTCTTGTTGCGGAGCACGGGCTCTAGGTGCACGGGCTTCAGTAGTTGTGACTTGCGGGCTCTATAGCGCAGGCTCAGTAGTTGTGGCGCACGGGCTTAGTTGCTCCACGGCATGTGGGATCTTTCCGGACCAGGGCTCGAACCCATGTCCCCTGCATTAGCAGGTGGATTCTTAACCACTCTGCCACCAGGGAAGCTGGGGAGAGGTGTGACGAGATGGTTTTCAGAGCGTATGTGCAAGTTGGGCCAGGGGCATCAATGCCTACAAGTCATAACCATCTCCAAGAAAATACAGTTTTATGGGCCTTGGGCCAAAGTAGGTAAAGGTCTGGACTGTGCCCAGCTTAAGACAGAACAGCTGCCTGTACAAAAGGCCAGTACATCAGACCACTCTTATGTGTATTCTAGAATTTCTGTCTCAGGTCCCAAAATATGTCATCCTTTTGCTGGAGAATACGCATACTGAAGTAGAAGGCAGAGATGTACACCAGCCCGCCGAGCGCCTGGTCGCACAGCACCTTGGCCAGGACGGTGCGCATGCTCCATCAGGCGCAGCCGCACGTAGTTGGAGTTCGCGTGGAAGGCCACGGCCACGGTGGCCACGCGCTGTGTGTGCCGCCGGTCGGCAGGGCCGCCCCGCGGCCACTGCTGCAGCGCATCGCCAGCTGAGAAGAGCGCGGCGTAGAGCAGCAAGTTTGTGGGCCAAGGGTAGCACCGGGCGGTGCATAGGAGCGCCTGCCACCAGCCCGCCATGCCTCCAGCCACTGGGCGCCGCAGTGGTTGTGTTTTAAGGGCAGAACTTATTTAAGAATAAGTATGGACAAACAGCTAGTGTTATCTGCTGCACCTTGCCTGATGGCCTTGTGCAGGAGTGTGCTGGAAAATGTTTAATAACCAGCCATCTGGGACAAAAAAGGACACTGGTTTGTCGTGCTTGCCAATTTCTGTGGTATAAATACCTGATCATGGCCAATTTCAAGCTATTGACATGATGACGCTTACCCCCCTGGAAGCTTATAGAGAGAGACTTGAGGAGTTCCATTAAGAAGTAACACACAGCCTGGAGCCAAATACAGACAGGTATTGGGTCTTCTCTGTTCCAAAAAGTACTGGGGGCAAAGCACTACTACTACTACTACTCCTCTCTGAAAAGGGTCTCTACCTCTGCTCTACTGACATGAATTAGAAATGTAGGAGCAAGGTGGAGTGTTCCTAGCTTAGTGGCTCAGCCCTACAGATCCCAGGTTTCCATGTAGCTCCTGACCCATGGGACATCTTTTAGAAAATTAACATTGGTTGCCGCTCTAACATGAGTTAAGCTTTTGCTCAGGGTTCAGGAGCCCAGTGCTTCAGTCTCCAGCACTCAGGCAGGAATGATACTATGGGAAAACTGACAGCCTCACCCCCAGCTCTCTGGAGACAGTGTAGCATAGAGACAAAGTAAAGAAGGAACACGGAGAATGGGGTGAAAAAAATCACTGAGTTGTCTAGTCTGCTGGCTAGTGCACAGCTGGAGGAAGGAGAAGCTGGAATGTCTCCTGCATGTATCTCTGTGTTGGGCTCTGACCTTGTAATTCTGGCCACCCTCAAGTTTTATGAGCCCTGCATCCAACTGATTGGCTGGAAAGCTGTTCTTCATGTTCTACTGTTAAAGCCAAATTCTCTGAGAGATGGGTTTCAGGGCTTACAGCCTGTACCACATTAACAGTTGTCTAAATGAGATGCAAATGTTGCCTAGTAGAGGATGAAGTGACCTGTGATGGTGCATTTTGGGACTAACCACCACAGACTGGACCATTTGGGATCCCCTCAATAAAGCTTAAAGAAAGTCTCACTTATTACATGCTCACCTAAGATGGAAAAGTCTGGCTTTGTGAAACCAAGAGCAAGATGGAACCAGTACCCTCATTTTCAGGCTGTGAGGCAACTCAGTTTATCAAAATAATATCAGGCAGTGTCCATGACTTGATTTATTAAAGACAGTTACTCTTGGGCTCCTTTACTACTTTCAGGGACTAGAAGCATCTAAAAAGAAGTACAGACTTAGTTCCAGGTCCTGATGTAAAGCAAATAAAGTTCACATTTATTGTCAAGGGGCTGTTATCCAAGCCCGGGGTCCCAGCATGCACAGAGACCTCCAGGTAACTGCTGTGGTGCATAGGCATGAAGTGCCTAAGTACAATGCTTGGTTTCTGCAGGCTAATAATAGACAACACTGTCCCTCTAGTGGCAGGAACCTGAATTGCAGGCCCAGTGCCTTGGAGGGACCCATCAGCAAAAGGACGGAGTTATGTCTCACTAATTCAAATATCACAAAAACTTACATTTTTATAGGACTTACAACTTTAAAAGTTCTTTCACATGAACTCCTTCTTTTGACCCTCACAACCATCCCATGAAAAACGGCTTGCATTTCATTTTTCAGATGAGGATATAAAACATAAGCTGTTTAAGACCACGTAGCTATTAATGGACTCAGGTCTCCTGACTTTAAATTTAGACCTCTTTCTACCACATCGTGCTTCTTTCCTCTTCTGGACATCAAAATGAACTGTTCTGTGTTATGTCCAGGTCTGAGATGTCACCATGATGTGGAAATGAATATGATTGTCCCTTGTGCAGTCACTGTATTGCCCCCATCCTAGACAACAGTTGAGGAAACTTGGCTTTGCAGGGAAATGCTTTAACCTTAAGAGACAAATAGTGAGAATTTCAGGTACTACTGAAGGCAAGTGGAGGAGAGGTTTCCAACTTGGAAGGTCAGATCTTGGAAACAGCCTCCTGTTCTCCAGAGCAGGACTGGAGCTGGAAGGAACTAAAGTTCCAAAGTCCATAAGGTCTCCTGCCCCTAAAATTTCTCTCCTATCAGTGGGTTGATGTGTGACCGTCCTTTATAAGGAGAAAAGGCTTTTATTTAGCAATCAGGGCTAAGGCTTACAATGCAAATGACCCTGGGAGAGAGAATACATTGGCTTAAATTTGCACTAGGTTGGAAATGATTGATTTCCTGACAGCCATTTTGCTGCAGTGTGGCAGAGGCGGGAGGGGAGATTCAGAATGCCATGTAGAAGCGGAGAGTGGATGACGGTTATGCAGAGGACCATTTCTGAAGATATGCCCCGCCTGCAGGACTTTCTCCTGAGAAGTAAACCAGCCACAGCTGTCCCTCTCCCCACCACCCTCTCACCTTGACCCTCAGCTTTTGACTCAGCCTCTTCTTCCAGGCAGAGCTTCAGCTACTTAGCTTGGCGACCCTGACCCCAGGATGAACTCTGCATCCAGCTCTCAGCTCCCCAGACTGCCTCATGCTCTTCTCTTTCATGGCTCCTTGGAGGCCTTTGAGGGAGCAGACATGGAGGGGAGGAAGCTGCTGCCAGCTCCTCTGCATCCTCTCATGCTCCCGAGGGTATATCTGAGCCTTTTACTGGATCTTAAAACAATTAAGATATTGAATTAGCATGCTGGAAGACCCCACTGGATGGACACACAGCAGAAAGAAGAACATTTCCTTTGCAGGGAATGTATATAGAGTGAGCATTCATGGGTGTGTCCGTGTATGAGCGTAAAGAGAGCATTTTTGCTATATTCCATTGTCCTGAAATAAAAGCCATCTATGTTACAAGTATTCCCCAACAGGCGCACACACACACACACACACACACACACACACACACACACACACACACACACACACACACACACACACACACACACCCTATGGGCTCCTTTCTGAATGGATTTTCATCTCCTGAACTTTTTGCCATAGGCTTTGTCTTTCCCATGACGCAGAAAAGACTAGGGAAGAAAGTGATCTAATGGAAACCCTGGGCCCCTTCTCCACTGAGTCATTGAATGCCCAGGGCTGGACCACCAAGGACCTAGCACTCTCAGCAAGGCCCAGGCCCCATCTTGCTGCCCAGCACACAGCAGGCACTGGAAGAACTCTGGGGCATAGCCAGCTCCCTGGAAGGGCAATGCTTCCTTGCCGTGGAATTGCTCTTCTCATTTTTATGTACATGAAACCACTGCCCCCAACTCTGGATGCAGCTGCTTTTTTCCATGTAATTAGATCCTTTCCAACAACCAGCCACCAACAGATTTCCAGAAAAGACCCAGGAAAAATTGTGTAGCCTATCCTCAACCTGGTTCCCTGCTTCTGTGGGAAATTCTCTCAGAGGGGAGAGCAAAGAACCTGGGCAGCCCTTCATCTAAAGACTCAGTCGCTGGCCTAGTACCCACCCTGCCAAGGCCATTTCCAGGGTTAAGCCAGAAGGATGGAAGCACTGTGTGGGGGGCGGGGGAGGGTGGGGGCTTGTAATACGCTGGTCTGACCTGAACTCCTTGAATCTCTATCACTCATCTCATATATCCCAGGACCAGCCCACAGGTGTGTGCTTTGGGCAGTGCAGAAAGAGTGGGGGGAAGGTTGCTGAACTCCGAAGAGGAGAAGAAGGTATGGAAACACTTCGAAGGAAAAGAAAGGTGTGGGCGGTGGGTGGAATGGAAAGAGACCAAGGGAAATAAGTTACTCCTCCAATTACAAGGAGCGCTAACTGGATGGGCTTGTCCCTGCAGCGAGGCAACAGGCAGCAAGTCAGGGTACAGACAGCCAGGCCTGCCTGCAGTCCTGAATCGAGGGCTGGGGTTTGGTGTTTTGCTAGATGAACAGGAGCGAAACCTTGAAAACTTGCTTGATTCCATCAAATGCTTTCACTGATTAAAGGCTTAGAAGCTGCCAGAGTTCTTTAACTCCTGCTGCTACCAAACAGGCGTGGTAGGTGAGCCCCGCAAACGCTTATCTGAATTTAAAGGGAGTCGAGAAATGTGGTTGTGAAGTCCCAACCCAGCAGGCATCAGGGCTGGAGTTCACTGCTCGCTTGAAGACGCCCGAGGCCCTGACGAGGGGCTGGAGTGCAAGCATGAGTCCCAGGGTGAGAGACTCGGGAACTGCCGGCTGATGTTAAAAATAACATTCTGCTTTGGGTAGGCTCAGTGTCTGCCAGGGACTTCAAGAGGAAGATAAGCACATCTCTGAAGCTCCTGCTGGCCCAACGGTGGCATCCTGGGAAGGGAAGGGAGGAAGAAGAACCAACCAGGCCCGAGGAGGAATGACCTTCTGGCCTGAATGTCAGCAAACCAACCCCGCTGTCAGGTTCCTGGGCTTGGGCTCGTGGCTGAAGCTCCTCCCAGGAAGACCGTGATCCTTCTGGGTGAGAGGCCAGCTTGCTGTGGGACGTGCAGAAGAGATTCTGTGCCCCCCATGAGCAGCCCCAGCACCTACTCTGAGTAGAACCCAGAGCACAGAGGCCCCCTTGGATGAAGACAAAACCTTAGCTGGATCAATGGCAATACCTCTGGACCTGGCCAACAAAACCAGATGGAGCCCTGAGGGCCTCCATTGAGAAAGTGGGGTCTTTTCTGTGTGCCTAGTTATCCCTTTATTTCAAGGCACAGTTCTTTCAAGAAGACAGAACCTGGAAAAGTATCTTTAATGAAGACCATAAAATCAGAATGCAGCTGTGGATCCCCAAGCCCATCTTCCTCATTTTACAATCGAGGAAACAGAGGTCAAGGCCACACAGTGAGAGGCAGAGATGGTAGAGCCCATGGTTCCCATCTGAGCCTCATTCACTCCACCTGCTACCTCTGCTTTGTACCACCTGCAGGAATTCCCAGCCAACCCACCAGGCAACCGTGAACTGAAAATTCTTTTTTAATAGACTTTATCTTTCAGAACTGTTTTAGGTTTACAGCAAAGTTGAGTGGAAGGTACGGAGATTTCCCCCACACGTACAGCCTCCTCCATTAACAACGTCCTCCACCAGAGTGGTCCATTTGTAGCAAGTGACGAACCTACCCTGACACATCGTAGTCACCCAGAGTTCATAGTTTATATTACGGCTCACTCTTGGTGGTGCCCATTTGTGGGTTTGGATAAATGTATGATGACGTATATCCACCATTACAGCATCATACAGAGTGCTAGTATGTACTGTCTCATACTAAAAATTCTTACACAGAGAATTTTCACGACAACTCCTATAACAAAGAACGAATCACAAGGCTTAGTTGCTGTTAGTCTGGGGATTCATCTGTGGTGCACAGCCACCTAGGTGCTCACTGGCTCGAAGCCATTCTGCTCCCCACGTTCCTTGCTGCTCCTGGGATGGAAGTGTTTAGACGTGCAGGTCCAGGATGAGGATGCAGGAACCTCAGACTGACAGACAGGGTCAAGACAGGGCCAAGGTGTGATATATAGGTTGTCATTGTAGACAAATCTGTCTCTGAAAGCTCCTAGTTCCACCCCTATAATACCTGCATGCACGTGCACGTACACACACACACACACACACACACACGCATACACACCCCTTCTATTCCTTTCTTCTAGTACAGTGAACTTCTCTCCATCCTTTTGAAGGATCCTAGTGCCCTTCTGCACCGTATTTCAGTCTGACTATAAAAAAGTGCTTCAGGAAGGGATCCAATGTCAGTTATTTGCGATTCAGTGTCAGCTGAAGCCATTGTGTTTTCCTTCCTGGGATATTTGCACCATGGGCCTTAGCTCTCCTTGTATAATGAAAAGTTTTATCTTTTAGAAATTTTAGATACCTAAAGCAAGTGAGAAGAAGAAGGCTTTTCCCTGGGTCCTTGAAATCACCTGAACTAGTACCTGCTTCTCCTTTGCCTGGCACAGGTTCTAGCCTCCCTTCAGCCAGACACAATGGGGAAGAGCCAACACAGGACGTGAATACAGAAGGGGATTTGAATTAGAAATTGTCCTTTGGAGCAAAAACTAAAGTTTTATTTTTCCAAAATATAAAGCAGGTAAGAATAGATCCCTGACTGAATGCTATGGCACAGATGTGTGGTATTAGAGGAAAAAGCACTGGAAAGACAAGGATTCTAGTCCTGGGTTCATATAAAAGTGGCTGTGGGACTTTTCAAGTCATTCTACTTCTGTGAGCCCTGATTTCTTGCTCTCTAAAATGTGTGGGTTGGATTAAATGTTTTCTGCAATTTCTTCCAGCTCCAGTGTTCTACAGTTCTATAGTTAGAAGAGGAGCTAAAATCAAACCAGATGAATTCAGGGTGCCAGGCTCCCCACATCCTTTGCTTTTGACAAAGGTGATTGAAGTGGCCGGAGGAAGCTATTTTCACCAAACCTAGGCTGGCCCTACCCCAGGAAGTAGGTGCTAACGCCCAGGAGATTGCAAATGCCACTATGACAAAGAGCCGGGCTCCATTTTAAAAGGAAAGCATATTGATTTTTGGAATAGCCATCTCCTAGAGAATGTAACTTTGAGCCAAACCAAGAAAATTTATGAGGGTTCAGTCTATTCTTATAAAGTTTTTAAATCAATAAGCTGCCTGGAAGAACCTGGCCATTGTGATGGCTCAAGAAGGCAGACGCAAGGATAGTCATACTGGCCTCAGATGTAACAGACAAAGTGAATCATATGACAGAGGGGAGGTCTGGGCTGTTGTATCTGGTGGAAAGCATACTAGGCTTGGATCTGGAGTTAAGACACGTAGGTACAACTTCCGGCTCTGCTACCAGTCATAGGTAAGCTACATCACTAAGGCAGGGACCATATCTGTCTGGCTGACTATTGTAAACAGTGCCTGGCATCTAGTAGGCACTCAGTAAATATATTTTGAATCAGTGTTTTGCAGTGTCACATAATCACTGACCCTCGGCTTTCCTTTCTTACTTGCTCTTTCATTGGATCCCTTCTCAGTCTCCCTACCACTGCTTCCTTATCTAGGTCATTATTGTCGCTGCCTAGATTATTGCAATAGGCTTCTAACGTCCTCACTGCCTCTGGTCTTGCTGCCAATCTAGCCCATTTTCCACACTGCAGCCAGAGCAATCTTTCTGAAATGAAAGTCTGGCCATATTACTCCGTTTTTTAAAAAGTCTTCTAAGTTGTCATATTTATTGGCATCAAATTGTTCCTAACACACTCATCTTCTTTTAATGTCTATTAGATCTATAATATCATCTCTCTACTTTAATGCCCAATATGTGGTAGTATTTAGTAAATGTTTCATATGTACTTGAAGAGAATATGTTCTGAAGTTGTTTGTTGCAGTTTTCGAGTAGGTAAAGTTGTCTAGCCGTATTTCAAGCTTCTGTTTCCTTAATGGTGTTTTGTCTACCTGCTCTATCAGTTACTGAGTTATGTTAAAATTTTCGGTTATGATTTTGTATTTGTTTATTTCTCCCTTTAGTCTGTCATATTTCGCTTTACATATCTTAAAGCTGTTACTAAGTTCATACAATTTAGAATTTTTCTGTTCAATTGACCCTTTTGTCATGATGAAAATTTATGTTTTCTCTTTTTTACTGCATTAGTCTAAGTAGAGAGATTAATTTTATTAATCTTTTCAGCACTCTATATGTAGTAATACTCTTTGACTGGTCTTTTTTTGTCTGAAATTAAGATACCCATACTAGTCTTTGGTTTATATAGTGTATCTTTTTCCACCTTTTTTCTTTCAACCTTTCTATATCCTTGTGAAATAATAAATATATATATAAGTGTATATGTACCTGTATATGTGTATGAATATGTGTATGTATAGGTATATGTGTATATATACCTGTATGTGTATGAGTATGTATATGTGTATATGTACATGTATATGTGTATGAATATGTATAGGGGTATATGTACCTGTATATGTGTATGAATATATATATGTATATGCATATATCTCTGCCCCTGGTTTCTGACACACTGCTCCTAAAACCCTTGTAATCTTCTGAGTCATAGGAGTGCTAGGAGCATCTCTTATTCTAATATTTGATCTTTTACTCCAGACCCTAACACAGACCTCCTAAATCCTTTGGAATTTCCTGGGTAATAGGAATGTTTTGTTTTAATAATATGACTCTTGTTGGACTCCTAGATGGGGACTGGTCACCAGAAAGACCAAGCCATGCTTAGAACCTTGGAACTTTCAGCCCCAACACCCATCCTCATGGGAGGGGAGAGAGGCTGGAGATTGAGTTAATAATGCCTATGTGGTGAAGCCTCAATAAAAATCCCTGAAGTATGGGGTTTGGAGAGTTTCTGGGGTTGATGAATACATCCATGTGCTGGGAGGGTGGCACATCCCAACTCCATGGGAACAGAAGCTCCTGCACTCACTCTATGTACCTGTTGGTCTGACTGTTCAACTGTATCCTTTATCATATCCTTTATACTATATAATACACTGGTACATATAAGTATTTCCCTGAATTCTATGAGCCGTTATAGCAAATTATTGAACAGAGGAGGGTGTCGTGGGAACCCCCAATTTGTAGCCAATTTGGACGGAAGTGTGGGTAACCTGGGGACTACTTGTGATTGGCATCTGAAGTGGGGGCAGTCGCATGGAACTGAGTCCTTAATCTGTGGCATCTGATGCAAACTCTAAGTACATAGAGTCAGAATTGAATTGAATTTTAGGACATGAAGCTGCTGTTGCAGAATTGGTCGGTGTGGGGTAAAACCCATACATTGTGTGGCCAGAAGTGTTTAGTACGTAAAGAAAATAGAGCTTTTTTTCCCTTTCAATCCTTATATGTAAAGTTTGTCTTTTAGAAACAGCATTTAATTGGTTTTTAAAGTTTTTCATAAATGTTGAAAATCTTTGTCTTTCATTCAGTATTTATTTATAATTACTAGTAAGTACTGATATACTTGGTTTTAAGTATACATCTTTATGCCAATAAATTTAACAATTTGTATGAAATGAACAAGTTCTTGAAAAGCACAATTCCCTAAAATTAAAGATAAGTAGACTCTTCCCGTATCTATGAAATAATTTGGATTTCTAATTTAAAACATTCCTATATGGAAAACTCCAGGCTCTAATAGCTTCCAGATATTTTAATAGCTTCCAGATATTCTAATTCTTCCAGATATTTTTGGAAGAAATAATACTAATCTTACACAAACTCTTCCAGGAAAAAGAAGAAAAACAATGAATAATTCCCAACTCATTTTATAAAACCAGCATTACTTTCATCAGGTGATACCAACATCTGAGAATGACATTTCAAGAAATGAAAATCACAGACCAATCTTACTTATAAGCATAGAGGGAAAAAAACCTAAAGAAAATTTAATAAATTAAATCCATCAATATACAAAAAAAGACAATACATAAAGCCTATATGCCAGGAATGTAAGTTTGATTTAACATTCAAAAATCAATCAGTGTTTCACTATATGAATAGAATAGGGGAGAAAAATCTTATAAATCCTCTCAATAGATGTAGAAAAAAATGTGACAAAATTCAACATCCGTTCTTGATTTAAAAAACAAATCTCAGCAAACTGCATATAAAAGGAAATGTTCTACAGCATACATTATACTTGATAGCAAAGTATTACACGCTCCTCCCTGAGTTCAGCAAAAAGACAAAAATGTCCACTTTCACCATTACCATTCAATATTATACTGGAGGCCCAGGCTAGTACAGTGAGCTTAGCATAAAGGAGGTACAAAGACTGGAAAGGAAGAAATAAAACTAGCATTATTTACAGAGTACATAATTGTGTAAAAATAAATAATTCAAAAGACTCTATCACAAAACTATTAAAATTAATAAATAATTTAACAATATCACTCTATGCAAGGTCACCATACAGCAATCACTCGTACATACTAGCAAAAAAACAATTAAAAATTAAAAAAAATTTTAATGTCATTTTATAGTAGCATAAAAAAATAAAACGTCTAGGAGTAAATCTTACACAAGACCTGTATGCCAAAATCTACAAAACATTATTGAGAGAAATGTTAAGTCCTCAGTAAACGGTTGGATGAATATGCCAAGTTAATGGGTTGAAAGACTCAGTGTTGTTAAGATGTCAGTTTTCCCCAAATTGATCCACAGATGAAATGCAATCCCAATCAAAATACCAGCAGCTTTAAAAAAAAATAGAAATTGCCAAAATTTAAAAATTTACATAGATGTGAACAGAATATAGAACAGTTAACAATTTTGAAAACAAAAGGAACAAATCTGGGAGACTTACATTACCTGATTTTGAGACTCACTATAAAATTACAGCCATCAATTCAGTGTGGTATTGGCATACAGATAGATTAATAGATCAATGGATCATATTACAGTCCATAAAGAGACCCACACTTATATAGTCAATTGATTTTTGACAAAAGCTCCAAGATAATTCAATGGGGAATTCCAACAAGTTGTGTGGGAAAAAAATGATATTTATATGAGGGGAAAATGATTCTCAACCCCTATTGTATATCATAACAAAAATTTGTCTCAGATAGATCATAGATCTTCATGCAAAAGAGAAAACATAAAACTTCTAGATGAAAATAAATATCTTCACCTCCATGCGTTAAGCATTAATTTTTAAAATTGAAGTATAATTGACCTACAACATTATATTTGTTTCAGATGTACAACGTAATTCGATATTTGATATATTGTGAAATGATCACCACAGTAAGTCTAGTTAAATCTGTCACCGTACGTAGTTACAGAATTTTTTTCTTGTGACGAGAACTTTTAAGATTTATTCTCTTAGCAACTTCCAAATATGCAATACAGTATTACTAACTATAGTCATCATGCTGTACACTATATCCCTAAGACTTATTTATTTTATAACTGAAGGTTTGTACCTTTTGACTTCATCACTCACTTTGCCCACCTTCCATCCCCTGTCTCTGGCAACCACCAATCTGTTCTCCAGATCTGTGAGCTAGGTTTTTTGTTTTTGTTTCTGACTCCACATAAAAATGAGGTCATACAGTATTTATCTTTCTCTGACATTTCATTTAGCATAATGCCCTCCAGGTCCACCCAAATGGCAAGTTTGTTGCAAATGGCAAGATTTCATTTTTTTATGGCTCAATAAAATTCATAGATATATGAATTTTCTTCATTCATTTGTCAATGGACACTTAGGTTGTTTCCATATCTTGGCTATTGTAAAGGATGCAAGCAATAATTTCTTAAATAAAGCACAAAAAACACCACTGGGAAAAAAATGATAAATTGTATCTCAAAATTAAAACCCTGACTTTTGCTTTTAAAAGACTCTATTAAGAAGAGTGAGGGCTTCCCTGGTGGCACAGTGGTTGAGAGTCTGCCTGCCGATGCAGGGGACGCGGGTTCGTGCCCCGGTCTGGGAGGATCCCACATGCCGCGGAGCGGCTGGGCCCATGAGCCATGGCCGCTGAGCCTGCGCTCTGCAACGGGAGAGGTCACAACAGTGAGAGGCCCGCGTACAGCAAAAAAAAAAGAGTGAAAAAGCAAGTCACACAGACTGGGAGAAAATATCTGCAATACATATATCTCACAAAGGATTTATGTCCAGACTATAAATAACTCCTTAATAACAATAAAAAGCAAACAATCCAACTTTGTAGAGATCGGATTTTATCAGACACTTAGCAAAAGGCATATGAACGGCCAATAAAAGATTCTTAACATCATTAGTCATTACGGAAATGGAAATTAAAACCATGAGATATGACTTCACACCCACTGAATAAACAATACCAGGAGTGGTTGAGAATGTGGAGAAACAAGACTTTTCAAAATTGTTGCTGGAAATGTAGAATGACACAACTTCTTTGGGAAGCAGCTTGGCGGTTGCTACTAAAGCCAAACTTATGCATACAACTCTACGCTTGGGTATTTACCCAACAGAAATGAGTGCATATGTTGACCAAAGATGTGTACAAGAATATTCACAGCAGCTTTATTCATAATCACCAAAATCTGGACTCAATGTAAATGCCTATTAACAGGTGAATGGATACACAAATTGAGATATGTTCTTACAATGGAATATTGCACAGCAATGAAAAGGGACAAACTATAGCAATAACCAGGATGAATCTCACAGGCATAAAGTTGAGTGAAAAAGCTAGACTCAAAAGGATACATATTGTATAATTCCATTGATACAAAGTTCAGAATGAGGCAAAACTAGTCTATGAGAGATTTTGGAAGAGTGGTTACTTTAGGAGAGGAGAATTGACTGATAAGGGGGCATGAAGAAGCCTCCTAGAGCTTGATCTAGGAGGAGGGTCCATGGTGTAGACATCTGTAAAATTGACACTTTAGATGGGATGACCAACTTGTCTCAGATTACCTGGAACTGACCTGGTTTTAAAACTAAAAGTCCTGTTCTGGGGAAACCAGAATGGCTGGTCCCTAACTTTAGGTTTGCGCACTTTGCCATATGTATGTTATTCCTCAATTTTTATAAATCTGGAAAAGAAAAAAAAATCAATAAGGAAAAAAATGTTTTCAACAGCTCTCCATTGCCCTCAGGACAGAGTCCAAACTCCTTCCTTACGGTACGGAGAGCTTTTGCAGCGTGGCCCATGTGTGTCTCTTCATTTTCATGTCCTGCCTCACTCCTTGCCCCCTCTCTGCCAGCCACACTGACTGCTGACAGCTCCCTGAATATGCCTTGCTCTCTCTTGCATAAACTAGTCCCTCTGCTCAGAAACCCTTTCCCCTAGCTCCTCCCAGCTAGCTCGAATTCATCCTTCAAAACTCAGCTTGGATACCATCAGCTGTCGGAACGTTTCCCTGGCACATATCCAAGGTTTGGGATATGTCATAACACATGTATAAATGGTCAGTTATTTATTTATTCCTTTATTTAATAAAACATTAGATTAAGCTTCTAAAAAGGTGCCAGGAAGTACCCAGCCTTAGAGGGCCTCACAGTCTAATAAGCATATAAATAGACCATGGCGGAAAATACAGGTGTACAGGATACACACTAAGGCACCATCTCTCCCACCACAAGCCTGCAGGGAGAAAGAGGGCTTTTAACAGCTATTTCAAGAAGAAGAAATGATACCTAGAAAATAACTTCTTTAAGCCTCTTTCAAACATTTATCACTGGCACAGATCAAAAGGTATCATTTTCTTTGAGTAATCTTTAAAATAACTCAGTTTTCTTGCTTTTCTGCTTCCCATCCCCAGTTTTATTGAGATATAATTGACATACAGCACTGTATAAGCTTAAGGTGTACCACATAATGATTTGACTTACATACACCATGAAATGATTACCACCATAGGTTTCGTGAACATCCATCATCATTGCTTTCCTACTTTTAAATATCATCCAGAAAAGACAGTGGTACTCAGTAGCAGTGAATTGTCCAATGGTTATAACAGTGTTGTGTGCAATTGCACAAGGCTGTCTGAGTACTGAGGAAGTAGAGTGTAGTTAGGAGCAAATCCTCAGGTCAGACTACCTGGGCTTGTATACCTGATCAATCACTTTCCTAGAGCTTTGGGACCTTGCCCAAGTACTTAGAACTCCCTGAGCCCCAGATTCTTCATATGCAAAATGGAATAACAATTGTACCTATCTCTTACAGTTACTGTAAGCATTAAATTAATCAGTACGCATAAAGGACTTGGAAAGGTGGCTGAAATATATACAGTCAGCACTCAGTGAGTGTAGCCATTCTTACGTGAAAGACTAGGCAACAGTGCAGACATGTCTCCTTTCATTATTACCCCACGTCTCCCCACCTCTCTTCTGAGCCTCAGGCTCACAGTTCTTACAGCCAAAAGGATGTTATCACCTGATTGAAATGTGAGTAGCTCAAATTCAACATTCATCAATCCCAGATCCCCTTCTTGATTTTTTTCTTTTTTATTTAAAATTAATTATTTATTTATTTTTGGCTGCGCTGGGTCTTCTTTGCTGTGCGCATGCTTTCTCTATTTGCGTCGAGTGGAGGCTACTCTTCGTTGTGGTGCACAGTCTTCTCATTGTGGTGGCTTCTCTTGTTATGGAGCCCAGGCTCTAGAGCGCAGGCTCAGTAGTTGTGGCATGTGGGCTCAGTAGTTGTGGCTCTCAGGCTCTAGAGCGCAGGCTCAGTAGTTGCAGCGCATGGGCTTAGTTGCTCTGTGGCATGTGGGATCTTTCCAGACCAGGGCTCGAACCCGTGTCCCCTGCTTTGGCAGGCGGATTCTTAACCACTGCACCACCAGGGAAGTCCCCCCCTTCTTGATTTTTTCTGACTAATTATCTGTTACCTAGACTAAAAACATCACAATCATACTTCTTTCCATCTTCTTCCATATCCAATTATTCAATAAGTCTTGAAAATTCTCACAGCCATTACTTTTTATTTTTTCTAGTTCCCTTGCCACTTCCAGAAATAGAATTTCAGATCATCATGCATTTGGGTTTCTTCCATAGCCTCTTAACTCACTCCCTTCTAATTCAGACTGGTCTTCCTAGATCATCCCTTGACCCCACACTCTTTTACCCAAAAATCTTCAGTGGAACATAACTGTCCTCGGGAATCAGTCAAAACTCCACAGTCTGACATTCAGTGACCATCACAATCTGACCCAAATCCTACCTTTTCAAATCAATTTATCTTCTACACAAAATTTCTCTGTCAACTTGTTTACCTAATCTGTAGCACTGTCTGGCAAACTTGGCTGGAACGGGACTAAGGTGCAAGGCCTATAAGGAGATTCTTTCATCCTCTAAGCCCAAACTTAGAGCTTAGCACCAGTCCCAAACCTAATGTGAATGAGGCAGAGAACCCAAATACTCATGACCAAAAGCACCCAAGATGGCTCCCCTCAGGCCAAAGTGATCCCTATCTTTCCCATCCAGCCACATGGAGAGAAAAGGGAGAAGAGAGGGCCACACCCAGCTTTTTGCATCAGCTTTTAAAAATTCCAATGTTCTTCCCTGCCACCAAAGCCTGGTCCTATCATTGTCCTGAATCTGGCCAATTGGATTTGTAACTCCTCCTGGGGTGGAGAGAGTGAACTGGAGTTCTAGTGTCTTCCTTCACCTGGAGCCTCGACTTTATAGTGCTTCCCACCTCTTTACCTTGCTTACATCATTGACCCTGACTTGAATATCTTTTGCCTGTTGAAATTCTCCTTGAAGTCCTTCCAGATCTAGAATGACATTCTGCTTCTTGATCACCTTACTTCACACTCGTATCTTTTCAGTTCTAACAGCACTGACTGTACTCATTTGATACTTAGCATCTCCTGCCTTGCATTATTAGCTATATTTTCCTGGGTGTATATATCTACTTCTAACTGTACTTACAGCTCCTTAAGCTATAGACCATGTCCCTGTGCAAGTCTGGAGCTGTTAATTAAGATTCTCTTGTCCAGTTGTTTTACTCTGATGCCAACTAAGCGTAACAAATATGTGTTGATGAGTTAAATGTTTTATGCATTAGGCTTTGAGGTATAGATTTTAGTGTGAAAGAGATCTAAAGATACGGGTCACATACAAGGCTGCTCATTGCTACCATACTTACGACGGCAAAAAATTAAAAACCAAGAAGTGTCCATTAGCAAAGTAATGGCTAAATAAAATCTCTTAAATGTCTATGTTAAAACATTACTCTGAATAAAAATGATAAACTAAAGCTACGTGTATCAACAAAGATAAATCTAAAACCATAATGCCTAATGAAAAGAGCAAGTTTTAGAACTATATTATATCCTACCAGGTATGTAAATTTTAAAAGCACAGCTAAAATCGTATATTCTATTCATGGATATGAATAGAAGAAAAATAGGGTATAAAAATATGAATCAAACCTATTCGTATTCATATTTATCAGTTGAAAGAAGGATTGGCCGAAGAGTCTTCGAACTCTTTTCTGTAATTTTTATTTTATTAAACAAAGAAACACAACAACATGGGGGCTTGTTAGATTGTTCTTTTTCGGTATTTTAAAAACTTCTCAAAATGAAGAGAAACAAACAGAAAGATAGCATTCAGTCCAGCCCCCTGTCCTCTGACTGGCAGGCTGCTATTCTTGCTATTGTATGAGTATAGAAATCAAGGCAGAGAGGAGGGCCTGAAGCTGTTCAGAGGCTAGGGCATGGCTTGGCAATTACTGCTGATGAAAGTTCACTAAATCCTTTCAATCTGCTAGTTTTCTTAGTGATTTTCTTGTAAGTGAAAAGTGAGGTGGAGGTAGGGGGTGAACAGGAGGAAAAGAAAAAAAAAAACCTTCTGGTTGCCTCGTTACAGTAGATCACTGTATATTGTTTTTCAGCTCTTGAAAAGAGATGTCTCATTCTTTATACCCTTTGTGGGTTGATGCTTTTTCCAGCAAAGGTCTGTACGTGTCTTGTACACTGTCTGTAATAATAATAATAATAACAGCAAGTGCTCACAATTTTCAAGAGGTTATTACATGCTGCGCATGGTACACTTTACATACAGCTTTCTATCTGTATGGATACTTCTGGCTGCAAGTACCATGAAACTCTACTCCAACAGAGTGAAACAGTAAAAAAATGTGTTAGGTCACATAACTTGGAGACCAGAGATTGACAGCCTTCAGGACTGGTTTGTTCAGAGGCTCAGTGATAAAGACCCAAGACTCCTTGTGTCTTTCTGTCCTACCGTTTGAGGACCAGTTTGTCCTACTGTAGGAGAGACCCAAATTGGCTCAGACCTGCCCATCCCTAACAAATCACTGTGGAGGAGATGGGGTTCTAGAAACTCTTTAAAGCCTTAAGCAGCTGGGGTGGAATGGATGTTTGGGAAGAGGACACCGTGTCCACCACAAGTACGTTCTCATTAATCCTGTGAAGTCAATGCTATTACAACCTACATTTCAGAGATGGGAAAATGATCAATGACAGGTGAGGTGGTCTGCCAGAGGTACACAGCTGGTAAGTGCTGTGCTCTCCCTGACTGTATTGCACTGCCTTCCAATACCTTCCAGTGCAAGGTTAACCATAACTCAGTAGTCAGCCACATGGTCCTCCTGCCACTTAAACCCTGCGGTGATGGTTGACGGGTGGCCACCTCCAGGTCTCCACTGTTCCGTTCCTTCAGCTCCTGACTCTCCTTTTTCTTTTTACCACACTGATGCCATCTTTTCTGCTCTGGGAGTTCCTCTCTCTGCAAGCTTTGCTGTGAGTGATAGATGGGTACACCACTTCCCTGATTCCCTGCTGTCTTTGGGAAGTTGGCCCCTAAAGTGGTTTTATACTAGTGATCTTTTTTGAAACAAATTGTTAGAGACTGAGAACAGTAACAACAAACTTGGGAAATTTACAGAGCCTCCAGAAACTCACAGTTCTCTTAGTCATTGAGCTGGATCTCTTCCCAGTAAGTAGGTCTGAGGGCCTGTCCCAGAGGAAGGGAGGAAGGCTTCCTGAAGCTCGTATCTCCCAGTGTTGGGGGAACATCTCAGGGCTCCTCCCCAAGGTCGCCCCCTCAAAGCACTCACCTGATGTCTTTGTCATCTTTCAAGGTGTCCTCCTTGAAAGCACCACCTCCACTGTGCAAGTCCAGTTTTCCTGGACAGGGTCGCTGGTTCCCAGGAATGCTGTGCACCAAGATTCTGGGGCCCCAAGTCAGGCACATGGGTCAGAGTCAGCCAGTGTTCTTCATAAGCCATGTGGGCAAGTGAGGATGTGCTTACGAATGTGCAGATGGATCTTGTTAAGATGCAGATTCAGATGCAGTAGGTTTGGGGAGGGGACTCCAGGCTCATTTCAGTACTCTCTGGGGGATGCTGATGTTGCTGGTGCATGAGCACACTGGAAAGGACGGGGGTGTGAATGATGCTAACATTGGCTCTAGGTCAGCCATCCCATTATGGACACCAGTGTGTTTGGGGCTTAGGGCCAAGGAATCAGCGTGTCCTTGAGCCATCTCTTCTGGCCTGACGTGATGGGTGGTCATCACAGGCTGCCAGAGATGAGTAATCCCAGATCTCCTCAAAGCCCTAAGATACCAATGCCAAAGGGCAGAAACGATGGGAAAACAAATTTCCTCTTAATATGAAGGCTAGTTCTAATAGCACAGAGCTCCCTAGACCTGGCTGGAGCCAAGAAGGGCCCAGACGATGCTTGCAGAGGGTGTAGGGAGGGCAAAGACTGGGGTAGGGGGAATTACACTGGGTGTTCTTAAGGTTCCCCTTCAGCCCTGAGATTCTCGAAACCATAATTCAGGGACAGAAAACAGTGATGAGTCAGAAGGTCCTTGCCTTCTCACCAGCTTCCTATTCAGCCAGATTATTCAAAGTGATTTGTGTGAAACCCAGCTTATCATTCTAGCCCTGTTTGTTTTGCATCTGTAGTACTCTCCCCCAATAAAGCCCTGCCTCCTTCTCTCAAGGGTCACAAAGGGTTAATATCATCAATGCAGTTGCAGAAGAGCGAGAGTGCGGTTTTAAAGTGAGAAGAAAAATATTGACAGGTTTGTACAAGAGACATAATTAACTCCATGCTCTGGTGATCTGCCAACATATCTTTCTCTCCTTCCAACCTTCTAGCTCTTCCATAAGTCTTAAAAATCCTATTTTAGCCTTTAAAGGCAAAAAAATATATAATTTGGCTCTGAGAAATGTTCTAATCTTATGCAATTTAAATTTGGTATCATCTTTAAAAGATAACCCGATACAGATGCTGTGGGTAAGAAACCAGTCTGTACTGACGCCAGCCCCCATGTCGTCCATCCTCTCCTGACAGTCCAGCTTTCTCAAATGCTTTCTGTCTCAGCAAAGGTCAAATATTAAAAGTCAGAGAGCTCGGAAATACAAATGAACACTATCTAAGCCATAGTCACAGAGGCAGGAGAGGGCCTCTGTAAGAAAAGAAATGCAAACAACAAACAGTGCAAGTAAAAGCATGAGATAAACAGCAGGGTTTGTAATCAGGTGAAGCTCTGAAGTCTGTCTGCGGCATTTGGATGCTTCCAGTATTTTTAATACGCCAGTGAGAGAAAAGCTTGGTGAGGAGGGCCATCTTTCATCTCTCATCCTCTCCCAGACAGTGGAAACAGGGTGAGCACATTAGCATAACAGAAGAAAGGGACAGATTGCCACTCCAGAAGGACCCGTAGGACACCTGTCAGAAATACTCAAAAGCAGGATAATCTCACAAAATGTGAAATGTTTCATGGACCAGTCTCGAGATACTTGGTGGGAAGACTACAGTGGAAGATCAATAAAATGTGTGCTGTATCCCACCTACAAACCCTCATCTTGTGAATGATTTCAAGCTCCTAGTAAAAGCCCTCTCCCCTGTCCCTTGATCCCCATTGAGAATCCTTCCAGGCTGTGAGCCCCTCTTCCGTAGTAGAGAGAATGATCGAGTTACTGGAACTCAAGAGAAATTTTCTTGGCTCCCCTCTCAATCAAGCCAGAGCCCTCCCCATACGCCCTACCCAGATCCCCACCCCTAGTGGGAACACCCTTCCCTCCCCTGGGGCACAGGGAGATGTGTTCCTGTTCTCAGGTCACACTCAGACCACCTAGGAACACCCCCATTTTCAGTAGACAGAACTGAGACAGTGCAGTTAGAACAGTACTCCAGGCCACTGTGAGTTACAAAGACATTCATGGCTTCCTGCATGTCACATGGTTTCTTGACAAATGCAGTCCACGTAAACAACCCAATCTGAGGAGCGTGTCTCCGTGGGTCAATTCCACCGTAGAAAGGTAAAGTCATGTCTCCCCCAAAGACTACGATCTGATGGAAGCAGAGCAGGGAGATGTTGGAACAGCAGAGCATTGTTTGTGCGTGGCCGAGGGGACGCCCTTGACGTTTTGTGTGTGGTGTTGGCTGTGCTCCACAGCCCTAGCTGCAGAGTAGGAGGACAGTGGGTTTGGGGTTAAATTTCCTGTGCCCACACTCAGAGAGGGGAGAGTCTGCTATCCCCTAAAGATGTTTTGGGCTACTGAGACAAAGAATTCGAAAGAAATCGACAGGACTCAGGGGGAGGGTAGGAATATAGAAGGAGACCAGCGCTTTAAAAGGACACCCTAGCAAGTGGCAAACAGATCCTTTCCTTCCCCACGCCCTAGGCAGCTCTGGGCAGGAGGAGGAGAAGGCTGAAGAGCCTGAGCTTGCGAGGTGGGAGCCGCCCAGAACTGCCTGCCTGTGACTCCGGGTGGAATTTTCCTCCCAAGCAATGAAAATAGGTTGAGGTTTTTGTTGTTGTGGTCACTCATGTTGATCTTCTATTGTTAGATCTCTCTCTCTCTCTGTCTCTCTCATAATACACACACACACACACACACACACACACACACACACATGCACGCACACATGTATTTACATACTGTGTGTGTTGCCCTTTCTCTCTAGCAGCTTTCTAACTTAAGGGAGCATCAAAATCTGTGAAGCTTGATAAAAATGTGAATCCCCAGTCCCTCCCCTCAGAGGTTCTGACCCATGGGTGTAAAAGCATTTTTACCAATCAGAGTATTCAGCATTACCCTCTCTATAAAATAGAGTATATGAAATAGAGAAGAGTCTAGGCAACAAGATAAGTGGGGAAAAGAATTCAGAAATGCATAGCTCCAGCCACACCCATCCACAGCAGAGATGCCCAGACACCATCCAGCTCACCAGAGGTTTAGACATTCAGATGACGCTATTAGGTCGATAGGAAGTGATACTTCCAGTTGGAGGTCATGGTTTTGGACTGAAAGAATTGCCACCTCGAGGCTTCATGGTGTGTTGCTGCAGATGTTTGAGGGGCATCAATCTCAGGCTGTCTGAGCAGTGAGCTCTCAAGGATGCCTATAAGCTGGGTCTAGTCATTGGTTGTTGATGTTTAGATGGGCCAACCTCAGGGTTTCTGCACATGGGTAAACAGCTCATTTTTTTCAAAGAAAGCAACATGTTAGGTATTTTGGAAATTTATTGCTCTTTATCACTCTTAGGCAGTTTCAAATCACCTCCATTCTTGAAAGAATGAGCCCAGAGGACTCTTGATTCAAATATAACCATTGGTCTCTCAAATATCTTCTAGACCAGTGCTGTCCAAGAGGGAGGGGCTATGGGGATATACGTATGCATATAGCTGATTCACTTTGTTATACAGCAGAAACTGACACAACACTGTAAAGCAATTATATTCCAATAAAGATGTTAAAAAAAAATAAAATAATGTGAGCTACATATGTAATTTTAGTTTTCTATTAGCTGTATTAAGAAAATAAGAAGAGGGGCTTCCCTGGTGGCGCAGTGATTGAGAGTCCGCCTGCCGATGCAGGAGACACGGGTTCGTGCCCCGGTCTGGGAAGATCCCACATGCCTCGGAGCGGCTGGGCCCGTGGGCCCGTGGGCCATGGCCGCTGAGCCTGCGCGTCCGGAGCCTGTGCTCTGCAACACGAGAGGCCACAATAGCGGCAGGCCACAACAGTGAGAGGCCCGCGTACCGCAAAAAAAAAAAAAAAAAAAAGAAAATAAGAAGAAAGATATGAAATTGATTTTAATATTTAACCCAATACATCCAAAATATCATCATTTTGACATACAATCAATATTTTTTAAATTACCAAGGTAATACTTTACCCTTTTTTTTGGACTAAATCTTCAAATTCGAGTGTGTATTTTATACTTAAAGCCCATCTCAGTTTGGACTAGCCACATTTAAGTGCTCAGCAGCTACATGTGGCTGGTGGCTACTGGACTGGACTGTGCCCGTGTAGACTATGGACCAACCTGGGACAGAGGGTGGGCGGAGCACCCAGTGACGAGGGGGCATGGAGGAGGAGAAGCTGACAAATGTTGATACACGACCCATATCCGATCCATACAGAAATGCTACTGGCTCTCCCTTCAAAACACGTCCAGAATCCTGCCTCTTCTCACCACTTGCACTGCCGCCACCCTGGTCCAAGTCATGGTCTCACCTGGATCGCTTCTTACTGGCCTTCCATCAGACATTCCCTTCCCTTCCATCTTAGGAACACACTGCCTGTTTCTTCTGCTAGAATGGTCTTCCCCCAGACATAAGACATCTTCCAGGCAAACTCCTTCACCTCTAAGGTTTTGATCGAATGACACCTTCTCTTGGAGGTTTGCCCTGTGTAAGAGCACAGATTGCCCCACCTTCCACCATCCTGCTCCTCCCCTCCTCACAGTGAGTCCCCCTTATCTGGCCTCCACTATATAATATACTCACGTTGTGTTTATGATTTATTCTCTGCCACCTCCCCAAATGTACACTTCATAAAGGCAGGAATCCTCATCTCTTTTGTTCATTGCTGTATCTGCAATGCCTGGAATAGCGCCTGGCACATAGTTGGTGCTCAATAAATATTTGTTGAGCGAATGAATGAATGAATAAGGGTGGAGGCACCCTGAACCCAGCCCTCCATCAGGCTCCTCTGTCCCAGCCTCCCCAGCCGTCTTCCTCATCTTCCCACCGCATTCAAAGGCTCACGAAGGAACAGCCGGAATCCGAGTGAGTTAATCATCCTCACTAAACAAACGCTTCTCTTAGAGCAATGGTTCTTCACTGGTTTTGTTTTTGTTTTTGTTGTTTCATCATGAACTCCCTTGGGAAGTTGATGGCAGCTATGAATGTTCTCCCTCCAATATCCACGGAAACACAATTTCACATACAATTTTGGGAGTTCATAGGCCTTTGCTGCTCATCAGTTAGAGGCCAGGGACCTCACGTTAAGAATTCCTGCCCCAGAGGTTCACCCACACACAGTTTTCCTATCTGTCTTTGAAATCAAATCTTTCTGCTGCAATAAAAATAGAAACCATATCCAGAAAGAAATTTCATAGCTCTAAGCCGGAAGCAAACTTGAATGATGATGTAGTTCATCTTCCCTCCCAGGAAAACTCTACTGGGTGGGGGGGCAGTTCAATATCTAATATCTGAAAGGTCTTCCTTATACTTCATCTAAATTGCTCCTGTTTTAGGATTAACAGGCCTTCTTTAGTCAGATCTTGGAAAACAAGAAAAGTAAGTACTTGACTTAAAGATGAATAAGGATGCCCCTGTGCCCTGTCCTGAGTCCTTTCAGGCCAAATGAACAGACTTTCGGGCCTATTATCTAAGCCAGTATCATTGGAAATGCCTTTGCTTGGGAGGGCTGGAGACTGGGCTGGAGCCAGCCGGGGGATGTGTGCGAGAGACCCACAGGAGCATGGCCCCCAGGGAAAGGATCACATTCCAGGCAACTTTTCTCCTTTGCCTAGAAATGTGGCACATGCTGACTGAGAAAGACACAAAGCAGGGGCTCTCCACACCCTCTTCCCAGAAGCGGCTGCCAGATCCACAGTGCTGTCCCAATCTTAGTTTTGGGACAATTAATGTGTTTTCATTTCAGTCAATCAGATGATAATCCTCAAACAGGCCTTCGGTCAATGGAATGAGATAAAAGATAAATTTGCATTATTCTGAATTTCAGCTATTCATTGACTCTTGACTGAAAGCTTTAAGAACAATTTACAGGGCTTCCCTGGTGGCGCAGTGGTTAAGAATCCGCCTGCGAATGCAGGGGACATAGGTTCGAGCCCTGGTCTGGGAAGTTCCCACATGCCGCAGAGCAACTAAGCCCGTGCGTCACAACTACTGAGCCTGCGCTCTAGAGCCCGCGAGCCACAACTACTGAGCCTATGCACCACAACTACTGAAGCCCATGCGCCTAGAGCCCGTGTTCCGCAACAAGAGAAGCCACCGCAATGAGAAGCCCGCGCACCACAACGAAGAGCAGCCCCTGCTCGCCGCAACTAGAGAAAAGCCCATGCGCAGCAACGAAGACCCAACGCAGCCAAAAATAAATTAATTAATTAAAAAAACAAAAAACACCTTACAAAATAAATTCTCAGAGCTCCTTTTCCAAAGCATGATTCAGCCAGCCAGAGAATTGTACAACTCCCTGGGCCAGAACTGAAACTGCCTCAGAATTCTTGAAATGAAATCAAAGGATGACAGTCTGTGTCTTCCCGAAGGAAATTCTATTCATTAGGCAATAAAAAGCAGGCTAGAATAAAACAGAAGGTTTATATCAGAGCCTGATCAGAGGGTTTGGGCAGAAATTGTTCCATCAGTATTTTTTGTTGGGATTGCAGTTTATTTATAAGAAATTGCTAAGAGGCACTGATATATTGTGAGAATTCCTAAAGGAACCAGAATTGAACAATCAATGAAACTGAGGAAAAACACATTCCCTGAAGAACTTAAAGACTGAGTGGAAAATAAAATCAAACATACTGATGGCTTATAGCTGTCTTTCTTTGGCCACCTTAGGCTAACCAGAGGCTCATGGAAGCGTGGAGTTTCAGAAAACCTTTGACATTAGCGAGCCCCACAGTTCCCTGTGCTGTGTCTGCTGGACATGGGCACAGACCACACCTCCATAACCACCTCAAGTGGGCAGTGCCAGCAGTTCATTCATTCCCTCAATTAACAACACACTACTGATGGGAAATTCACTAGCTCCCAAAGTCCCAATTCTATTCAAAGGGCAGCTCTAATTGCTACATGGTTCATACTTTTCTGGACCCAAAACTGTTGAGGAATAGTGTTAATAATCGTGAAGAAGACAAATAATCCTTCCAAGAGGTTTAATAACTCAGCCAAGCAAAAAACTCTCAGATACTCTATCCTCCCCCATTATCTGATTTTAGTCTCTTGTGGCAAGAAAATATTGAGCAATTACAATTGGCCGCACATTGGTGTCGTGGCATCCTTTTTCTTTTTGTTTGTTTTTGTATTGTCCAGACTAATTGCTGTCGAGTAACTGTTATTTTAAACAGTGATGGGATGAAGGAAAAATTATGTAAGACTTGGAAAAATATTATAACTTAACACATTATAAAGACTTTTAGAAGGGAATTTTCTGACTCCCAAGTCACAGGGACAATAATTTCTGAATTCCTTTAAGTTACTTCATAGGACCCCTAATGAGCCATGACTACCAAAACAGTTACGGTGTGTTCTGAGAACCACTCAATTTGGACTGAATTATGGCATGGTCACCTCAGACTGAGGCAGAAAACCCTGGACATGGATTTGGCATTCAAAAGTAAATTTTAAAGGACTTATTCACACAGGGCTCTGTGGAGGGGTTCAGGTCATTATATGGGTCATATCATTAAAAAGTTACTGGGTGAGACCTTTTAAGAGACACATAGGTTAGACACATCTTTGTGCAGGTGCTACATTTGGCTTGACTAACAGATGCTCAGAATCCAGACTGGAGATTTTCTGGGAGGAAAAGCTTTTGCTCTACCCTCTTAGGTTCTGAAATTAGACGCCTGTGAATTAAACTAACAGGAGACAGGTTAATGACAACAAAAAAGGCATACAATTTTTATTAATATTTTACATGCATGGGAGTTCACAGAAAAGAAGGGAAACTCAAAGAAGTGGCTAGACTTGGGGGCTTATATATCATTTTAACAAAGGTAAGGGAATTTGGGATTTAAGGGAGAATAGATTATGGGGAAGTGACTAGGAAATATTTGGGAGAATTAATGGAAGATAGGGGTTATTTTAGTAAGGTCTGTTTGCACAAACTTGTTTTGGTGTTGAGCTTTTGTCTCCAGTGATATGAGGGCTTTCCTCTTCCTGGGAAGTGGGGGACACCTTCACAAGGGGAAATTTATGCCCTGCTTTTAGGCAAAAAAAGAGGAAGGCAAAGAACTCTTCTTGCATCTGTTGATTCCTCATCACTTTCAGCTGAAAATAATCCTTACACCAAAATGGCATATTTTGGGATGGCATATCCTGCTCTCCTTCACAGCATCCTCTGGGTTGTAATACAGGAAGGTTAAAGTCCTCTAGTAAACTATCTTTTGAAAATGAGTAAAGGGATAAATCTCTCTTGCCACAAAGGGGGAGCAGGATCAGATGGAAAAATTAGGCTTTGTTCCCTCCGTTGGCAGTACTTATGAAAGTCTCTACCCCTAGAAATGTTGGAAAGGAGAAACTGACTGTTACTAACCAGCCTCATTCCTTGAATGAACTAATTAAAGAAAAAAGGGCCTTGGGACACCACAATTTTTTGATGGGAGGGACTGGGCTCTAGAGAGTTGCTGGAAAACTCACCTTCCAGAACATACCTGCTGACTACTGGAAACGGAAATCTAAAGGGGACAAGGATGACCTGGGAGAAAATGTCCTGGGATCAGACCAGGCTTGGGGCTTGTACATGGACTTTTAATTCCTTAAGTTTTGCAGCTCTGTCTACAAATGTGTCCAAACTTTTCCTTTAATATGTAGGTGGTAAACCTGAAAAATTGTCCTTGAGGTTGTAGGCTGTATTGGTTGTTAGGGTTAGAGAACTTTAAGGAATCCTTCCCTAAGAAAAAAGGTCAGTAATTATACGCATCTTGAGGAATTTTAATAGTTTTTGGGTTTGTGTACGTGTTCATGCCAAGGCATGAAATTAAAAATCCATCCCTCTAGCTATTGGAGTCCAATTTCCTAAAATGCCAAGGTTATGAAGTTTACCAATTGGATATCATAAACTAAGTGTTCATTAGAATAAGTGGAAATCTTACCTTTCTTTGTAGGAAATACAGGTATGACTATGTACTATATTGTGAGATCTGAATAAAAAGGGTAACATTTTTACACGATTTTAATAGAAGCATTGCTCTGTTTTAAACTAATTCCAAGTTTAAATGGGTGAGTTTTTTCCTTTCTAAAGTGGAATTAAATCTTCTGCTCCCAATAATCAGTGCTGGGATAATTCAAGTTACTTACTTAGTTAAAAGGCAAACTGTTAGAGAAGATGTGGTTGGTTTTACCTAATGCCTGACCCTATCTGGAATCTAATTTTTGCACCTAAAAATCACCAAGAACCAGGCCCTTATTTATGTCACCATGTCCTGAAAGCATCCATTATACCATGCCTCACAAAACCGGGATGGGGGTTGTTTGGGGATCTTAGGATAGAATGAAAGGAAATTGATTAGAACATTCTGATAGTTGGAATGCAGTCGGAAATAAGATATTTTAAATAGATATGTTGGTGGAATCTACAAAGCCTTCTGGAGAATGAGCAAGCAGTTTGGTACTGGATGCCATTACAAAAGAGTGGGCAAGGGCAGACATAAAGAAAGATGTGGAGAAGCAAACAGGTGCAAATAGTGGCACTCAGATGGAAGAACCTGAATATTTAGAACAATTTTTAGCCAACTGAAAAGTAGAGATAGGATGAGATTTTACATAAATCCTTAAAATTCAAAATTATTGTACATGAATGTTCATAGGAGCATTTATTCACAATAGGCTAAAAGTGGAAACAGCCCAAGTGTCCCTCAACTGATGAATGGATAAACAAATACGGTATATCCATACAGTGGGATATTATTTGGCAATTAAAAGGAATGAAGTGATGACATATGCTACAATGTGGATGAACCTCAAAAAGTGTATGCTCAGTGAAAGCAGTCAGATCAAAGAACACATATTGCATGATTCCGTTTGTATGAAATGTCCAAATAGGCAAACTCACAGACATAGGAGGTAGATTAGAGGTAGCCTAGGACTGAGGGTGGAAATGAGGAGTAACTATGAAGACATAGGAGATTTCTTTGGGGGATGATGGAAATAATATAAAATTAGGCTGTGCAGATGGTTGCACAGTTCTGTAACCTTACTGAGAATCATAGAATTGTAGATTTAAAATGGGTGACTTTATGGTATGAAAATTATTTTTTTCAGATAGTATTTTTTTTATTGAAGTGTAGCTGATTTACAATGTTGTGTTAGTTTCAGGTGTACAGCAAACTGATTCAGTTATACATACATATATTCTTTTTCATATTCTTTTCCCTTGTAGGTTATTACAAAACATTGAGCACAGTTCCCTGTGCTGTACAGTACAGGGAACTATGCTAGTTCCTGTAACTATGTTAGTTATCTATTTTATATGTAACAGTGTGTATATGTTAATCCCAAACTCCTAATTTATCCCTCTCCCCCCTTTCCCCTTTGGTAACCATAAATTTGTTTTCTATGTCTGTGGGTATATTTCTATTTTATAAATAGATTCATTTGTATCTTTTTTTTTAGAATCCACATATAAGAAGTATCAGATGATATTTGTCTTTCTCTGGCTGACTTACTTCACTTAGTATGATAATCTCTAGGTCCACCCGTTTTGCTGCAAATGACATTATTTCATTCTTTTTTATGACTGAGTGATATTCCATTGTGTGTATATATACCACATCTTCTTTTATCCATTAATCTGTCGATGGACATTTAGGTAGCATCCATGTCTTGGCTACTGTAAATAGTGCTGCTGTGAACATTGGGGTGCATGTATCTCTTTGAATTATAGTTTTCTCTGGATATATGCCTAGGAATGGGATTGCTGGATCATATGGTAACTCTATTTTTAGTTTTTTAAGGAACCTCCATACCATTCTCCATAGTGGCTGTACCAGTTTACACTCCCACCAACAGTGTAGGAGGACTCCTTTTTCTCCACAATATGGTATTAAAATTATACCTCAGTAAGGCTGTTAATTTAAAAAATTGCTAGAAAAGAAAAAGAAAAAAGAAAAAAACATGCTATCTGACTACAGCCTCCTTTATTGTTATTGTTTTATCATTATTATTAAGTGTTCAAGGACTCTATGTATGAGGCTATGTTTTCTTTGGCTTTAAATAAATTTCTTGGCTTTCCCTTGAGGTGTGGTTTCACCTGGTTTATTTTTTTAGGCAGCGAGAGTTGTGCTCAGGTATTGCTAAGAGAGAAGAACAAGTGGCCTCCTGGTAATCTCAGGACACTTGGGCCAGAGGTCAGGAAGAGGGATCGCATCCCCCATCACTACCTCATCCTCATAAAAGTGCTGCCTCTTCTCTCATTGTGAGCCGATTACCATTCCTCTAAGCCCAGAGGGGCACTGGTGGGCTGATAGATGTCGGGGGTTTCAGTGTTTCAAGGATAAAGGATGCCAAGGAAAGAGTACCTTCTAGTAGGAGAGAAGATGTGCAGCAGTGTAGCGATAACCTCAATAATCATACAGGCCTGATGTTAATCGCAAGGAGGGATAATAACTCAGACTGGGGAAAACTTTCATATCCCCTCTACTGACATTATTTCTTCAAGGCAGGTGGTTTTGAATTGCCATGAATAACCTCATATTTACATAATGGTTTTCCTAGGTTTTTTTTTTTTTTTTTTTTCTATTACCCCCAACAAATTGCTTTAGAATAACAATATTTCCAGAAAACCCATTCCCCTAGGAACTGGTCCAACCATATATAGTATTTGGGTTTTTTGCTTCTTCAAAGCATAACACTGAGGCTCATGCTGATGTTGTATATCTTTGGTTGTCAGCGTTCTGAGATAGGGCCCCAGACAAGCTAGGATTAGAGATGTCTCCTGTCCCTTCTGTTACAGGTCACAGTGAGGAAGGGGGTGGGATTGTGAGCAGAGTTCAATTGGTAGCTTACAAGATGTTGGTGAAATCTTCATGGTCTGATTTGGGCTAGAACAAGGGTATGCCTGGTGTCCATGTCACTTGAATCTGCAAGCCAACAATGTCAACACTCCCTTATGTTAGCCCAGGATTCCTAAGATCCACACTGCCAAAGGACGTAGACATAAAAAATAATGTCTGTACTTCTCTTACTCATTGATCCTATTTCCATCCTCTGGGGACAGCACAAGTCAAAGCCTTCTTCAACATGACAGCCCTTCACAGAGTTGAACACATCTATCAAACGCTTTTCTTCTAAGGCTTCTTTAGTCCAGACTGAGCATTCTCGGTACATCAGCCATTCCTCTAAAGATGTGAATTTTCAGTCTCGGCTGGAAGAATTGTCTCTCTTACAGTGTGCTGCCCACTTTAAGTTAAGATCTGACTAGAGATGAACATGGTGTGACTATCACCCTCCTCATTTGTGACAATGACAATTATTCATAAGAAATATAAGCTGTGATGAGAGAGAATTCTGTCTGGGCAGGGAGAGAGAGCTATTATCTGTGGGTGTTTGCCATGGGCAGACTCTTTTATAAGCATTAGCCCTTTATGCCCATTAAGCGGGTAGAGGAGGAGGGGTGCTTCTGCTCCCCTACTGGGGCTCACTTTGGGGATGAGAATTTTGACTAAAATCACCAGTTGGGTCCATCCATTCCAGACATCACCCTGAAGGGTCTCTTTCACTTGAAAGTTTACAAAGGCGAAAAGATGACTGATTGTAAATTACCATAAGAAAGGAAGTGAATGTCATTTTGCTCAAAAGGTTACTAAGCATGATTATGTCTAATAGTAAGGAACTAGTCGTTCAGCTCTGATGATAACATCTAATCCTTCTTCACTGGGGAGTTGCCAAAAGCCTTCCCCAGGGGTGAGCTAGGAGGCAGCCTGTGTCCTAGTCCTTTCATCATCCTAGGTCTGCATCACCCAATCATTCCCTCCTGGGCCATGCAGTTCTGGGTGTGGAGCGCTAGTCTAAGGTGTCATGACGGCTTTAAACCAACTGCTGAGAACTCTCAGGCATTATATCTGTGATTGCTTCACGTTTACTCCCCAAGTGCAACCTTCAGGGATTGTGTTTCTGAGCATGTTTGGTCTCCTTTAATGAGCATCCCGCTACGGCTACACTCTGTGATCAGCATATTTACCCAAGGCTTTGAGCTGTAGCCATGGCGATGACTAAGTGGGAAGAGAGGGGCTTGCGGGGTCAGCCTTTTCCAATTCAGGAGCCTGCAGATGTTCACAGGTGGATCCTTGGAGGAAAGATCAATGCCAGCAGCAGGTGTTCTTCTAAAATGTATTTCGTATTGAACACAGATGAAAAATACTAGGTGTATTTATATAGTTGTTCCTATTGTAATGTGGTAGCAAGCCTTTTGGGAGTGACCTGTCATACCCAAGAATGTGGAGAAGTCACCAATGCAAGAGCATGTGCCTTTTCATCTCAACAGCACTGACCAAGCCATCACTGCATTGACCTGTGTCACTGGGGTACTTTGTCTCATATATTTAACATGTATTTGTGATGTATAATAGTTTAAAAGGTTTTCCTTTTTTTTTTGCAGTACGCGGGCCTCTCGCTGTTGGGGCCTCTCCCGTTGCGGAGCACAGGCTCCGGACGCGCAGGCTCAGCGGCCATGGCTCACGGGCCCAGCCGCTCCGCGGCATGTGGGATCTTCCCGGACCGGGGCACGAACCCGTGTCCCCTGCATCGGCAGGTGGACTCTCAACCACTGCGCCACCCGGGAAGCCCTACAAAGGTTTTTAATACCAAGAAATAGGAAACTTGGTGAACAGTGGCTTATACAATTAAAACTTTGGTATTCTCACCTTCTGAGTAGTTGGGAGGTAGGCAGTGGCAGGCTTGTTTCAGCTGCTCGGTAACCAGACAAAAGATCCAGGCCTTTCTAGTTTTCTGCTCAGGCATCTTCAGCATGTTACCTCATGGTCACAAAGGAGGTTGCCTTTCCAGGCAACATGTTCACATAGGAAGCAAGTTGAGTAAGCTTTTCCTCTTGTGTCTGTCCTTTTATCTGAAAATAAAATCTTTCCTAAAACATCCCCTAGCAGACTTCACTCGTATATCTCATTGGCAAAAATTGGATCCCAAGACTACGGCTGGCTGCAAGGAAGGTTGGGAAAGTGGGTGTCCGACAAAAGGGAACAGGATGACTAAAACTGGTTTAAAGAAATCGAGATCCATAGAGGCGAGCTAAGCATATTGTCTCTCCCAGGCAAAAAGATGCAGGGATGGAGACCCCTAGGTGAACAACGGTGATGGAGTGCAATGACCTGCTGTATATTGAATGTGTGGACCTCAAAAACTCACTTCCCATGGATCAGGTTCTAAGAAAAAAAAAAATCTTAAATGAAAAGTCAGCTTTTAAACTGTTTCTGATTCAGATCAACACAAAACTAGAATTCTAAAACGGAAAAGGAAACAACTGTGGATTCAGATGTCTAAAAAAATTGAGACTGAAGTATACAATATAAAGAAATTAATGATTTTTAAGAGAAAATTATATTGAATATCACTAAACACAGAGGTGCCACTTGTCATTACTTTTCTGTAATAAATCTTTGAAAAAAGAATTTCTCCTATTATGCTAAAAACAACAAACAAAAAGGATAGACTTGATGCTTCACCTGATGGGAATATATGACAATATTTTTCCTATAATATACAAATATCCAGTTGAAACATATTTCTCATTTTGAAAAGGTTGATGTTGTTCATGTTATTATTTATAAGAAGAAAAATTTTACTTGCAAGAGGCAATATTGTTTAATGAGTAAGCTCTGGAGCAAGGCAGACCTGGATTCATATTCTGACTTAGCACTTTCTAGCCTTGGTCAACACAGCGTCCTCCCTGCAAACTGGGGATAATAACAACATTGGCTTCAGAGACTGCTGAGAGTCTTAAAGGGGCCAGTGCATATTAAACACAGCATATTACCAGGCACATAGTAAACCCTCAATTTACCTAGCTCAATATTTTTGTTGGTTTTGTCCTGCATAAAATAAAATAATTTTGGATCTAATATTAATTGTTAATTATAACAAATAATTTATTTGTGAGCTCCTTTTTGTTATTGTTTACTTTAATCCAGGCATGCATTATACCTTTGACCTCTTCCTGCTGGTGTTCTGCAAAGAAAGTACAATTTAAAAAATATTCTGTGGTGTGTTTTGATAACAACCCTCTAATTGGACCGGGACTTAAAAAGTCTACAGTAGGGCCTCCCTACTGTGGCGCAGTGGTTGAGAGTCCGCCTGCCGATGCAGGGGACGCGGGTTCGTGGCCCGGTCCGGGAGGATCCCACATGCCGCGGAGCGGCTGGGCCCGTGAGCCATGGCCGCTGAGCCTGCGTGTCCGGAGCCTGTGCTCCGCAGCGGGAGAGGCCACAGCAGTGAGAGGCCCGCGTACCGCACAAAAAAAAAAAGAAGTCTACAGTAGTGGATCAGACCACACCTAATGGAGTCGCTGGTATTTCCTAGGTGACACTAGCCATCCCCCTGGACCACAGCGTCCCTGATCTGCTGTTAACCCTCCATGTCCTGTGCTGTAGGCTCCAGATGCAGCAGCTTTGGGCATCATGGAGAAGTGCTGAGTCATGCTGGCTTTTCTTTCCCACACTCTCCAGGTCTCTTCCAAGAAGTCTTCTCTTGTCCCACATGTCCTCAACTTTGTGCTTGAGCAACTAAATTTTTGGACCCAAGTATAAAATGGGACTGTTCTATCAGCCGGCTCACATTATTCCATTTTGCCTTCAAGATTATCAAGAGACACTTTGTCAAATACTTTGTTAAATCCATGCATAGCATGTTTGTCTAGACTAGTGGTCTGGCAAAGGCACTGAGGTAAGCTTGGAATGCTTGTTTGTGCTATTTTCTCTCAGCCTTATTGGACAGTAAGAGCCGATATGATAGAAAGCGTGTCTGTTTTTGTCACAATACTAGAGACAAAATAAATAATTTTCAGTTAACTCACAGACAGACTGATAAACTGAACCCACCTGACTCTGAATGATGACTAGTTGTTTTCTTTACATGCTCCCATGTCTGTCCTTTAATAATTATTTTCTAGAAAATCACCCATGATCAGTGTGAAAGGCACCATCACTGTGTGGAGCCCATCTCAGATTTCTCCAGCCTGACTCCTCCTTTCTAGTATCACGCTTAGAAGATCCAGACATATGTAACCTGTCTAACCACAACCAGGGCTAATGCAGAACAACATTCTTTCAATAAGGCAGTCTAAGCAAGGCTAATACCAGGTATGAATAAAGTTACCTTGGAACGAACTGGGGCTGAGCAGGCCATTTGTATAAGCCCCTCTTAGAACAATGGGTTGCTTTAGCTTTTTAAATTCCAGGCTCCAGCATCTCTGATGTGGTCCAGGTGGTATCAGATAAAGGCTGTATTCATTCTTCTGGAGAAAGTGTTTTTAAAATAAATTCTTTACCAAACATGAGGCAAGGGAAGGGTGGATAATGGGAACTTATGCCACTAGACTGAATGTGGTTCTTTGGCTTAGGCAGTCACCAGATATCTTCTTCACCCACAGACTTTGTTGCAGAACTGACTTTAAATTAGTGACTGGAAGGGATCAGGGTAGCCATTCATTGCAGTTGGCATTTCCATCCCACTCAGAGTATCAGGAAATGTGGTTAGAAACAAAGAATAAAAATGTTCTTGATGCTTAATCTGAGTATGAAGAAGGGAGGGGAATTTGTGCTTCTTGGCATCAAATGTGACCCAGGGCTGCTGCTGAAATGTCCAGTGGAGACTGCTTCCCAGAAACAACTTATAGCCCAGGACAGAGCTTGAAGCAATGGAAATGGAAGCTTGGAGCAGGCAGGAGACTTCCTCAAGGTCAACAGAGTGACATACTGTAGTGGCCATGGAAATGTACCACTCAGATCTCCTGCTATGGGAGATTGATATTCCCAGCTGCTGCCCTTCTGGACCTACCATGACACTCATGTTAAGGCCATGCTTACCCCCAGCTGCTCCTAGCCACCACAGCAAGGGCATTAAGGTGGGCTCCTTCTGTGAGATGCAGAACTCCTTCAAGGATAACTTTGTCTTAAGGACTCTCCATAGGCTTGAATCTTTCTTGAAACTTTGCTTTAGTCTGAGACCCTTCTTACCCAATCTTCCTTCCTTCTCCCTCTCCCTCTACAGGTGTTAGACCTCTACTGTGGTCTGAAGGTGCTCCTTGCCTTTCAGGCTCTTTCCTCCAGGAAATCTCTTGCACATCTAATCCCATCTTGGCATCTGTTCCTTGGCAGATCCAAACTAATGTATGTAGCATTTCTTTGGCCATTCAACTGAGCATTGTTATTGCTCCAAAAACAAAACAAATCATATGTAGAGATTAGCTCTCTTGATCGGGTTGAGAAGAAAGACCAGATATATTTCTAATTCCTTAGACAAGCCAGGAGTGAGAGTGTCTTCTTCCCCCTGTCCCCCATCTTGCCCTCTTTGGCCAACCATAAAATACTTGTGTCTCCTATAACTTGTTTATAAGATAAAGACATAATACCATATTATAAGTTAATATACTTATGAGCCATTTGGCATGTTGAAAGGGAAAAAAAAAAAGACCATCACCAAATCTGATGCTGGAACCTTCCTACTCTGGAATGTAACACATTCTCTCAACTCTCCAAAGATGCCATAGATACATAGGGGCTGGGAGCTGTCCATAGATAGAGGCAAAGGAGTGCGTTTTACTAGACTTAAAGGTTTCCCCACTTGCTCTGTCTCAACTATGTTCACTTATTCATCTGTCCGATGTAAGCTCCATGAGCTTAGGGCCTGTATTTATATTTCTCTTCTCTGCTTCCATATCCCAATTTCTTTTCAAGTTGCTGGCTCAATAAATATTTGCCAAATAAACAAACCCTTGCGTCCCACAGCCCTTTCTTTTGTACTGGGTGATATTTCCTGCTAGCCTATGGAAGTTGGGTGGGTAAGGCTAGGGAGCAGAGGGCATGAAGTATTTTTACCTTTCAGTTTCCCATAACTGAGAAGTAAATAACCAATAGCTGCTTGTCATTGAGTCTCTCTATGACAGTTTGTGTGGTTCTTCTTCTTCTTCTTTTTTTTTAATAAATCCCGAATTGTCTTTGAGTAGCAGAAGATAACATTGAAGTCTCTACATGAAGGTTGTGAAGGAGTTGTCAAGATAAGTAAAAATAATCTCAAAAAAATTGCTGAATTTTGTAATATATTTACATCATAATGATCACAATGTGAAAAATAAATCCAAAATCAGTGTGTAAAAACAACTGCAACAGCTCATTTCTCTTTTTAAAAATGAAACTGAGCACCTTATTTGGGGCTGTTTTTTATTTGCCTTAGATATTGCAGGTAAACATTCTGAATGATGGAAGAAAAGTTGCAATAATATTATAATTCATTTTCAGTTTTTGTGTATTAATTCATTAGTCATACCTTCAGTGAAACACAGTTTACAAGGTTGTATCCATTTGTTTGTGAGCACATTATGAATAACAGAGTTGCTTTAGTAATTTGATAATTACAAGCTGTTATTTGGCTGGAGAGAACCAATTAAGTAAGAAGAATTTAACTCTCTCTCTCTCTCTCTTTTTCTCAGAGAGAAAGACAGAAGCTGACCAAGCTTGGGGGAGCATAAAATAATTAAAATAACCATACTGTATTAGAACTGGTAGAAGACTTTGAGATGATCTGGTCCAGGACTCTTAACCTAGAAGCCATGAATACCTAGGGAATCAGTGAGTTGGCTTCATGGGAGGTAGGTGTATCTACCCTTTAAGTTACATGCAAAATGATATGGGAAGGTACATAAGCATATTTTTCTGGAGTGAGAATCCATAATCTCAAAAGGCCAAGAAATCAATGTGCTGTAGAAGTGATGGATGAAAACAATTATGCCGGGGCCTTGACAACACTGTTAGATGGTCCTGGAGATGCAGAACAGTTCAGTTGCCCTACCTGAGGATGACATGGACGCAGTGGCTCCCAGAACCCTCAAAGGCAGGATTACAAGGTGTAATCAGACCAGAGAAAGGAGCAATGGATTGTTCCTGATAAACTCAGTTGTCTGTGAGTATTCCCATGTCCTCCTGGGCTTTATTATCCCAGAACATGATGGTCCTATCATCCTGAAGGGTCAGCGCTACTGGGAGCACATGTTAGGCAAAGAAGAACAAGAGGTTGAAGACAAGGAGAATTGTGGTTACCTGGACAGAAGCAGAAAAATGATCAAATGTTGGTTTGGAAGGGTAGTCAAGGGTTTGACTTTCAACATATGACATTCGAGGAGTGGACAGAGCATCCAGGTTCAGGTGTCCCAAAAGCAGCTGGAAAGAGAGAAATAAAGCTGAAACCTCCCTGTTACTATAGCAAAATCCCTTCCGCAGGAGTTTTTCCTTCCTTTGGGGTTCTCCTGAAGCAACCCCAAGGCCACCATTGCACTCAGCCCCAAGACTATGCTGCATCCTCCTTCCTTCCTTTACCTGCAATAGTGTGCTGAGCTGGCTTGTACCAGATGATGAGAGTTGACTGTTAGCCTTTCCCAACTTGGCCTTCAGTAACTTCATATTGATAGCTTGAAGCTGACCATGGTGGAGTATTACATCATAGTATTACATGAGCAAATGTTACAAATCAGGGACACCCCCCTACACACCATGGGTTGTTAAACATTTACCAGCATTTACTAATTACTGCCTAAGAGTGAAATAGTGATAGAGAGTGTGTGAGGCTTTAAATAGGAGGTCAGGGAAGACTTCCATGTTAAGGTGGCATTTGGGAAAAGACTAGAAAGGCGTGTAAAAATATATCATGTAGATATCTGAGGCATGGGCATTCTTGTCACAGGAAACAGCAAATACAAAGCACCTGATGCAGGAGTGTGCTTGGAGTTCAAGGGGCAGCAAAAAAGGGTAGTGTGGCTGGAGCAGAGTGAGTGAAGCAGAGAGTCATAGGGGATGAGATCAGAGATGGATGAGGGCGTGAGAGGCAAATCATGAAAGACCTTTTAGATGATTATAAAGAACTTCACTTTTGCTTTGAGAAAAATGGTGAGCCATTGGAGGATATAAAGCAGTAAAGTGACATAAGTATAACTTAGATTTTTACAGGTTTACTCCTTTTAAAAGGGATGCTTTGTAGAGATAGACTGCCAAGGGCCAATATGGGTCAAGGCATCTATGGAAAGACCAATTAAGAGGCTATTGCAACAATCCAGATGAAACATGACGGTGACTAGGACTAGAGGGCTGGTGGTGGAGGGGTAAGAAGTAGTTGATATTCTGGAAATGAATGTGATAGAATTGTTATTAGCAGTCAGCTTTCAGCTTAATACAGATGGACCTTCCTAATAGAGATTGTATAATCTCCTGTGAAGTACCAAGCTTTCTGGGCCTGGAGATAATCAGGAAGAAACGTGATAGCTACCCATCAGAGATACTGTAGAAGAGTTTCCTATGCTGGGAGGAGCTTATACCCACTGACCTCTAATATTCTACAATGGCATAGGGGCTTAGTTACACAATAAAATGTTTCTGTTCTAATGTGGCAACTGACTTAAGGCTAAGGGAACAAATAGAGTTGGATATATCTATTAAATGGCTTCATTTCTGTTGATAGTTTTTCTTAGATTAATGTAACATAATATGACATATGATACATATAAAATATACATTAGGGCTTCCCTGGTGGTGCAGTGGTTGAGAGTCCGCCTGCCGATGCGGGGGACACGGGTTCGTGCCCCAGTCTGGGAGGATCCCACATGCCACAGAGCGGCTGGGCCCGTGAGCCATGGCCGCTGAGCCTGCGCGTCTGGAGCCTGTGCTCCGCAACGAGAGAGGCCACAGCAGTGAGAGGCCCGCGTACCGCAAAAAAAAAAAAAAAAAATATATATATATATAAAATTATATTATATATTTATATTGGATATAATATATTATATGTAATGTATAATATTATATATAACATAATATATTAGTACTTCTGAAGGGGGCTTAATATAATTGTGTGTATGTATATATATAAACCTATACATACATACATAAATATATACATATACATATGTGTGTATATATATATATATACACACACACATACATGCACATACACACATATACACACATACATACTTGACATAGGCATTTCACCTCAAAGGGTTTGAAGGTAATGGGTGGGGTTAGTTTACAGCATGTTGCTCTCCGTGGTGCTGAAACACCGAGGTTGAGGGATAGTGTTCTCTCAACTGGATGTCTCATCCTCCATGGAGGTGAGGCTACTGGGCTTGTGCAATCACATGAGGTACAGATGGGGTGGTTTGGGGAGGTTTGAGAACACATAAAAAGAAGGTGTCTTAGAATTCAGGATATAACAGCAGGAAAGAATTTTAGGAAGTATCTAGTCCAACACCTTAATTTGGCAACTGAGGAAACACAAATAGAGAGCAAGCCCATTGGTCCTAAGCAGCAGAGATCCAGGACCCACTGTGATCTGGGATGGGATACAACAAGAGAGGGCTAGTCCTGTGGATTGTTCTTAACAATTCTGATGGAGATTTCTACCAGTTGAATTCTCTCTTATCATGTGACCCCATTCACCATCCCAGTGAAAAAGCATCCTCAGAAATGTGAATTTGTGAATGAATTTTCCTGTGCAATGAGTTTATATCTGGCACCTCCAATCTGGACTTTATATCTGTAAGTGTAAAGGAGCTGCTGGTTGGTGTCACCCCAACTTCCTGGGCTTTTGCAAATGACCACTACTTTTTATTAATTTTCCAAGCTTCTGATTGGTCTGAATTGATTTCTGAAAGATTCAAAGAGCTTGGTATGCATTTTCATGTTATTTTTGTCCTGTGTGGCTGATTTTATGTTCATTGAGGTTATAGATCTGCCATTTGAGTAAATTAATGAGGTTGAAGGATAGGGGAAAGAACAGAGAGGTAAAGCACCCAGTGACCAGTCATGCAGACTTGCAGTAAGAGCTCCTGCCATAATCTATTAATTTTTACAAAAGAAGCGAAAGGACTAGAGTCTGCTGAGATGGGTAATCACACTGATTAAGCTGGTGGGAGTTTCCTTGCCTAAATTATCTAGGTAAACACAGACATGCCTGAAAGATTTATATATCTGAGGAAGCTACATTTAATCTTCACTTTAAAACTTTGTTCAGTTCTAATTAAGTGTGTGTTTTTTAACTGGGCTGACATTAATAACTACTGAACTAGTGAATTGCAAAATGCCATTGACTCCTGATCTGTAAATAGAACAAAGCCATCTGTGGCAGTGGAGAGCATAGAAGTTCCTGCTTCACCCTCCCAGAGGCTCATTGTAACCTTGGGTTGCAGATGGAGGTGGCTCAGCTGCCCTGAGCACCAACTTCATCTGGCCTCAGGGCCCCAGAGCCAAGAGCAGGTGTGGGCCACTTGCCTAGTCTCCCCAGGGGCTAGGAGGAGTGGCTCGGAGAACCACACTGCAAACAAAAGCCAGGAAGAGGGCTTTCCTAGCCGTTTCTGCCTGAGCCAGAAAGCAGGGCTCAGAGGGGAGGGGAAAATCAGCCTTATCCCAGCACCCCCTACCTGCCTGTGTCCAAGAGCACTTCAGATTCAGAAGGTGCTTTTACCAAAGTGTCTGTCTCCAAGCCTGAGTCCCGAGGTTCTCACCAATATGCTATTTAAAGTCTGCACAGCCGTCAGCTGAGACAAGAGAGGGTGTGTCTAAAGAACTGTCTGGATGGCTTGCCTTTCCCTACATCCCTCACTCCCAAAACCGACTCACTCACCTTGTGTGAAAAGGGTCTTCCTCTAAAGAAACACGTTTACCTTTGCTACTTGCCTTTCTTCCATAGTAGAAAATCTTTTATTTTTCTTTTCTCAATTTCCTTTTCTACTTGAGTGAATATATTATTTCCTTCTTGTTTGTAAGAAAATTAGCAAATGAAGAAAATGTCCTGTCAAGGACAGGGGGCTCCATCTTTCATTATGCAATCTGAAAAGGATCTTGTGAGCTGTGGTTTGCCCTTGAGAACTGTCTGGATGCAGAGGGTTAGAATGCAGCTAATGGTGGACCCCTGTCCAGATCTTCAGATTTCCATGGCTCAGGGTGTTTCTGACAGCAGGGAGGTTTGCATGGGGTTGGGGGAGGGGCCCGGGGACTTAATAAATTGTTGTAGATGGTCGAGGCTTGGGAAGGGCTGAGCCATATTCCTATAAGAGCCTCAGGAGGCCAGGGTTCCGGACCTGATCCTGCACTGCAGGCTGAAGCTGGCTTATTGCTGGTAATTATGGCAGGATCTACAGTTTCTGGGCATGCCTGGTGGGGGAGGGGCTGGATGTCTGGCCTTGGATGAGCTGCAGGAAAGCGAGTGTCTGCTCCACTGCACTTGCCGCTCCACCCCTCCCAGCAGGGCCTGTTGCTGAGCAGTTTTCAGCTCATGGAGTCTTTGCAAACCTGCTCTTCAAGGATGGAGGACTGTCTTTTCAAAGAAAACCAAGGCAGAATAGAAATAGTCTTTATCGAGAGTTTACTATAGGTTAGATATTGTGCTAAGCACATTTAATTCTGAAAACATCTCAATGAGGGAATTTTAAATTGATGATGATGGTAAAAGATCAAATAATTTATTCCAGGCCTACAGTTAGCACAGAATGCAAATTCAGTTCATTGGATCCTGAGTTTGTGCTTTCAGGGCCTATGCTATTTTGTAGAGGCTGCAAGCTGGTAGCCTATGAAGCTGGATCTGCTCTTCGACGGGTCTGGTCCCGACATTACTTTACAATATGGAAATGTCTAATAAAATTGAGGATTTCTGATTTTCTTGCAAAAAATAATAAGATCTGCCAACAATGGCCCAATTTTTTGCCTGGCAATAATGAAGTGGGGCTGAGTGAATGCTGCCCCTTTTAGAGAGGGAATCTCCAATTTCCCTGGAGATATTATTTTCGTTTACACCGCTCCCTCTTACCTAACTCCTAGCCCATTTCAATCATTTATGGAACTTGCCTGACCCTTGTTAGCATTTTGCGATTGTGACACTGTCTCCTATAATGCAGGCTAGAATAAAACATCAGATAAGAGGAAGAGCTGGAAGAGAGGAAGGAGGTGGTGAGGCCCTAGTACCTGAGCAAGCATCCTTGCACTCAGCCACACACGCAGAGAGCAAAAGCTCATCACTGAGGCCAGTTGGTCCCTAGTCTCATTTTCACGCTCACAGATAAGCAGAGAAAAGCCGGTTCAGGGTGGGGGAGAGATGCACAGAAATCTCAAGAAGCACTGTAGTCTGAGACAAGCAACTTTCCTTGTGTGCTTTTAGCAGATTGCTTTTCATAAAGCTTTGCCGTAGCTCTGCTTTATCATCCCTGTGTGAGCTTCCAGCTGGACAGAAGCCGAAAGCTAAAAGCCTGCAAACTTGCAGAGAAGGAGGGCATTTGGCTGCCATTACAGCTGGATGGCCACACCAGCCTGCCTGCTTCTGGGTAATCAGGTGGGAAATTTCATCTGAGTCTAGAATTTCCTGCTGTATCAGTCTTCCCCGGGCTCCTGCAGAGTTCAGACTCATGTATCCACACCAGCAATCCCACCCTTTAAGAGGCTGAGGTGTCTTTTGGAGAGGAGAGTATAATTAAAATTAAACGATTTATTGGTTTTCTTTAACCAGGAGAATCAGCCACACTGGTCAAGGCAAGAAGCATCATGAGGTGGTTCAATGTTGTGGTCTAGCTTTTGAAGTCCTTGGAGTGAGCCGAGAATGACCTCACATCTAATACCTCTAGAAAAACACTGTGATCTCCAAGCTGAGGCCATTAAGACCCCAGAGGGCTTTGTCTTAGAATGTGTCTTCTCTGCCTGAGTGACAACTAAGCTTAGGTGACTAACAATGAGGGTGACTAGGCTTCTCCCTAAGGACTTGTAGGGCAGCTGGTATTTTCCCACTTTCACAGGCCAAGAGATTCTGGCCCTATACGCATGTGCTCTAGTCTCTTTCTCCCAGACTAGCTCTTCCAAGATCCTTTACTAAGACATGTCAGTGAAGCCCGTTCTTTCCCAGACCTAAACCTCAGAGGTTCCCCACATTAGGGGTGAATTAGGATGACTTCAGTCCTGAGCAGAGGCAATGTAGCAGACCCATAAGAGCAGAGTGTAGACTTATACATCCCTGGGTTTGTGTCCCAGCTCTGCCGCTTGCTAGCTGGGTTAGCTTACTAGTCACCTAACCTTTCTGAGCTATGGTTTCCTCATTCAAGGAATACATAATGACCTTATCTCCCAGTTTTGGAATGAAAACTCTTTGAAAGAATGCAGCATATGAAAGAGCTTACTACTATAGGAAGTGTTTAATAAATGGTCTTGCCTGCTCTGTCCCCTGCCCATCTCTCTAATCATGTCTCCTCCCATCTCCCTCTCTTACTCTCAGTGATGCTTCTTCTGATAGGAACATTCTTTCCATCCTTCACGCCACACTTGCCGATCTCCCTTTTCCTCTGCCCTCAGATCACTGCCTTCCCTGGCCTTCCAGGCTGGATCAGGTCCCCTGGCTGAACTCTTTTCAGTGACCTTGTACTTTCCCTTCAGAGCCCTTACTGCTACTATCTGTCTCTCCCACTACATTTAGGACTGAGTAAGAGCAAGGTTCAACTGTTTTGCCCACTCTTGTATCCTAAGTACCTGGTACATAGTAGGCCCTCAATTAATACTTGTTGAATGATTGATCAATGATAAAGCTCAGCTTGAACTTTCATTCAATTATACAATAAATGGACAGTTAACAGTCATGTTAAGAGAACATTATAACCATATACAAAAATTAACTCAAAATGTATCAGAGATCTAAACGTAAGAGTTAAAACTAGGAAACTCCTAGGAGAAAACGTAAGTGTAAATCTTCATGACCTTGAATTTGGCAACGGAGTCTTACAATGTGACATCAAAAGTATACATGACAAAAGAAAAAATAGATTAATTGGGTGTCATCAAAATTTAAAATGTTTGTATTTCAAAGGACACTATCAAGAAAGTGAAAAGACAACCCACATAATGGGGAAAACACAAATCATATGTCTGACAAGGGATTTGTATATAGAATGTAAAAAGAACACTTACAACTCAATAATGAAAAGATATATAACCCAATTAAAAAATGGGCAAAGGATTTGAACAGACATTTCTCCAAAGAAAATACACAAATGGCCATCAAGCACACGAAAAGATGCTCAACGTCATTAGCCATCAGGAAAACGTAAAAACCACAGTGAGGTACTTCTTACACTCACTAGGATGATAGATTCGAAAAGTCAGATAATAGCAATTGTTGACAAGGATATGGAGAAATCAGAACTCTTATACACAGCTAGTGGGAGTGTAAGATGGGGTAGCCACTTTGAAAATAGTCTAACAGTTCCTCAAAAGGTTAAACATAGAGCTACTATTTGACAAGCAATTCCACTCCTGGCTGTATACTCAAGAGAAGTGAAAATATGTGCCTACACAAAGAGTTGCATGGAAATGTTCACAGCAGCATTATCCATAACAGCCAAAAAGTGAAAATTGCAAATGTGGCTCTGTCTCACAAGGAGTTATCAGACCAGTAGGGAAGACAAGCATATATGAAACAATAAGCAATGCCAGGTGGGCCAGAATCAGATGCTACTTTGAGAGTTAAGAGCTGCAGTCCTGAGAAGGCACATAGCCTGGGAAGGTGGGAACTCTTGCAGAGGAGATACTTTAAACTCCAAGTACAGAAATCACATCCTGTGACACTTGTGATGGCACTACTTATTTTCTAGTGCCATTGTCTGATTTTTCAGATGGTTTAGTCAGGTCTGCCCAGCCAGATTGACTGTTTCATCTTTGTTTCCCTCCCAACTGCAAACACAGAGCCTGAACCTCAGCTGGGGGTGATTGGATTTGGGGATGAGGATGGAGCCAGACTCAGGATTTAGAGCTTCCCATCTGAACTGACCTGTCTCTTCTAATCATGCCTGTGTCACTAAGGGCTTCCTTTTTGCTTTTGTTAGCCTACCCTGTAGCCAGGGAGGGCAGAAGAGCATGCTAATGTTACTGTCTGGGGAAGTAACTGGAGAACAGGAAGAGCAGGGAAGCTGGTCTTACTTCAAGGTCACCCAGAGGGCAAGCACCTGGCTGATCAGGGATTAGCATAGATGCTGCTGTCCTGCTAAGCCCACAGAGCTAGTTTGTTTATCTATTTCTAAGATATGTTTATAGTCATTTAAGGGAGAAAAAATCAGTCTGAACCTATCTTTACTAAAATAAGTGTGTGTTGGGGGGTGAAGAGAGGAGGGTACAAATTACATCTTTAAGAAGAAAAAAAAAAACACATGCAAATAATAAAGTTACCAGAAAAGTGTTGTTGATCCTGAATATTCCTGAGCCCCTCTAACGTCTGCATTCTGAGATGCGGAAGATTAGCTTAAGGCGGCCTCAGTGTTCCTTTGGCAAGTTTGTTCTATTTAATATATTGTTTAATGTATTTGTTCATTTAGGCCATGACTCATTGCTTCTCTAAATTCTATTTTTAGCTATTGCTTCTCAGTTGGATTTTTCCACATATCAGATGTTCAGCTATGTGTCTAAGGGGACAGTACCTGCCTTGGGGCTGAAAAACTGACCATAGAGTTTTATTATTTGTAAACTGTGGAAGGTTCTGGTAAAAATGTTTTTCATCTTCCCTAAAACTTGTTAAGATTGAAGCCTCACCCTATAGGGAGTATGTGATGAAATGCAAAGTGTTTTAAGTATGTTATAAGGTATAATTCTGAGACACCCAGAGGAGAATCGTGGCTACCTACCTGCACATTACTGTCTAGTACTTGAACGTCTGACTCCTGACCCACTCCTTAGAAAGGAATCTGGTAGCAACATGAACAGGGAAGGTCCATCAAATGTGCTGATATGGCAGAGGAGTGAGGTTGAGAGAAGCAGTGGCTTTGAAGGATGGAGAGTGGCCGGGAGAAGGGACCTGGAGGAGGGCAATCAGGCCCTGAGAAGGCAGTGTAGGAACTTGAACCAAGACAGAAGGAATCTCAGGATAAACAGATTATGATGGAGACTAACCAAGATGGTGGACCATGTGGCTGCTAAGAAATGACCCTTTGTTAACCTTCATTTTTTTTCTGGGTTTATTACTGATGTATGAATATATTTATAGGTAAAAGCATAGAAAAGTTTTGGAATGATACACACCCAACTGATAACAAATTCTGGAGAGGAAAAAATGAAATGGGGGTTGGGAGACGTGGAATGATTGCCTTTTACTCTAAATACCTCTAAGTTGTTAGATTTCTTTTTAGTAGCAAAAATGTATTCATATATTCCTTCTGTAACTAAAGAAAAAAATAAAAGACAACGGGGAGAGAGTGTAAGACAATATACGTCCACTGTTAAAAAATAAAATTAGACTCATGGAACAAAGAGAAAAGAAAAACCATTCGTAATTCTTCCACTCAGACATAACCTCCCTAGGGGAGCAATTCTCGCCCAAGCCCAGAACGGTGCATTTGCAGTCCAGGCAGAAAGTCTCCACTAGTAGAGAAAAGGGATGTTGCACCAATAGGATTGGGGACAAGTGGCCAGAATCAAGCTAAGGTCTGAGCAGACAAAACCATTGTTGGCCAAGTCAGGAGGAAGGTCACAGATCAGGGATTAGAGGGAACTGCACCAGCAAGAGGGACTTGGAGGCCTTGCTACTAGAGTCAGACATTCATCCTCAGTCCTGTTTTCATTATGTGCCTGTAAATGATGTCATCAGCAAGAGGTCAGGCGTTACAGTTGGGTCTTGCCCAAACTGGAAGCTGGGATTACACACAGAGTTAACGCTACCACACAGATAGCTTATCCTAGGTCTCTGGTAGACGTTGGGTGTGGAGGGAGCTTCTAAAAAGAGGGGTCAGTGGTCTTACAGTTTTGTCACAGATAAGGGAAGAGAGGCTTACAGTTGACACCAGAGTGCCTTAGAGTCTAGAAGAGCCTAGAAGCAATAATGAGGATTCTATGGGCTTTGGAACACCCCTTCATTGTATGGACTGTCCGTGCATTACAGGGAGTTGGGGCACCCCGGCCTTCTTTCACTAAAGGTGCCGTGGTCAGGAGATGACTGAAAACACCACTGCACATGCAAACGGCTCTGTGGCCTCAGTACACACCCTTGTTTAGGAAGCACCGGATCCAATGACTGACTAAAGGCACAGCAGGAGGTTGTAACACCCCCATTCTCCTGCTGCAGGGAAGTTGAACTGTGGCTTCAAAATGACTGTGTCCAGGCCACAGAGAATGGGGTAGACTGGAGGGTTTCTAAGTAACAAGAGAAGTAGGAGAAAGGCATGAAAGCAAGAGGCACAGTTGGTAGAGGGGAAACACCCTCCACTCTATCCTCTGAGGGAGAGAGCTAAATGCCTCCTACTCTGAGCAGAGGCGGGAGCCACAGGAAAGACCCTGCTTCGTGCCACCAGTTATGAAACAAGACATCCATGTGGGTCCTTTGGCCTTCAGGACTTTAGCTTTGGATTTCACGCATTTTTGGAGGAGGATGAAGACAGCCAGTTGTTGGATCTGCTGTGAACATTTAAAGAAATGTGCTCTTAATCTATCACAGCATCAAGCACCTCTTGAGATAGAGCCTGTCACATCAATAAGACACGAAACTCCTCTCTCTCAGCATATCTCCATATTTAACCATTTGGAGGGAAAGAAAACTTTCATGTTTATGTAGGATATAGATAGTAATCATCCAATAAGCCTCGGTTCTATTTTTAGACACTCGTCTCTAGCCTTCTGGATACTGGACAACAATGCAGTGTTTGCAATGTTAAATCAAGAAATCAGTTTCTCATTTTAAGTGGAAAAATGCACTGTGTTTCAGGGTTTGCTCATATCCACTTTCACAAGTTAATTGCTTGGGAATACATATGCATGCCTTTTTCCCCCTTAATGATGTCCTACACAAAACTGCTCAAAGAGCAAATCCTCAACTAAAAACACTGTTCAAAAAATTTTGTGAGACATAAAACAATAAAGCTGAACATGGCAGATTGCAAATGCAGGGCCTTGAAAAAACCAATAGACACTCCAGCCCTTGGAGGCTTCCAGTCTAATTGGAAGGAATCCCCACATTCTTCTGCTCCTGTGCAGAGAAACGGAGGCAAGTCAGCAAGACCGTCTGAGGAGATCGTATTTTCTCCATCCTTTGGGATCCCCATCAGCTCTGCATGTAGCCCTACAGCATCAGCTCAGAGAGCAAAGATAGTAGCAGCAGTAGCAGCACACATTTTATGAACGGTAGCCCTGTGCTGGGCAGTACGCTACATGCTTCATAGGCATTAGCTACTCTAATCATCACCACACTCGGTGAGGCGGGTACTATCCATTTTACAGGTGAGGAAATGGAGACACCAGTAGAGAAGTGGTAGAACAACATATAGAGGTCTCCAGAATGCCCACCTTCCATCACTTTCTGGCTGCAAGAGAACTTTCTGTAGGATTCCAGGGCAAGAGGAGGGGCCAGAGATAAATGCAGGGCCTGGGTCATGTTCTGATGCTGTGGGCCCCCAATGTGACCTCCAAGGCAGGATCAGTACTCTACCGAAGGCAGGTTGCATTGCAATTTTTGTTGTTGCTGCGATTGAGGGTCACATAAGCTGTCCCAAGTGGGGGCAGGAAAGGACTGGTCCCCTCCGCCTGTCCCCTCTTTCCTTTGCTTATTCAGCATCTTCTCCCTCATGTTGGGAGCAGCTGGGGTTAGTGAGGTGGAACCCAAGCAGATCAATACCACGTGCGCTTAAGGATGTTCTTAGCAGAGTACTAATGCTTGTCACGGATACATCACGATGTAGAGGTTAAGTAGACTTTGTCTAATGTCAGGAGGTTCATCCCACTGGAACATGGAACATTTTTCTGCCTCGCTCACCCATAACTTTAAAGAAGGTAAACTATGTGCTGTTTAAATACTTGTAATAATGCTTGGTATGTGGTGTTTGCATAAATAATAAAAATCCCATCTGTCAATACATACATAAAACATACATGTATAACACACACACATTCACTCTTAAAAATTGCATGCAGTTTTCACTGTGCTGTAAGGTACTCAGATGCCAGATTTTTTTGCAAAGTGAAAAATACAGTGGTAATGTACTCACATGTTTTGCAACACTTGTTTTCGTGTTTTTGTTTTTTTGGTCATCTTTTTTTTTAAATGAAGACATGGCACCATTGCAATGAATAATAACTTCCACACACTTGAATTCCTTTCCTGATGTGGCTGCCACCTCCCCATGCAGGAGGACCCTTCCTGGTGGCGAGCAGAGGTGCAGGTTCCACAAATGCCAGCTTCCCTCCAAACGGTGCATCCGTTCTCTAGGTTGTGTTGGGAGCCATGGTTCTCTGCTCAAGCCTCACATGTTCTGCAGCCCTTTAAGAGCTGTGAAGAAAACAGGAGACAAGCTCAGTAAAATGGAGGAAGGAAGTGCTACATTCTTCCTTCTTGCTAGAATATTTCCAGGAATGACTCTCCTCAAAATTAGGGATGTTTCACCGAATTTGGCTCACTGAGGCCATTCATACAAAAATGATAGCTATATATAATAGGCCATGGATTCTGTCTGTCCTAAAGGACATTGCATTTTCAAGAAAATTCCTGCATAAATGCAAATGCACAGAGAGATATTTTGTCAGATGTCCGGCCACACAGACAAAACTGCCCCATGTGTCATTTTTCTTACTAACACCCCTAATAGGGAAAGAGGAATCTTAAGTTCCTGTTGCCAGAGGCATTCCCTGGGCCCTGAAACACAATGCCAGAAGAAAGAAAAGAAAAGAAAATCCTTTTAAGCCAACAAATAATGATGTATCCCCAACCATTTGGAAAGATGGAACTAACTACCTGGCTCCCCCAGTACTAGAGACCTTTTATCCAAAGTCCCCAGTAAGCTGGAAAGCTGCAGTCAGGGGGATTGTACAGATATTAGCCCTTAAAAGGAGCCCACAGATCTGAACTCCTTGCTGAGCTATTCAACAAAAAGTGCTGTATAAAGCCACAGTGCTGAAGCAGCCCTGTGCGAGGCAGGAACAAGTGGGTAGAACTCACTCCAGTGTGAAATATTTATTTATGCAGCTGTTATCTTTCTGGAGCATAGCTGACCAGAGGTGGACTAGGGCCTGTTTATTTTGTTATATTGGCCTTCTGCTGTATTAATTTAGAGCAGCTTGTAAAATAAACTACAGGACTCTTTAGGCCCCTTTAAACCGGCTCTGCATATAAATGTTTAGGGGCAATAACAATGCAGACAGTGCAGTAATAGTTTTCTAACTACATGTGAAAGTGCTTGGTACACAATGAAAGACTAATAATAACATGTAAGATATAATATATATACTAATATAAGATATAATAAAATAAATAATGTACAATGTATATACCTTAAAAGATGTAATAAGAAAGAATAAGAAGAAGATATTATTCTCCACATTGCCGCTGTTTACAAATGAAAGGGACTGTGACATAACGGGAGATTATTAGGCTCAATCTTGTGAGAGAGATTGGGGTTGGAAGGAATTCTGAAGTAGATACACTCGTCCTAGGCAAGAGAAAGGTAAAGAAAGCCCTCCACCTGGATGACTCTGACTTAATCTGGAGTGTTTGAGGTAATTCAGACAGTCTAGGGAACTCACAAAGCACGTTAACCCTGTTGGAGCTGAACAGCTTGTCTTTATAGTCCAGGCAGCTCAGATCCCTGTAATATTTACCCCACGCTGTGTTTCTGTGTTCTGCACTGTCTGCAGGACATCACCCACATCAGCTCCAGGAGAGGCGGAGCGCTCAAAACATGAAGTAGTTGTGGAAGAGCTGCTGAACTTAAAATTACTACCAAGTTGTCTTAAGGACCTTTAAAAGTCCAGACATATCCTTCTCCTTTCTGGTCTAGTGCCTGTGGGCACAAGGACAAGAAGCCCATCCTCTGCCGTGTCATTGCGTTCCATCTTCACTTTTCTCAGGGGAAGAAACTTGCAGCCTAGACAACTGAGAGCAGCAATCTCCTGCCTTGAAGTGCCCTTTAAGAAATTATTTAACTGAAATCCACCTGTGTTCTCATTATACATGTTATGGGTCCCTAAATATTTTCCAGGAACAGCTCTCTCCGCTGTTGTTATGGAAGGGCAACAAAAGAGGATCCCTGCCTCAGACAAGTGAAGGCCACTGTGCCTCGAGGAAGGGAAGCAAGTCATCAGATCACACGGAAAGGTGATGTGTTGTTTGAGTTTATGTGTTTTCTTATAACCGTGTTTTTGTAAACCAAGATGATTTATTCATATTGTTTTCATTGAATGTAATAGATTTTTTAGCCCATCTTCACCTCCACGTGACCTTGGGTTTTACGGTGTGATAACTGTGTTGATTACCATTGCGTTGGATACAAATCAAGTCTAGAATAACCTGGATGACAGCATGGCAGGGAGCTGCTGATAAACAGGGAAGCTCTGGTTATTAGATGGGGGATGACGGGGAGTCGCACAGGAGTTATGGCCTGCATGTGGGGACAGTCTTCCCAAGAACCGGTGGGACGGGATGAGAGAAGCACAGCCATACTCTTGCCGACTTTTCCACGTGGTTTCCAGGCCTGCACTAGGGAAAACAAAACGTGATCCCGTCCCTGATCTAACTGGGCTGCTCCCAAGGCAAGGCTACTTGAAACTTTGCACTTGCTTCTTCCCCAACCTCCCCATGTTAATAATAGCTCCCAATTTTTGAGCATTTTCTCCGTGCCATGCAGTATCTATGTGTTTTATAGGCATTGATTATCTCATACTCACAACTACCCTGTGATGTGGGTTATTTTTATCTCCCTTTTACAAATGAGGAGTCTGAGGTGTCGAGATTAGATAATTTGCTCAAGAAGTGGCTGGGATACAAATGGAGGTTTGAAGCAGAATATTGGAGCTTTTCTTTCTTTTTCTTCTTTAACATTCTTTTCCTCCCCCAGGGCCCTTGCTTTGCTCTTCAACCCTCTCAGCTTCAACTTTTTAGCACTGGTGCTTAAACTCTTACTGAAAGAAATGACAAACGACTAATTGCCTTGAACTTCAGTTTCTAGGTTTGTGTCAACATCTGGGGGTCAGATGTCTTCTTAGCAGCTGATGCTGGGGTATTGGGAAGAGGGAGCAGGACTTTTTGTTTATTGCCCAACAAAGGCATCGTGTTTGAACTCCTGAGCCATGCTGAGATGCACAGAAAGAAAGGGGCATTTAGAAGAGCCCGAGGTCTGAGGGGGCCTCTTGAAAGAACAACTACCTCTGAGGAGTTTTCAGACATCAGCCAGAGAACCCATTTTCTCCCATAAGCATAGAACTTTGAGTACACATTTTAGCTGTGGCTTCTAAGTGCCTATTTTTATCACTGTCCAGTTTTTGGTGAACAGAAATGTCTTTTATTTTCCATCGACACTGTCATCTTTTGCTACGTATTTTAGGTAGATAAGATTCTGTGAGAACAAAACGTCACCACCACATCCACTCAACAGAATAGGAGCAATTAGAAAGCTCTTCGATTTATTCTCAAGGAGACCATTTTCTTAACTAATACAGATGGATGCAGTCCTGTTTCGATTTTTTTGGTGGGACTTTTCAATATTAAATATCTCAGATTTTTCAAAAAGAGTTTGTGGTTTGCATCTGCAGTGTAGAGGTTTACATCTTGGAACTATTCTGCTTAGCATCAGGGCTATGTGAGCTGCTGCAATTGTGTGTCCTCCTGTCCTGTCTCCTCCAGAGGACAAAGATTTCTGCCCAGAAGGGTTGACCAGCCACATTCACAGGTTCAGGTCCTATTAACTCCTCAGCCCCTACTGGAGGAAGTCATAGAGCAACTTCCTGAGGGCTGCTCTTCTCCCTGCCGTCCCTGGGGCAGTGGGGGCACTGCCAATCATGACAGCAGTTCACAAAGATGATTTGAGATCTGGCTGGACTTCTCTTGCCAGTACCTTATAGTAGCTGCCCAAGAAGCCTGCAGTCACCCTCTTCCCCTCTCCAGGGAAAACTGAATGAATGATCCAGAAAACAAAGGTCCTCTCTTCAAGGATCAAGACACCACACGCCCTAATTTCTCTTCCTGATAATTTTGCTATCAGAGAGAAACCTCTCAAAGATCGTATTTGTAAGGGGAAATCAAGATGGAACACTGCCCCATGGTCTGTTTGTCTAAGGGAAGGCACAGAAAACGTGGAGAAGCATCTGACTTTGAAGCCCAGAGACCAGATATGAATTATAGCATAAGAAATGTAGGTGTTCTGTAGGTGATGATTAATTAATTCAACTTTCAAATAGGTAATATAGTCACATGGGTCAAAACTCAAAAATGTATACAGCAAAAATTCCCCACTCCTCTGTGGCTTAGCCATTGGGTTTTCTCCTCTCTTGTGTATCTTTCCAGAGGTATTCTCTGCATAGACAGACATCCCTCGGTATCCATGGGGGACTGGTTCCAGGACCCCCAAGAATACCAAAATCCATGGATGCTCAAGGACCTTATAAGAAATGGCATAGTATTTGCACATAACCTACGCACATCCTCCTGTATACTTTAAATCACCTTTAGATTGCTTATAACACCTAATACAATGTAAACGCTTTGTAAATAGTTGCCCATGCATGGCAAATTCAAATTTTGCTTTTCGAAAATTTCTGGAATTTTTTTCAAGTGTTTTCCATCTGATGTTAGTTGAATCTACGTATGTGGAACCCACGGATACAGAGGGCCAACTGTACGAGCAAGACATGTATATATCTAGCTACTTTTCCCCCCAAATAATAATAACCTGTTATATTCAGCACCTTGGTTTATTTTTTTTTCATTTTACAATGTATTTTAAAGATCTTTCAATATCAGTACATAAAGAGCCTTCTCTTTTTCATGGCCACACAGTATTCCACGAAGTTAATGTACTATTTTTTTTTTTGTACTGTCCCCTAATGTTGACCAATAATTTCCTGTGTTTTGGCCATTAAAATCTGGACTAGTCACTGAGAGCATTGAAAATCTGCCTACTTAGAGGTATTTAAAAATAAGTTCGAGACTTCCCTGGTGGTCCAGTGGTTAAGAGTCCTCCTTCCAATGCAGGGGATGCAGGTTCAAGCCCTGGTCAGGGAACGAAGATCCCACATGCCACGGGGCAACGAAGCCTGCGTGCCACGACTACTGAGCCCGCGCACTCTGGAGCCCATACACCACAACTAGAGACCCTGCACACTGCAACTACTGAGCCTGGGCGCTCTGGAGACCATGCACCACAATTAGAGAGATGCCTGCGCACTGCAACGAAGAGCCCGTGCGCTGCAGTGAAAGATCCCTCATGCTGAAGCAAAGATCCCACGTGCCGCAACTAAGACCCAACCGAGCCAAATAAATAATAAATAAATAAATTTTTTAAAAATGAGGTAAGTTCTTATCACACAGCAATTTGAATAATGCCCATGAGACAGTTCCTTTTGAATAGTGTCAGCTGAGGATTCCTGAGAACTTGGACTCCCGAATCTTCCACAGCACGCCATAAGGCACTGGGTGGTTGCTAAGAAGGATTCACCCACTTTTACAGCATTTTAAAAAATGAAAGTGAAACATTAATAAATAATTTTGATAAAAACTTACATAAACGTCCATGTGTACTTAAATGAGGGTTATTCTAACATTTTCTTTTAAACCGCTATAATTAAAATATTAAAATAGAAAATATTTGACATCTGCTCTGTTCTGCCATTGCACTTAACTGGGGTAACACTCCCTTTGCCTTATGGTGTGCATTGCAAATACAGCAGAAAAGGATTAACTGCCTTCTAATTTGGAGCTTTAAAGATTCAAACTGAAGCTATAGTGATTAACTTTAAACAACATTTGAACTATATTTAATTATAGCCTTCAAATCCATTTTCCCCACTTTTAGAGCTACATTATTTATGTCACTGACATAATAACATCTATTTTTTAAAAATTTATTTATGTTATTTATTTGTTTTTGGCTGTGTTGGGTCTTCGTTGCTGCGCGCGGGCTTTCTCTAATTGCGGCGAGCGGGGGCTACTCTTCATTGAGATGCGTGAGCTTCTCATTGCTGTGGCTTCTCTTGTTGCGGAGCACAGGCTCTAGGTGCACAGGCTTCAGTAGTTGTGGCACGCGGGCTTAGTTGCTCCACGGCATGTGGGATCTTCCCAGACCAGGGCTCGAACCTGTGTCCTCTGCGTTGGCAGGCAGATTCTTAACCACTGCGCCACCAGAGAAGCCCCGTAACATCTATTTTTGATAGATCTCAGGACCAAGCTTCATCAGCCATACTGGGAGAACAAAGGCCCTCGGAACAGGTGCTGGAGGGGAAAAAAGACAATGTGACTGCAGGAACTGACAGCAGATGGGAGAACCTATCTTCCTGAAATCCAGTTTGGAGATCTCGACTTGAAATAAATTACCAGGATGAACTGTTGAGTTATAACTGAGAACAGGGTGAGTGGTGCTCCTTCCAGGACTCACTCTTAGGAGCCTGTGAATTAACTGAATTGTGCACGGGCCGTTCGGAGACTCAGCTAAGAGGCCTTGTTGCCCTGATTCCTTTATGGATGAGAGCTGAGGCCAGGCACCCAACTTCCTCTCATTGTAGTTCCCGTGCCAGGCACACACTTGGTGCTCAATATGTGCTTACTGAACTGAGCTGTTCCCAGTGGCCTCACTCTGGGCATGAGACAGTGAAGGAGTTTATATGTTTACCACGTATTGTCAAGTGGGGAACAAAACCAAACAAACCAAACAACCGACCAAACAGGGCATGAAGAGGGGGATTTACTGAAAAGCTAATGGAGCTTAAACTTCAGGACCCCTGATGTGCACAGCCCCTTCCAAGGCCCTGTACATATATTTGTATTCATCATTTTGATATGTTTTCTTAGAGAAGACCCCAAATTTCATAAGCTTCAGATCCACGAAGTCTATATCCTCTCTGGCACAAAATAGCATATAAACACGATTCCATTTTCAAAATGAAAAATTCTAATTTTCATTCTTAATGGAAAATTCTGTTCAAAAACAGAATAACAAATCTATATGCAACATACGCACAAACATACCCACAGGAAGGGCATATATCAAAAATGTTCAAACCGGTTTTCTCTGAAAGTGACTATTTATTTATTAATTTGCTATTTGCTATTTTACTGGAATAATCAAGTGAATTAGTGCCATGTTAAAACTTACATTTTTTTCCCATGTAAAGAAGTATTCCTTTGAACTCACTAACCTTTTCCCAAACTTTTACTTCCAGTCAATCAATACCATATTCCTCTTCATCCAGCACTAGGAATGAAGTTGTATTTTTAGGTTCCTCATAATCATAACTCCAACTTGGGGAAGTGAAATGAAAATATATGAGCTAAACTGTCTCCCTCTGGGTTAAAATCTTCATATTCACGGAAGGATGCACGGCGCTATTTGGCAGGTTTTTGCAGGAAGTTGATAAAAGAGTCAAGAGCTTCTATTTCCCACCCGCCTTGGTTCTGTCTCTAAGCCCCTCACCCACACGGGCATACTTTGCTTCAACACCAAGCGTCTTCAGCCCTGCTAACTCACGTCCCTCACCATCACCTGGTAATGAACTTGAAATCGGAAACTCTGGGGTTATAGAAGGGACAGCTGGCCTTCAGGTCTATGTTCACAAAACCCAGGACAGCAGAGGCTGCGTCCCCTGAGTTCAAGTCTCTGTTAAGATGTCTGAGAATTGCCTTCATCAACAAGAACTGGTGACAAGTCGTGTCAAGCACTGTTCTTTGTCTGTCTCCCATACCCTCACTCTCAGAGCCCAACCTGTCGAGTTTTTCACCTGTCCCTACATCCTGGGCCAGCAAACAGGAGTGGGCAGGAGGCAGTAACATTAACATTGTCCTGAGGTTACTACTCCTGTCCTGCTGCATTCTCTGTGACCCTTAAAGAAGACCACAGGGGAAAAGACCACACTGTGAGTACGTGGCTGTGGTCTTGGTGGGTTTGACTAGGAGAGAAAGAGGCAGAGCTGAGGGTTAGGAGTTGACTTGGGGACCATAGCGTATGTCTGTAGAATTTCACTAATTTATTAATTTGCTCACTCATCCAGGTTTTCAAGCATTCAACAAACATATATTATGTTCTTACTATGTGCCAGGAACTGTTTTATATGCTGTGGATACAGACAAATGGGGATGAAACAGATAATAACATTGCATTTAGGGATTCACAATAAGGTGAGGTCATTTCCTGGTCATTTTTAGTATAGTTGTAACTTTTATAAAAATAGGCAGACACAGAAACATACACCCAAAAATACAGACTAACAATCTTCTACCTTTCTAATGAAATTCAATTATAATGAAGTCTATGCCTCAAAAACATTAGCATGGCTGGAAACCCCAGTCTCAATTTAGTATTCCATAGTGGTACCAGCCCCCAATGGAAGATGAGAGAAGACATAGCACTAGTCCAAGAAATGAGGGTTCTTCTGGAAAAGAAAACACTTAGAACAGTGATAGGCACATAGCAAGCACCATGTAAGCGTCAGCTATCATCATCATCATCATCATTATTTTAGACAAAAGAGACAGCAAATGCACAGGTTTGGAGGGAAGAGAGACAGCATGGCAGGTCAAGGAGTTTAAAGGAACTTGTGATCAGCATAGGTGTGGTGAGATATTGGGCTGGAGAGACAGGTAGGGGACAAGCCATGGCCCTAGGGAGCCACTGATGGGTTTTTAGTGTCCTTCACGTCCCCCTTCCCTATGTCAGGCTCTTCTTACCATTTCCCTAGACTTCTGCTCAAGTGAAATATGACTTGGCATCTCTGCGTCCCGTTTATCTATTTTACCGTATCCTGGTCACAGCTGTCATAGTTTCCCATCATTCCTAAAACAAGGCTCCCCTTGGCTCACTCTCCAACTTAAAAACCTTCAGTGGCTGCCCGTTGTCCGTGGAGTTCAGCCAGCTGTCTCAGTGTGGCATGCAAGCGTTGCTGGGCTAGGGCTGCAGCTAACCGGTCCAGGGTTCTCTTTTCCCATCCCCTGTGTGACCTCTGTATTCAGCCACATGCGGCCTCTTGCTTCCAAATGCCCCCTTGCCATCAATATCCTCCCTTCTCAATCTTTTTTCTTTAAATTAATTTATTTATTTGTTCTTATTTTTGGCTGCTTTGGGTCTTCGTTGTTGCACACGGGCTTTCTCTAGTTGCAGCGAGCGGGGGCTACTCTTTGTTGTGGTGCGCGGGCTTCTCATTGTCGTGACTTCTCTTATTGCGGAGCACGGGCTCTAGGCACGTGGGCTTCAGTAGTTGTGGCACGTGGACTCAGTAGTTATGGCTTGTGGGCTCTAGAGCGCAGGCTCAGTAGTTGTGGTCCACGGGCTTACTTGCTCTGCGGCATGTGGGATCTTCCCAGACTAGGGCTCCAACCCGTGTCCCCTGCGTTGGCAGGTGGATTCTTAACAACTGCGCCACCAGGGAAGCCCCCCTTCTCAATCTTTTGAAATCTCTGCCCCTTTCAAAGCTCTTCCGAAGTCTGCCTCGTTTGTGAAGTCTTTTCTCAGCCTCCCAGTGGGTTGTGTCTCCTTCCATCTCTGAAGCCCCACTTTGTGTCTCCTCTGAGGTCCTTTTATGATGCTCTGCGCCAGTCTGTTTCCCAGCACAAGGTCGTAAGCTCTCTGAAGTCCTTCCTTGTCTGGAGAATCTTTTGGGATGAGCGTTCTGTAGAATACACTTTAGCAAACACAATGGGAAGGTCCGGAACCTGATCCCAGGGTGGGCTGTTCTGCATCCCCACTGCTCAGGTCTGCTTTGCTTTCTGATGGAGGGAGACTAGGGGTCCCCTAGAGAGTGAGGCAGAAAATTCGTGGCCAGAGCAGGATGGAGGCTACAGCCACGCTGCAGCCCATCAGGCTGATGACTGAGCCCAAGGAAATGGCCAGTCCGGGATGTCTTTCAATGTAAGAAAAGCTAATCCAGTCATTAAGGCCGTAGGTTGGAGATAAGATAGGTGAAAAGAGATTTACTGAAAGCACATCAAATTTTCCCCCCTCATTTCCTCCCTCCCTCCCTCCCTGCCTCCTTTCCTTCCTTCCTTCCTTCTTTCTGCTAACAAGTATCTCTGCCATGTGGTTAAAAGCCCTTGTCCCAAGGCCTCGCAGCTCACCCAGATGCTCCGGTTTGTCTTGTTTCCCCACTTAATTACTGTTATCAACTTTCCAGATTTTTGTAAACTCAACACACTGAATAATGAGGTTAATAAAACTGGTGAACTCCTTTGCCATGTACACAGACTATTTCTAAAAAATGTCAAAGGTATTATTAGCTCAGATTTAATCATCTTTTCTTGTATTTTATAAATTTATCCTAATGACCTATCGGCTTTCCAGTGGGGCCTTTACTTATTCGGTGTTAGATTTTTAATTTCTCTGGACTTGATTAGCCTCTGTATATTTATAGCTTCTAACACTTCTGCACCGAATAATTTCCCCAGTGAACACGCATCTGGAATTCAACGAATCCGACAGGCATGAAGCCCTCAGCAGAAACATTGACTATGTCTGGCCATCATGGACCTTCGGACAGCCAGTTCTTCTAAAAAAGCTTCCTATTGACTCTCGGTTCACAGGGTCGTCGGAAGATTGAATAATGCAAAATATTCAAGTAGACGGGCTTCCCTGGTGGCGCAGTGGTTGAGAGTCCGCCTGCCGATGCAGGGGACACGGGTTCGTGCCCCGGTCTGGGAAGATCCCACATGCCGCGGAGCGGCTGGGCCCGTGAGCCATGGCTGCTGAGCCTGCGCGTCCGGAGCCTGTGCTCCGCAGTGGGAGAGGCCACAACACAACAGTGAGAGGGCCGCGAACCGCAAAAAAAAAAAAAAAAAATTCTTTTTAATAGAAGAAGCAGTCTTTAAAGTTGCCTCACATTCATTCAACAAACACTTGAGAGCTTCCTATGGGTTATACTATACACCAAGCCCAATGGATACAAATTGAATCAGCCAGGTACTGTTCCCAGATGCCCCAGCCTCCTGAAGCTTATACACTCGCCGGGCAGACAGGCTTTTAAATGGCTTTTTTTTTTTTTTTTTTATAAATTAAGGCAAGTGTCTATTACAACTTTGCATATGATGAATTCAGGAAGGTTTGTGTTGGGCATAGGAGCAGTGGATTCAGGTTTTTTTTTTTTGGTCCTGATTTTTTTTGTTTGTTTGTTTAATTTATTTTTGGCTGCGTTGGGTCTTCGTTGTGGTGCGCGGGCTTCTCATTGCGGTGGCTTCTCTTGTTGCAGAGCACAGGCTCTAGGCGCCTGGGCTTCAGGAGTTGTGCCTCGCAGGCTCTGGAGCACAGGCTCAGTAGTTGTGGCACACAGGCATAGCTGCTCTGAGGCATGTGGGACCTTCCCGGACCAGGGCTCGAACCCGTGTCCCCTGCATTGGCAGGCGGATTCTTAACCACTGAGCCACCAGGAAAGCCCTTAAATGGCTTTTTAGGTTATTTTCAGGAGCATAGAAAAATTAGCCATAGGTAAGGGAATAAATAGGCTCAAGCCAAAAACATGTTCTAAAAAAATCGAGTTCTATTTAAAATGCAAATAAACCCTTGAGACAAAAGATACTTTCTGCTTTCCTTTGGGGTGCAAACTGTCCCTGAAAAATAGCAAATCCTTTGGACTGAATTCATGTACTATTTAGTAGCATGCGAAGAAAGTAAAAACAAACACTAAAGGTCAAAAATGGGGATATAGAAAAATGTGGCACAGTTAAGTAAGGGTTATTTCAGGGAGAAAGTCAGCAATGACCATGTGTGCTGGGTTTAACGAAGGATCCAAACATAGAACCCATGAACAACCTAAGATGGCTTGAAATTTATCAAACAGGTCAGGCTCTGTGACCAACAGAGAAGCCTGGAAATGTATACTTTGCTTACTCCTTCTTCAGCTGGCTGGGATACACCGTCTAGAAATAAATTCCAACTTTGGGCTAAGTGATGGAGAAACTCTAAAGCTACACTCATACTTCCATGATGACTCCATCATCAAGCTGTAGTGGGGACTCAGTCACATCAGGCACTGTACCCAGTCCAGTGAAAAAGAGGTGAGAGGAATAAGCCCTACTGCCTAAGGCTTGCAGGCGGTGCTGAGGTGAGAAGAGAAGAGATGCTCTCAGCAGTTCCCGTAACTATAGCTGACGCCTATTGAGTACCTAATATGTGCTTGATACTGTGCTAAGCACTTGGTTGTTTTTTAATGTCATTCAGTGCTCATTTGAAATAAGTACTGTCATCACCCCATTTTAGAGATAAGAAAATTAAGGCACAGAGAGGTTAAGCAACTTGCCCATGGCCATTTCTGCTGTTGGGTACAAGAACCAGAATGAACTCAGAGCCTCTGTTTGTAACCTCTGACCTGCTCCCTTTCAAAGACTACATTTTCCACCAGCATAAAAGAGACACTTCTTGCAACATTTACCCTGCTGTTCAATCTACCAGTGTGAACTTTTCTGTGATTAGGTCGTCAGTGTATTTGAAAGACAATGTAAAATAAAGTGAATCATTTCTCTCAGTCAAAATGGAGCTAGAGCTGGGAGCTGGGTAAGCGTAGGGTCAGGGTAAGTTTTATCAGAAGCCAAAAGAAATAAGGATAAAAACGTGGGCAGAGGCAGAATCCCTCAGAAAAGGGGTGATCAGGAATTGACAATGCAGCCATGTTTGATTGGCTTGGCCAGTTGGCTTAATTCCCAGTGTATTGGGGCCCAAGGGAGATTCAGAGGGGAGGGTGACACGGGCTCACTTCAGAATCACAGATTCACAGGGAACTGTTGAGAAAAGAGGTCATTTCAGAAAGGGCTCAAAGTTGGGAAGAAAGAGGTACAAAAGAACGTCAGGGACTCCTCCTGGATACAAAGGTGAAAGGAGTGGCATGACCAGTGCCCGAGAGAAATACGTCAGCCGGGACGGAGGCAGGCAGCCAGCCTTCCTGGGGCAGCTGCACCTGACAGCCTTTCTACGGACTGGCACGTCTGCCGACCCCACCGCCTGATTCAGGGAGAGTGGGGACCCTGCAGATAACTCGTGTCACCAGGAGGAGCTGGGATTTGAGTAAAAGGGCAGAAAATTCTCTCTTCTAGTCAAGACTCCGAATTGCTGGCAGTAGCCAGATCGCCCCCGAAGCACAAGCTTGGAGTCACGGAGTGTTTCACGGTGGGTAGAGGGAGGCGAGGCAGAAGGAGATGAAACCCCCATTCTGAGAAAAAAGATTTTAGTTTACTCAGTGTCTATAGCAAAACCTTTTCCTTGGAAAGCTCTGAGAGTGCAGGGAGGGGCCCAGACGGAGACAGGGACACAAAAGGTGGTTCCTCCAGCTTCCTTTGACTCATTCTCCTTAGCATATACGTATCAATACATCCCCAGGGCAACCCCACTTGCGGAGGCCAGATAGGGTAGGGGGGCTGCCGGGTGTCCTGCTTGTACCTGATGTTAATACCATGTGCACGAGTCATTGAATGAAGATTGGAGGGCTCCTGGCCTAGGACTGGAGACAACCAGATTCACAGTGGTCTTTCCTCCCACTTGGGGTTCCAGGTGCTGAGAAGGCCAGACTACCAATGAAGGACCCTGTTCAAGGTGAGAGACTGGACACCCAGGCCACCCCTCAGTCCTCCCCTGGGTAAGCCTGTATGGAAACCACAAACCTGGGTGTATTTCTGTTCTAACGTCCCCACGGGGCAACTGGACTGGCACGTAATGTTTGCTTACACACCTATTCTGTAGCCTGTAACTGTTTACTAGCTGTGTGCTGCCAGGATGGGGTGAGCACGTGTGGACAGTTATAAACATGAGCCTCAGAGCCAGTGGAATCCCAACACTGTCGACCTTGACGGTACCTCTCTGAGCCTTGTTTTCTTCATCTGGAAGATGGGCTAATGAGAGCATGCACTCCGTGCTGCCTCTTGCCCTGCGTTCATCACTCACGCTATGCTGCCTTCTTCTGTTTCTCACACACCCTGAACTCAATCCCATCTCAGACCTTCCGGAAGGCTCTCCCCACCGTTCTTCCCACGGCTGGTTCCTTTTCACCCTGCAGGCTTCACTCAACTATCACCCTTCGCCATACAATCATACCTTCCTTGGCCAGACAATCTCAAGTAGCTTCTCCCGCAAACTCAAGTTCGTTTTTTTATTCTGATCTACGGTCTTCACAAAATTTGCTACTCTTTGAAATTATCTTGTTTACTTGTTTACACACTGATTTCGCACTCACTCAGTAAGAACTCACCTTACTCCTTATGTAAAATTATACCCTATGTCTCCCCGATTTCCCTTCCCTGCTTTATTTTTCTTCTTGGCACTTACAGCATACCATTTAATTTACTTCCTCCTTTAGTTTACTGTCTGTCTTTTCTCCACTAGAATATAGCTCTGTGAAGGCAGACATTTTTGTTTGTTTGGGTCACTGCTGTATCCTGAGTGCTTAGCAGAACACTTGGCACACAGTAGGTCATCAGTAATGTTTACTGGTTGGAAGGATCCATTTGTTCATAGTCCGTCCCTCTCCACTGGAAAGTAAGCACTACTCGAGCAGGCACTTTATCACCCTGTTCACTGTTGCACATAACAACTCCGTAAGGGCACCCAAGAAATATATGTTCAATTCACGAGTGGCACCCATTTTCTAGGGATATCTGAAGGTTCAAAGGAGATAATCCCCATAAACTTGGCATGAGTGCCATGCACATTGTAAGAGTTCAGTAAAAATTAAGATGCAATTACTATTAAAAATTGAGCTTTTGGTACTGAACCTGTAGAAACTCTTGTGCTTTCTTTTTTTTGTTTGTTTTTTTTGTGGTACGTGGCCACTCACTGCTGTGGCCTCTCCCATTGCGGAGCACAGGCTCCGGGCGCGCAGGCTCAGCGGCCATGGCTCACGGGCCCAGCCGCTCCACGGCATGTAGGATCCTCCCGGACCGGGGCACGAACCCGTGTCCCCTGCATCGGCAGGCGGACTCTCAACCACTGCGCCACCAGGGGAGCCCTCTTGTGCTTTCTTGATTTGGGTTTCAGAACCCAGGACACCTCATATTTGTACGCTGAGACTTTGCATCTGCCTCTGGTTCACAGGGGGCCAGGCAGGATGGGGCCCCTAGAACTCGATCCTGGTCTAGGAAATACTCTCTTTATTACCCTTTCACGGTAAAACAAATCTTTTTGTTGAGTCGACTTGGAATATTGAAGCTCAACTGTTAACAAGTGCTATGTTAAATTACATTGAAGTCAAGGTTTGAGCATTTCACACCAGCTAATAGTCCCCCACCTCTTGGAAACCTGATTGGCTTTTAGGTCAAGGTGAGTCTAGAAGGAATCTATCCATGGTAGACACATCCTGGCTCTTCCAAAGTTTGCCATGTGTTTTCACTCCCGTGCTGTTTGATTTTTAGTGAACGGCTGTGTTTTCCTGTGCCCAGTGGAACTGCATTGAAGCAGAGGGGCTGTCTGGCAGAGAGGCCAGCAGTTTAGAGTAGTGTATCATTTTCTCAAAACAGAGAAGCCCAGACCCAGGCCTGCTATACACTGGGTTTCCACCATGAAGAGTATTTTTTTTTAGGAATGGAAGGCCATGTTTGAGCTTTCAGTCCCACATTTAGGGGACTCTTCTGATACAATAGACACATCCTCCCCCAAAAGGCATTTAACAGTTTGATGACCTGGTAAATCCCACTATTTGAGGCTTGAAAGTGGGCATGGAAGCCTTTGAGAACCCAGCTTTCAGCTGATTTTAAGTATTTGCTCTGACTTTAAGAGCACTGGGAACTTGGTGCGTATGGTACCTGAGGTTCACTGATTGTCTTTAGACAAATCGTAATCTCACAGGTGTAGCCTTGGAAGGAGAGAACTTGGGTGAGTTCCTGATCAGGCTAATGGTTTGCAATTGGCTGCCTAAAAACAAGACCTGCTACATCTCCAGACCTTTGGAAGTATGGTGGCAACCAAGATTTTTGTTTTTAATGCCATGTTCCTACAATAGCAGATGTCTGGAGAAGAACGGAATCTACCAGTATGTATCTAGAAGCCGTACCCGTGGACCCCCAAATTGACTGATGCTGCACCATCCCACTCTACCAGCTCCTCCACCCCTAGGTTGACCCAGGTTCACTGCAGATCTCAAGGCAAAGAGCTGGACCTTCACAACTCTCTTCACCCTCCCAGAGACCTCAAAGCTCAAGAAAAACGGAAATCAGCGAGCCCTCACCAGTGATGGGGGATCCCTCCCCTGGGAAAAGCAAAGGCTAGAGCCCAGCTGCCTTTTATTCTTTGTTAGACGAGCTAATTACAGCCTTAACTCAGAACTTTTCTCCTCATTCAAACCTGAAATCTGGACAATTCCCTTTTCTTGCATAATATCTTGGAGTTACCACTGCAAAGGAAGGTGTGTGACAGGTAAGTTGCTTTCTTTGTTTCTAGACTAACTAAGATAGATGTGAGAAGTGATGTAATCACTGACCATGAAAATGTTGTTAAATTATTTTATCTAAAAAAATGTCTGTTGCAGTTTGCTATCTGTACATTTAGAAGTCACAGTCAGTATTCTGTGAGCACATTTTTTAGGCCTGATACATTTCATATAACAACCTCCTCTTTGAAAATAGTTTTTAAAATGGAATTAGCACAAAGCATTGATATCACTTTTAAAAGTGGTATTTTAAAATGAGTTTAAAGTGCCATTAAGTTGTAACCACCTTACAAAACAATATGACTAAATATAAAGCAATACAGTACAAGCTGAGTTCACAAGTTTGAAATGAAATTTTTAGGGGGCTTCCCTGGTGGCACAGTGGTTGAGAGTCCGCCTGCCGATGCAGGGGACACGGGTTCGTGCCCCGGTCCAGGAAGATCCCACATGCCCCGGAGTGGCTGGGCCCGTGAGCCATGGCCGCTGAGCCTGCACGTCTGGAGCCTGTGCTCCGCCATGGGAGAGGCCACAACAGTGAGAGGCCCGCGTACCGAAAAAAAAAAAAAAAAAATGAAATTTTTAAAGATGAAGCAAGCAGTGAAGTTCACATTCTGTTTAAGCAGATCTTCTGGTACTCCCATTGTAGCTCCTTTTCCCCTATTCCAATAATTTGAATTTTTTTAAATTATGGCATTTGAAGAGTTCTCAAAATAACACCTACCTTCATCTCAGTAACAACAGACATATGGTTTTATTTACCTTGAATTATAAGTTGGTGTATTTTTTTCAATCACACATACAGCAAAACTTTATCTATACAAAACTCAGCTATCCTGAAATCTCAGGGAGACAGGGGTTGGCTCAGGACCACAAAAAAATTAAAATAAATAAGTAAAAGAGGCCTCTGGTTAACCAAATACATTTTGGAAAATCTATGCACTAAAGCTCATGCACTTGATTCAAGTGGCAGCTCAGAATCTGTTTTGGCCTAGTTGATTTACCATTGTAAACTTACAGATTAAACACTACATAGGGGCTTCCCTGGTGGCGCAGTGGTTGAGAGTCTGCCTGCCGATGCAGGGGACGCGGGTTCGTGCCCCGGACAGGGAGGATCCTACATGCCGCGGAGCGGCTGGGCCCGTGAGCCGGGGCCGCTGAGCCTGCGCGTCCGGAGCCTGTGCTCCGCGGTGGGAGGGGCCACAGCAGTGAGAGGCCCGCGTACGGCAAAAAAACCCAAAAACCAAAAACCAAAAAAACACTGCATAAAAAAGAGGGAGTTAGAGATATTTCTTCAAGGTTATAACATTATCATCATCAGTGATAGCTGAAAGCTCATCAGCAATGAAGGAGGTAAACAAACCAAGAACCAAGAACCAGCCAGTGAAATTACCTCTATGAAGTAGATATTTGACAATTTATTACAGGGAAAAAATCCCAAGAGCTGTCACTGTGTTTCAGCTAATGTTCACAGTGATAAACCTGAGTCATCAACGAAAGATAAGTTAGGTTCAGAACATTCTGTGTACAAATGGAGATAGATGTTTAGCCAAACAGAAAATTAAGCTGAGTTATTCATTCATTCAGCAAATCTTTATTGAATATATTTATTTATGTGCCAGGTACTGTGCTAGGCAGGTCTTGGGGACACACAGATACTGAGACAGCAGTTCCTGCTCTCAAGAAATTCACATTCTGGGACTTCCTTGGTGGTTAAGAATCTGCCTGCCAATGCAGGGGACACGGGGTCGAGCCCTTGTCTGGGAAGATCCCACATGCCACGGAGCAACTAAGTCCGTGTGCCACAACTACTGAGCCTGCACTCTAGAGCCCGCGAGCCACAACTACTGAGCCCGCGAGCCACAACTACTGAAGCCTGCGCACCTAGATCCTGTGCTCTGCAACAAGAGAAGCCACTGCAATGAGAAGCCCGCACACCGCAACGAAGAGTAGCCCCCTGTCGCTGCAACTAGAGAAAGCCCGCACGCAGCAACGAAGACTGAATGCAGCCAAAAATGAATAAATAAAAATAAATAAATTTATAAAAAAAGAAAACAACTCACATTTTAAGCCAGAGCTTTCAAAATATGGTCAGGGAACCCATAGGGGTCCACAAGATCCTTCCAGGCTATGTTCAAGATGAAAAGCTATTTTTATTAATAATACATACTAAGATGGCATTTGCTTTTTTCCCACTGCTTTGGCATTTTCACTTACAGTGCAAAAGTAATGGTGAGTAAAACTGCTGGTTCCTTAGCATGAATCAAGACAGTGGCACCACACATACTAGTAATCATTGTACCATTCACCCCCCCATGCACAGAAAAAAACAAAAACAAACAAAACACTCCTGCCACTTTCACTGCAGAATGTCCTTGACGTAGCAGGAAAACTGATTAATTTTATTAAATTTCAACCTGAAATATATATCTTTTTAATATTCTATGTAATGAAATGGGAGTTATGCATGAATCACTTTTGCTGCATGTTGAAGTATGATAGTTGTCTAGAGGAAAAACGCTTGTGTGATTGCTTGAATTACAAGCTGAACTAGCCACTTTTTTAATGGAACACAGTTTTCACTTGAAAGGATGATTGACATATAAACTGTGTTCAAACTCGGGTATTTGGCAGAAGTTTTGTCAAAAGTGAGCCAATCACTTCAAGAAAACAACCTGTATTATTGGTTGCCAATAATATAACTTGAGCTTTCAGATGACACTTTGAGTTTTGGAAAACTAGAGCTTGCAGCTTCCCAATAATGAAAGATGTGTTTGATGAGATTGATACTAAGAATTTTTTATTATATAATGAAATCATCAAATTAGAATGATGTGTATAATGCAGTGAACCAATCTTTTCCAGATTGCCAAAATGTATGTTACAAAATCACGCATGGATAAAAGATTTCACTCGAAGTGAAGAATAGACAAAATGGATTTTAATGTAACAAAATACAAAAAGTGCATTGATTCGCTTCCACATTACACATCGAACGTAAACTTTAAGAATCTACCACTTGTTGAGTTTTAGCGTAGTATCAAAGAAGCATATCCACAGTTACCTTAAAAGGTTATAAAAGTATCTTTCCCTTTTCCAGCTATCTGTGTGAAACTGGATTCTCCTCATATACTTCAACCCAAAAGAATTTATTGCAACACATTGAATGCAAAGGCAGACAGCAGAGTCCATGTACAAATGTATAACAATGCCATTTAAAAATGTATAACAATGCCATTTTCTCTCTGAAATTGTTGTTTTGAAAAATATAATTTTCATAAAAACATGTCCTTAGATGTTAACATGTAATAAGTTTATTACCATTATTTTTAAATGAATTGATAAAAATATTTTAAGAATTTCCCGATTTTAATTTCTAATACAATAAATATCGATAGTGACACCCACATTTACAAAAGCTCTTCAGGGTCCTTAATAATTTTTAAGAGTACCAAATATCCTGAGTCCAAAAACTTTAAGAACCACTGGTCTAGAAAGAAGACACAGACCTATAAGTCACTAATTCTAACCTATTTCTATATGGACTTTGATAAGAAGCAGCACAAGATAACATGGGAGACTAGGGGATCCAGCCCAGTCTTGGAGAGTCAGAGAAGGCTCCCTGGAGGAAGTTATCTCTATGCTAGGACTTGATGGATGAGAAGCTAGCATAGTAAGAGGGGTAAGATGTTTAGGATAGAAGGAGGAGCTGATGCAAAGGTCCAGAGGAAAAAGAGAGTACGGCTCATTTATGAAAATAAAAGTTACTTGGCAGAGCTAGAGACTAGTTCGTGATAACCTAGATTGTTCTGCTTATATGGTCATTTCAATAAAACGAGCATATATGTGCAGTGAAGCGTTAAAAATGGACTCTCTCTCAAGTATACATAATACTAATAAAGGGGGGAAGGTGGAAATAGTCTCTGGCATGCTGTAAATATTTATGGAAAGTTTAAAAGAACCACCTTAATAAGTTGGCACAAATATTTAATTAGAAGTTGTAGTCTACATTCCATAATATCTCTAAACTTAAGCCAAAATTCAGACTATCTTTAAAAGATTTTTTCATGTTTAAAAGAATTCTAATGAGATATTTAAAGTCTGATTTGAATTTGAAATATTACATGTTAAAGTTTAAAGCCTTATATTCTTTATAAATACTCTTTTCACCCCGATCAGTGATAGTTATCTCATGAATTCAGGTTATATCCAACAGTGATTTCCTCTAAGAGTGTCATAGATTGTAATGTCAACTTCTCCACATCTTGGTGGCTTCTTTGTCATGTTTGCCATATGGTCATGGTTTCCTGTTTTCTCATTTCCATTCTCTTTAATAGAGTCTTCACATCACACTAAAGAAAACCTTTCAATCAAATGCCCTGGAAAACTCCACCAGGAGTGAGATGTTGGCAGAGGCCAAGGTAGGCATGTGTCCTGAAGACCAGGTAACCAGCAACTCTAAGAGGCATGTTCATACTCAACGCCCCTGGTCTATCCCATGGGTATTCATGAGCTGGAACAGAGCTTCTGAGAGTGATTTTTTCTCTTTTTGGTGGGAGTTCAGAAGCAGCAGAAACAAATATTTCTGGCTCAGAGGTTGGGCTCTGTTTAATTGGTATCTTGGAACAGAAAGCCACCCGCAATCACGTGACTGCAATCTTTGGATGGCAGGCTGCTGTTACATATTATAGAATTAGGATTCACTATGAGGAAAATGCAGTGGCCAAGGCTGTATTGCTACACTTCACAAACCATCTGAAGGGCTCTATTTATTCATAAACACTTATAGGGCACCCCAGAGATTATTTAATCAGCTTCTGTTTGTAAGTCTGCCTGCATGTTGCTTTATCAGCATATCTTCTGCATTATATGTTGCATGTTGTTTTGCTTGTCTATATCTTTTGTGGTTCCTGAGACTCTGAAAGGACAAAATAATACAACCATGGGTGGATTATAGTGTGACATTTTTTATAGTCTATTGTACTTTAAGGTATTATCAAAAACAAACCAAAAAAGCAGCAAAAATATGTCAAACCAGTAAAACTAAGTAGTTTAAAAATAAGGTCAACTCTGGAACTGTGGACACCACCTGTGTCTCCTAAAAGATTTAAAAGGACATTAGACAGTTAACATACTGTATCCCCAGCAACTAGCACTGTGTCTGACACCCAGTGTGTGTGTAGTAAACGCTGAATGAGTAAATGACTGAATTCTATGATATAGAAATGATAGTTATGCACAGTTTTCAAATGAGGAGATTGAGACACAATGAGGTGAGGTAGCTTGTCTAATACACACGGCTAATAAAAGGTGGGACTGGGCTTGGAAGTCAGGCAACCTGACTATAAACTCACTTGATAAACCTCTATGCCACGCTTGAACGTAATGTTAGTGAAGTTTTCAGAGATCATTTATATTTAGGTAATGTGACATTTTTCCATCAAATATGATGATTGAATATTTAGTCATTATTAATATTTAATAATTATTTTTTAGGGTGAAAGGTCTAACTTCCTCGCTGTCAGTAATCACTTATTGGGGTCATCTCATTGGTGACAGTGAGGGGGGTGGTGGATGAAAATCTCAGGGGACGGCACGTGTGGCTCAAAGACTAGCATAGTGGCCTTCGTATTCACATGACCTAAGTAGCCCCCTCTTGCATGCTTCCCTGCTGTGTGCCCCTCCTTCATGCTGCTGTCATGATTAAGGTAAAATGCTTTTCCAGATCAAATCAGAACCTTCTTTTACAATTACCATTTGGTTTGTTTTGTTTGTAATCCTGATGATTAATACATTTTGGAGTTTCAAATACTTAAAAGGCAGTCGATTTTTATATTTGCCACAGGAGGGCATATGGTTTAAAAGGCTGAGAAACGACAATATAGTCATGTTGCCTCCAGGTTATAATAATACCTGTTAGTGATGGTCCTAATGACCTCCCTGTGCCGGTGTTGTGTCCTGGAAAATGGAAGCATGGGAATTGAGAGAGACAATGTTTCTGAAGCCTGCTACAAGCTGTGAAGGCAGTACAAATGCCCAGTTACATGGGGGCTGGTCTGAGTCTGGTCATCATCCCATGCCCCTTTAGTTCTGGCAGATTCTCCACACTTCTCACTGCCAGTTGGCTCTTTCTTCTGTCATGTCCACTAGCGGCCAGCTTCTCACTCCCTGGTGTGGATGGAGAAACGGTGTTTCAAGGGCATTCAAGATGCCATCTCATTCCACACTGAATCTGTGCCACTTCACAGTTCTTTCAGAGACATTTTGGCCAGTGAACCTTCCTTTATTGTCATCTGAAGAATGTTTAAGATGCCATTTCTCCCCTTTCCCTGGTTTTCTCTATCTGTACTTCTTCCCTTCTGGAAAGTAAGCTCTATGAGTGTAGGGACCCAGCTTGTTTTTCTCATCATTGCATCTTGAGGAACTACAATAGTATCTGGTACGTGGTAGGTGGTTATTAAAGACATGCTGACTGAACAAATGTATGAGTGACTTAATAAAGGACTATCCCTTTGTGCACTGATATCACATCTTGGAAAACTTTCTTTTATTCTGCTTGTCTGTATATGATTTCCCTTTTTTTTCCTATCACTTTTAAAAACTTCTCACACGTACACACAGAAGGAATCCATCTCTGAAGTAACTAATCCATAAGCAACTATGGAATTCTAAACAGAACCAAACTCTTTTCAGAAATGGCAAAACTTGAATACCATCTAATGGGAAATCGGATACTTGCTGACTATGGGATTCGAGATAGATGGCCCACAGTTTTCTAAAGGGCAACTTTGATTGTATCGCTATTTTAAATCCCAGTGGTTTTCAGATGTTTTTGCTCAGCTCCAACCTATTTAGAGGGTGAATACCTTGTACTCTGAATGTGCTCTATGAGAAGCACAAAGATGAGAGACGCTGCATCGGGCAGCTTCACAAACAGTCCCAATCCTTCATTCTCAGACCCATTCTCCCCATGACCCAGCCCACAATGGGTGGGACTGGGACATAGCCGTCCAGGATGCCAGGCTACATGAGAGCTTCCCAGAAGGCATGACACAAAGAATTAGGTTCCCAAAGTGTTACCTGGGTTAACAAATTACCACAAGTTTAGTGGCTTAAAACAACACAGATGGATTCGTTTACAGTTTTAGGGGTCGGAAGCCCTAAAATCAAGGTGTCAAGCAGAGGTTCGTTCCTTCTGGAACTTCAAGGGGGGAATCCATTTGCCTGTCTTTTCCAGCTTCTAGAGGCCACCCACGTTCCTTGGCTCATGGCCTTCTTCCTCCATCTTCAAAACCAGCGGAGTACCTTCAAATCTCAATCCCTCTGTCTCTGTCTTTCTCAGCTCATCACATCTCTCTTCCATCATCTCATCTCCTTCTCTAACTCAGAAACTCCTGTCTCCCTCTTATAAAGACCTTTGTGATTATACTGGGCCCACCCAAATAATTCAGGGTAATCTCCCCATCTCAAAATCCTGAGCTTAATTACATCTGCAAAGTCTTTTTTGCCAGGTAAAGTAACATATTCACCCATTCCAGGGATTAAGACATGAATGTTTTGTGGGGGGCATTATTCTGCCTATAACCCCACCCCCCTGCTTTCTTCCTAATAGCCTCACAAAGTGGCCTCAGGTCCTCCCCTCTCCCGAGGCTGAGCACACTCACAGGCTGCTGGAGGCCTCCTGCCATTTCCTCCTTCTGCGTTTTGCTGGTCCTCCCATCCGGATGCCACCTACTTCTTTCTCCACGTTCCTTGGAGCAAGCCGGACCCTCTCGGGGCATTCCTTTCTGCTGCCTTCCACCACATGTGTGTGTGCATGTGTTACTTTTCTGACTCACCTGAGCCCAGAGCCAACTCTCTGTGCCCTCCTGGGGCCTAGAGCACTGCGGCGGATTACAGGTGCTCAGCTGTAGCTGCCAGTGCTCAGCAGAGGACACGTGAGCCACTTCTCCCTGGGCCTGGGGCCATCCGGAGGTTTCCCCAAGAGTCCCCAGACAGCATCCCTCACCCCAACCCCGGAGCACCTCTGCCCGCGAGGGATGGCTTCCCTGACTGTAAGCTGGTTGGATCTTGCTGTTTAGACTACAGTTGTGCCTGGGGCAGGGGCCGTTTGCCTGTGGCCCGGGAAGGGAGTTTGCACTTACGTCTGCAGCTTCCCACCAAGCCGGCTTGTTATTGCTCTGCTGTTTGCTGTGGCCCCGGCAGTTTGTCTGCAGTGCCAGCTGAGGAGCTCCGTCTCCAAGCAGCCTTGGCTATTTCCACTATAATTCTCTTTCCCTCAGGATGCCATCCTCTACATGTGTTTGTATGACTCACTGGGCACTTGTACTTGGTAAGCGCCTGAGCTTAATGAGAAGGCTGGCCGAGAACTTCCCAGACCCGTTTCAGCCAATTCCTGGGCAGGTCTTACCTCAGCACAGGCAGAATCTTACCTCTAGCCATCAAGAAATGCAGAAGTAAGAACTGCTTAATTGCCAGACACTAGGTGAAGCTTGGGGCTGGAGTTGAAGTGGATGAAAGGGCAGGGCAGGTGAGGGAATAAAAACATGAAATCAAAGTTTCTGCTCTTACACATTCAAAATCGGCTGGGGAGAAAGATAGGTTACCAAGTCATTGCAAAATCTTCTCTCAGCAAAGTGCTGTGGAGCTGAGGCAAAATGAGTGGATTCATGTCTCCCAATCTTCATCTGGATAAATCCAAATCATTAAGAATAAAGTCTTAAAAGTACTAGAAAACCCCTGGGTGAATTTTTCTTACATAATCTCAGAATGGCAAAGGCCTTTCTAAATATAACATAGGACTCATAAACCGTAAATGAAAAAATAGTTAAATTTAACTACATAAAAAATATTCCCCATCGCAAAATCTACAATACATAGAGTCAAAAAAAAAAAAAAGCCAAAATGAGAAAAAATATTTGTAAATCTTACTACAGAAAAAAAGCAAAGTTCCCTAATGTATAAAAAATAGACACGGATCAATAAGAAAAACACTAACCATCCAATAAAAAAGTGGGCAAAGGATATAAGCAGACAGCTCACAGAAGATGAAATGCAGATCACCCTTAAAAGTATGAAAAGATGGTCCAGCTCACTTATAATAAGATAAAAAATTTTAAATCCATTCATAAAAACTGAGAACAAAATGTAACAAAGGAACCTATTTATGTATTGAGTTAGTGGCATAATATATAGAAAGGAGTTAAGTGACTTTAAAACTGCATCCCTGTGGGATATATCTAATAACAAAGAAAATTGCAAAAAACAAAAAATCCTAAATTGCTTTCAGTAATCCTATTGATATCAGTAGCATTTTTATTGCTATTCTGTTATTCTAAGAGGGTTGTATACGAATTGTAAAATAAAACAAAAAGAAAAATGACCATTTTGGTGTTTTTGGCAACTGGTTATTTTGGTTCTCTAGTGTGACACATTCTAAGATAAAAAGTAATTGCAAAAATTTTAAACTGCTTTTAGTAATTGTTGGCAAAAATATTTTGACCTGAGACTCCTGTGAGTACAATTTTTTTTGTGTGTGTGTGTGGTACGTGGGCCTCTCCCTGCTGTGGCCTCTCCCGTTGCGGAGCACAGGCTCTGGACGCGCAAGTTCAGCGGCCATGGCTCACGGGCCCAGCCACTCTGCGGCATGTGGGATCTTCCCAGACTGGGGCACGAACCCATGTCCCCTGCATCAGCAGGCGGACTCTCAACCACTGCGCCACCAGGGAAGCCCCGGTGAGTATAATTTGTATATATTTTCAGGTAAAGAAAATGAGAAATTATCTGCTCTTCTAATTCTTTCACCCTTGGTGACTTTGAGAACTGGAATTCTTGGCATAAGACAAAGGAAATACGTTGTAAAATTGAGGGGTAAGCAAAATCTCTGCAGTCCTGATCCTGAATTGGCAATTTCAGAATGAACTCATATTATCTTGAAAAAAAATTCACTTTCTATTTCTGTCCACTGAAAATATCTACAAACAATGACTAAGATAGTAGCAACAAGTCACTCCTAGTATTCAGACTATGGTCTCTAAATACAATTTCCCTCTTAAGGAACTAGGGTTCCTTAGAGAAATGGCTAATTCCATGTTCTGAGGCCAGGTATATTCAAGGTGAGCTGGGAATATGTTAGCATATCACTGCCCAAAGATTGAAAAATTAAAATATCAATATGAATAATGACTTAAGTTATATTCTTAATGATACAAACAATTATTAATCACCTTTGGAGGGATGTTATGGAATTCATTATTTTCAAAATTAGTAAATAAAGAGAATCATTTGTTTATCTTTCCCTTCCTGCATAAGTGTACCTCAGGCTAACCAAGTGACAGGGTGATATTTCTCTGAACAGAAGTCTCCCAGCTGTCAAATGAAGAAAGAATAATAAAATTAGAATATTATTATATTCCGACCTTTAATGAAATAAAGGATCTAGGTAATGATCATCAGTGGCTGCCAGGGCCTCAGGACAAGGTCAGCCAGTCTTTATGTGCTTCCTGATGGAAGAACACAGTATCACCCAAGAAGTATAATTGCAAAAACTATCAAACCTGAATGTGATCAAGCCTTTAGATTTAACTATCAGTATACAGATAATTCAGGAGTTGGACGAACATGTTAAATAACACAACAGAGATGCAATCAGCAAAACTCAGACTGTGAAATTCTGCAGAACAAATGTGCCTACTATTCAACAAGAAGTTTCAAAGGAAAAACAAAAGGGTAGGAACACATAAAGAGACTTAAAACATATCAATCAATCGAAATATATGGATCTCATTTGGATCTTGATTTAAATAAGCAAACTGTAAAAATCATTTGATTGGGGATAATGGGTACATGGAGGTTTCTTATACTATTCTCTCTCCTTTTATATACGTTTGAAATTTTCCATAGTAAAATGTTTAACAATAGCAGGAACAACTAACCCTTACTGAATGCTTATTATATATACGGCACTATTTTAAGCACTTTACGTATTTAAACTGTCCCCCTGTCTGTGAGGTGGGCACTCATCTCTACCATGCAAATGAGGAAACCAAGGCATAGAGTGGTTAAGCATCTTGCCCAAGGTCACACAGCTAATAAACCATGGTGCTGGGACTTGAAAGCAGGCGGTCTGACTCCAGAACCCAATTTCTAACCTGTACACTACTACCTCTCACGATGATGGTAGCTTGGACCAGGATGGGGACAGTGGAAAGAAGTAGAAGGATTGAAAAGATACTTAGGAGGTAACATTGACCAGACTCCATGCTAAATTGTACATGGGGCTGAGAGGAAGGAGTCCAAGATGTCTGTGAGGTTTTTGCTTGATCACAGGATAGGTGGTGATACCGTTCACTGAAATAGGAAAAGTGAGAGAGGATCAGGTTTGGAGGCCAAAGACAATTTGGGTTTGGAGCATGTTGAGCCTGAGGGGCCTTTGGGACACCCAGGGAATGTCAAGTGGCAGCAGGTAACACAGGTACTCTTATATGTTCGTTTTCCCCTTCTTCCTTAGGACTGTATCTTTTTTTCCTGAGATGGGGATGGGAGCAACTACTTTTCTAGTTTGTAGTGTCACTTAATATTCAATTCTTGTTTCAGAGGTGTTGGTAGTTGTGCCCAGCTTGATTTCACCTACACATTTTGTAAGGGTGCTTTTACTTCATTATCTGAAAAACTTGGTCAAAACAGGTCTATTCATCAGTCATGTCTTGAGTGCTTACTATGTTCCAATCACTGTATTAGGCATTTACATTTATATCATTTACTCTTCTCTTATGTTGTTACTCACGCAGTTGTAAATATACTCTGCCCAGTATATAGATGAAGAGACTGAAGATAAGAATAAGTCACTTTCCCAAAGTTACAAAGTTTTACAGTGGCAGTCAGCATCTCTGGTCTGTGTTCTTCCATTTTGTCTCTTTCTCAAAGTGTGGGTAATGACTTAGGTGGTTCATGGTCATGGCATTTAATTGCACGAACTCATACAGTAAAAAGGCTCTTCTGTTGTTTATGTTCATCCAACCTTCTGTTATGACAACGGAGAGTGACTCTGGTGCTAGTATGTCTTCAATACCTCTCTAACACTTGTTATCTCTGTGTTTAACTTAGGGTACACCTCAGGGTCAGAGTCTTCAGCAAATAACAACAGTGTATAGCAGGAATTTTATAATTTACTTATTTTCATTATGTTTATTCTTAAGGATACCTCCTAATTATAGTAATATTAGTGTTTCCATCTCTACAGCAATAAAGAATTTCATTTAAAATAAATTTAAGTAAAAGAAATAGAGCTAATGAAAACTATTACATAAATAGAAGTAATGGTGGTTCAGAGAAATGGAAGACAATCACTAGCTGACGCTAATTCCAAAGCCTGAAATTGGAAAACAGTGCCCTCGCCATTTCTCCTCCCCCCATCATGGGCTTTGGTGCTGGCCTCATCTGTCTAACAGCAATTGAATGCCTTCTCTTGACCAAAATGTGATCTGTTACCATCTCACTTGGAAACTCTTTGTCACTGCTCACTGGTGAGGGCAGCTCACCAGTAAGATTGTCACAGACCCCAAGTGCTGTGGGCCAGATGGTATCTTTAGTCCCCATTGACCAGACTGGCATTTAGGATGGGGCTAGGACCATGTCAGGGTTTCAGGAAGGAGCTAAGAGCAAAGAGTACATTACCAATAAGTCAGGGTGGTTAACAGCTAAGACCATGGGCTATTTTGGAAGTCTTAGTATATCCAGGTGATTTTTTTTAATATGCATTCTAGTATTAAAACTATATTGACTACTCTAGTTTCCATCCATTCCTCTTTCCTAAGCCTCTTATCCCCCAGTCTTTTATGACAGTACTGTGTTTGCACGTTTTGTTCCTTCTTCACCACCACCACCCCCTTCCTGGGACAGAAGCTATATTCAGTGTTTGTGAGAAATGGTTGTAGATGGGCTGCCTTTAAACAACATTTTTATGAGTTATTCTAAACATAGACAAAGACAATAAAAATTCCCAATGCTACATGTATTTTAAAAGACATCATTGTCACATGAAATAATTTTTCTTGTGTGTTCCCCAAGGAACTGAAAAGTATATTATAGTCACTATAATCCTGCTGGGTAGAGACAGTATCTTCTCTTTATTCTTTGTTATGCCTGATATCTGTTCAGCATATTATTAAGAAAAATCTGTATCTGGAATAATGCATCTGCATTCTTTTCATTTCCCACGAGCACCACAAAGCCAGTACTTTTTCATCAGTGGCTCCTGCAGAGTAAGGTCCAAAGCCTGAACAATGGTAAGCTTAGGTTTTGCATTTTTGATGTATTCTTTGCAGTGAAGGTGGTGAATACTGGTAAATATGTCTTCCTGAATTCACATCAAAGAAGAGACAGGTTCCATCTTCTCGGGCGGGGTACCCTCAGCCCCAGGTCCGCTGTGCTAACACAGCTCCTGAGAACCTGGCTTCAACGCAGACAGGACACAAGGCAGAGACCTGACTTGTGCATCTCGGACAAGGTAAAATATCCCGACTCTGAAAACGGAAACACATCCCATTCTCCTGCACCAGCGGGGTGAGGGTTTGCAGCAGGCGGTGGGTGTGGTGTGGGGTGTAGGTTGGGAGTGTTTTCCCCCCTTAGAGTCCTCCTGCCACTTGACTCGCGGCCCTGCCCTGACCATTGTCCGCACATCTCGTCCCTCCAGCTTCCGGGCCGCGGGCGAGATGATTTGCTGCAGATGACATCAGCTCTGGGCCAACGGCTGGAAGAGCGGAGGCAGCCACCCCGTGAGGATGTGCCGGGTGGTCCTTGCCTCCTCCTCTTCCTCCTCCTCCCCGGTTCCCTGCCTAGTCTCCATATAAGAGGCGCCGCCTCCCCGCCCTCTCTCACTCCCCACTCCTCTCCGCCGCGCGCTCTAGGAGAGGGCGGAGGGGGAGGTGGCGCGCAGCGCCAGGAGGAGGGGAGACGCAGGGGGCGGAGCGGAGACTGCACCTTCGGAGATAATCCTTTCTCCTGCCGCAGAGGAGAGGAGCGGCCGGAGCGCGGCACTTCGCCGAGGCATAGCAAGCCGGCAGGATGGCGACCGTGGTGGTGGAAGCCACCGAGCCTGAGCCGTCCGGCAGCATCGTCAGCCCGGCGGCGACCACCTCGCCCAGCCTGTCGCATCGCTTCCTCGACAGCAAGTTCTACCTGCTGGTGGTCGTCGGCGAGATTGTGACCGAGGAGCACCTGCGACGCGCCATCGGCAACATCGAACTCGGTAAGAGGCCCCTGCGCCCCAAGGGGACGCGTTTGGGGAGACGCGCAAACGCGACCCCACCCAGGGCGCGACGGCCACCTTTCTCCTCCGGCACACCCCGCGCCCATGTCTTTCCCCGCTACTTCCCGCACTCGGTCCAGACTCTTTTTTTCTGGGCTCATTTCGGAGAATAATTCGAATTATCAGATTTGAGACGCAGTGGGAGAGCCTCTCCTAATCTTGACGGATCCGTTACCAGGCTGGGTCGGCAGATCCCAGCTGGCTACCGCCTCTCCCGCTAAATGAGATGCAGGTGTCAAAGGGGCAGAGGCCACAATAAAGCCGCAACCGCAGGAAACCAAAGGTGGGGGGGACGCTGATGCGGCCACTCCTTTCAGCCCCCCTCTCACCCCCGCAAAATGCTGGGATTGCCCCTCGCCGGCAGACCCCAGGCTGAAGTACCATGTGCCAGGGCTCTCGTGGGAATCATTCCCACCACAAACACCTCAGCCCCCGAGAAGTGCCTTTGCTGGCTTAAAACCTCCCCATCTTTTCTTTCCTTGGAATGACTAGGCTAGTCCTAGGGCCACGCCCGCTCCCCCCCCACCCCCCGGGATGCGGAGATGGAGAACCGCCTGCGCCTCCTTCCCAGGAGGCGCCTGCCTCGCTACCGCCCCTGGGGCCTTGGTTGCAGCTTTTAGCAAGGACAATGGGACCCCCAAGTTGTGGGGTGGGGCTTCTTTTAAAAGTCTCGGCTTCGGGAGTGATGGCTTAGGGAGGGGGACGGCGGGAGGCCCGCGGGTAGGGCCGGCGCCTCGCCCGGTGCGCGCACTTACTGGCGCGCCCTGCAGAGGCCGAATAGCGGTTTGCCTGGAACCCTGGGCGGGGCCGTGAGGGTCCGGCGGGCGCAGCCTCGGACGAGCGGACCGACCCGCCCCGCAGCCCCACCCGGGCTGCCGCAGTGCCCCCGCCCGCCGCACCTGCCCCCCGCACTGCGGCGCCCCCAGTGGGCGCGGCTGGCCGGGAGTGCGCTCCGCCAGGGCTTGGGGGTGCTACCTGCCCCCACCTCTCCCCAGCCCGGCTTTGTTGCGCTCGAAGTCCCTGGGTAGGCAGTCTGTCCTCTGCCTTTCCCTTTACCCCCGGCGTCCCAGACCTCCCCTCGCCCTGAGAGAGGTCGCTACTCCCTCCCCAGGCCCAGCCAGCGCTCTATTCTCTCGGGGTGGTGCTGCAGCGGTTCTGCCCGGAGACACCGGCTGGTGGGCGTGGTGCAGTCCGCACTGCGGTCTCTACGGCAGCCCGAGGCGGACAAAGGGCGTTCACGCAGCCCTCGTTCCCCGCGCCCGCTCCCACCCCATAAATTTAAGAAGAGAGAAAAACCTTGTTTTAGATGAAAAAAAAAATAAACGCTAGTAGTCTGCCTCTGCATTTGGAAACGGTCGCCTGTCCCCAGAACAAAAGGCTGCAGGGTGGGGGCTGGAGTTGCAGACCTGGTTCTTTTGTTTAACTTTAAAAGCACTGATGTTCCCTTTCAGATTAAAAAAAAGAAAGAAAGAAAGAAAAAAGAAAAAGTGAGCAACAAGCAGTCTTGTTATTTTCTTCGGAAAACAATATTTAAGAATAGGATATGTCAATAGTGAAATGCCTCATTTGAGCATCTCAATAACGCTTCATTTTCAAACTACAGCCCTTTAATCTGATCTGTACTAATTTAGTTGATTTGCACATTTTCTCCTTGGAAGATTTCACACGTACTGATTTTGGGTGTGGCTACTGTATGAATCAATGACTTTGTATTTTTTTAAAAATATTATTTGTCAGCACCTTTGCTGGGAAGCAATAATACATCAGGAAGTGTTTTTCTATCTATAAAAGGTTCATAACCACCCGATGCAGTGCGAGGAGAGGGACCACCATCCCCATTTTGGAGATGGGGGGCCCAGAGAGGCAGGAAGGATAAAGGGACCAGCTCAAGGTGACACCACTCATAAGTGACAGAGGTGCCAGCACTGCAGCATCACTGGTTTTCTGGCCCTGTCATGATGTTAGTGCAGGACAAGCTAACATCAGGGAGATCAAACAGCAATTTTCAGAGCTTGCTTTTATACAAAGGCAATAGTCATCCACTTGTGGGCAGCGCCCCATGCAGGGAGGTGGTTCAGCAGTCACCTTCCATGTAATTATATTCCTGCTTTGTTACTCTGCTGATATCCTTTTAGTGCCCCGTTTCTCAGGGGGTTTATTCAAGCTGCTTCTGTTTGAGGATAAACTAGAGGCATTCAAGTATCGCTGTGAAGTGCTCTCTACTGTGTTTTACACTGCTAGCACGTAGTGATAATATTCAGATTTGTCTTCCTGTCTTTTAAAAAAAAATTTTTTATTGATGTATTATATAGAGAGGAAAAGTCACAAATCATAAATGAGGAGCTTGGTGAATTTTCACAAAACGACATACCTGTATGATCCTGATCAAGAAGCAGACATTACTGGAATCCCAGAAGCCCCCTCAGGTTTCCTTTTCAGTCAGCATGCCTTCCTGATTTTTTTTTTTTTCCTTTTTTGCGGTACACGGGCCTCTCACTGTTGTGGCCTCTCCCGTTGCGGAGCACAGGCTCCGGACGCGCAGGCTCAGCACCCATGGCTCACAGGCCCAGCCACTCCGCGGCATGTGGGATCTTCCCGGACCGGGGCACGAACCCGTGTCTCCTGCATCAGCAGGTGGACTCTCAACCACTGCGCCACCAGGGAAGCCCGTCTTCCTGATTTTGAATTTCCTGATTCAGTCAGGTTTTTGCAGGTACCTCTGAAATGGCAGTATTGATCCCATTAAGAATCAACCAAGTGAGTGAGCAGAGCCATTTCCTAACGCACAGTAACAGATGCTGCTTTTCCTCTGGAGATGACTCTCTTGGGTCCTGGGGTCTCGGATGCAGATCAAGCTGCAGGGCCTTCCAGTGCTAAGTGAAAATACTGCTCCCGTAGCTTTTCCGACAGTCTGAGATGACTTAGCAACAGGGCAGGCTGGCTGTTTCCCTGTGCCGGATATTCGCTGCCGCCTCAGCTTTCAGGTCCCAGCTGGACCTCCTCCAGAGGTCACTCTGATACCACGGCTGTAGTTGCTGGTGCCCATGGACCCCGTTGTGTGAAGCAAGATGGAGATGCTCCAGGGGGTTCGGCTCTGTTTGTGTGCTGCAGGCTGGGAAAGCCGTTCATCATCTGTTCCTCTTGCTTCCCATTTCCCCTCTTGCCTTAACAAAGGCTCTGTGGGTTTGGAGACCCTGGTGACTTGGATTTTTGCCATTTGATGACTTGGGCCTCTTTGGGAAGTCCAGCAAATAGGTCTATAGGAAGATGGTGGTAATGCAGTAAATCAAGAGGCCTGAAACACCCCAGCATGGATGCTTAGTAAATGCTTCATGAAACCAGGTGTTACTGAACCAAACTCAGGTCTGCTCACCCTCGCACAGTAAAGCCAATCTACTGACACCAGGTTGTGGTGAAGGAAAGTGCAGCTTTATTGTAAGGTGCCAATACAAGGAGAATGGGTAGTTTGTGCTCAAAACCCTGAACTCCCGGAAGGGTTTCAGCGAAGCCTTTTTAAAGGCAAGGTGAGGGAGGGCGTCCCAGGGTGTGTGATTAGCTCGTGCACAATTCTCTGGTTGACTGCTGATGAGGTAACAAGGCGGTAATGGGCACTGTGTGCTCATGGTCATCAAGTAGTTAATTCCTTCCATTTGGTGGTGGTTTTAGCATCTGAAAAACAAGTCAGGAAGTAATGCATCAGAAACTAATATCTAGGTACTTCAGAGAGGAGCTAAAGCAGAGGATGTAGGGGAGGGGTCTGTCCCAGGAAGGCCCCATAGGGTCCTGCTTGGTTACACAAGGAAGAGAGACCATCATTCATTTCTTCAGCTGTATTCAAAATGCATAATGGAGGGTCTGGTCATTTCTTCTCAAATTTGAAACAATAGACTTTCCTCAGACTGGTCTAGCTTTAGTTAGTTAGTTATGCAGGACTCAGTGCCAAACCATTGTTGCTCCACCAACTGCTCTTTGGCACCTCTGTTGCCCCCTTCCTAATTAGTCCCCAAGAAGGACTTAACAGTCATCCCTATTTTTAGCAGAGCCTCCACTCCTCCTGTTTATTTTAGGACATGGACTACATATATCCATGCCTTGCAAAACTAATTCTATAGCCTTGTGAAAAGTTTTCTTTGCTTTATTTTTTTAAAAGAAACTAAAACATATAAAGAATACTAAGTGTCCGTTTAATGTTTTCAATTACTGTTAAAGAGTTTAACTTTCCTCTAGTTAACATTGGGAATCAGCGGGATTTGTTCATAATAAGATAGATGTGTGTAACATCTAATGTCCTGGATTTTTCGATGTAAGTTTCGCTAACTACAGTGTTTCTGATGTCATTTATTGAATGTTTTTAGTCTAAGATGGTTAAGAGAATTAACCCAGGAAAGATTTGGGGTTTCATTTCCATTTTGTTTCAACAGGAAAACAACAACATGGTGGGAATTAAAAGAAATGTTGGGGACTGTTAAATTGATTATATTCATCTTCATACGTTTCAAAGTCAAAAGGCAGATGCCTTCTGCTTGCACTGCTTAATTGGTATTACCTACTAAGGGTTCTTTGATCCGTGCTGAAATATAAGCCAGACACTAAACTAAGGTCATTAAGTTGATGAGTCATTATTAACCTTCTCTAAAGGCTTACTTTTTAAATAAGTTCTCACTTTTAGGCCAATAAATAAATTATTATAAATCACTTCTTTTGCTTGCTTCTAATGTGAAGTGCTAGCCAAGACCTAACTTATTTATCATCAATGCTTTGAAACGATGAACTCTGTAAGATACTGTCTGCATTACACATAACATATAAATTATGAACGTCAAATTGTTGGCTTAAAACAAAAGGAAAAAAGCAAATTGAAGGTTAGGTCAAGGGAAAAAATAGGAAAACTTTTCTCTAGGAAAGAAAACCTTATGGAATTTAGCATTTCCTTTGTTTTAATTGTTTCTTTATGATTCAAATCTGACTTCAGATCACGTTTTAGCATAGTTTTGAAAATAGAATCTTATGGTTATAGTTTAGTAATAATTTAGGAACTTGGGCAAAAAATATTCAAAGTCTGTTTCTGAGAGGGAGCAACTGAAGCTCATGGAAGAAAACCAGCTTGCTCAAATAGCAGTCAGGTAGAATCCGCGTACCATTTCCGCACACAATGCATGGTCATTTCTTTCTGCTTTCTTCAATCTATTGTTTATTTCAGGAGATAGATTTTCGCCTTTAAATGAGAGGCGTTTTTAAAAAATTGTTGGTTTTATTAAATAATCCTGCAAAATGCTTGCATGATCAGTAAACCTGGCAAGATCTAACCTATGTAAAATAAAGCGACCTGGTTCTTCCTTATTGTTCACCCTGACTTGCCCTGTGATACCCACCCCCCAACAATACACACACACACACACACACACACACCCTTTTCTCCTTTTTTCATCTGTCAACTTTATGTGCACTTTAGCCTCCCCTTGTGCACTGCCACCCCTGGAATCAGAGAACCGAGATGGAAATCCATGATCCTTTGTTCCCGCCTGGTCATCAGGCTATACATAGACAGTGATGGTACTTGCTTCCAGGGCTGGAAGACAGTGCCAGGTTGGGTAGGGGTGTTCTCAGGATGCCTAGCCATAGGCCAGCTGCCCACGGGTGACAGATGTTCTCTGGGCCCAGTTTAAAAAGTGGAGGTTGATCTCCTCCAACTGGTGGGGTTGTTTTGTCCCCACCTGGGTAAGCCTGTAAGGGCACAGTCATGATAGAGTTTGCTGGAGAAGCAGAGGCCCAGGGAAGAGCTTGACCTGGCGTGGACTGGGGGATAGTCAGAGAAAGGGCCAGGAAATTCCATGGCTTTTCTACTGCCCACTGGAAACCAGGATGACCTGCTTCTGAAAGCCTCTTCAGACCTTCTTTACCAGCACCCCACTATCCCCTCCAGCCATGAACTCAGGGAGGGGACTATGTGAGAAGAGCCAAAGAAGACATTTTTTTGTCCCGTGAGCTTTAGAGAGGCCACTGCTGGCTTCCTCTTAGGCACAAAGGAGCGATATATAAACTAAGTGCAATATGGATCTTCATTGAGAAGTAGTATTTCCCTTTACTAACATTATCCAGTAGAAGGTACAAGGTAATTACACAGTATTTTCTTTCTAAAATTGGTATAGAAAGTGGCTTGGTTCCAAAATTTTCCTTTCCAACTAAAATTACTAGTAAATCCATTGTAACCTTTATTTTATAAGTGGTAGTAGTGATGATGCATCGTTAAGATGTAATTTGGCTGGAAATTGCTCCCTTGAAAAGAGAATCCTGAATTTTTAATTTCACTGGGAGTATAAGTTACATTATCAGCTGTTTGCTAATGTAACTTAAAAATTACTAAATGGTTTTTCTACTGTTTCATACTTTTTCCATTGCTGAATTACAAATCATACAACCAGGAGTTTATGAAATAAAAAGCAAATGTTTAACTGCATGTGTCATGACATTGAAGTTAATTGAAGCCAAGGGGAAAATGGCAAACAACAATCTAAGAACAAGTCTATGTATAACTCTAGATGAAGCCATTCAAATAATGTAGCAATTTAGACATTTCTTAGAACAAAGGCAGAAAAATTATGCAAATTTAATTTTAATACATATGTTCATTATTAACTTTATTGACCCTACTTGACAAGCCTGAAGGCAAAGTGGAGCTCAGACCTGGAGCACAGATAATCCAGTCACCAATTTCCGATTAAGCAGCTCAGACAGGAGCTCGATGATTTTCCATGCTAGCTGAATACATAGTATATATACGTGGAAGTAAAATACTCTGATGAATTCAGGCCTCTCGACCTGTCACGCTTTCTGTGAAACAAACAAAAACCCATTTATCATTTCTGCACGGAAAAGATCTGCAAAATCACAACATGCCTTTCTTGTTAAAATTTAAATACTCCATTAGCACAAATGCAAACTGAGGCTGTTAATGTTTCCAGGGAGACCCATAAAATTCTCCCTTGTAATTTAGCCTCTCTTTAGGAATGTTAACTCTTGCACACCTGAATTCTTCCCAAAGATTGTATGAGAAATTTCTGCCTCTATGTAGTAGATGTACATCTATTTGAAAATATTTCTCATATTCGTAAAGGTGTTTGGTGTGTCATCTGAAGATATTTTAGATGTGTAGTCAACTCAGTTTCCAGAATCTTTGTTGTGTGTGTGTGTGTATCTACCTTCATTCTTTGCAAGACAGGAAAACTGAACAAGATTTAAATGGGGGTAAATGCACGTATGCCTTAAGGATTTGAGAGGTGTGTTTAAATAACACACTGCCATTTATACTTCCAAGTCTGTATGCATGACTAATGACCAGCAAAAATGATTAAATGACCAAGTGTTTATTTAGAGATAGTTCACCTGTGTGGTACCCCTAGACGTTCAAGTCCCTGCCTTTAGTAGATAGGCAATAATGATAGTTGTTCCAGAGGTTTGTTTCCGGCAATGGAGGATGCTCCATGCAGGGGTGCAATCTAGGATGCTACCTACATAATGGCTCTACCATGAGCCGTCTATTTGGGAAGATATAAAAATACATGAAAAACAAACACACGCTCCCAGTTCTGTGGTTCCCCAATTTTGCCTGGCCTGCTTCCCAGGACTCCCACCTCTGCTGTACCCTTTAGCCATCTCTCTTGCAAGGTCAGGAGAGAGGAAGGAGGAAGAGATGAGGGAGGTAGGGTGTCAGCACTCCTTACCCTCGTATTCCCCTCACCCCAGCTTCCAGTCTTGTGAACAGAAGCCTGAACTTCTGTGGGAATAGACAGTTCATGGCCCTCAACTCTGTAGAAGTTTTATACAGTATAAAAAGTTGCCACATTTCTTTGCCTCTGGATAAGAAAATTCAGGACAACTAACAATTGTGAATGAAAGAGCTGTCTGCCAAGCCAGTCAGGTAAATGCCTGGGAGGACAGAGAGGCCACGTCTTTTAAGATTGAGATCCAGCTTTCTTAGCAAAGATCACACAAATTTTGATTGATATCTAGGGGTTGAGAAATCAAGGTCAAAAATGGGAGGGGTAAAGAAAAGTTACCAGATACACAAAAATGCATATGCACACTGCAAAAACCTTTAAAAACAGAGCCCTGGACTTGAATGCCAGCCTCCATATCTCTGCTTCCCCACCCTCATTCTACATTTTCTAGCCACGTACAAGTGGACCATGGGAAAGCTAGCAGTTGTCTGGTAGCCCCCTAACTGCTACAGGCTCACCATCTTCCTGTCCTTTCTACTCCCACCCTGGAGTAAAGCCTGTCATTTTCCTAATAACTGTTTTCCTTTACTCTTCCAGAAGAGCTGCATTTACATTTTATGAGGGGCAGGAGTTCAGTCCACACTGCTAGTTATCCTTCCCCTGTGGCCTGGTGGAGAGACTTCCCCGGCCCTCCCGTTTTGTGGGCATCCACTGCTGGTCACCACGCTCTTCAGGAAAGGAGTTTCCACATCCTTCCTTAAAGCTTGAGAAATGCTACCATGATGTTTTCCAAACCACTTCGAAATGAGTAACTGGAGATCTGTCATCTGTCTTTCCTTTCCTTCCTTAGGAATCCGATCATGGGACACAAACCTGATCGAATGCAACCTGGATCAAGAACTGAAACTTTTTGTATCCCGACACTCTGCAAGATTCTCTCCTGAAGTTCCAGGTGAGGCTTAGTTAAGTATTAGTCAAGGAAGAATTTGAAAGGACGAGATACAGGCCATTGGCTGGAAAGCTTTGCCTGGGGCATGGAAAAGATTTCCTCTTATTGCTAAAGGATTCTTTGTGTTTGTTATTATCAACTGGGTTAGCAAGAAGCCATATTTTAGGAAGGTCAGCTAACTCTTAAGTTGTCACTCTGTGGGTTTCCATTTTGTGGAGTCTTAAAAGCTTTTAAGTTCTAGGGTAAATTTAAAAAATTTTTTTCGTATTTATCTCACTGTACTCTGAGCTTAAGGGTTTGTAAACTATTTAAATGTTAATTTTACTCACATGAAGTTATGAATACAAATTGGATGCTCCCAGAATTTCATAACTGCCCTTCCCTCTCAAGAAAATGAAATATTTGCTTTACTGCATTTTCTATCTGAATGAAATACACATTATCATTTTCGTCATTGCATTATCACCTACTTTTCCTAGTGTGGGTAAAAGAGTCTGAAATTCCAAACTACTGTTAAAATAGCCTTTCTTTCAGAGATGAAAAGAATACTACAGAATAATTAAAGGTAAGGACACAAACATTTGTCATTTACGAAGATGCTGCCGCTAACTAGCCGCTTCACTGGGGATGTAGTCTACCTGTGCCTCTAGGCCTGGGGATGTAGGCAGACTCACCCACCTTGTCTTCCTCATGTGGGCTGTGACCCATACTTCTCCCACTTAGTCACATTTGAGGATTATGAACAGAGTTACTTGCTCATAAAGACTCTAAACCTGGGGTGTGTTTTTCAGTAGCTCTGCCATTGATCTATCACGTACTGTTTTGCATTTTATTTCTTAAATACCACCTAAATTTTATGTAAAAGAGAGAACACCCTTTTCTGTTTACATGATTTTGTTGTATGATTGCAAATTTTGTTGGCGTTGATAAAAAACCAGCAAGGAGGTTCAGCCTTTTTTTTTTTTAATCTTTTTTTTTTTTTTGCGGTACGCGGGCCTCTCACTGTTGTGGCCTCTCCCGTCGTGGAGCACAGTCTCCGGACGTGCAGGCTCAGCGGCCATGGCTCACGGGCCCGGCCGCTCCGCGGCATGTGGGATCTTCCCGGACCGGGGCACGAACCCGTGTCCCCTACATCGCAGGCGGACTCTCAACCACTGCGCCAGCAGGGAAGCCCGGTTCAGCCTTTTTGACTGATTACATCGTTGTACATACTTGTACGTAGCCTTGTACATACTGAGATTGGAAATCACTTACAGACCGTCAGTGCCTTTGTGCATCACACTTGGCTACAGCAGTATGCCCATGAGACTGGGATAGTTCTTCTCTTTGAGTTTGCTATTAGAATAAAATCCCTTACTTTTCAGTTATCAAATGAATTGTAGCTTTCAAGCATGGAGTTGAGTAAATGTGTTCAGAAAAACTTAGCAAGAACTTGTTCATTAAAAGTTAAACTTGCTGTAAAGCCATGTGAAAATCAGCTCTGTAACTTTGCGTTGAGCAAAAAGAATGATCCAGAGACTATCAGACAGCGCATGATTTGCTGAAGTAAAGGTACAGTATATGGTTGTTTCTCTCGTTGTTATGTTGCATTTGTATGTCTTGCACATTTCTGTGACTTTTGAATTCATCTCACGAAAAGAAAAATAAGGGAAGTACCCTTTTCGAACAAGTATGTTTCAAAATGTAAAATTCAAGCTTTTATCCTTTCTCTGTAGGTTGTTCTGGCTTTCTTGCTATGACTTTTTTTTTTTTTTTTTTGGTAAATGAATCCTGTGATTTGCATTGTGTTCCTTCATACTTGTATTTGACTTTATAGAATGACAGTATATTGTGAAATGAAAGGCTGCAAGAATTGCTAAAGAATTAACCATTTTTGAACCAGGGACCTAGTATGACTCTTGTGGACTAAGGAAGGTCAGGTCCCCCCACAAACCACTACCGTGGGCTCATGTGGCCCATTCTCCCTTCTTTTCCTGCTGTCACCCACAGTAAAGGTTGGTTACCGACCTAGCTGTAGCAGTGCTGTGCTAGGCTCTGTGTCTAGAGATTGGCGCCTGGACACACAGCACCCTCCCATTCTTGCCAGGTCCAGGAAGAGGTTATGAGCTTCCTTCCCCAGCCTAAGAGTGCAGCTGTGCAGGGCTGGGCCTGCGCTCTGAGAACCGAGCAACCAGAATGCCGCCATGGGGGTGAGGCCCTGTGTGGGAAGCGTTCAGAGCGGGGTGAAGGTTTCTAACCAAGACTACAGCAGAGGTTAAAAGCACACGTCAGATTCAGTTCAGGTAAGTAAGGGTGTTTTAGAGAGAAGAGATGTTACGTTAGAGGATGAGGGTGCCAGATTGGGGTAAGTGGAGATCGTAGGGTGATCGCTGGATTGGACCCAAAGAAGTCTTTAGCTTTTCCTGGACGAACTGAAGGGTTTTATGGGAAAATTTGAGATCTGTTTTTTAAGTGGCTCCAAATCTAGTGTGTCTTCCCCACTCCCTGATAGTCTGTAGAAGCTAATGCCTGCACCTCAGGCCCCTAAAATGGAGTCAGCTGAACCTCTGCATTTAGAGTTTCCAGAGTCTGAGTTAACTTAGAGGCAAGGAACGAGAGGAAGGTTGAATCCTCTAAAAAAATAAAGCTGTCCCTTCAGCCAATTAAAGAATACCTAAATAGCACCTACAGTGTGCCAGGCCGTGTGGGGTGGGGAACGTGAACACAGTGATGAACAAAAAAAACACTTTGCTTACTCTTGTCTTGCCACTTTGCCACTGCTTTGCTTACTCTTGTCTTCTTGTGAGAAGAGTAGGCGTTTAACAGTCATATACAGACTAGCATCAACTCTAGCACCTGCATCAAATCCAGACAGTTTTTTTGTTTTGCTTAGGCTGGCAGAGTTTTAATAAAATATTCATTGCCCTCCCTGATGACACAAGTATAGGGGCACTCAGAATCTGTAGAGATTTGGTCCAGGACTCCTGTGGGTACCAAATCCGATGAATTCTCAAGTCCCTTATATGAAATGGCATGATGTTTATGTATAACCTACGCACATCCTCTCATATACTTTAAATCATCTCTAGATTACTTATAATACAATGTATAATACCTAAAAGCCATGTAGATAGTTGCCAGCCTGTGGCAAATTCAAGTTTTGCTTCTTGGAACTTTCTGGAATTAAAAGTATTTTCAACCCTTGGTTGGTTGAACCTGCAGATGTGGGACCCGCAGATATGGAGGGCCAGCTGTAGGTGAGGAGCTAGGGTTGCCCATATATCTGTTTTGCATTCATGCCACTATACCCCTGTTGCTATTTTTAAGAATTGGAGAGTCCTTATAAAAGACTGGTGATAGCCTCAAACGCAGCTAATAGCTCATGCGAACAGCACAACCAGATTTGTCAGATTAGTTCCCTTGTACTAGTTTACGTCTTGTACTAGTTTTTAAACATGGTTTTGAGATTCAGTTGGCCTATTTCTTCAGGATTGCAGGTCTGATTGAATGGCTTAGTCATCTTGAACAAATATCCTTTGAGCAGGAAGCTGGAATATGTTGCCTTCTCTGCAGAGGTGGAGGTCATCTACTATGAATAATGAGGTGATGGGTCCCCCAGTTCCCCAGAATGTGAGCTCTGGGATCACCAAGTGCCGTCCAAGTCTGGCATGCTCGAATTCTTGGAATAGTCAGTCATCTAGGGTCATCTTACTCGCTCAAACCTGTTGCAGCATTGACTTCCTCAATATCCTTCAGCAGATGTCTCTGTTCCCAGGGCAGGTCTCTGCTGATTAGCCCTGGTGTAACACCACTCCTGGCCACATCTAAGCAGGGTTCAAGTGAGACCAGTTATCTTGAGAGAAAAGGTTATGTATTCTTTCATGAACACCCCCCAGTCTTTTCACTCAAGTCAAAGTTCAACAGTTGAGTCTTTTCAAAATAGAGGAATAGTCATATATTTCCTTATATGTACAAATTCAAATACTATTGTAAATTTTTGTTTATATATTACAGTATGTTTTTTGTACCTTAATTGTGTTGGATGAGAATCATTTTGATAAATCTTACCATGAGAGTAGAGCTAGGTTTACCATGCTGAATGGAATTTATTTCACTCTCCATTCCTGTTTGCTTCTTTCCCTAACTTAACTTTAGATCTGTCTGCCCCTAACAATAGAGAGGACTATATCCTAGGGTTCTAGAAAGTGTCCCATGGTTGCCTGTGTTAGACAAACATCATTTCAAAACAACAAACAAATACAGAGCATTCCTAGGACAAGGGACACCAGAATGAAAATGAATTTCAGTCCTTTTTTCATCATTTTGCTACTTCTGCCTAGAAAAATAATTCAACATTTTTGTTAACCCAGATCCTCACCAGCAACAGAGCACGATGCAGATTCTGGATCCTAGCTCTAAAAGTTATTTGCTGTGGGATCTCTTGACAGGTTACCTAAGCATTCTAAGCCTCAGTTTTGTTGTTTGTAAAGCAGAGATGATCACTTCTACCTCGTAGAGTTTTCATGAGGATCAAGTGAATTAATTTGTATAGAGATCTTGAAACAGTGCTTATCACATGGGAAAACAATAAACATAAGCTAGTATTAAAATTGTGGCCCTTGTTGAAAATCTATCAGATTTGTATATTTGGTGATTATTATTATCTAGGGGAAAGAGTGGCTTTAGATATTGGCTGGCTTCCTTTTTGTCATTAAAAAATTTGTATGAAAGGTGTTACTCGGAGAAGCAGTTGCCATCGACATTATCAGAAGGCACATAGTTGCTGGGTGTGTGCAGGAGACAGCAACATGCTTTGGCTGGGTTTAGGAAGGTCCTTTGGGTGTGAGAGCGAAATGGAGGTGATGCATTAAGGTGCTGCCACAGCAGGACCGTAGGGCAGGGTTGAAGACCATGTGCAAAGTGGTCCTGTTGCTGCCCCTCTGAGGATGCTGAGGTGGGTGAGATTGCTAGTCTGCTCTCTCGCTGTGATGATCTGTCCACGGGCGACGTCTTCTGATCCCTCCTACCCCTCGGTTCTCTCTTCTTTTCTCTCCAACCAACAAGTGACTATAGACTTTTCCAGTTTTAAGAAACTGAGATTTCTTATGGCTTATTTTCTTAGTCAACTGAATAAATAGTAGTAAGACTTTGGTACATTTACATTTTGTCACTCGTTTTGTAACTCCTAGATCGCATTCACAAAAAAGCTTCACGTGGTGTGATTGCCTTTGTAATGTGTATATGGGTGCTTCTGTTTTAGAATCCATGCCTTTTCTCTGGAAGGTAAATAAAACACAGATTTGTGCTGAGTGACTGCTCAAAATATCTTGCCTCAAGATTGGTTTTTGACGGAGAATTAAAATCAAGCCCTTTGCATTTAAGTCAGAGAATCCCTTTCACGTTGAAGAGTCAAGGATTTACAACATTTGCTGGTAGAATGATAAGAAAATACTAAAATGCTCTTAGAAAAGGTCTAAGAATGTTTGTACTCATCTTCTTTCTCTGTCTAGACTTGTATGTTTAGTCTGTCGTTGCACAGAATTATAGCCTAATTGTATGTGCCTAGAATACATCAACCCCTCTATAACAGCCAGTAATGAATGTGTTTTCAGCCCTGCTCCCAACCTTTAAAAGATAAAGCACACAAATACACGTTCACTTGCATTCGAGAGGCTGACTCGACCCTCAGGGATCCTGTGATTTCCGAGGGAAAGCAGATGCATTATCCCCTGTTCTCTCTCTCACGTGCACACGCACAGGTACAGGCACTTGCTCACATGCCCAGCGGGCTCATCTTTTCTCACTGCATCATCGTGTGAGGTTATAGCAGGAATCCTGGTCTTAGAAGAAAATGGCAAATAAAGAGCCTTAGTTTTGTTGAAGTAACCAGACCTCTGCTTAACATCCATTGAGGTCAATGCCGCCCGCCTGGGAAGGGGACTCCCATTTTAATGCAAATCACTCGCCTTTCTCCACTCGCCCCCTGCCCTCAGCCTTCCCGGCCCCTCCAGCTTCATGCTCCACCCAAGTGCTCCCATTCACACGCTGCCCCAAACTGCCTGCTTGCCCCTCGACCCCCCGCCCCGTCCGCATTCCTTTGAAACAGTGAGAGGGCCAGACTTTCCAAGGAGAAGATCCAGAATTTGGTAGTGTATGCAATACAGGCGTTAATTCCTGTGAGGTTTGCAGTTTGCTCAGCTTTGAAATTTGGCGATCCTTTATATCCATAGATCCTTACAGCGCATGTGATTTTTTTTTTTCTTTTTCTGGTGCAAGTGTGGCCAGAGGAATAAAACGGTGTTTCATTGGACTGTGCAGATGCCTTCATTCCCCAGGGTTGTTAATGATGGCTCATTCGGACCACCCTAGAAATACCTATTCATCTCACTTTTTTTTCAGAGTCGGAAGGATGCTTTACTCTGCCGGCTGTAATGGCTCTCAAGCAGTTCCTAATGGGCACTGCGGGACCACTCAACATGGGCAAGCATAGGCAGGAAGGTAGCAGAAAATTGGCTGCCTGGGCCCAGTAGCCATTTTGGGGACTGTCAGTAACCCCGCCATTAAATCTCACTCGGTGCATCCCAGAACAGCTGCTACCGTCGCCCACCAAGGACGGCATCTTACGCTGAATGTCAGTGCTTTTGTCTTCATTTCCAGAGACCAAAGAGAGCCCATGGTTTTTGCTAGATTTGTTGCTGGGGTGGGTGTGTATTTGTTTGTTTTTAAAGCACACCACACAGCAACCAGCAAGTACAGTCCCTTTACTTTTTACTGCCTGCTTTTTTTTTTTTTTTTGTAGGACGTTTTGTTCAGCATCTATGAAAACATGCTGGAAATGATGGTGGAAGATGAGGAATAAAGCATAAGCTAGTAGATTTCTTTTAAAAAAGTCAAGTAATATTTCTGAGTGTTTAGGAATAAGCAAGGAATTTGTAAAGGGATCTATGGAAGAATTAGGTATCCCCACTGCTTATAAGTTAGTTGGGAAAATATGTCATTCACAGCTTTAAAAGACACTAACAAAGAGTGTTTCCTTAATTTAAAAACCATGTGTGTGAGAGAGACAGACACGAGGAGGGGTGTGAGGTGGATTTAGTCGAATTCCTAAAGAAGACAAGGGGTGAGAAATGGACATCATAACAAGCATTGCATTTTGATTGTTCAACCACAGATTGAGTCACAGTGACAGAGGTTACCCAGGTACCAGCACCCCACCCCAGCCGCAACCCAAGCCTAATTAAACGCTACCCAGGCAACCATCAAGTATCTGCAAACATCATACTCCAGGGCTTACGCCTTTTGTTTTCTCCGCCACGGTCTAAGGGTAATTTCTATTGCATGTGAAGTCAGATTTCTTTGGTCCTAGAGAAATGTGAGAAAGTAAGAAGTGCCCCTGGGGACGTGCACTTAAAATTGGGCCACAGGGACTGGAGAAATTAACATAAACACAAGACGAAAATAATGTTGTTTTAATAAACTTTTCTAACCCATGTCGAAGACTTGCCTACAGTCAGGACTAGAGAGGTGACTGCTTGCAGAAAATGCAATATGAGAGTCTACATATGATTTAAAAATAAAATTATCTAATTAAAAATGAGCATTAAAAGCCTGGGGAAGGTGGCGTTCTATAAGACGTGGCTCCTTTCCGCAGTTACAGCGTCGCTCATTTTAAAGACGCAAACTGAATTGCCTCTAAAAATTGCCTTATGGAGTTAATTACCTGAGGGTTTGAGATAAAATATGAACATCCCTAGGATTGCCTTGATTTGGAAAGCCCTCCAAACCTGCCCTTTGCTGGCCCTTTCTTTCCTGATCAAACTGATTTTCATTGGAGGCTGTGAGTAAGTGAGGCACAGTGGAGCATTTTGGATGAAATTCATAGATTCCCTGTTTGCATCTCCCATGGAGAGTCTGGGGAAGGGACGGCTGCTCCCCTGAGGGAGCACCGCATCTTGGTGCACCTTGTCCCTAGGATACTGCTCCGTATAGACGTTGCTTTTTGGTTCCGGAAATGTCAGTCGGTGGAAATGTCACATTTGGGCAAGCTAACTTGATAGCCATAAAACTAAAGACGGAATAAATTCTGCATCTCAGGCTGACGGCACTCTCTTGGTACAGAGCTCCTCAGCCATTTGGGGCAGTTGTTTTCTGCATTCTAAATTCCCATCTGGAAGTGTAGACCTGTGTAAAGAAAAAGACCAGTGAAATAGGCATGAAGACTGATTGATGGAACTCTTCCCCTTTAATGTTTGTGTGCATCCACGACTGAGAGAGAGAGAGAGAGAGAGAGAGAGAGAGAGAGAGATGGAGGGAGGGATACCTTATCATATTTGGAAAGGAGATAATCTTTTCATATTATGTCTTTTGAGAAGGTGTCGTAGTATCAGCCAGTCATCAAATATTTACGTGGCAGTTCCTGGGAGTTGTTTACAATTGAGCCTGGAAATAAGATAACTGACAGAACAAGTCAGGGTATAATAATGTGTCAAATGAGAATTTGGCAGGAGAGAATCCTTCTGTAAATTTTTTTGTTCAAGCTATTTAAAAAAATACACAGGCATAAAAATACGCACTAAAATCTTATTATCTATACAAATTGAGGCATAAATACAACAGATCTAATGTACTGGATTCCCTCTGTGATCGAGAAATTTGGATTCACACTGAATTAATTATTCCCTAGTTTGGAGCTACATTGTAAGCCCTTAAATTTAATTATGAAAAGATTGAAAGTTTTAGGATTCCTTCCCCCCTGTCTCCTCCCATTCCCAAAAAAAAGAGCATGTGAGAACAGAACTGCCGAACTGAATGTAGAGACTTGATTTCAAAATTGTCTTCATCTTTGAGTGCTGGAAAATTATCCATTGGCAGACTCTGAAGACACTTGGGAGAGATTGTGGCAGTGAAAGGTTTGATGGAAATAAATCTAAAGTAATCGGTTCACTGCCCCGAGGCTAGAAGGGACACTTTGGTGAGAGCAGGGAGGGGACGTCTGTTGTGAGCTGCTTCCCAGGACCGCCCCCTTCCAGAGAGTCCTCGAAGCCTGACCTCTGGGCCACACCTGAAATTACTGTTGCCCACGTAGCCCCCTGAAAAGTTGCTATGAGGCCTTTCCCCTTCTTGCAAAACAAAGGGGCTGGACTAGATTGGGGTATCCGAAGCTTTGTTCTGCCAACTGTTAGTTCTCTAAAATATTAATAGATAGTCAGTGGGGAGGAATGCCATGGTGAAATAAATCTGGGAACTATGGCATACTAGATCTTATGTTTTGAGGAGCCATAAGGTATGTAACTGCGTGTAAATAAACTTGTTTAGTTTTGTATAACCGTAAATGTCCTTAACCTGTTTGACCTGTCACTTCCACCGCTGCTGTCTCCCAGGGATCTAAATTTCTCTAGAACACAATTTGGGAAAGGATGGACTAAATGATCTCTGAGTCCCTTCCAGTTTTTGTATTCCATGATTCATGGATTTTTACTGAATTGTCTCATCTGTGAAATGTAGAAGGGAATTTGTCCCGTTCTGTGTTTAGCTTACAATGGCTTTTAATCCAAGTTTTAAAATGTCAGTGAACAAATTTAGTTTAGAAAATCTGCCTGTCGCATCTGCTAGGATTATTAATTTTAGGGGAAGATGCACGGCTTTTTGACACTCAGACTGATTTCCCAGTTTGGTAATTCTTGGCCCTTGGCTTTTCCCATCTGTCTTTACCTTGCAGACAGACCAAACAAGACAAAACTTAATCGTGTTTGTACGATGCCAAACACCTGCATGGAAAGTATTTCAGATGTCAAGTTCTTGAGTGTTTGGTCTACATAATGCCAAATAGGAAATAGCTCCATTTTTTCCCATTAAAATTAGAATTTCCACGTTGATGTTTGGTGCTGCATTGGGCTTCAGATGAGTTACTTATTCACAGATCTTTGGAAGGAGGCTGAAGACTCAACCTCCTGAGTTCTGGGGATCATCTGTAGGTTGAGTGTATTAAAAGTGCCAGGGACCTCGTTTGTTCTGGATAATTGAGAATGGCCTGCGTTTTAATAAGCATGATCAGCTATGCATATCTTGTCCTGTGAACCATCAATTAGCACAACACAATTTAACAAGTCAGTACATGCAGATATGAACACCTTTGGGAAGCAGTGCTCAAATCAAATTATTACTGACAGTGTACAGCTTGCATGCAGGTAATCATTATCAGAAAGCCATGATTGTCCAGAAGGGAAAGTGATTTTTATGGTAATGTGTCATGTGATCGACTCTTGGTATCTAATAACCTTTGAGGTAACGATTTCAATCTGTCCTCTCCCTAATTTGATCATGTTTGCAAAAAATGTTTAATTCACTCCCTAAGACCTATGTGTAATATTTTTACAGCAAACCTTACAGAGTGTTCTAAAACCCAAATGAAATAATCTTTGTACCAAAGACATTACTGATAATATCTCTATGGATGAGAAGACTGGTGGGCTGGTTAATCAAATATTCTACGTAATAGAGAGTTGCCAGTAATTCCTTGTGGGATTATTATTCTTTGAAAGTTTTAGAATCTAGTTATACAGCCCTTTCTTTTATATATACCCTCAAATTTATCTAGAATTAGAATTCCTAAACCAAATTTATTTCTTTAGCTCAGGATATATTTAAACAACGTATAGAAAACATGCCCTTAGAAATCTGTTGTTCCTTTTTCCTTCCGATTATGGTGATATTTTCAAAGGGAGTTTTTAATAAATAACTATTGTACCTTTGGGGCAAATATTGGCATTTTATTGAAGCATGGGCCAAGAGAGATGCACTCACACAGGAGAACACACTTTGTTTGCCACCTACTTGGAACCCAAGCTCAGAACAATCTAAGTGAGTCTTCCTTAGATAATTCAGGAGGAAATTCCCCTGTGCTTTGGGTCCTCATTACAAACGCTAGCGGTAACTACACCGTCTATACAGGGGTGTGCCGATTAGAAGCAAGTTCTTGTTATTGAAATATTGGTGAGCAAACCATTTATGTTGAGCTAGCCAAATGGCCACCTCAATACTAATATGATTGTGTTTCTATATAAGACATCGGATATCCCCGGTAGTTATACTGCTTTCGAAGAAGAGTTATTGGATCTAAATATTGCAGTGGAACTCAGAACTGCTGTAGGGAAAGAAGGGGAGAGCGGAGAAAGAGACGACGGCAGTCTTCTAGGTAGCTTTACAAAATGTGACTTTGCAAAATATGTGTTAGCCCACTGCATTTACATTGTCCTGTTATATATACAACTACTACACCCCACTCCTAAGTCCTAGCCATTTTTCCTTTCTGCTTCCTATGTCTCTTGCACATGAAAACATGATTTTTTAAATAGAGAACCGTCTTCTCCATCACACCATCTCCCTCCTCATGAGCTAATAAACAGAAAAACCCAACCAAGTGGTAAAGGAAATGAGAAGTGAGATTATTTTTAAAGGTTTATGGCCTGTGCTTTTAGATGGTCTAGAATAGCTTTGGATCTGGGAATAGACAGGTTGTGTGGCTAAAATTGTGTAAACATTTCCATGCACATATGTAATTATACGTGTGTGTGCGTGAATGACTTTGCTTTTACATTATTTCAAAAACATCTTTCCTCTTTAAAGAAGCATTCCAACAGCCAAGTAGATATCCGTTGATGAAAAAGTGACATTTCACGTGGGTTTACCTCCTTTACTTCCATTGTTTTGTCATCTGTATCAATCACTCAAGCCTTTTTTTTCTAATCTAATGTCATCTATTTCCCCCGTTTCTCTTTTCTTTTTCTTACCCTTTTTCCTAATATGCCCCTCTCCACTCTCCAATCACAGTTTTCTTTTCTAGAAATAATGCCGGTTTGGGTTATTTTAAAACATCTGACAAGATCGTTGTCTGCTGTCTAAAGAAGCATTATATTATGTATTCGTTATACATATTATTATACTGTGTCTTATTTTCGTTGTATTGTTTTATACGTAGAACAGAGACTATGCGGAGCCTTTGGAATAACATTCCAGCATATAAATATAAATGAAATCATTTGGCAAATTGACTCACCCTGGGGTCATCTAGAAATATGATTCCATCATCAGATAGAAATTTCTGTTGTTGGGATCCTTTAGCCAGCAAATGGATTTTCTATGCTTGGTTAGCAGACTCATCAAAAATATGAAACTAGTTGTTAAAAAACAAAACAAAACAAAAAAACCCAGGCTCTAACTTACAACTTAAAAAGAAGGAAAAGAAAAAAACCAACTAACCAAACAAAAACCTATTTCGAATGAAAAAAATGGAGACCAAAGACCTTGAGTCAAGTAATTGTAGGGCTAGATTTTTAATCTTTCAGGATTCTAACTTTTCAGAAATGGCTTTTTCCCAGTCGCAACTGAATGATAAGAGAAAAGGAATGCAATTAGGTCATAACCACAGAACTAAGGAGGCCTTAGGCTAATGTCCCTTAATAAAGAACCGTAGAACAGTGCCTGGCACGTAATACTGGCTTAGTATGTGTATGACAATGAAGAAGAGGTGTCATGGGTTTGAGAAACTATAATTAGCTCTCAGGCTTGACAAATAAGCTGCGTAAGAAATCTGAAAATTTGTAGTGATTACTTATATAGCAAACAATTATTGCAGATTTCCTTTAAACATTGAAGTGTGGCAAAATGTTTATTTACAAACTATTGATTACTTTCAGAGACTTGGTAACCTAGAAGCTCTGGTTAAGAGCCAGTGTCTTGAGAAGCAATGGATAGAACCTTTGGAGGGTGGAGGTGAGGGATAGAAAATGTGTTCCAATTCCAGTTTTACTGCTAAGTAGATTGTGCTATTGTGGGCATATTACTTAGCATTTATTAACTTCAGTTTCATTACCTCTGAGATTCCTTTTATGTTCAGTACTCTGATATAATGCCCACCCATAGTGAAAAAAGCCATTTACGTGTTAGAAAAAAATGGTTTGCCTGGAAAGTTGATAGGCATAGCCAACGTGTCGAAGCAAGTTGTGTTGTTAGTATAAAGTGCTTTGGGATTCTTAGGATACAATAACTTGCTTGGCTAAACAGTGCATAAAGACATACACACTCAGTCTATTCCTTTCACATATATATTGCTTGTCTGATGGGGCTGGTCCTGTGTCAAATATTGAGGTTAACGATAATAAGCAAAAGAAATAAATCCGTATCTCCCACATGGTCTCCCATGGAGCTCTCAGTCAAGGTAAGGAGGCAGATATTAATCAAATAGCCATGTAAATATGGATCACAATCTGTGCTAAGTACTAGGGAAGAGAAGATGGTGCTGTATAAGGATATAAGAGAGGAAACTGACCTATAAGGGGAAAGTGAGAGAGCTGTAGAGCTGAGATGTGTGATGAATGCTTTTTATTTTATATTAAAACATTGGGCACTGTATTTATCTTTCCCTTTGAATGCAACATTAGCAGTTTAACCTAGTTTTACAGGTTCTAGAGTATACAGATATTTCTTGACTTTCACAGGGATCAATGTGAGGTTACAACAGCACATTTCTCAGGATATAGGAACAATTAAATAGACATGATTTTAAAATATTTCTGTGAAGATACTAACATTCTTGTAAGGATTCCACTACTTTGCTCTGTGTTAAGAATGGAAGTAAAAGAGAGCTATCTGAATATTCATTGGCCTCTTAAAAGCGTGGGCTTAATTACAAATTTGCTGGGCTGCAAAAATCCCAACGAGAGGGAAGTGAAGCAACCAAAATTTCTGAATCAGAATTTGAAGGTTTGTGTTGCAAAATAATTATGGTCCCTGAGTCCCTCTGGAACATCCCTCATATACATGGTTCTTAGAGGTTCGTTCAGTACCTTCTTCCCAGCATCTTCCCTGTGCCTCCTTCAGGGATACTCACCTGGTCATTGTAGGGCTCTGTTAGGCCAGACATCCCTTACTGATGTTTTCTTTTTTTTTTCAGGCCAATTATAAGCAGCTTCCTTGCATCACCTCTCTGATCATTTGTCATTTACCTTCTGGTTTAAATGTCCATTTCTCCTCTTGCATGGCAATTAATATCTCTTGGCCCTACTTGATGAAGTATAAAAATATTTTTGCTTTAACCTGGAGGATATGACCATAGCAAACAATCTGTGTATTATTGGAAACCAGTGTCCCTCATTGGGAAAAAGAAAACCCGACTTTCCCATTAAGTCTCGTATAGAACAGGCTTTCTTGTTCTACATAGGATTTTATGTGAAGGTGTTAAAAATTCAGTTGCGTTCAGATTAACTTTCCCAGTCATTTGTTCGCTCCCAGATCTTGGCTACTCTTCTGACGCTATCTGTAATTAAAATATGTTGTAAAGAAATATTGAGATAGAAGTATTTTTCATTATTTTTTTCTGAAATACTCTTGAACCCTTTCAGACTGCAGACTTGGGTCTTTTTTCAGGTGCAAAGTTCCTTTCCATATATCCTTGTCATTGTCTCTGTTCCCGTTCTGATTTTAGCCTTAAGAATATGTATATAATTCTTATAATAGTATAAGTCGTCTTTATACTCATCCTCTGTCTCATCATTTTTCTTTGATCTTTTGCCACATGTTCTAGAACACCTCACATTTGCCTTGTACGTCACGGTCAGTATTCTACAGGGTTTGTCCTGCCCTTCATTGCCAATTTAATTTCTGCTACTGCATTTCGTCTTTCCCAGAATTATTTTGTTAATTCCAACTGTCTTCTTTTTCAATCTCTACCTATAATTCAGCCCATTCTATTTTTACTGTTCTCTGTCATTTCACAGAGATGATGTCTGCCATCTTTTGTATCGAGTGTCATTTTCTAACATTTTATTTTTTTCCCTGTGGAAAGTCGTGTTTAGAGATAGGGTTTTCCACCAAGCCTCAAAACAGTGCTCATTTTTTCTTGTGCTGCAGACTCTTTTCAAAGGTCCCATTTTTTTCTATTTATTTTCTGCTTCTTATAACACAGAGAAAGGTCTGTCCAGGCACAGCACTGGCTAACAGTGGGTTGTGGAGACTACTTACTGATCCCCACTGCCCACTTGGGTGCTGACAGTTTCACCCTTTCATAAGTAGAGCCTGGAAGTCAGGTTCAGGTGCCTATCCCCACCCCGTGTCCATGGTCCAGCATGTGGCTTGGGATGCAGGCCTGAGAAGCGATGGTGTGTCTTTGCTGTCAGAGCTTCTGCCTCTGATAGAGAACTAGATGGAAGCTGCAGTTCTGCTTTGTACAAATAAGATGTCAGGAAGACCGTGTACAGTATGGGCTGCTCTCTGAGTTCTTCCTCTCTCTGCTTCCACTTGCAAGTGCTTTTCCTGAGAAACCATTCAGCTCAGGTTGTAATGCAGGATGGCAATATTTTTCTACCCCCAGTGTCTGCTGGGTTCTGAAGGTGAGTAGCTGGAGGGGAGGGGGGCAGGGAGCAGTGGGAACAGAGTTATCAGTTACCCTGAAGTAAGGGACCAAGACCTCTTTTTCTGGTCTCTGCATCCTAGACTTAGGGGCAGATATTGAAAGGGTGAGTCAAAACCTTTTTAACCTTCTTGAATCCAGCAAAATGGTGAAGGGCAGGGACTCAAGGGCTGGAGTGCCCATGTTCAAATACAAGCTTCACCTCATGCTTAAGTTCTTTGTGTCATGGTTTTCTCATCTATAAACCCCACCTTTAGGGGATTTATGTTCTTCATCTATAAATCTACCTTACAGAGGATTTATGAAAATTTGGTGGCATTAGGACATGTAAAGCATTGAAGTGGTGGATGGAATATACTAAGTGCTCTACAAACGTTAGCTATTGTTAATATAGGTACTGTTTTTCTGGGGTGGAGAGTGTGTTCAAGTGTGTCCAAAAATGTGTATTTATTTCAGTTCCCTTTGGTGCAATTCTTCCGCCCCCTGCTGAACCCCTCTACCCACCACCTTTCAGCATATGGCCATCTATTTTTTTTTTTTTTTTTTTGGCTGCGTTGGGTCTTCGTTGCTGCACACGAGCTTTCTTTAGTTGCATCGAGCGGGGGCTACTCCTTGTTGCGGTGCGCGGGCTTCTCATTGCGGTGGCTTCTCTTGTGAAGCACGGGCTCTAGGTGTGTGGGCTTCAGTAGTTGTGGCACTCGGGCTCAGTAGTTGTGGCTCACGGGCTCTAGAGCGCAGGCTCAGTAGTTGTGGCGCACAGGCTTAGTTGCTACGCGGCATGTGGGATCTTCCTGGACCGGGGCACGAACCCGTGTCCCCTGCATCGGCAGGCAGACTCTCAACCACTGCGCCACCAGGGAAGCCCCAAAATCATATTTTTAAGAGAGAATTACACGTGTCATTTGTACAAAACAAATCCTCTGGTAAACTTGATTCGTTTCATGGTAAACAGCATACCATTCTTATTCTAAATAATGTGTAGAATTCTGTACTATAAACCAATAGTTTTCTTTACCAAATATGTTATATTTTCTAAAGGGATTTTTAGATAAAAGTGCTCTAAAAGAAAACTTTGTGAATGATTAATGCTTTTAACCTGCTGTTCAAGGAAATGAATTAGAAATGTTAGCAGGAAAAGCTGATTCATCTTGATGTAATGTTCAAATGACCTGTAACATTTGCTACTCATAAAATCTACAGTATTATTCAAGCATAATTTGTTTGGGCTTATGGTTTCTTTATAACATTATCAGTTCTCTTTACTTGAAGTTCCCTAGAGCTAAATATCTTTATTTCTCTGTATCTAATCAAGGCTTTACACATTTCAAAAGTTTATGTAAATCCCTCTCTTCTTTACAGTTTAGAAAATTCCTTCCTGCAACTTCTGGTTTCTGCCAAATGAAGTGCTACATTCATTCTTATGTCACTATATGAAAACCTTGTGAATTACAGCTTTCTTTTTTACCTTCAGTTTTTGCATGTTTGTGAGTGTTTTATGTGTGTACATGTTGTCTTTTGTGACGCTACAGTTCTCCTTGGTTGAATGAGAAAAATGCAGTTTTATTTAAGTGGTATCTTGGGGACGTAAAGTTTGCATCAGAAAAATCAAGCCTGAACCCATGGCTCAGGTAGTGCTTTGATTTCTGCTTCTTTTGGTATTGTCCCAGCAAGACTCCACCACTGCATTCGTGGGTCCCATTGTATTCACAGAGAGGGCCCAGTGGGAAGGGCTTGCCTGCCCCTCCCAGCGCCTCCATCACTCTGCATTATTAAGCCTGTAATTACAGCGGACATTACATTTGTCCCCAGCTTCTGTGGGATGATGTCATCACCCGTCAAACAGGGGATTAGCATGAAGAGCGAAATCCTACTGACATGTTCATTTTCATTAAGAAGAATTTGGTTTTACTTCATTTTGTTAACAGGAACTGTTGTCTTGCTTCATAGGATAAATTTTTAAAAAGGAAAAAAAAAAAAAACAAGAAAAACTTGAGAACGTAGAAACAGACATGCGCTGACTGCATGAATGGGAACGTGCTCGGTAGCGCTACTCTATCAATTAGTGAAAGAGTCTGGGACACAAAGCATGCCTGGGAAATCTGCTCCCTTTCTTACAAAAGCAGAATATCATTCTTCTCAAAGCCCACAATGGCCTGGGCCTGGCTGCAGAAAATGTTCCTGAAAAGAAGGAAAGCAAAGACTGTGGCTACAGCTGAAAGGGTTTGCAGGCGGCTGGTCCCACCCACCTCTGAAATGTTTCCCTTTCTCATGATGGCGTTGATCGAGGATGTCTTAAAGTCTCATTCCTTACATCTTAGGGGAAAGCTTAGTTCCCTTCCCATGTGGAAAAAATAAATCAGGGAGAGAGGCCTGATGGCCAAAGGATGCTTTGGTCCCAGAGCTGAGTCCATAGGAGAACATAATTTATATCAATCATTTTCAGTGCCTCCAACAAAAATAAGCATAGGAAGAAAGTCATGGTCAGGCTTGGGAAAGGGAGTCCTGTCCTCCTTTGGAGCAAACTACCAATAATTCTGCATCAGGAAAGCTGGACTCAAACACCAGCTCTGGCTTCTACTTAGCTCTGTGACCTCGGCCAGCTGAATCGCTCTGAGCCTTAGTTTGTTCATCTGTACAGTCGAGTTAACTAGCAGGAGTGCCTGCACCTCACAGGGCTGTGCCTGGTACCTTTCGGCTGGTTTTCATCTCCCAAAATGATGTCCTTTCAGAATATAGTTCTGAAGTGGCCTTATTACTCGAACGAGTAAAGGAGGCAACCTCCTCTTGTCCTTTGTCTCACCATTTCCCTCAGCGTCTTGCAGGCACAGACCTAGATTCTCGTCAGTCTAGATTCTCTCCCTGGAGCGTGGGCTGGGAGCCGTGAGATTGAGGAGATCAAGGGTCCCTGGATTAGACAGGCTCTGGAATTTCAGTCTTTTTGAATTTTGTCACAGCACTGGAAAAATTTTTAGAAGTTCTCACAGATTTTTCTTGGGAGATTTTCAAACCCTTCTAATGTTTCTCAGTTCTCTATATTTGGACACCAGAATTTTCTTAGCATCCAGTTTCTTTGGAACAGAGTCGTCCTGTGAAGAAGGCTGAATCCAGTCCAAATCAGGCCCTCCTGCCGAGTGATAATTTTCCATCCACACTGCCCTGGGACCTTTCCATTTTCATTTTTGTCTTGCTTTGAAAGGTAGCTGGTAAGCTGTTTCTTTTTTCTCATCTGACTTCTCAGGTTCAATTACCTAGCTGATTGTTGCTTGTTAGAATGACATTTTAGAAGTAAGATCCTGAACCACACGTGGTTTTGAGGTGTAGCACAGCTGGGTTTGACCAAAGGTCAATGTGTTTGATTGTTGTGTTGGAAGGGAACCTAGATGTGCCAAGCTCTGCGTGAGTGTTCTAGAAAGAACTAGACCCTCCGAATCACCTCTCCCATTGCCCTCGTGTGGAATGAGGAGAAGGGAGAAGGCACTGACTCGTGCTGAGCACTTAACTGCGACGCGAAGGACCAGTTACTGCCCTGCACGTACCTGAGTACATGTGCTCTCTCTGAGTTTCCCCTGAGTTTCTCTACTGAATTTATGGAACTTTGCCATTGTTTCCTTCACCCCCACCTCCAGTACTCCTTAGATTATCTGAAATACAGGGCAGGTCTCTTACCACAAGTTACCCGCGTGTAGATGGAATTCCCAGGAGACATATTACAAATAGGAAATTGTCAGTTGTTTTTGGAAGTTGAAATTGCTCTCTGTAGGTGGCAAGATGCTCTTTCCTGGGCGGCTGGTGGGGCAGTTAGGTCATCTTCCCAGTGCCTCATTGTGTCCTCTCCAAGCTCTCAGCATGGTGCTAGGATAATTAAATATCTGTTTTCCACCCCCTTGCCCCCCATCTCCCCAGACCTGATAGCTGAGATGGTAGGAAAAGGGAAACATTCTCAGATGCCCCAGATCATACCTGGTCTAATGCTTTGTTCTCTCTACTTAATTGTTGGCCAGCCACTCCCTTCCCTTCCAATTAGAGGGTATTCTTGAGTTGTTTTGCATTCTCCCCTGATTATAAACTGCAGACTTACAAATTTTGTCTACTGAGTCCAAGTCAGCCTATAAGAAAAATCTTGTCTAGAGTTTGCCAAGATGAGTGAATAATATGTGAATTTTTTTTTTTTTGCAAACACAATATAAAAATTTATTAAAAATGTATTGAATTCAGTTTTGAGTATTTTACATTCGGTCATTACAAGTTGTAGAGAGATTCAGATTTCTGCATCTTCTTCCACGCAGAGAACCGAGTGCTTTTACTGTTACTGAAGGCTGTGCTTGTGGCACAGCCAATCAGTGGGGTTCTTAGAGTGATTGGCAGTTTTGTTTACAGCAGCAGTCTCAAGGGTTGAATGATAGATAATTCACAGTTCCACAAAGTCAGTTCAGTTCGTTCATTAGGATGCTTTTTTACAAAGCAGCTTTTCCATTTATCTTCCTAGGGATGACAGACCATTTGCTGATAGAGCCTGTAGCTTGGCTCTTGACCTCCATGGATAGGAGTAAAATCAGTGACTTGTTGGCCCTGTTGCTTTAGTGGTTGATCATCTTGACAGCCTGTTTCTGTAGAACCTTGGAGTGGATTGTATTTCCCAGATCAGTTTCCTCGAGACGTACAGGCAACAGAGGTGTTCCATAATTGTGGTTTCGTGAAAACCACACATTAAACCATATTTTTCATTTGAATTACATGAAAACCTTCTGATCTTTAACTGGTAAGACCCGTCTTCATCCAAAATGAAGTGGCAGCATCTTCCCTTAATTGGCCTGGCCAAATCAAGCCTGTATTAATTTTAAATGATCTGTAACTAGTGCATATCATGGTGTAGGAGAAGCTCTGGTCTGAAGATACCTCTTTCTAAAAATGCCTTTTGAAAACAAATAATAAGGCTACCTCTCTCCATTCATCTGATATTTAAACTTGGGTTTTCAATTATCACGATTCCTTAAATCAAGGCACGCATACCTGTGTCTAAAATTGGTTCCAGAGATGGCTTCAGCACTAAACTTTGCTTTCTCTTAATGATATCTAACATGAATCAAAGCTTGTCTGTTTAAGTGAAGTAACCTTAAAAATATTTAGTGAACAGATATTTTTAGTCATAAGATCCATGTGCGTGAAATGTCATAAATCGCTCCAGTCCACCATTTGTCTTTTGTTTCCAACACTTTAATATAATCGGCGTGGAAAAAGTATTAACTCTGCATCCTATCTTAACTCTGCATCCTGTCTTGGAAACATGGAGAATTGTCGTCTGTTTTGGTTTTTTTTTTACCAGCAGGTGGCATGAGTTATTGCTATGCTGGTAACAATGTAAAAACCAATGCATCTTGTTACTTTAAATTGTTTTAGAGTTAAAAGTGATTCCCAAAGTATTTGCTCAAAATATAACAGTCAAAATTTAATATCCATATTATATAAAGAGATTTTATAAATTAAAAGTAAATCCTTAACATTTCAGTAGAGAAATGGGTAGATAGGAACATTCAGTTTACACATATGTACACAGACACACACAGCAGGGAGTTGGTGGGGGGGGTCAGGAAAAAGTGAGGGATAAAAAATGGCCAATAACATAAAATAATAGCATAAAAAACACTCAACCTCTCTATCAATTAAGAAATACAAATGAACACAATGAGGTACAATTTTTTACCTATAAATTGTAAGGCGTTAAAAAACTATACTAATGATTGGCAAAGAGGACAAGATAGGCAGCTTCATATTTTGTTCTCTGAATATAAATAACCTTTCTGGAATGGAATTTTTTAATATATATCTGGAGTCTTAACAGTACTCACACCCTTTACTCAGTAATTCCCTACAGAGAATTTGTTCTATGGAAAATAAGCAGAGATATGCACACACACACACACACACACACACACACACACACAAACCTATGTAAAAAGATGCTTACTGCCACATTATTTATATATGTGAAAAACCGGGAAAAAAACCCCCCCGAAGTTGTCAGTAATAGTGAATGGTGTAATGGATAATGATTCATCAGCAGGATGCCACATTTGGCCCGTTTTATGAAGCATATATTTAAAGAATCTTTACTGATTCATGTATTTAATGAATCTTTACAATCATTACTGATGTGTAATGTTGAATGAAAAGGGCAGGATATATGAAAGTATTTTTCAGTTTGATCGCAGTTTTGTACCGAAAGAATTTTTGTATATTCATAGACAAAATACACCCACATTTTTAATATGGGTTATCACTGACTAATATGTCAACAAGTTATTTTAATTGTCTTCCTTATCTTTTTCTGTAGTTTTTACATTTCACACAGCGGGCACGTGCTATGTTACAGTGAGGGAAAAGTATAAGACTTTTCAAAAATGGGAAGCCTAGCATTGGAGACATGAGTCACGAGTGCTTTTGTGATTCTCATGGAAATGAGATTCAGTAGTAAGTTATATGTCTGGGGAAAATAGAGCTCATTTGAGTCGGAGGTTGGGAAGCTCTTACGAACACTAACCTCAGAAACCTCAAACCAATATAAAGTGGAATAATGACATGGCACTAAAAGCCACAGATGTCAGTTTGAGTTAAGGAGGTTAGGGTAAATACATAATACAGCCAACAGAGGAGAAAACTCACTAGTGTCTTTTCTCCAGCTCTGGTAACCTCTAGGGTCAGTCTGTGCCGCCATATTTAATCTGTATCAAGGTGCATTGCACTGGGGCTGGGTACTGGAGGCCTGTGTTCTCCTTCTGGCTGCTGTGCTGATACATTTTGTACTTAACCTTGGGCAAGTCACCAAGCTTTCTGAACTCTGAGTTTTCTTCCAGGGCTGGATGTTTATTCTTTTTTGCAGTTTGGCGTTCTGATACAGTTTTGAGCCCTATAAGGTGAGTCTCTTGTGGTGTCTGGCCAATGCTGAGGCAGATTGAGGCCCCTTTGGGGTCACACCCTTGAATCAGATGCGTCTGATGTAATCCTGGTCCTGTCATTTTTGAATAATAAGTTACTCTGACATAAATCCTTGAGAAGGACTGCAGTCGAGAGTAAAAAAGGCAGTTTCATTCTCTCTTGGAGCTCACAAAATGAAAGCAGAGATATGTCACAGAACGTGAACAGACCTGGTATACTTCAACAATATATGTTTTTCTTATATAAAAATTCAAGTTTGCAGACTCACAGACATAAAGAACAGGCTTGTGACTGCCGAGGGGGAGGGAGGGAGCAGGGGGAGGGATAGATTGGGAGTTTGGGACTAACAGATGCGAACTGTTACATACAGAATGGATAAACAACAAGATCCTATCGTAGTGTATAGCACAGGGAACTATATTCAGTATCCTGTAATAAACCATAAGGGAAAAGAAAAAATTTCAAGTTTGCAATTATCAAGTTAATTTTCATCCCATCAATGGTAGAGGTGGTTTTAGAATTGAGACTTTAGGGACCGTGGATCTTCATCCAGTAAGTACACTGGCACATAAGGAGGGCCCAGTGCAGGAGATTTTATCGTTTAACCCAGACGAACTTATATTCAGAGATGTATGGGAATGTTTTATAGACTTGTTTTACCATAACTGCAGTATAAAAAATATGTGGTGACTCATGAATACGTATAAAATAGAAATAAAATTCTCACAAGACAGTACCTGTCCTTCCTATTTTCAGTGCGTTAGGATTGTTTTCTATTTTATTCTGTTCTATTAAATACTGGTTGTGACTCACTAATATGATTTCCTGCCACACCACCATATTGCAAACTTCATTTTGAAGAATGCTGGTATAGAGCTTTTTAAAGAGGTGCACAGAATGGAGAGAAAAACTATTAACTAACCTTGAGAGCTATTAAATATCACTTACACATTTCTTTGCAGAGAAATAGGAAAGGAAAATAGATCCTTTCTGTATTAAGTTCTTTGTGAGGAAACAAGAACGCAAATAACATAGGGAGCACATGTCAAAGAGGAGGTTTGCACGTATCCAATAATTTTCAGGTGAGAAGAATGCATCTGAAAAGAGGTAAAATTGTGCTTGTGGAAGCAATCACTTTAAACCTCTGCAGGTGGAGGAAATGGCCACGGACTTTAGACACCTCAGGCAAAGAAAAGGGCCAAGATCTAAGTGGGCCTGTTTCTAGTGTCCACCTAGTTCTTTTTGCTTTTTGTCTCAATACCAACCTCAGTGTACGGGTCCTTGTGATTGAAAGGATTACCACACGATAAATCAGCTCTAGGCAGCAACTCCTGAGGGTGGGGGGGTGGTACACTGTCCAATTTCCACCTGCCTCTGGACCACTCGATTACTGGGGATGCCCACGACATCATGTGCTTTTTCTGGTGTCTGGGTCTCCTGCAGCATCACCTTGGCCAGCGTAGGGAGGAGTACCCTGCACCCCAGGACTCCACTCCCACCATGTAACTCCCTGCACTCCGTTTCTGCACATTGCCCTCCTCCTGCCCGTGAGCTTTTCTCCTCCTTTCCTCCCATCCTTTCCTCTCTTCCCCTCTTTTCTGCCTTTGCTTTACTAATGGCACCGGTGACCATATGGCTGGTAAGGCTGAACACTTGTCACCCAGTGTGCCAGGATTTAAGTGGTTGGAGGTCCTTGAATAAGACTTGGTAGCCACAAGTCTTTAATTTCTTCAGCAGGTTTTTAATGGCCTCGGATGCCCAGTTAGAAATAGATGAAAAGACCTTTGTGCCGGGCACTTTATCAGCAGGCCAGCCCTGTCTGTGGGCCGAATGGATCTCTTGAAATCATTAATGCGTCGAGCGGGGACCAGTAGCCAGACTGACCTTTCCCACTCGTGGCCAGCCTGGAGCTTGGAAAGGTTGAGCTCTTTCCTGTGTGAGCTACCCACTCCGTCCCCAGTACTGCATGACTCAGAAAGCTTGAAAGTGCCCTAGGATGACTTTCTCTGTTGAGCCCAAGAAACATTGTGTAAAATCAGTCTGTCTGAAACTCCTTATATGGAGAGGTTCTGAGACTCTATTTTATGTTTGGTTTGTAAGAGGATCACAGCTTTAAAAAAGAAGGAAAAGAAAGGAAAGCCTAAGGCAAGGGAATGATATCATATTACTAAGAGGCTTGGTTAGAGAAAGAAAAATACCCTTTCCAATCCGTTCCACCCTAATTCTGGATTACTGTCGGGGCGACAGCAAATCCATCATTTGCACTGGTTCTGGCCGACCTTCCTCTGCATCTTGAACCCTTTGGACCAAGGAAGCCTTCCCTGATGAGACGCTGTCTGCCCGTGTCTCCCAGCGCGGGCTGCAGAGAGGCTGCGAGGCCGGGAAGTCCTGCCACGTGTTTCTGTAAATGGGAGGTTTTTATTATTTCTGGAACGCAGCCCCCAGCCCTAAATCTTAAAATGCTGACAGGGCAAAAGCGAAGGAGATGTGTGGGGCCTTAACCAGCTACAATTCGCTGACCCTCTCCAACCTGGCTCTGTGCCTGGAGGAGTGAGTGACAGCAGTGGGGGACTGGCTTAGGGGCTGGGACACCCTCCCTGTGCCCACCGTGGATCCCCAGCCCTCCTAGCTACCCTGAGTTGACTGGGGGCGCAGGCTAATCAGTAAAGAGGAGTAATTGATTAAGGTACCTCTGTGGGATGGGGGTCTGGGCGCTGCTTATGATGCAGATGAGAGTGTGTTGCCAGAAACTTGCCTGCCTGTGGGCGGGGCCTGCCTTCCTGTGGGCGGGGCCTGCCTTTTCACATCCACCTCCTTTCATCCGGGAGGAGCAGGGCCAGGCTTTCTGTGAAACCTCTCAATGTCCTTTAACACAGTGTTGACCTGGAACCTCTGATGGGTGAGCAAGAGCCGAGAACTGTACCTAGGCGTTTCTAAGCCAGGATATTGGAGCTAATTGAGAAATAATGACGTGGAAACAAATTCAATATCCAATCTTAAATGGATTATTTAAAAGGTAGTTAAATAAAGCTGTGCACTTCTAATTTTCAAAGATGATTTGAGAAGACAAGACTTTTCAAGTCAAAGAGACTTGAAATAAAGAAAAAGAGATTTCTCAGGGAAAAAAATTGCTCTCCAAGTGGAACAAGTGAAATTTTCCAGCATAAGTTTCAATGAAAACAAACAAGCAAACAACACCCCGGCAAACTGACTTCAGCACATGGTGTTTGAGCAAAGAATCAAAGACTAAATCAGAACTGTTGTGGGTCATTTTTGTATGGCCTGTAATCTATAAACATTTTAAACTTCCAGTTTTGATTTTCTATTTCTTAATAGGTTGGGGGTGGGTGGGTGGATTGAGGCATAGAGTTTTTAAGTGATTTGAAGGAAAGATATAATCATTCTAGGTCCAACTGCATAGTTGACCCTTCAGAAATAAGATTTTCTGGTTCTTGTGTGAAATCCATAGTGAAAAGTTTGGTTGTCTAGGGGCCAACATGTTGGTGTTCTAATAAAGGATTCTTCTGTTGTGTTCTTAAGGGGGGTGTGTGTGTGTGTGTGGTTTCTACAGGAACACACAAACTATTGACTCAGTGTGGAAAATCTTTATATTTACTTTAGATAAGCTGTATAGTTTGACCAGGATTCCCAGACAAGAAAATGTGAAATACTGGTCCTGGGAATTTAGTAACAGAAGAATACACTGCCTTGTTGTGATGCTATATAAAAGAGAATGTTCAGTGCAGTCCAAGGGGCAAATATGTTTCCTTTCAAAGACCCTGGGGGGAGGCAGTGCAGTGAGGCCTTGCTTGAACATCCTGAACAAAATCCAGCCTTTTAAAAACCAATTCAAGGTGATCATTATGAATGTCCACAATTAGATTATGTCATTGTGCGTTCAGTGTCCTAGCAGAGTGGACCTGTTGGTTTTTCCATCACACTAAATGGTCTCATCTATGTTTTTTTATTTTTTATTTTTAAAAAATTTTTATTGGAGTATAGTTGACTTACAGTGTTGTGTTAGTTTCAGGTATACAGTAAAGTGAATCAGTTATACATATACATATATGCACTCTTTTTTAGATTCTTTTCCCATATAGCTTCAGCTATGATTTTTTAATTCATAGTCTTTTAGAAAACGTATCCATCTTGATCTCCTCCATGGGTATCATGCTGTAGGTTGTTTCTTTCTAAATTACCTTCAGTTGTTTCTAAGTACTCTTCCATGTTAGTTTTCTATGGCTGTCCTAAGGAAGAATCACAAACTGGGTGGCTTATAACAACAGAAACTTATTCTTTCACACTTCTGGAGGCCGGAAGTCTGAAATCAAGATGTCAGCTAGGCTGGTTTCTTCTGGAGGCTCTGAGGAAGAATATGTTTCATGCCTCCCTCCTGGCTTCTTATGGTTGCTGGCAATCCTTGACATTCCTGGGCTCGTAGATGGATCTGCCTTTGTCATCACATGGTGTTTTCTCTCTGTATCTCTGTCTCTGTTTTCTCTTCTTATAAGGACATCAGTCATTGGATTAGGGCCCACCCACCGTAATGTGATATCACCGCCTCATAACTAACTATATCTGCAAAGAGCCTATTTCCAAATAAGGTCACATCCTGAGGTTCCATGTGGACGTGAATTTGGGGGGAACATTTTTCTTCCTTCTATTTTGTTCTTTTGAATCTGCAGTGGATTAAAAATCCAGCCACAAAGCCTATTAGACCTCGTATCTAAAGGAGAACAAAAGAGGAGAGACTTGACCCCGTGTGTTAAACCTTGAGGGATTTCCCTGGAATGAGGTCCTTGAGCTTTAGTGCTTTGACTTAGTTGTATCTGTTTTGGAGCTCTTTTCTTTTCTTCCTGGACTCTAGCCTGAATGTCCTGTAGTGGAGAGTGCTGAGTAAAGAACCTCTGAATACATGATGTGTTATGGTTGGACCCTTCAGACAGCGCTTTGTAGGGTACTGGGGGAAAATGAGCCAAGTAATGCTTCTCGGAGGTAGTCTAGGCCATTACCAGAAATGGGCAAGAAGAGGCTGTGTGGGAGAGGTCCTAGAATGCATTCCTTCTTACAGCTGAAACACAGATCCCTCTTTTTTCTTGCCCATCTGAGTTGCTGGAAACTGTTGGTGCTTGTGTGTGATTTTAGAAGAGGGCCCATCCCTGCCTATCTCTAGTGCTGCTTGTGAATTACTCTCTGTGTCGGTGCAGATCATGTTCTGTACAGCTGTGGGGGACAGTGTCTGGGACAAACTCCCTCCTCAGTTCCACTTATTAATATTTTTTAAGAACTACCCTTGTGCAGATTTGCCCACTAGACTGTGGACGGGGAGGGCACTGGCCTCTAGAGAAAATGAGAACAACCCTAGTGGAAAATGGTCATCCACACAGTATGAAGTTATGGAAAGATCTTCCTGGGAATTTGGGAGCCCTTGCCACCAACCTTTTTATTTCTCTGCCGAAAGAAAATACTAAACCTCAGAGGAACACAAAGAGAATGATATGAAATGCAGAATGATTTTAATCTTTGGCAGCAGCCCACATACTTAAAAAAAAAAATCCTGTTTCCATTGTCGTGCACCTGTCATGACACTGAATGAGTTCTTTTTCTCTCTTGAAGGATGGTGGTCTTAAAAGCTTGGTGTTTTTCATTAACAAAGTGAAATGGGGTGCCAGTGCGAATGCTCTGTCATTCTGATGGAGTATAATGCGTGAATCGGTGTAATTATTCAGTGTTTGCATAATCAGCAAGATTTTGAAGGGGAATGTTGCACAACTCACAAGTGGCCTCATTTCACCTACAATATTCCATTCAGACTCCAAGCATCCCCTTCAAGAAGAAGTGAAGTGTTGGTGGATTTCTGTAAGGCACAAGGCAATGATGATGGGAAATTGAGTTGTCCTAAATCACTGGCTAATTGTGATAATGCCCCGTGGGCACCTAGAGGGTCTTGCTCTAGATCTCAGATATATTCATCGCTATTGTTTTAGAAATGTCCTTTATTTATTATGCATGAAGTATGATACATTGTCCCACATGGGTCCAGTAAGGAACGACCAGCCAAATCCATTAAATTCCATTCAGGAGTCAAGTGAGACCCAGAAATATGGGCAGTTTGTCGGGAATCCTGACAGAAAGGCAGAAGCTGAATAAAGAGGTAGGTCAAATCAGAGACTCATTGGGAGTGATTTGGAAAAAGCTACGTAAGTTAAATGTATACTTTCCTTTCTGAAGGAGAGGGTCTCATTTATCTATACAAGGAAGGGGCTTGCTCAGTTGAGCTGTTTCCGAAACCCTTGCAATACCAGTTGCAAAGAGGGAGACTGAATTTTTCATTAACTCATTTAAATCAATTTATTTCAGCCCTGCGTGACACCAGAACCAAAAATCTGAACGGTGCCCCAGGGCTGGATCTCACAGTCATCCAGCTTCATCAGACTTGGACTAGATTGCTTTTTTCATTAAATCTAAAAATAATTTCAGGCAGGCCACCTTTCTAGGGATTTCTGTGGTGAATCATATTCTAGGGAAGAATGCTCGCGTTTCTCAGACAGAGCTAGTGGCTTTTGAGTCTGCGTTTGTTCCCCTTTTCTCCATGAAGCCAGCATGTCTTGATCCTCATTTTTTTTTTTTTTTAGTTGAAGTATAGTTGATTTACAGTACGGTGTTAGTTTCAGGTGTATAGCAAAGTGATTCATTTATATAGATGTATGTATATACGTGCATATATATACATACATAGACATACATATATAATCAAAAAGAATATGTATATTCCTTTTTTCTATTCTTTTCCTTTATAGGTTATTACAAGGTATTGAATATAGTTCCCTGTGCTATACAGTAAATCCTTGTTGTTTATCTATTTTATATATGGTAGTGTGTATCTGTTAATCCCATGCTCCTAATATATCCCTCCCTGCTTCTCATTCTTGATGAGAGTTAATAATAATAATAATAGCTAACATTTGCTGAATGATCACCTTGTGCCAGGCACTGTTCTAAGCACTTTACATGTGTTAACTAATGTAATCCTCACAACCTCCCAAGAGGGAGGTACTATTATCATCCCCATTTAACTAGGAAGAAACTGAGGCACAGATTAGTTACGTAGCCTGCCCAAGGTCACATAGCCAGTGAGTAGTGTAGAGAGATGGGGCTCAGACTTCAGCAGTCTGGCACCAGGGCTCACTTCTCAATTCTCCAAACCTCTGAATACAAGTGGAGAGTGTTCTCTAGGTAAAGAACTCCTGCATTCCAAGGCAGACCCTCTGAGCACCTTATAGGTCTGGGGCAAATGGATTCCAAGCACAGGTAGTACATGCATTTGAGATGCAGCATCGACCCCTTTCTGGGACACCTAAAACCTTTTTTGAAAGCGGAGCCTGGGGCTTCCCTGGTGGCGCAGTGGTTGAGAGTCCGCCTGCCGATGCAGGGGACACGGGTTCGTGCCCCGGTCTGGGAAGATCCCATATGACGCGGAGCGGCTGCGCGCGTGAGCCATGGCCGCTGAGCATGCGCATCCGGAGCCTGTGCTCCGCAACGGGAGAGGCCAGAGCGGTGAGAGGCCCGTGTACCGAAAAAAAAATAAATAAATAAGCGGACCCTGATTGGCAATGAGATATGCTAAAGGATACTCTCATACACACCTGATGGGAGAATATATTTTATCAAAATCCTCTTTTTTAAAAAAAAAAAAGGAGCAAAGCCTAGAATCAACACTGCTGGCCACTTTCTCAGTAAGGCTGTACCAGAAAGGCCTGTCTTTTGTCACTGGGCCAACATCCTGAAGGACACCTGTGCCGTACCACTTGCTCTGTAGTTATTTATAGTCCACTTTAGAGGAATTACTGGAAGGATCCCTTTTAGTGATTAAAAAAGAGACGGGGGAGATGTCTGGGAGGGAAAGGCAGGCTCAGTCCCTGGAAACCCAGAGCCTGGGGTGAGGCCCACAGAGGACACCCCGCTGAGTGATGAACTGGTCAGTGTTCACGTGTCCTCCTAGGACTCTGCCCATCCTCTCCTCCCACTGCAGTCGGACGGCCCGCTGGGAGGGGAGAACTTGGGAGAGATGTCAAGGGAGAAAACTGGTGACTATTGGATGGACTAGGGTTGGTGGCTATTGTCTGGGAGACCCTGCTGACTACAGAGTGGACCAGAGGAGGAGCCAGTTTGCTGTCTTCATTGACAGATTTATAGACTGAAAAACAAGGCTTTCTTACCGGACCCCAGTGAGAAGTTAACGTGAGAATGAAAAGGAGTCTCTGCAAAGTGGTGTTCAGGACAGTGGTTTCCAAAACATCTCTTGGGTACAGAGGAGAGAAAATCACCCCAGTTAGGGAAATGGTAAGTTTCCCTAAATAGAAGAACAATTTCTTACAAAGATGGTACCTAGTTTATATAGTAAATGATCCATATTAATTATAAATAATTTTTTTGGTAGTTAGGAGGGGTATGAAGACTTTAAAAATAGGAATTATTTTGTAAAATACTTATTTCCTGAAACACTTCTTTTGCAATGCTCCTTGGAACCAAAGAACGTATCCAGCTTAGTGAAGCCACTTCTGAAGCTCTCTTCTGTGGAAGTTTTCATTTCACCCTGAGGCAGCACAGGGCTTCTTAAAGTCCTCTTTCCTCCTAGTCCCCTGGGGATTCAGAGGACACCCCCTCAGCCCCTCTGTTCTTGGAGACCAGTGGAGGCGTGCAAAAGAAGAGCACTCATGCAGGGAGGTCTTTGCTAGCACCGTCTAAGGAATTGGCCACCCGTCCTCGATGTTACCCTGCTAGGGTTTTCAATATTCTCCTCTTCAGATTCATTGCAGAAAGTCCAGCTTAGCTAAAGCTTTCATCAGACTCCCTTGGCGGGGGCATGCATGTGACAAATCTACAGATTCCTGAGTCTCATCCCAAAGCTGCTGAACTGGAGCCTCCGAGAGTGGGATCCAGGAATCTACATTTTGAACAAGCTCACCACCAGTGCTCATCAGAGCAGTTTTCTGCTCTTTCTAGAGTTTAGAAAGCGACATGCTCTTAAGCATTTTAAGATCTGTTGAGGTCTTAAGCATCACTGTTCCTTCAAACTAACAAGGAAGAGATTTCCTATTTCTAACCAAATGATTTATCCCCTCTTGGGGCAGTGTACTAGTCAAGCATGTTAGGGGAGGTGGCGAGCAAAATCTAATTTCCCTTTTTTTCAAAATAGACGTTTATTTCACTGTATACTCTCAACATACATCTGATGAACATTATATTTGTCAAGGAGTGTTTGGTAATTTGTTGCCTTTGTTGAAAAGATTGTTAGCTCATTAGTAAGACTCTGGTCCAGCTTCCTAAGATTGGAGAACTTGATTTTCTAAACAGATTGTTGTAAGTCTCCCAGGACGCCCTCTGGATAGAGTTTGTTTGCTCAGTGGGGATGCCTCTGTCTTCTGTCACTCCTCTGAACTTTTATTTAGAACCACGGAGGCAAGTGGGTTGGAACAGAAGATGGGGGAGGTAGGGGCAGGAGGTGCGGACCAAAAGGAAGGTTTTCTCTTACATATACCCTATAGCCAGAAGGGAGAAAGTGGGATAAATGAAATTCAAAAATAAGAATTGAAATTTATTCCTCAAAGCCAACTTCTCTGTGTGTGTTCGGGTTTTTGTTTTTTGTTTTTTCCTGAATATTGATGTAGCCACTTGAGTGTACCATGGGGAGAGAAATCTTGGCAGGATTAAGTTTGTTTTGGGATTTGGCTGTGTGTGTGTGTGTGTGTGTGTGTGTGTGTGTGTCTGAGTGGGTATATCACATGGGATCCCATTTTCTCCACTAGGAGCTAGGCGTAGGCCATTTCTGCATCTTTACATACGTAGGTTTTCACTCATTTCTTAATATCGGGTTGATATTTATTCCCATTTAGGTTTTTACAAAAATGAGTGTGTTGACGTAGTGTGCAACACAAGCAGACTGGCTCATTTAAAACACCACCATGGTTTTCTAGGTCTTGATGTCTGCTATTTTTATTTTATTCACGAATTTCTGATTCAGAATCCATTTAAGATTTTATACCTGTGTAACTCAGGGTACTTGCATTCTCTTTTCTTATGGGCTGAAATTTTCTCTGGTGGTCCCTGGCATTTTATTCTAAGCATCATTTACTGACCACAAAGCCAAAATGGACCCAAACATTCTGGAACTATCTGTTGTGCCTAATTTACCAGTGAGGAGTAACTTAACCCCAGAGAGAACTGGATACAGGACCGTTCTTTTCCTTAAGCCATCCCTGTGGTGTATTAACTGAGTGGACACAACTTGGATGCAGCCTGATGCAGTGGGTGTCCGGTTAGGGTGAACTGCAGAGCTGTTGCCCAGTGGAGTTTGTGGGCAGCCATTAAACCTGTGTTTGCAAAGCTTTGGGTTCACGTCGGGAAGTCAATTACGAAAGAACAGTAAGTGAAGAAAGCAGGACCGCAGAACGGTGTTTCCAACATGCCTTCAACTATGTAAAAAATGTGTGTGTAGAAATGAAAGGAAATACAATGAAAGATGAACAATAATGATTGTTTCTGGGGAAGGTGAGTATAGGTGAATGTTAGCTGCTGCTTCATTTATGGCATCCAAACTGTCCACAGTGGGACATTACATTTACTTTCAAGATTTGTTACAGGTGTTAGAAACTCCATCTCTGTGAGACTGAAAAGGGCGTGGTCTTGCTGTTGGTGTAGGTGGCCTCCCAAGGCGGCAGCGCCGAGCTGGCCTGACCCCAGGGTCCTGGTTCTATCCCTCCATGGTTGTCACAGCTCCCTCCCTTGTTTTTTGGGTAGGTAAATAACCCCTGTGTGTGGACTGAGCATATTTTTAATCCCTTTTGACATTTCTTTTATTTTTGAATAATTTTAGGTTTACAGAAAAATTTTAGATATACAGACGTTTGAATAATTCTGGATTTATGCAAAAGTAGTACAGAGAGTTCCTCTAGATCCTTGACCCAGCTTCTCCTAATATTAATGAGTTCTATAACCATGGTACCTTTATCAAAACTAAGGAATTAACGTTGGTAGAGTGCTAGTAAAGAAATTACAGATTTTCTTAGAATTTCCCCAGTTTTTCCCATTAATGTCCTTTTATTGTTCAAGGATCCAAGGAAGAATTCCACAGTGCATTTAGAGGTGGTTCTTCTTAAAGGTACAAATCAGAACAGCATTCTAGCAGGTGTGTATGTAGATTATTCTATCTGTTGTAGATTATCGTATCTGTTTTATGTACATAAAAACCAGATTTGTTTTCCTCTAGGGGTGGAGTGACACAGTTAAGCAATCAGCCTCTAACTTCTCAAAATGAGAATTTATTTTTTCTCCAAAACCCAGGTTTTGTCCTATTCTATCCCCTTCCCACCCTGAGCATTATGTTGAACTACCGCAGGGGAAAAATAGCAGAACAAAAGAGAGCATCTGGAAAATCCCATATTATTTTTGATGGCATTTCTTATAAATAAATCAGGTTCTGTAAAAAAAAAAAAAAAAGAAAAATACAGCTTTCGTTGAGAAATGCCATTTCAAGGGAGGACAGTGTACAGCTAGGCCTCTGAAAGCAGTGTGGCTGCAGCGTGGCCCCCCGGGCTGCTGGCCGGCCTGGCTGTAACGGGAAGCAGCAACGTGGTTCCCCCAGCAGAGCCGCAGGGAAACCCAGGCCGTCTGAAGTCTGAGAAGAAAGCCTGTCCAGGGTCCCAGGAGTGAGCATAAGAAAACAAAAGTCAGTCGGGAAATCGCACTGTGGCTGTGTCTGGCGTCCGGCTCTATAGAGTCTGACCAGACGATAGACAGGTGTTCGCTCAGTTACCTTGTATCTGCGGAACCTTTTCGCATAGGTTTGTCTTTCTTTGCGTGCCACCAGCACACGCGAGGCCACAGGTCACCCTTGTTGCATGGCAACCGGCTGCGTTCTCAGTGCCCGAGTTCTCATGGGAGGGTGCTGAGCCCGCACATCATTCCCCCGGAAGCTGTTTCACAAATAGGCAGGGGCCGCAGTTGACTTGAAGAGAAGCACTCACTTGATCTTGTGAAGGTATGAGGTCTTTTAATTGGCTCAAGTCGGGAAATATTTGGTAGAGGCAATAGTATTCTGCCATTTTTTCTGCGGGTACCAATCTTCCATTATAGTCGCACTCAAAAATGAAGTGAAGACAGGCTGAACTGAGGCCTTAAAGCTGGTGTGGTGGTGATTTATAAGGGTGGGCTGGAATTGAATCCGGGTGGGACCACACATAGCGGGTGCTGTGTGGCTTTGGGCGGTGGGGGATGAATAAGATAGGCAGTTAGGAATATAACCCCCTGAAGATGTCGGAATTGGTTTACTTTCCCCTTTCCATTCCCTGGGTTCCCTCCTGTGGGTCATGAAACAAGGAGAGAGAGGGCATCCCTTACCCTGGGTTTAGAGACCACAGGTTGACTCTGAATAGCAAATGAGAATGGGAATGCCCGGAACCTCTCCAGCTCTCAGCTGTGGGACCCTGTGGGCAGCGTGCTGCACGGACTCGCTCCCAAAGCCTGTGCTGGTGCTTCTACGTTGTGTTTTTTTTTTTTTTTTTAATCTCTTTTCCTTAGATGACGTTCAAAACACAAATTCTGACTAAACCCTGCAGGTTGGAGCTATAGTTAGGGACCAATTCCTGATTAAAACACCCTGGAAATTTCTCATATATTGAACAAAAGCAAAACCAAAACACATATAGTGGTATAGAATTATTATTTTGCTTATATTTCCACTGGGGGATTGATTGTCTTTATTACTTGTCTCTTCTTCCTCGCTCACCCTGTGGTGTCTGTCGCGGTGGGCGTGAGGCCGTCAGGTTCTCTAGGAACGTTATGTACATGGAGTGTTTTCATGAGCAGAGGGGACAGGATTTTGGGCCAAGGAACAGGGATGGCCCTGTTTAGGGCCCACGTGTAATGCCACACAGACTGAGTGACTTTCTTCCAAGTGTATGTTAGGCTGACATATTTTTGGATCAGTTGAATGTTTTTGGTCCCGTTCCAGTTGCTGTTAACAACTTTATCTATTTGTAAACAGACATAGAGGTGGTGTCTCTACAACATGAAGGGAGGTTTGACAACTTACAGTTAATTTGGCCGATCCAGATGGCCACGGGCAGGCGAGAGTCAGAGGGACCTGGGGGAGCAGTGAGCCTTGTGGTTTCAGCTGTGCCCAGCATCCTGTCCGGTGGAGCTCGTGAGCTCTGCCAGCCAGGGTTTCCTGAATAAATAAGCACAGGGCCCCTAGCAGACAGAAGGGTGAATGTAGCACAGGCCTCCAGCCGAGCGATTGTACCACTCTCTGAGCCCAGGCTTGGGGGACTGAGGAGCTGCTGCTTGTCCATGGGGGCCTCTGTCCTCCAGGTGCACTGGATCCCAGCAGGACTGGGCTTTCTCATTGCTTCCCTTCGTGCATGCCTCCTTGCACTGTAAACAGGCATCCTAACAGCTGCTGTCTATCTCTGCTCATCTTGAGAGTGTCTTCTAAACAGGCGAAATCTTTTATCTGGGGAAATTTTGCCCTGACAAATCCAGGCGCACTGCAAAGTTTTGAATGTCATCAGCGAGCTCCGAAGCCTAGGTTATACTACACTCCAGGTTGGACAACAGATTAGGTGTTTTTCCAGAAATAGAGGGCTGAGCAGTGTGGTGAATTAGAGATGAATCCATGTCCTTACCCACTGTGTCCCTTCCCTGGCCGGGCACTTGAATATATACTAGCATATATTTTCTAAATATTTTCTATACAAAAATCTGGCCTCACTGACTAGAATGTTAAACTCCTCAAGAGTGATAATTCCATGTTTTGTATATCTTGTTCCCCTCAGAGTACAGCAAAAAGCCAGCCTGGGAAAGGGCTTAAATTCTGGGCTGAGGAGCTTGGATCTAATCCTGAGGGCACTGGGAGCCGTTGGTGGTTCTTGAGCTGTGGACTAACTCAACAAAAGCAGTGATTGAGAATGTGATTTAGTGAGAGTGTGATGGCTCGAAAACAGAGGTTGTGGTTTTGTGTATTCCTGTCCTTGAAAGTTTCTGGTAGTTGTGCTAACAACAACAAAAATATGTTATGGATTCCATGAAAATAGTGTTTAAGTCTGTGAAGGGTAATGTCCCTCATCAAGGAATGGCACAACCATCCCATTATTTCCAGGCTCACACAGCCACATTCAGGGTCTCCATTCTGTGTTCCCAACATCAGCAGACTTGGAAGACCAGTAATGTTCTCTGGTCTATGGTGGCCTTTTCTTTAAAAGCATATATATATATATATATATATATATATATATATATACACATACACACATACATACATACACACATATATGTATATATATTTACTTATTGAAGTATAGTTGATTTACAGTGTTTCAGGTGTACAGCAAAGTGATTCAGTTATGCACATATATATATATGTACACACATATATATATATATATATTCTTTTTCTTTTTCAGATTCTTTTCCATTATAGGTTATTACAAGATATTGAGTATAGTTCCCTGTGCTGTACAGTAGGTCCTTGTTGTTTATCTATTTTACATGTAGTAGTGTGTATCTATTAATCCCAAATTCCTAGTTTATCCCTCCCCACCCCTTTCCCCTTTGGTAACTATAAGTTTGTTTTTCCATGATGGCCGCTTTTGAAACATTTCCTAAATCACTTTGTTTCTTGACAGTTTCCCCCTCACGTTCGAGTAGCCTTTTGGTAGAACATCCAATAAGAATGGTGCAGAGGTAGTTGAAGGATTTTCATGTTGAACACACATCTAGCCCCTCAGGCTCACCCCTCTACCCCTGCCCCCCGATTTTCACTTCCTCTGCTTCTGAAACACCCAATTTTCTTTATGGCATTCACGTGCCATCATGCTTGCTACTCCAGGCTGCGTGAAAACAGCAGGGGAGGTGGGGACCTTGCCCATGAAACCCACCCCTTTCTGCTCCTCAGCCTAACTTTCTTCTGTCTGGGGTTTCTTAAGCCCCCTCTGGGGATGAGCACTCAATTTAGGACACAAAACAGAAAGCTGTCTGGCTAAGCAAACATTTACTTTATGGACCAAGGAGACAGTAGATGAGGGCAGGAAATTTTTAAAAATCTCATCTTACAAACAGAAGGCCACCTGATCGTGGAGTATAGCATGGCCACATGGTAAGAGCCACTGTGTGCTAATGGAATGGTGTAAGCGTAAAATATGACAGAGATGCTTAAGCACAGTAGAAAGATAAGCTATCGATTCCTGATCCTGAAGATTGTTACATTTCAGGGATGTGAGTGATAACTCGTATTTGTACAGTGCCTTCCAACGCAGTTCTCATGTTACCTCTTTTAAATTTTGGAACAACCCTGTAGATAAGAATTGTCATTGTTCCCATATTGTTTACCAGGAAACTAGGACCTAGTAAGATTTAGGGACTTTATGGTTCTTCTGGTTTCAGCTCCTGTTGCCGTGCTTTTCCACGCACAATGTGGGGAACTGTTTTTTCTGACATACACAGGAACACAGAGCAAGACCAAAGTACCTGAGTTCCTCTGGAGTGTCAGAGCAGAAAGAGACTCTCTAGGGAAGCCAGTACAAACTCCCTCCCCACCTGTTCCCACTTTACAAATGAGGAAACTGAGGCCAGGGAGACCTTGTGAGTCAGAGTGGAGAAGCAGCGGCCTCTCACAGAGCAGACCTTCCGCCTTCCTGGCTCCTAATCACTTTGCTGTAGACTTATTTGTACCGGGCAACGGATGGTAAGCTCCCACATCCACCCTAACTGGCTGGGGGCCCGTGACCAGCGCTTGGTCAGTGCTTAGTAAATGTGCGTTGAACAGATGTATGAATGATTGACTGCCTTCAGTTGTAACTGTATGCAAATGGTAAATTTCTTTTGTATCTGATTTTTCACTCTGGATTGAGAGGGTGATGTTTATAAAAATCCTGAGACAGTCAGCTGAGAGGCCACGTATGTGTATCAAGGACCATCAGTGGTAATAATGAGTCTCTTTTCTGTGGTACTGTGGGTTAATCAAAGACCTTTGTTATCGTTGTTTTAAACACAAATCTCCAATTTGTTATTTAATTTCTTGCTTTTTCTTAACGTATTTGAAATGCAGATAGTAGCAAAACACAGGTCAACAGCTGCAGCTGTGGGCTGAAGACAGTGGGAGGCAAGGGACTAGCTGGATGTGGGATCCTATGCCCTCCCCGGGGACTGACTAGGGAGGACAGCTTCGATTACGGGGAAGCGGGGAGGGTCTAGGAGCAAGGGGGCAGCAAAACCTAAAAGGAATCATTGATCTCATTCCCTCAAAGTGGAAAAAATGACTAGAGAGCCCATACCTGCCTGATAAGATTCATGGCCATCCCCTAATGGATCATGGCTGGAGAAGCAAAGTCCAAGCCTTCCAGTAATTGCTCTGGACTATGGGAAATGACACTGGTAAAGGAAATAATGCATGCAGAGCACTTTCAACAATGCCTTGCCCAGGGCATCCCTGGTGGCGCAGTGGTTAAGAATCCGCCTGCCAATGCAGGGGACACAGGTTCTAGCCCGGGTCCGGGAAGATCCCACATGCCGCGGAGCAACTAAGTGCGTGCGCCACGAGTACTGACCCTGCGCTCTAGAGCCCGCGAGCCACAGCTACCGAGCCCGTGAGCCACAACTACCGAGCCCGTGAGCCACAACTACTGAAGCCTGTGAGCCACAACTACTGAAGCCCATGCACCTAGAGCCTGGGCTCTGCAACAAGAGAAGCCACCGCAGTGAGAAGCCCACGCACCGCAACGAAGAGTAGCCCCCGCTCGCTGCAACTAGAGAAAGCCGGCCCGCAGCAACGAAGACCTAACGCAGCCAGAAATAAATAAATAATTAATTAATTTAAAAAATGTCTTGCACATAGAAAGCACCTACTAAATGCTAGCTATTATTACTTTTTCATCTGAGTTGTATAATATTATAGTCCTCATAATCAGATGTATTAGTAAGAGAGTGGGAAACTCTAAAATGATGCAAAATGAAATGAACTTTAAATCTTGTCCTAATTTCGCACAACTATTGAGGTGACTAAAGCAATTGGAGAGAAGAAAGAGAGGTGTTTGGGAAGCGTGACCGGGTTCCCTTCCCTCTAGCAGCGATGGATACACAAGGGAAATGTCACGTGGCTGAATGGGGGAACTTCTCAGTGTTGTTTTATAGGTGTGTGATTTTTAGGATGACTAATTCGGAGAGCATCACCGATGTATCGATTGGTAAAGCAATGACAGCTTGGAATTTTGGTGAGATCTAAAACTCATGCTCAGTGGCAATGATAAAGGAAGTGGCAGGTAAGATTGAGGTGCACAAAGCACTGTGCTGTCCCTGTTCTAGGACTCTTAACGGCAGAGCAGTTCAGGAGTGAGAGCTGATGAGTGGAGGACGTCGAATGGAGACAGTCGGGGCATCCTGGAGAGGAGCACAGGGATGGTCCGGGGGGGGTTATATATAAATGTCTCTATTTTTGTATTGAAAGGGTTCATTTATGCAGGAAGTTAGATATTTGGGCAATATATCCGACTCTAATTATAGCTACGCCCATTTAGTGAGTACCCGCATGCCAGGCTCCTAAGGAACAAGACCTCATTGAACCCTCACTGCAGCCCTATGAGGTGTGGGTCCTGTTATTCCCATGTAATGATGGGAACGAGGAACCTGAGGATCAGAGGGTTTCAGTAATCTGCCCAACGTCGTAGCTAGCCAGTTGCGGCGCTGGGATTTGAACTCAGGTCTGCTTTCTCCACAGCTTCTCTCACTGCCTCTATTGAGAGAAGGAGCTTTATACAATCAAGACGGGGGATAAAAATCTGTCTTTGATAAAAGGCTGTAGAGAGGTGATCCATCGTTGAAGAAGGATGTTTAGGAATTAGTCAAAATGATAGATTACTACTCCATTATGCCTACATTTGCACTTATTTCTTAAGAATCCTTAAAAGTAGCAACAACTCTCTGAGTCTTTTGAAGGGGCAAAAATATCCAATGTCTGGAAGCTCCTGAACAGGCAGATAGGCTGTTAACACAGTGAAGAATATTGCTAGGTGCTTACTTCCTAAGGGCTGGTAAGTAATTAACAATAGGCCATCTTCTAGCTTGGCTGTGTACATGAAATTATGTGGTTTAAGTTGACATATTGTGTTGTTGATAAACATCATTATACCAGTGATTTAGTTTAGGCCCTGGAGGAGGAAGTGCCTTCTAGACTCTCTTAATGTTCATTAAGAGTTGGCATCGGTGGATTTTTGAGGGTGCCCTCTAGCCATTGAACGACGGAAATGAAGAAAGGAACACTTATAAAGGTTCAACAGGGATTTCGGGGGCCCTACAGGAACTAGAGTTTCGTACCAAATTCGCATCTGAGTCTGAGTCCAGTTTTCAGGGGAACAATGTTTCACGAATAGCGTGAGATCCAGGCCTTCCTCATGGTTGTTTAACTTGAGAAATGGCGCACACACCGCCTCTGTCCACAGGAAATCATGCTTTTCACCTGGTAGAGGACGGGGCTCCATCGGAGTCACGCCCAACTTGCTTCTTTTCTGCTTCCTTATCTTTCTGTGGTTTCTTCTCGAGCCAAAATGTGAGGTCTATTTCAGTTTTTGTGGAGAAGGGCAAAAATATGTTTTTGAACTGAGCAAGGGAAGGTTTCCACCCATTCTTTTCTCTTCCTCGTATTTCCGTTTTCACTTTGAGCACAGAGGAGGTTGGGGGGGGCAGGGGAAAGGAAGATGATGTTAGTGTGCATCAGGGACAGAGGAGAAGGGGGCTGAGTTGGAAGTAAAGCCCACCCTAAGCGAAAAGACCTCCTGCAGCCACTTGAAAAGACTCTGGATGGAGAATAACATCTTTAATCAGGATCAGTAGTGTTAGGTCTTTTACTACAAGTTATACTTTTCTTCGAGCCTGTATTTATTTTGCCTGGCTAGAAATAGCTGACGTTATTTCAGCAGCCATGACTGTTGTCTAGGAATTGGATGTGGGCTGGGAATAGACTGGCTGATTACCACACTGTTTAGAAATAAACTCCTTTTTTGGCAATCTCTTCTGGTGAGAAGCGTTCATAAATGTCCCTGTGGCTGGTTGTTCCATGGTGCCTTTTTTTTTTTTTTAAATCAATTCAGTAGCCTTATAATGCGATCATCTTCTTCTGGAATATATTATTTTAAGCAGAGTGCACAGGGCTAGTCTTGTTCCTGGAGACAGGTACTATAGGCAATATCAGGAAGCCTTATAAGAAATCTCTTAATTAGTGCTAGCACTGGTGCTACAGTGAAGGGATCAATGAACTGAAATGCGTCCCTCTCTGAGATTCTTTTCAACTGAAAGGGCCTCTTGCCCCATAACAGCCCGTAGTCCGGCAGATGGATGGACTGGGAAAGTTGCAGTGGCCGCAGTTGGTGATGTTCCTGGCTTCCTCTGCCCTTCTTACCTACTTCTGGGGTTTTCTGCACCCTCAAGTCACACTTGGCTCTGTTGATGGTGTGGTGAAAAGGTAGGTGTTACCAGAACCAGAATTGACAGCAGTTCAGAGACCTTATGGGCCTTCAGGTCTGAGACAGCACTGTAGGCAGCATTACTCCATCCAAGGTGAAAGGCAATGGACTTTCTGTGGTGCTTAAGACCTAACGTTCTGTGATCAGGGATGTGGCCTGTTGTGATAAAACTGGTATGATGGACAAGATGAGTGTCTGAGCTGGAAAGAAAGGGAAGAACCGAGAATAGAGGCAGAAGTTTTTTTTCTCCTATGAAAGTCATTGTCGATATGACCATTTGAAAGACCTTTTCATTTCCTCTGAGATCTTTTCAAAGTGATTACCTTGAAAAATCTTTGATGTGAGGGTCAGGACATGATGGGGAAAGCATCTTCTTTTTCTCCACTTTTATCTTACTCCTTGGAGGAGAGATGAAAATAAAATGACTCTAAGGAAAAGGAAAACATTCTTTTAAAAAGAAAGTTCATAAAAAACAAAAGGTGATAGCTCTTTCCTTACCCACTGTTGTTACCTATGTTACCTTATGGTCGTGATAATGAAATATTTCTAAAGAAATATAAGGATGATCGCATGATTTTCCCTCCTTAGGTGTTGTCGCTTCGGTGGAGCCCAGAGATTTTGTTTATGTGCATCGTGAGGGACCCAACACAGTGGGGACTTCGTAAATATAAAATCATTATCATTAAAAAACACTTCCTACTTCATTCTGAGATCTTTCCGTTTTATGAATGCACATGGGGAGAAATACTAATTACAGCACAGTGAGCGTTGCTCAGAGGTGATTACGCCACCCAGCTTGAAGCCTTCCTGTGCCAGGGTATGAGGATTTTTATTTCGTCCATCCTCCAGAGTTTGCCACGAGGGGTCTCCGAAGACAGGAAAAAAGGAGCCTGAGGAGAGGAGACTTACTGGACATTCTGTGATAGAGTTCCCTGCCTCCACACTATATCGTTTTGTAAATAAGATAGTTATGTTTTCCAGTTTATTTTTCTAAAAGAAGAGAGGATGTGTGACCAACAGTTTTAGCCTAAGTGGATGAGGTTCGATGTTTTGGCCATCACTGCTCCAAATAGGTAACCTAAGAACAGAGCTTCAGTTGCTTCTCTCTCAGTCCACTTTGGCTTCCACTAAGGAATCTGAGCAATATCTAGACTGAGAATCAGATACCTTTCATGTCACTTAATAGGATGCTTCCGTTTGCTGTGGGATAGAGTGCAGGTGTAGGAGGGCGGCATCTGGATCCCAGAGCCGTGGGGTCACGAAGCTCTGTGGGAGCATCCTCAGCCTCTGCAGTGGTCCTTCCAGGAGAGGGAAAAGCTTGGGTGTCGGGATGCCCACGCTTGACTCCTGGCTCTCACATTCTCTTGCTGTGTGACCCTGGACAAGTCACTTAGCCTTTCTGAACCTTAATGTCTATATCTGTAAGACAGGGGTTTGGAATAGATCCATCCAAATTCACATTTCTCCAAACCTGGATTACTGGCTGTAGGCCGTCTAGTTGGACTGGATCTCCTCACCCCTGACGGCTTAGTTCTAGGGCTTGGGGCTCCCTGCTGTACACCTTCTTGCTTCATTTCCCCACCATCTTCTAACTCCCATCTAGATGCCATCTTAGTACAGAAGCCTTCCTAAGCCCTCCAGTTACTCCCATGAGCACTTCTCTCTCCTGGGTCAGAGTGGGGCCATCCTGCTCTTTTTGCTGACCACTACCCCACAGTTCTAGGGTCATGCCAGGGTCAGCACTCTGTCAGGATTTGGTGAATCGAATTATACCCGATCATGAAGTAAAACACGGCCTCTGCCCAGTCATTCGTTCTTGTTCTCACATTGGCTTCTAGCTCCTTCCAGACTTCTTTGACTCTTCGCTCTCCTGGCTTCGTCCTGGCCGGAGGTCTTTTTCTTTCATTCGAGCGTGCCACCTCTTTCTTTTCCTGTTTTCTTAACTTGTGAAAGCGCCTTAGATTATCTCCTGTTTCGAATCCTAGAGATGACTATCTTGATACATTGATAAGAGGAGAACTTTCCCAGAGGAGTTGCTTTTTACAGTGTCACATGTGGTTATAAATCACTGGAACTTAGGATTTAAAGGGGCCCCTAGAGGAGCTTCCGGAGAGGTCAGCCCTCCCCCCAGCACTAGAACAGTCTGTAGAACGGAGCTTCCCAAATCTGCTTGGTAAGCAGAATCATCACCCAGTGCTTTTAAATCACAGCTTTCAACCCTGGCTCTAAGGTTCTGACTTAGTAGGTCTAGACGGGGGGCAGCCATGTGTAATTTTCACAAGCACCTCCCGTGCTCCCGGTGGCCAGCCAGGACCAGGAGCCCCCAGGCTAGAACTGCTGACAGCTGGACCCTCAGCTCCCGGTTTCACACCGCCTCTACAGTGCGGGCAGCCAGCCTCTGGGAACGTGCTTTCAGCCCCCTTTCAGCCAGCCTCTGGGAACGTGCCTTGACTCTACAGTGCTTGAAATTATTAGCTGGATCTAAAACCCATATTTGTAGGTAAAGTCATTTATTTAATGACTAGATTAAATCAGGTACCTGTTTAACAACTTCTTCTCGGGTATTTATGAACAGGTAGAATCAGCTTATGGGGGATACCTTTATGCAGCTATTTAAACATATCTGAGGATAGCTCATAGTCTGAATCTATATCTTTCCCTGTCTGCCTCATTTGCAAAGTCTCTTTTTAATGATTCTGCATCCATTATTCAATTAATAGTACTACACTCTTTTCAAAACCTTGAACTACGATTTCCATTAAGGAGGCCTTTTCTTCACACTGTCATCCCACTGATGAATAATAAACAAATGCTCAGCACCCCCCTGTAAGAAAGCACCGGATTCCATCTTGAAACCTGATTTCTGACCACGTGGGAAAGCTGAGAGTGATGTTTACGATCGTGGGAGTGAGCCCCAGCTGCTCTGGGGCTGGGCCCTTCAGGGAAGACTCCCCAGAGGTGGTGGTGTGTCTCCAAGACCTGAAGGAACATAGGGAGCAGCCAGGAGGGGACCAGTCTTCTAGACAAAGGGAGCAACATATGGAAAACCCAGAAGGACCGGGTAGAACAGGTTGAAACATCCTAGCTGCGGTTTGTGGGACTGTGGTGTCAAAACTGCCTAATTTATGAGGTGTGTCCCAGCACTTTGAGCCTCAGAACGTCTTCCCAACGTTTCCTCCCAGAGCCCTGTGGCTTCTGTGGCTCACACAGAGCCTCGCCTCTGAGCAGTGCTGCTGTCTCGTGATCCACATGAGAGTCCAGGGGGCAAGGGCAGCTCGGGCACCCATTTCCCGTGTCTGAGAGGAGAGAACTGACCGCTGGAATTGTGGTGGAGAGTATTCCAGGGTCCTGCTATATGATGGACACCTGTGTGTAAAAAGCATGTGGTTTTGGCCCAAAGAGCGTTCAGCGTGGTCTGGTTCTTTGCTCTCATCTGCTGGAATAGGGCCCGGTGATAACAGAGCAGTATTCACTCCCTAGAAATCGCTTCCAGGCACCCAGAGGTGTCTCCCTCATCTTCCCCTCGGCTCTCTGGGGTGGGTGACTACCCTTAGCTCCTTTATTGTCTGCAGCCAGCAAGCCCTTGTGATAACGCGAGACCTTGGAAGTCCAACAGTGCCACAGTTTGTCCCTGGGACTCTCCTCTGATAACGTGCAAAGAGAAATAGAAGCCCCAGGCACCAGCAGCTGGCCGGCTTCCAGAGCCGACTGAATTAGAAACTCAGTAAATACTTCGAGCCAGTTAGGCTGGCTGGGCTGTGCAGCGGCTGGGAAAGCTGGGAGCGGAGGAGGGGACGGGGCGGGCGCCTCTGGTCGGCAAATGGCAGGCTGCGCGCCGGGCAGGAAACAAGACAAAACAGGGCCGCCTTGCCTGTCGCCCAGACGTGTTTGTGAGTGTGCTGGTTTAGCACAGTCACATAATGTATGCTAATTGCTATATTTCCTTTATTCTTTCCACTGGAAACGCTCCGTTGGAAAGCTTTGAAACCAAAGAGGCGGCGCAGAAATGCCCAAATGTAGACGCTACAAAAAAGGGAGGAGGAACAAAGGGAAACGGGGGATGTGGGTTTACAGAATGGCTTAGCATTCGGCTCCGTGAGCACCTCCCTCTCCCACGCAACCTTATGGAGAATAAGTAAGCAGAAGGGTCTGGTTTCCTAGTCCGAACTTTGTTAGTTGGATTTTTTTAAACAATGGAGTGAACATAGAGGTAGCAAGATGAAACTCCAGAGTAGTTCTCACAGCTTCCAGCAAATGTTAATAAGAAAGCACGGGCTGGTTCTCTCTCTGCGGCTCTTACGGCCAAGCCAGAAATGCAGAACTGAGGAGGGCATGCAACTGAGCCCACTTAAATAATTATCCATTAATAGGAAAGACTCTCTCAGTACCTTGTTTTTAACATGTCAAACCATGTGACTCTAGTGTCCCATTAGATACCCTTGAATGACTGTCATTCTTTAAATCAAGTAAAAACAGACCAACATATTAAAATAATGGTTTTTCTAATGAAGCTTATCAGAGTGCACAGACATTTTATATTGAAAAAAATGGGCTAGGGAAGAGAAAAATATATTTTCTTCATCAGTGACATCAAAATCCCAAGGGTTGTAGTATTGATAAGTGAACGTCTTGTCTTTACCCCAATAACCCTTAATTTTTTTTATCATTAAAAAATGTAATTTATTTTTTTAAAGCAGTTTTGGAGACATGAGACATTTAGGAAATTTCATAATGAATTTGATTGGTCTGATAGCAAGACAATGTAGATATTTTCTGGAACAGTATAGAAAACACATCAAAGCATCAGATTATATCCTTTAAGAGTTGTAAGGAAAAAGTGGCATAAATTTAAGCATCTTTTTCAGATGTTTTAAACTTCCTGTAAGGCTTTTTGTCCCAGGATTAAACCTTTAGCCACACTGCACAAAAGATACTGGATACATGGTCAAGTGCCTGTGTGGGGAGGCCTCTATTTTATACACAGAAATCCTCTTCTGGCCCGTTTCCCTCCCTCTTCTGGCCTGTCTGAGGGCAGATTCCTTTTGTGAAGCCTAAAGTTGTGAGAGAAAGAGCATCCTCTTTGTCTGGGGCTGGTATTCTGGCCCAATTTCAGTTAGGAAGTTGCCTCCAGAACCACATCCAGACCCTGATCCAGAAGCGTTTCTCTGAAAGAGGGAAGACATCCAGCAGGTCCTGGAACCTCTTCATGGAAAAAAGTTAAGGCTTTAAAGGGAGGATGGTATTGGATTTGCCTGGAGGCAGGATGAACAGTGGTCCCTTTTCTTCAGTGTGATTTGCAGAATAACTGTCCGGGCTGCAGTAAAGCCCCTGGTATTTGGTTCTCTGTATAGGAGAACCTCGTACTGAAGATTCCAAAACCCGGATTGGGAAGAGCCAGGAACCTTCTAGTGCACTTGTGCAGCCCCTGGTCGTGACCAGCACACTCCAGGCTCTTACCTGTACTCCAACCCCACAAAATCACAAAATCGAGTCAGTGGTACCTGCTACAACCTTCGTGTACCCAGCTGACCTTTCTAGCTTCTCCAGTGACAGTCTCTACTCCAAAATAAATGGGCAGGTGTTCAGAGTGTTGTTTTCTGGAACAGAATTTTATGTTCTTTCTTTCAGTTATACCCCAGGGCTCCAGCAGAGGACGCTCTGGGGAACCTGATTCTGTCTGTTCTCCAGAGCCAGCTTACCTGTCGACATTTTCTACTTGGGACAAAACATACTCTCAACTCACACTCTTTTATCTGTGAAAGGACAAAGAGTAATGCATTCTAAGAACTTTGCTTAGCATACACATGGAAAGTGCATATATTCCATGTGTATAAATACATAAAAATTAACCAATAAAGAATAATACAAGAGGGCTTCGCTGGTGGCGCAGTGGTTGAGAGTCTGCGAATCATACAAGATAGGAATGTAGAAAGTGATTTTATGCATGCTAATTTTCTTTCTTTTTTTTTTTTTTAACATCTTTATTGGGGTATAATTGCTTTACAATGGTGTGTTAGTTTCTGCTTTATAACAAAGTGAATCAGTCATACATAAACATATGTTCCCATATGTCTTCCCTGTTGCGTCTCCCTCCCTCCCACCCTCCCTATCCCACCCCATGCTAATTTTCTTATGAGAACCTGTTGCTTCTCACCGAAATTAAAACCTGGAGATTCTCTTAAAAGCAAGTTTTCCCAAAGTCCCCAATTTACCTACCTTCCTCTTTGAACTTATTCTAAACTGGAATTTCAGTCTTTCTTAAAAGATGATTGAAGAGGGTAGAATTTGCTTGACTGACTATCTGTTAGAATCACTTTGCATCACAGGGTTTGGACTTTTTTTCAGGAGAGCTACCTCTGTTGGTTCAGAGTACACTTAACACTGCCTTGAAAATGCCCCTTAGCCAGATTTGATTGAATCATGTCAAAAACCAATCTCTGCTAAGTAAATGTTAATTAACTATATGGCCCTGAATTTAGTCCTTGTTTCCTACATTAAATTTTCCTAAGTCTGCAGATGTAGTCATTCAGCTACAGTCTCCTGCAGAAGGTCAAGTGTGGTTTGGCGACATACAGTGGTACCCCACTGCTTGTGACCTTGTGAAGACCTTGTAGACGAATAGAAAATCAAGATGGAATCTTCCTAATGATGCCCTATGTTAATTCTTTAAGGAATCATAAGAGGGTGGCTGAACGACCAGAGGCAAAATTCAGTGCACTGGTGAAAAATATGAACACAAATAACTCCTGACATCCTTCTCCTGCTGCTGCCTGTTGGAACAACACACACAGAGTAGAGAGGATAATATGGGAGCAGCTGGGGTGGTGGTGGGGGACACTTACCTCTCCTTCACTTAGAATAAGAAAAGGAGGGGACTTCCCTGGTGACGCAGTGGTTAAGACTACACACTCGCAATGCAGGGGGCCTGGGTTTGATCCCTGGTCGGGGAACTAGATCCCACATGCATGCTGCAACTAAGAGTTCACAAGCCACAACTAAGGAGCCTGCCTGCCGCAACTAAGACCCAGTGCAACCAAATAAATAAATATTAAAAAAAAAAGAATAACAAAAGGAGCAAACTAAGGAGGAAAACATGTGAGCAAAGATGTCAGTCTGCTGGGGCCATTTGTCAGAGCACGGCAAGGGATCGAGGTGAGCAGAAATCATGAAAGACTGGCTAGGAGCCACGGGTTTTCTAAAGAAAAGTCCTTTACAAATGGAAAGAGTGTGCTCCGGAATCAATGAGATGTGAGCAGAGCGTCTGAGTCAGAGAAGCTGAGGACCAGGCTGTTAAGTGAAACTTCACATCCTGGGTCAGCAGACAGGGCACATAACTGAGGGCAAAGACAGGAAAGCAAAGAGGAATCACGGCTCTGCCCCCGGTGTGCTGAGCATCACCCTTCAGCCCTAGGAGAGGGAAGACCCAGGTCCATCAGAATTGGCTGTACTTTTCCGGGCAGCCCAGGCACCAACCCAGGACGGGACAACACAGGCACATGTAAAGGAGAAATATACAGATGCTGGGTGGGGCAGCCATTTCCGCACCCCCCTTTCTGAATGAGGCAGTGTATAAATAAACAGAACTAACACAAACAACAAAATGACAGCTCCCTTGGGTTGGGCTAAGGCTTTATGCCAGGTACTTTAAGAGATATGACCAGGTTTACTCATAGCAGCTGGAACACAAGACTGTGTATCCACCTTCTCATTACTTACTACAGATGGTGGCAGTGGAGGCATCACTTCAGCTAAGGCCAGATCTCAGGTCCCTTGAGCCTCATACTTCCAGGTCAGGATCTTGACCTCAAGAAGTCCCTTCCTGGCAGATCACCAAGCTGTTTGCTGTGCCCCAGCCCGACGCTACTACTGCGGGTTGCATTGCCCCCTCGGGACGTTACCAGGAAAAATTCAACTCCTGCTGTTTCTCCCTGGTGTATGGCTAAGAGCTACCAGGGGATTAGTAATTATTAGTTAGTGCGTGTGATATATGTTATGTCAGCTATTTTTCTTTTTGTTTCCTTTTCAATAGCCAATCCCAAAAGGACTGATTTGATTTTTTTTTAAGGCAGCTGGCTTTGAGGTTGAATCGTGTGATGATTTGGTTCTGAACAGTAACAGATGAGGGTGAAAGGTCAACCTTCTCCCTGGATTTGATCAATGGCAGAAGTTTGATGGCAAATTAAATGCCAGCTAAAACTGTCAGATGATTCTGAGAATCGATACGGACTGGGGAAAGTCGTTTGAGCCTTTAATGAGCACACTGGCTCCCAAGGGAAATAATGCTAGAGTCTGTTCAGACTTTAGGGTAGTAATGCGTGAAATCAACGTGAGGATGATTTAAAATAAGATCACTTATTATGCTGTTATTGAGCAGTAGCATATTCAGCATCTACACTGTCTTGTTTCTCAAAGAAGGGACCACAGAACCATCAGAATTGAGACTGCGGAAATGCAGAGTCCCAGGCCCCATCCAAGCCTCCTGAATCAGACTGCCTGAGGGTGGGCCATGCAAATCTGCATTTTATTAAGTCTCTCAGGTGACTGTGGAGAATATTACACCCTGAGAACTGCCAACCTACAGTCTTTTCCCTCCACCAGGCAGATGTCTCCCAGACAAAAAATAAAGCCATGTCCACGGGCTAAGCATAGTATCACGGCAGTGGATATGTAGGTCAAAGTGCGTATGCTTTGGGTTGAATTTGTAAAGCAGGTATCAGTTATTACTGGATGATTTAATGTATTTGCAATATTCTGCCTCGACTCTCCTCTGTGTGGAGGTGGTTTGAGTTTGCAAATCAGGACAGCACTGCAGTTATAGGTCACGTCAGGGGCTGGGGCTGAAGGTGAGCAGAGAAGTCGGTGGCACCATCACTTCTCTCGTGTTTTTCTCCATCACCGTCACCAGCTCTTTCCGCTTTTGCCCACCCTTTAAGTAGTGGCATTCCCCAACACTGTTCTCAGCAAAAGGCTCTTTCTCCAAGAGCATCACTTAAAATATGCTGATGCCTCCCTGATCTGTGCTTATGGCCCAACCTATGGCCTCAGCATCAGATCCACGTTTCTGCCTGCCTGTTGGACAGAGCCACCTGGCTCTCCCACGGGAGAGACCTCAAACTCCGCGTGCCCCAAATCGACCTCACTGTCTTCTGTCTTCCCTCCTCCTGTTTAAAATGACTTTTGTGGCTAAGAGCCTGGGCTCTGGACACTAACCACCCAGGTTTCCATCCTTCATTAATATTCCCTTGGGCTACTGCTTAACTACCCTGTGCCTCATTTTTCTCATCTGTAAAATGGGATTAATGACTTCCTCATAGGGTTAATGTGCAGATTAAATGCGATAACCGCGCATAAATAACTTAGGTCAGTGCCTGACCCGGGGCAGGTTTCAGTATATCTTAGCCATTTTTATTATTCATTCCTTTATCAGATATTGATTGAGCTCTCTGCTGTGTGTCAGACACTACTTCTGACTTACGTTTCCCAAATTAGACACTTTCAAAATTCCAAGTCTCCCCATGAAACTCTCTTCCCTTCAGGGTAGGTATAGCATCCCATTCGTGCTTTAATCTCAATGCTAGTTTATGAAGGTAGCACTAATTTGCCCAAAGTAAACTTTAGAAAGGTGTGTTCTCTAACTAATTCACATTGTCTTAATAAACAGGGGATATAACTTCTCTTACAAAGGCAAGGAAAGACCAGTGGGATTAAAAAACATTCTCCGAAACCTACTCTGATCTCAAGAAAGTGAGGTCTAATTGTTGAACCATAGGAAAGTGTCATTTTTGAGTTAAAAAGTAGCTAATATTGGCAATCTTATGGTTTAACCTCATAATTGGTAGGGCACCTGGAACATGGCAGGTATCCCTCAATACAAAAAGAATTTCCAAACCTGGGTCCCCAATTCTGGGAGTATTCTATAATATACTAAGAGAAATGTATCTCAGATAAACCTTATTTTTAAAAAATAAGGTTTCAGACCTTGTAAACTCCTAAAACAATCTGAGAAGCATTGGGAGGCAGTGACAAGAATGGGGATCAGGATTCAGACGGGCTAGATTTAAAACCTAGTTCAACAGCTTATTTTATCCCTGTGTTGCTGGATAAGACAGCTAACTCTTATTAGACAACCTGCTTCATCAGCTTCAATTTCGCCATCCGTAAAAAAGGAATCATCATAACAGTTGAACTTTGTGATGCTCTGAGATAACATGCAAAGTAGAAAAGATTTTATAAGCCACCAAGTGCATAACAATGAAAGGTAGTGTTAGTATTTTAGCACCTACCCCCAGACAGAACTGTCTACAGTATGCATAGGAATTGCCTTTGGCAGCTGTACGAATACAACAGTCACCTATCATGGGCCCCTGTGCCTCTGAGGCTCGGCTTTCTCTCCTGTAGAGGGAGAAGAGTGGGGTGCAATGTCGCCAGGGCTCCTTCAGGTCCCCCCATTCTATGGGATGAGGAAATTCTAGTTTCTTCTTCCACAGGGCTGGCAAGTCCTTCTCAAGGCTCATGGGTAGGAGGTTCTCTCCTTGGCCTGCTCGACTCCTTGCATCTCAGAGGCAGAAGGGACTCCTGTCTTATGCCTGAGGAGCATGTACGTATTTTTCTTTGTCTGCAGCAGGTTTTGCTGAGAACAGGGCACTCAAACCTCCCACCTCGCTGTAGCCCAGAGGACCGGGTTCATAGACTTGGAACACCTTCATCAAGGTTTAAATGGGTGAGCACAGAGGAAGGCGCTTTGCAAATGGTAAAGTGCTCGATAGATGTTGATCTCTGGAGTTGGCGGCCCTGACAGGTTAATACATCGCCCTTCACTTTTTTTTTTTTAAATCTGTAGCATCTGTACATTTTGAAGAAATAACCTTCAGGTTATCTTATCACCCTCAGCTGGTGCCAACGTTGGGTGCTACTGTTTCCCCGTAGATGCTCTCCAGGGAGCCAGACTTTCATCAACACCGTCTCTGAGATTTATTTCTACTTCTTTCAGCCAGAGCATAAAATAGGGGGAAAGAAAAAGGAAACAAACAGCTTTCTTCCACTCTCTTCCACTTCTAACCCTTGATAGCCTGGATTCTCATCCCTCTGCCTTGAGACCCTTAGAAAAGGGAGTGGGGAAAGGGAAGAAGTTTACCTAGGAGAGCAGGATTGGGTAGGAGAAAACCCCGAAGGGAGGATTTAGAAAAACGGTGCACTGTGAGAACCCTGCAAAAGGAATAGACCTTTTGTCCCTGGCATCCCATTTCCTCACGAGCTGTGCTCCTGGTGTGAGCAGCTGGAACAGGATGGGAAGGAAATGCAAAAGGAGGCTCCGCCCGCCCCCAGGAACAAGGGTGCCTGCACCTTTGTGCGGTGAACGTGCTTGGGACGAGGGAGCCTCGGAAGCCTGGGCAATTTGGGTTGTTTGCTTATCTGGGCATCTAAAGGTCAGGGAAACATAAAGCAGAAGATGGCAGAGAACCCAAGAGAATGATGGGGTGGAAGGACCAGCAGGTACATGAAAAACCAAACCAAACCAAATGGCAATAAAAAAGAAAGATAGTTCGGTCCAGAAAATGTAAAGAAAAATAGGTATAGACTCAAATTCCATTATAACTAAATTCTCTGTAATGCAAAAGATATCTCTAAGTTTTTGAAAAAAAACCTCCCAAGCAATGATCAACTTATTTAAATTTAAAAAATTATTTGTGAGGGGCTTCCCTGGTGGCGCAGTGGTTGAGAGTCCGCCTGCCGATGTGGGGGACACGGGTTCGTGCCCCGGTCCGGGAAGATCCCATATGCCGCGGAGCGGCTGGGCCCGTGAGCCATGGCCGCTGAGCCTGCGGCCTCTCCTGTGCTTTGCAACGGGAGAGGCCGCAACGGTGAGAGGCCCGCGTACCGCAAAAAAAAAAAAAAAAAATATATATATATTATATATTTGTGAAGTCTCCTGAACTTGTTTATAATGGAATTTGAGTTCTTATTCTCTTAAAAAAAAACAAACACGGAAAATTTGGGGAGTGACATGACACTCAGGAACATACATCGGGGTTGAAACAAATGCAGAAACAGAAAAAATGTATTTCCAGTAGAAAAGAAACACCATTTCCAGGAATTTCAGGGGTAAGGTGGGAGAGAACTGGGCTCCGATTGTGCAGCAGAAACAAAGAGGGAATTGGCCTCGGGGTGTGTGGGAGGCCAGTGTGCCCGCTGGAAGGGTGAGTGAGTGAGTGGGCAGGCATTGGCTGACCAGTGGCTGACCCAGGCTGCGTGTTTACTGCTTACAAAGGAGAATCTTGGCATCACAACTTGAAAAGCTTTATTTTGGACGAGGTGGATCAGGAAAAGAGGGAGAAAAGGATAGTGTCACAGCCTTGGCCACGAGTGGCTGCATGGCGTGTGACATGGGCCCTAGTCCTGCTCTCCTGTAGTGTCTGTGAGGCCTTGGGCAAGTCATTAGACCTCAGATATTTGGTCCATGAAGAGGGGAAAAGAATATTTGCTCCCACCACTTCACAGGAATGTTATGAGGATTAAACAGGGCACCACTACCCGCAGGACAAAGTGCTTTGGAAACTCTGAAGCCGTCTACAGGCAGAAGGGTTTACTGCTGTGTTCTTGTGATGGGCTCTCTGGCAAAGAGTTGGATGCTCTTACTTCCACGCATTTGCCTCCTATTTTAGGTGTTTTTTTTTTTTTTTTTTTTGGCAGTACGCGGGCCTCTCACTGTTGTGGCCTCTTCCATTGCGGAGCACAGGCTCCGGACGCCGCAGGCTCAGCGGCCATGGCTCACGGGCCCAGCCGCTCCGCGGCATGTGGGATCTTTCCGGACCAGGGCACGAACCCATGTCCCCTGCATCGGCAGGCGGACTCTCAACCACTGCGCCACCAGGGAAGCCCCTTTATGTGTTTTTTGATCCAGGTGGGATAGCGGGAAGCACACAGAAGGTGCTCCCACACCTGTGTGACCTGAAAACCAGCTCGCAGGGTTGGGTCATGCTTCTGCTGTCTTTCCCCCCTTGTTCCCCCTTGCCTCTGGGACACCCTGCCTGGAAAGGGTCCTCTTCCCAGCCCCAGGCTGCAAGCTGCAAGAACAGACAGATGAGAAAGATAAGGAGTTGATTTTGATGTGTGAGAGCCCCTGGGGAATCAAACTCCCTCCAGCATTAGGAGTTTTACTGCCCTGGGGTGACAGCTGGTGTCCTGTGGTCTGCACCGACACGGTTGGAGGTGAGAGGTTTCCTCTTTGAGAATACACTTTGGTGAAGAGGTAGAGTTGGAGAGCTCTCATTGCTGTCATTTTCTCTTTTCTTTCCTCCCTCCCTCCCTTCCCTCTGAGGAAAACAGACTTTAACCTCAAGCCCTTCTGTGCTTGTGGGCTTTTCTTGATCTACCAAACCTTACCTTTAGTTAAATAATCTCAGCCCTTCTCTACCCCACGCATTTCCCTTTCTAACTCTAGAATCTTCTTTAACCCTCTCTAAGATTTCTGCTTCTGCACATTGGACCTTTTTGTAGTGCTAAATCATTATATCAAATTCCTTTTCCAAAAAGAGTCCACTCTGATTTTCACCAGGGCCAGGGGCTGGAGGACTTGTGGGTGAAGACAGGGCAGCGGCGGGAGCTGGCGGAGGAAAGGGCAGGGCTGGCAGGCAGAGGGCTCTTCTTCTCCCGTCCCAGTTAGCGGTCCGTCCCTATCAGTGGTTCAGGACCCTTCTCCTCACCGCCCCCCGATACTGAATGGATACAGAAGCTATCTTTATTCTTCATATCCATTTCTTCATTATGCTCGCAAGAGTTCATTTTTTAGGAAAAGCAAGTTGTAGGGATAAGGTTCTGGATTGCGATCATTAATGGAAATGGAAATTACATAGTCATCCCCAAGATATGCAGTTATCATTCCTCTTAAAGACAATCTAAAAGGTTTTAGCGTTACTGGTTATTATTTTCATCAAGGATTTTCTCCCATCTCTTAGCGCTCCTGCAGCTTGGGCCCAGCACTCTCTCTTTGCGCTCAGCTCTTTCATTAAGCGGCTGCCTGCCTGGGCTGAGACCGTGGCTGGTGTTGGCCTGGCAGCGGAGACGCCACAGCCTCCTAGGCCACTGTGTCCTGGGGCCGACGTGTGAGATGTGTGTGGGAGACAAGGGGAGCTGTGTGCCGGCGAGAAGGCTCGGAGTTTTATGGGGCTGGGTTACGGCTGTTCCTCAACAGTGCGTGTCTTTTAATTTAGCCACGGTCAGACCCTTCTGAAACCAGGAGAGAGCCTGTGTGTGTGCGTGTCTGTGTGTCTTTAGATGAATATTAACTCTGTGGAGATAAGACCCTATAAGCGTCCTAAAAATCAAATACCTAGAAAATGACGTTTTGCTTTCGGAGATTTCAAAGTCACCTGGATACAGTAAAATGTAAACCACTAAAACAGCCCAACCTTACAAGACACATAGATTGAGTTAATCTGTCAGAATTTCAGTAATTAAAAAAGGGTCCAACAATAGGTGAAAACTACAGGCTTATTTGAGTTTTAAGCATAGCCTTTGGGAGCCCACAGACAAAAGTCTCATTGTGTGTGAGGCCCTGCTGCTTCAGGGGGTCCCCAGGCCTTCCTCTTTTGATTCCGAGGTGCAGCACACCCCTTTTTGTCACATAACAGTCCCCCCCGCCCTCCCTGCCGCCCAGGATTGAGCCTTCACAATGACCCTGAGTTTTGTGGGGAAGCCCTCAAGGACCTTTTTTTCTTATCACAGCAGTAAGTGACACAGTCAGTCCATCCCAAGCCCCCGCTTTTGGTGCCCCCAGACCAGTGCTGAGGAGACCTGACTATTCATCCGGGCTGCCTAATGGTTTCCCTGTGAGCTGTTTCTGGAGAATGCAGGCGATAATGGCAAAGAGAGAGGCTGCAACCGCGTTGTCTTTCTCTTCTGGGAACTTCTTTTCTGAAGCAACTGAATGAGACCTCTGCAGGCGAGGGTGGTGGCCTCTCCTTCAGAATGCCTGGCCTGTTTCCCAGTGTGAAACATTCCCCAAATATGCAACTTCGTGAGCGTCGCAGCAGCCCGAGCCCAGAGCCGCCTGCGGCCAGGAGAGCTGGCACCCCACTGGGATGTGGGAGTGCGGGCATGGCTTGCCCGGGCCCCTCGTGCAGGCCCTGGGTCTGCCAGATGCCAGGAAGGCCCGGCCCCTGCTTACGTTGTCGGTCGTCTGGGGCGAGAATCTGGCCAACAGTCGGCTGTGATGAGAGCTTGAAGCTTCTCTCTCTCTCTCTTTAAATCCCCTTCTTCATTCAAATCCCATCCTGTAAAAAGGCTTTTGTTGAAGGAGCAGCCATGGCATCTTGGTGCATGTCTGTGTCACTGCTGTCCGTATTTCCAAAGATGGGCAGAGAAAACATCCTTGGTTGAATTCCTGAGCCAACAGGTCCAAAAACTGACTTGGAAGGAGTAGAGGTAAACGGCAGCTGTCACATGGCGTTTGTGTTGTTTGCAAGTGATGAAGCCAAAGAGGAAAGGAACTTCTTGAGGATGGTAAGAACCCCCTTCCAGGGGGCTTGGCAGGAGGGTCCTCACTGCGTGTCTCGGGGAGGGGGTGCTGGGCTTTTGTGCTTGGACTTGCATTTGGGAGGGTGCAGCTAGCAGGGTCTGGGCATTGTGTAGATCACTTAGGAAAGAAAGGAGCTCTGGGGAAGGAGCTGCTTCCATGTACCTCGCTGGATCTACTTTTGTGGGTTCCTACAGAGTACAGCCATGACCACAGCCCCACCTTGGCATTATGCTGCCTGAGGCTTTGGGTGCCAGAAGGAGGCACATCCAAAGTACGATCGAGGAAATGAACACTCACTTTTCCTTAGTCTTAAGCTTTCGCGTAATTTCATCTCAACTTAAGCACCTCTGAAGCTCCTGAAGTCTTTGTTTCGAGGAGGCCACTGATGGAAGGACCTAGAAAAGGGACGGTTTTCTATGTTTGCTGATTGTCGTTTTATCATTTGCTTAATTCAGTTTGATGTTCTTTCACTTTAGCCTGAAATGCATATGCTTGTCAAAAGCAAAAACAACTAAGCCAAAAAGCCGTGTCTAATAAGTTACAGGCTTGAGTGTCCACAGTAAACAAATGTTCTTTCCCATGGCTTAGTTGGATTATTTTTCCTGAGGCTTTAGTCCTTCACCTGTTCAAACTGTGTGACATCGTTCTGGAGTTTCTTCATTTCCAGGCATTTGTAGTAAAACGTCATGTCCCTTCCCTTAACTTTCCCCTCTTTTATGTGGGTGTTCTGTCACCTTCGCTTTTTTTTTCTTCTTTTTGCCAATATTCTTCTCCTCATGCTTTCTGAGTTCTTGCTTCTTTAAGCACATCTCTGATTTTATTCCTTTGGATTTTTCCCAAGCTCTCCCTTTGGCATTTGACGTCTGCACCATGTCTGTTTTTCCAAACCCTCATCCACAGAGCAGTGAGGCGGAGGGCTCAGGAGCCTGGGTGCAGGTCCCAGCGTGACCACTTCTTAGTGCTGTGACTTGGGGCTTGTTAGTTCTCCTCTATAGGCTTCACTGTCCTCAGCAGTAAAAGGGGATCATCATGGTACCTCTGTCACAGAGCTCTTCTGCGGACTAAATGAGTTAGTACTTTGAGGTGCTTGGAACAGTGCCTGAAACGATTATTTACTTTGGGCTTTTTCCTTTTCTAATGTGGGGGTTTACTGGTAAATATTAGCTGTTAGCAAAGATAAGACAATGGAGGAAAATGGGCTTGTCAATGTGATGGTGGTAAGTATTTCAAAATATTCTGTTTCTGTAGTACTTCTGCTCCTTGATGATATAAAGGGAAAAAGCCCTAGCTAAAGCCACCTTCTTTTTTTTCTTAACCTCTTTATTGAGATTCAATTCACACACCATATAATTCGCCCCTTTAAAATGTGCTTTTCAACGGCTTTGATACACTGCGTTAATAATTTTTTTTCATTTCTGGTAAAATATATATAAAAAACGAAATTTGCCATTTTAACCATTACTAGATGTACAATTCAGTGGCATTAATTACATTCACAGTGTTAGGCAACATCACTGCTATTCCCAAAACTTTTTCATCACCCCAAAGAGAAACTCGTACCCATTTAGCAGTGACTTCCCCAATCCCTCCCCCTGCAGCCTCTGGTAAATCTCATCTGCTCTCTGACTGTGACTTAGCCTACTCTAGATAGTTCATGTAAATGGAATCATACAATTATTTGTCCTTTAGTGTCTGGCCTGTTTCACTTGGCATGTTTTCAAGGTTCATATTGATGCATGTATCAGAACTTCATTCCTTCTTATGGCTGAATTATGTTCCACTGCATGGATAGACCATAATTTGTTTTCCAGTCATCCATCGGTGGACACTCGGGTTGGCTCCACCTTTTGGCTATTGTGAAAAATGCTGCAGTGAACATGGACCTACAAGTCTCTTTTCAAGTTCCTACTTTCAGTTCACCTAAAGTGGAATTGCTAGGCCATAGAGAAATTCTGTTTTAGCTTTTTGAAGAACTGTTTGCCTGGAAAGCAGTTGCTTTCTGGCCATCCTCTCTTGTATATTCTCCGTTGGTGTCTGTCTCCCTCAGATTCTATTCCATTTCCTCCTGTCACCAGTGCTTCATTGTCCTTCCTTTTCTACCATCCCAAGCACGTGTCTCCCAGCCGTGTGTCTGAGGGACACCCCTCTGCAGCTCTGTCCGTCACCCACTGCCAGAGCATGTATCACCCACTCTGGCCATACATCCGCTTGATCACTTTCATCTCATTGTCTGAGGAGGGAGACGCTTGTAGAAGGTCATCCGTAGACCATGCTGGCCACATGAAGTTCCTAAATCCTTTCGGGTGCGGGGAGCCAAAAGCCCCGAAGAATTTCAGCCCTCCTCAGACAGGCTCCTTCATCCTCACGTCCCCTTGCTTTCATGGTCTCCATCCACTTTGCTTGTCTTTTTTTTTTGGCCACCCTCTCCAGAGGGAGAGTTGTTCTCCCATCTTTATTTGCTCACAGTTTCTGCACTTTTCTATGAGCAAGTGAATTAATGAATGAATCCCCCAACAGACTCCAAGCCTGCCTCAGACAGACATTCTGGTTGTTGGGCTAATTGTTAGCTGGGGTTTCTGGTACGTCATTCATAGTAAGGCTCCTAGTTAATCTCAGCGCCGTTCTCACCAGAAGAAAGGCTGATACGGAGAAACATCCTCAATTACCATGAGAAAGGAAATGTCAAGAGCCCTGTTGAGTTTTACTGGCATCCACCCCTTGTCTCAGATGAAAACCGCCCTTAACGCGCAGAGGCAGCCTGGCGATCAACCCCGACAACTAGAGGGTTGTGAGAGCCCGTGGAGCCCCGGACCATCTTGTTTGGTGACACCAATTGTGTTTCCCAGGACAGTGGGGAATCCTGGAGCCCTGGGCGGCAGCGCCTCTGCTGTCCCAGAAGCAGGCGGGGCGGTTTTAATTCGGAAAAGCTATAGGTCTCCTCTTTTGTCTGTGTTTTTGTGCCTGCAGGACAAAAGATCCTTCATCACAGAAGTGACGTTTTAGAAACAGTGGTCCTGATCAACCCCTCAGATGAAGCAGTCAGCACTGAGGTAAGTATCTGGCTCCGCAGGGCCTCACACAGTGGACGGAGACCCAGCTGATGAGAGGGGCTGGGCAGGTGGCAAGAGAGGGACAAGGGAGAGACAGGTTCTGGGTCCAGGGATGCTTCCGTACTCCTAGTCAGTGGCTGGTTCTCTGCATCAGTACCACCCGAGACTGCCCCTTTCAGTAAGGACGGAGTGGAAGATGCTGGCCAGAACTGTAGTATTTTGTAGAGGTGAAGAGGGTGTGGAATGTGGGGGTATACCTGGAGGGTGTGCTTCTGGGATGGAGTCTGGCTGGGAGGTAGCAGGGGAAGTAGACTGCAAGCCTTCAGGCTGAGACCTTCATGACCCAAATTTGGAGAATAATGGCTTCTCAGATGCAAGCCTCCTTCAGAGCATCCTGCCCACCCCCTTAGCACTGCTGAAAGGCAGGGCAGCACAGCTGCCAGGGGCACGGCCTCTGCTGCTGGACTGCCTGGGTTCTGCCACTTATTAGCTGGTGGCCTTGGGCAAGTCATTGACCATCTCTTTGTCTCATTCCACCTCTATAAAATGGAGATCATAATAGCACTGACATTTAGTTTTGTGTCCAGAAGTGTCAAGTGCTTAGAACAGAGCATGGCATATGACAACCGAAACATATATGTTGGCTTTTCTCAGTATTAATATTTTTACCACCACATGAAAATTGTTGCCAGAGAGAGTGGGTATTTCAGAGCCTACTGTAAGGTAGGAACTAGGCTGACGCCAAGAATCCCTGCTCACCCAGGGTAGAAGAATTGTTTCACCTCTGTTTCCCACTGTCTTTACTGCAGTCTGGTACCTTTGAGATTGAGTTGCTTCTTGGATGTTAGTTAGAATAGCCACAGGCCCAGGGGCCTGCACCATCCACAGCATCTCTTCTCCCACGCTGAGCATCTCTGTGACTGTAGCTTGTTTTTCAAAATTGAGATGTAATTCACACGCCATAAAATCCATCCTTTTAAAGTATGTAGTTCATTGGGGTTTAGTCTATTCACAGTACTGTGCAGCTATCATCAGTATCTAATTCCTGAATGTGTCCATCAGCCCCCTAAACCCCAAGCCCATTAGCAGTCACCCCCATTCCCCCAACCACCGGCAACCACTAATCTACTTTTTGCCTCTATGGATTTTCCTGTTCTGAGCACGTTATTTCAGACAGTGGAATCATATGATATGTGGCGTTTTGTGTCTGGCTTATTTCACTTTACGTAGTGTTTTCCAGAGTCATCTACATCGTAGCCCATATCAGTACCTCATTCCTTTTTATGACAGAATAGTATTCCAGTGTATGGGTATACCACTTTTATTTATTCATTCATCAGTTGATGGACATTTGGTTTGCTTCCACTTTGTGGCTCTCATTATATAGCCTGTTTTGATGCCATTTCATCTGCTCCAGATGAGCAGGACCTCTCTGACAATCCCTGAAGGTACAAGGTGAGGCAAGTGATGGGCTAGCAATCTGTCTTTGGCCATCAGGATCAGGAAGTAGATACAACTTGAAAAAAGCTGGAGGTTGAATATATGTGCAGGCAGATTGCCTGGAACAGCTGTGAGAAATGAAGAAGGAAAAAATGAGGAATTTCTTTAAGGAACCCAGGCTTGCCTGTGGAGCAGATGGGGCCGGAACAGTTACTTCGGTACATGTGCATTTCCCTGGATCCTGGGGTTCGTGGGGACAGTGGGTCACGTCCTGTTTACTTTGCATCCCTCCCTTAGTGCCTAGCATGATGCCTGGCAGTCACTTTGTGCTGAACTGAGTTGGGCTCAGAATGAATAACCTTGGTGCTTGGAGTGGTATTTCTGCTGAAGGACAGGCTGGCTCCCTGCCACTTAAAGAACAGAGAGTTCTTTCGTGCAAACCGTTTACGATTCTATTTAAAAGATTCCCAATCAGGGCAGCCTTTTGTTTATGTTCAAGTTCAACGTTAGGCACCTTGCTGATCCCATTGGAGACTGCTTTGGGAGCTGTGTGTTCGGTGTATGGCTTGGCAGGAAAGGGGTCCTGGGTGGGAGGGGCTGACTTGGGACCCTAGCTGGAAACCTATGTTTCCTGAGGCAGCAGTTGGGAGACCTGGACTGTACTTGGTGAGTCAGCCTGTGAGATACTCATGTCTCACGGACTGCACGCTGCTAGTAGGCACAGCTGTGCAACAAATGATTGCCAGCTGTGGAGACTGCTTTGAAAAAGACAAGGAAACTAAGGGTAGAAAGTTAACTCCTACTACTGTCTTGGTGGTGGCCAGATTTGGAAAATGGCATTCATGGGCAGCTGGTGACCACAGTCATTGGCTCTGTCCAGCACCCCAGGGGCAAAGTGAATACCGGGGAACGCGTAATTCTTGTTGGTAAGAAACTTCAAGAGCTCCAAGGGCCAGCCTGATCCTGAAGGTGGGATTCCAGCGCCCCCCATGGCTCATGCTCCCCGTGCTTTGTTTCAGGTGCGCTTAATGATCACGGACGCCGCCCGACACAAGCTGCTCGTGTTGACGGGGCAGTGCTTTGAAAATACCGGAGAGCTCATTCTCCAGTCCGGCTCTTTCTCCTTCCAGAACTTCATAGAGATTTTCACCGATCAAGAGGTAGGCTCCTGTCTGGGAGTATCCAAGCTTTACAGTTGCTCGGTTATTGTTGTAGCCTTAGGCTGATCTTTGAAAGGCTGATGGGAGATAGGAGGCTGCGGGAAGGGGGTGTTGCACGCCTTTGAAATAAGCAAAACCGCGTGGTGCAGTGCCCTGCAGTCCTGTGGCTCATCTCCCGAGGAATTTAGAGCACTCATCTATAATTAATTGGAACCATTCTGAATGTGCCCGAGATACAGATGGAGGGGGGTTGGTACAGCCAGCATTTTACAGATGGCAGAGGTGATGGAGAAACTTGGAATGACAGAGTCCAAAAGAAAACCCAGGTTTCCTGTTTTCTGAAAGAATACTCCAAAGATCTCTTGGATTTTGGGTAGGATTTAACTGCCCTGATCTCTTTCAGTGCATGTACTTACTTATCCTGGTCAAATAATTTCTGATTTCTCTTACTTTTAATGCCTGGCCCCAGTGTTTGAACTTGGGCTGCTTGAATAGTCCAAGAAAGGGAGGCATGTAGGAAAACGGGGTGTGTCTGTGGGACATGTCCATGCCACAGGAGAAGGATGGTTAAAATAGCTGGACTGAAGCGTGATCATTAATGTTTCTAACGAATATATCTTATTCAAGGATGATACATGTGGCGTTTTGAAAATTATAGGATACTAGTGGTATTTGGTAAAATCAGATCGAACATTTGAATTTGGTTATTTCTGCTTGCGAATTTATCTGGTTGGGAAACTTCTCTTTGCAAAATAACGCGCCTCTGGTCTCCTAGTTAGAGCGACAATTCAGGGCTGTCACCATAGCGGCTTGGGGCTGCCCGTAGCTGATAGCAAGTTTCTACATGGAGAGGTTGAGGGACGTGCTGACAGGAGGAGTTGCCACATCTATTTAAAACCATCTTCCTGAGAACTTCCTGAGATGGCGGCGTCTTAGTCCCGTGGATGTTGGGAAGGGCCATCTGTCTTTCTGCATTTAATCTTCCTTGGCCCCGAGAGTCACAGAGAGGCCTCTGTGTACTTTCCATCATTGCCAAGAGCTGTAAATAAACTGCCCAGCTTCATTAGGTTCACCTGGAGGCTTTGTGTAGAAAGACTGGTCGGATGACATCACTGTTTCTCCACTCACTGGGGAGGAATAAAAAGGAACATTTTTCTCCAGCTTTCAGAAGTTATGATGTCATCTGGGTCCCGAGGCAGAGAGCCCAGGCTCCCCGCACAGTGAGAAAGGGCCCAGGGCTCCCTCACAACCTTGTTTGATTGCATTGAGATTCCCAAGCCAGAGCTCTAATTCTCACTCTCCCTGCTGCCCTGAGATGGGTGTGTGATCACTGTATTGTCAGAATCTTACACAAGATTGTGTCCCCAGGTTCGTGTTCTGCCCAGGGCCAGCTGGGCATCTGTCTGGTAGCTCAGAGGTCACACCCACTATCAGCACCTTGGCCTGGGCAAGGGAGAGGGCTGCAGAGGCCTGGAAACAGCCCCGTGGCCCAGTACCGGGTGGGCGGTTAACTGGCTTGCTCTAGGTTCAGTTCAGCCCTGAACCCTCAGCTCGTTTACGTGAACACAGGTGCCTCTCCTACATTCCTGTGCAGTTCCACAGTTAGTTTCTAGTGGTTGGTTTCTACCCCCATGTCATTGGTTTGTCTTTTTTTTTTTTTACAGTAAAATAGAACAGAGGACACATGTAAACAAAAGGGTTTGTCATTGCCAGAATTTTAAATCTGGAGGTATCACAATCCACCCATCTGGACCCCCAAATAATACCTCTCTCTCTGTCTTTAAGTAAGGCAGTGTCAGTAAGGTAGTGTTGCGAATATTGCTGCTTAAGTCATTTTTACTAGCCCACAGAAGTAGAATTTTAGCACAAGGGACTGTGCATATATCAGAATTTACCACTAATTACAGAAGAAAAAGAAGAAAAAGAAACAGCTTTAACTGGAACATGGGAGTTCCGTGCAAGGGCTGAATTCTAATCACTGAGGCGTGTTCGGAAGGGCACACATTTTCATTATACCAGGCAGGCATTAAAGGCCAGAGGCTCTGTCATATTCTCCTCTGCCAGCCCTGTAACCCCCACCCCGATACTTTGGGGAAGTAATGCTCAACATACGTTAAAAGATCTCTAGAACTTTCCCTTACAGACTAGATCAGTGGTGTCAGGGGTGCTGGGGGAAGACAAGAAAAGGGGGAGACACAGGGTAGAATTCACTCACTTCCCCTTGTCCCAGCCAGAGTACCTGGGCCATACCTCTTTTACATTCTGGACTTTGGAGAAAAGATGCCGTAGCCAGAGTGGGTTGGAAACCACCGGAGCAGGCCAGTGGTTAGCAGGCTTTTAGAGCCGTGACTGCCTACTGTTGCCTTGGGAGAAGGTTTTGAGTACAGAATGACTCAGCAACTAAGGGATCTTAAAGGCCGTTTGGTGTCTACTCTTGCTCCTTTTAGTTAGTCCTCGAAACATACTAGTCACTCCAGAGAAACCAGAAACACAATTTGGCAAAACCAAAAATGACGCTTTTTTTTTTAACAAGAAGAGCTAAAAATAAATGGACTGAAAAATAGAATTATCAGTGCATTTTGAGCTTCAGCTTTTGTGAGTCACTGGAGGTCAACGACAAAACCAGAGCCTACAGATAGAACAGTCATCTGGCTAACCCATCCCTCCCTGAAATCTGAGGATGGTGAAATCACCATCTCCTGGGGACATTTTTCATTCTCTCTGTTAGAAAGTTTTTCCTCATTTGTCTCATCGTATCTTCATGGAAGGAATGTGATCCCTTTTCCACCTGACAGTGTCTTAACACCCTTCACCAGTGCTGCCAATTTTTTTCCCCTCCAGATTAATCATTTTCATCTACTCAGTGTTCTCCATGAAACAAGATATTAAAAGTTCCTTACATTCTCTGGTCACTGTCCATTGGCAGGAAACGGGGGTAGGGTGGGGATGGGGGAAACTCAGGAGCTCATTCTTGGCCATGTTTCAGTGCCTTGGCGTTATCGGACAATTAGATATAGGAGTCCAGAGCTCGGGGAACTAAGAGTGGGCTAGAGACATTAATGTGGAAGCCATCAGTACATTAGAAAATAGATGAAGTAGTCTAGAGGGAGGAATGTGTTAGAAGAGAAGGGGGCCCAGGTCTAGCGTTTAGAGGTTAAGGCCAAGGAGGAGGAGCGAGCAATTTCAGTTTGCTTGTTTTTGGTCCAGTTTCTCTAAAATGCTATGACTCACACTGGACACCATACTCCAGGGGTCACTGACCAGGTTAGGAGTGTGAGGGTCAGTGACTTCTACAGTTTTCAATACAATTTTCTATTCAATAAGTCTAAAACTAACTTTTGACCATCACCATCCACAATTAAATGTCAGTGAAGAAGGGATGCAGGCTCTGAGAAGCTCTGTAATTAACACAGTTTGGGGGGGGGGTTCCCTTTAAGAAAAAGAAAACAAAATTATTAATACACAATTAAGTACAGGACTTTGGGAGGGGACCAGGCCACTGAGGAGCCTTGAAATTTAAACTTCTTTAGCTTTATGATAAATGCACTTGACTGTCAACTAAAATCCCTGAGTCTTTTCCACGGATATTGTTGATAAGCCCCATCTCCCAATCCTGCTTTCCCAGCTGGTTTACTGGACTTTACATTTATCCCTTTAGAATACCTCTGTTAGAGTTGACTTAGTCATCATCATCCCAATGTCAATGGCTTTCCTAAATGTCTTAATTCTGCCACCCCACAATGCCTAGGCCTCCTATTTTCATGCTGTCCGCAGATTTGATAAGCATGCCTTCACCATTTTCATTCACGTCAATACCAACAGGACATAAATGAGCCCATCGCAGACCTCCCTCCAGGTTGACATGGAGCAGCAGAATTTATATGGCTGGCTAGGACCACCCAGTTCTACTGTCACACCGTGCAGAGACCCTGTTAAACATCTTGCTAAAACCCAGATACGCTGTCTGCTGTATTTCCTCATTAGCCAAGCAAGTAATCTAACCACAAAAGGAAATGTAGTTAGTAGGCTATGGTTTAGAAATTGCAATCTTATTTCATTAATATTATCTGCTGTAAAGTCATTTATTTCCTATATCTTCCGTCCTCTTCCAGTATGCCTGCATCTAATTAGAAAAGGTAATTAACAAAAAGGACTATCTTTGCCCCAAACAGTATTCCTTCTGGTCATGTCACCCACCCGTCTTTGTAAGAACAAGGGGAGGGCAGCAGAGTCAGCGTGCTTGAGAAGTATTAGTGGGCTCTGGTCACTTCCCAAGTGTCCACTTCAGGAGGACAGCACGTATTTAACTGGCCAAGTTCAGTGAGGTTCAACAAACATCGACTGAGCCTGATGATGTGCTGGGGAAACAAAGGTAACAGAGATAGAGAAGACGTGTTTCTGCCTATTCAGGAGCTTTTAGTATAACGGGCTCTACTAGCTAGCACTTATCATGGTGATGATTTGCAAACCCTTTTAGAGGAAGCCTCAGGTCCCGAGTCTAGGACCTACTCACAGGTCCCCTTGTCACTGCTCACCTTGTTGGCTCCTCCTCGTTGCTCTCGCCTGTCCCTTGGTTGAGCGGGCACTTGTGAGACCCGGTCTTTGCCCTTGAGGCCCTGTCTCTCCAGTGTACGTGCTGGCACAGGTCTGGAAGCTGGTTCTGGGGGGATATCGGGGCTTTGTTTCTGCTGTGCTGCTCCAAGGCCGCAGTGCCTGTTCTTCCTCCTCCTCCCGGACCCTTTCCATCTGTCTCTTTCATGACGGGTTCTCTCCAGCCTGAGACTGTGTTCTTGTCTCATGCACAGTGCGTTGTTGCTTCTCCAAAGGAACCGGATTTTCCCTCTGTGGAAAAAAAAACCTGTCTGGCAGTGCTGACTTTTGTTTTCTGCTTTCTCTTGTACGTCATAGCTTTCCATTCACCAGCCTCTTTGCTGTTTTTCAAGGCCCTTGACTTCCTCAGAATTCTGCACAGCTTTGTTTCCTTTGGGGGGGTCATTTCCTTCGTTTCATAGAAACTCTCTGGGTAGAGGTGAAAAGATGGAAAGTAAGGAAGTATTCCACAAGTCCTTTACCTTCTCCTTGATGTTGATGATTACCTACGTCACATAAGAAGAGCTAGTGACTGAATACCCCCTGCACACAGCTGGATCATACCTTTACCTGCCACACCCCTCAGGGTAGAATTTCAAAAATTAAAATGAACTAAACTTAATTTTTGCATTTCACTATTAAAGACTCAGCAGTTTGAGTTATCCTGGATTTCTCCTCAAAAATGTGTTATAAAACATGAATAGCTTGCATGTGCTCTGTGTGAAAATTAGGACTGAGACAATTGTAACTGTTCTGTAGTGATGGTGATGTGGGTCTACGCTAATTATTGGACAGGAAACCATAGTTGGTGCTGATGTTTGCTTTGGTCAGCAAATAATTTGAGCAAAGACTCCCCCATGGATGGCTACCATTTGCTGTTTATCAGTTTTCTCAGCTTCCAAAATAGTTGATTCTTATCCCTTTTATAGAAGATCATCAAGTCAGAGGAAAACAGCAAAGTCAAAGAAAGACTCGTCGTTTTGTGACCCTTCACATAAAATGTAGGACAAATAGGCTAACAAAACAAAAATGGCTATTCTACTGCAATCTAACGTTGGAAAATTCAGATTTTATAACCCTTCTAAACATTCATACTAGTAGCCTCAGAACGCTGGTATCCAGGAGGTTGTATGAGACAGAGAAAACCACTCCAATACTAGAAGGGAAGAGTTTAGACCCACTGGCTCAGGGATGCCTGGACCAAATGAAATCTTTGCTTTGCCCTCATCATTTACCATTAAGGACACAGAGCTCTTTTCACTGGAAACGCTGAGCTGATTTACGGGCTTTGCTGTTAACTGAAGGAAGAAGACTGGAGTTTATGGCATGATTCTCCCTCACTACCTCCTAGGCATAGGGCCATAATATGGAGTGAGAAAGAAAACAGCATTTTCATTAAGTCACAGTCTCTGTTTTGGTCCCAGTTAACTCCTCTGCATTTCGCGTCCTGCAGTACTTAAACAATGTGTTGAAAACTTTTCAGCCAGATTTGATTTTAGCCACTCATGCCCAGCTTGCCCTGAAAAGAACAGGAGTTGTAATAGAGTAGAATATCGCACCCTGGATTCAAACAAGAGCAAATGGGGGACAAATTTTGGCTCCTTGCTCACATAATTATCCAACTGCTCTGACCATCTTGGTTTCAGAGTGTCTGTATTTGCAGAGAATCTGCTGGATGAACTACTCATGCTTTATGTGGTGTGAACTGATGCCAGAACCAGTAACTTTTTGTAGTAATATGCAGTCTATAACTTTGTCTCCAAGATGCAAAAAAAACCCCACCAAGCTTTTTTCTTCTCTACCTACCAAATTCTAAAAATTGACGCCATGTGCACTATATCAAAATTCATTTAATGTGTCATCAGTCCTTTTTGCCCAGCCCAGTGGAATAAAAGAAAACATTTCATATCAGTGGTGAAATGACTCACCGAGCCATCCCCTGTGATAGTTTGTTACTTTTTAAAGGGCATTTTTGCATGGCAAGTACCCAGGGGTTGTATCCAGAGTATTTCATAACCACACAGGCACTGATCATCCAGATGGTCACTAGTCTTAGAAGTGGAGCAGAGTTCTGAAGATCCCCTGCTGGGCAGGAACAGATGGTGGCGAGGTCTGAGGGGGAGGTGCTTGGGGCAGGGGGGGAGCGGAGTAGGGAGTTGAGGGAGAAGGGAACGGTAGGAGTGGTCAGGACAGAGGCTGTTCACTTACCAGTATGGAAATATTTACCAACCAACGTCTCTTGACGTTTGCCCTGTGTGCATCCAGTGATCCTGTAATACCTAGTAATAGAGGGAGAGGATGGATCAGTGATGACAGTCACTTGAACTTCTTCTTTCTTTGTTTCTTATGATTTTTTAAATCCCAGATTGGGGAGTTACTGAGTACCACCCATCCTGCCAACAAAGCCAGCTTAACCCTTTTCTGTCCCGAAGAAGGGGACTGGAAAAACTCCAATCTTGACAGACATAATCTCCAAGACTTCATCAATATTAAACTCAACTCCGCTTCTATATTGCCAGAGATGGAAGGACTTTCCGAGTTTACCGAGTATCTCTCAGAATCCGTGGAAGTCCCATCTCCCTTTGATATCCTAGAACCTCCCACGTCAGGTGGATTTCTGAAGCTATCCAAGCCCTGCTGTTACATTTTTCCAGGAGGGAGGGGCGATTCTGCATTGTTTGCAGTGAATGGATTCAACATGCTCATCAATGGAGGATCAGAAAGAAAATCCTGCTTCTGGAAGCTCATCCGACACTTGGACCGAGTGGACTCCATCCTGCTCACCCACATTGGGGACGACAATTTGCCTGGAATAAACAGCGTGCTCCAGCGGAAAATCGCAGAGCTCGAGGAAGAACAGTCCCAGGGCTCCACCACAAATAGTGACTGGATGAAAAACCTCATCTCCCCCGACTTAGGAGTTGTGTTTCTCAATGTACCTGAAAATCTGAAAAACCCAGAGCCAAACATCAAGATGAAGAGAAGCATAGAAGAAGCTTGCTTCACTCTCCAGTACCTAAACAAATTGTCCATGAAGCCAGAACCTCTGTTCAGAAGTGTAGGCAATACCATTGAGCCTGTCATTCTTTTCCAAAAAATGGGAGTTGGTAAACTAGAGATGTATGTGCTTAACCCAGTCAAGAGCAGCAAGGAAATGCAGTATTTTATGCAGCAGTGGACTGGCACCAACAAAGACAAGGCTGAACTAATCCTGCCTAACGGTCAAGAAATAGACATCCCAATTTCCTACTTAACTTCAGTCTCGTCTTTGATCGTGTGGCATCCAGCAAACCCTGCAGAGAAAATCATCCGAGTCTTATTTCCTGGCAACAGCACCCAATACAATATCCTGGAAGGACTGGAAAAGCTCAAACATTTGGACTTCCTGAAACAGCCACTGGCCACCCAGAAGGATCTAACTGGCCAGGTGGCCACCCCTGCTGTGAAACAAGTAAGGCTGAAGCAGAGGGCCGACAGCCGGGAGAGCCTGAAGCCAGCTGCAAAGCCACTCCCCAGCAAATCTGGGCGAAAGGAGTCAAAAGAAGAAACCCCTGAAGTCACAAAAGCTAATCACGTGGAAAAGGCACCCAAAGTTGAAAGCAAAGACAAGGTAACGGTGAAAAAAGACAAACCAGTAAAAACAGAAACCAAACCTCCAGTGACAGAAAAGGAGGCGCCCAGCAAAGAAGAGCTGCCTCCGGCCAAAGCCGAGGGGCCTGAAAAGCAAGGCACAGACGCCAAACCCAAAGTCACCAAGGAGAAGACTGTGAAGAAGGAAACAAAGGCAAAACCCGAAGAAAAGAAAGAGGAGAAGGAAAAGGAGAAGCCAAAGAAAGAAGTGGCTAAAAAGGAGGACAAAACACCTGTCAAGAAGGAGGAAAAACCAAAAAAGGAAGAGGTGAAAAAGGAAGTCAAAAAAGAAATCAAGAAAGAAGAGAAAAAAGAAGTCAAAAAAGAGGCTAAGAAGGAAACCCCACTGAAGGAAGCCAAGAAGGAAGTTAAGAAGGAGGAAAAGAAGGAAATTAAAAAGGAGGAAAAGGAACCCAAAAAAGAAATTAAGAAACTTCCTAAAGACACAAAGAAATCACCTACTCCCGTATCTGAAGCAAAAAAACCGGCTGCATTAAAACCAAAAGTACCCAAGAAGGAAGAGACTGTCAAGAAAGATTCTGTTGCTGCTGGGCAGCTGAAGGAGAAGGGGAAAATTAAAGTCGTCAAGAAGGAAGGCAAGGCCGCAGAGGCTGTGGCCGCAGCTGCTGGCACCATGGCCACTGCGGCGGCTGTGGCGGCAGCGGCTGGAATAGTGACCGCTGGCCCCGCCAAAGAACTCGAAGCCGAGAGGTCCCTTATGTCATCCCCCGAGGATCTGACCAAGGACTTTGAAGAGCTGAAGGCCGAAGAGGTCGAGGTCGACGTAGCAAAAGACATCCAGCCTCAGCTGGAGCTGATCGAAGATGAAGAGAAACTGAAGGAAAGCGAGCCCGTCGAAGCCTATGTCATCCAGAAAGAGACAGAAGTTACCAGAGGTCCTGCCGAGTCCCCCGATGAGGGAATCACCACCACTGAAGGGGAGGGTGAGTGCGAGCAAACCCCCGAGGAGCTGGAGCCCGTCGAGAAGCAGGGGGTGGAGGACACTGAAAAGTTTGAAGACGAAGGAGCGGGTTTTGAGGAGTCCTCCGAGACCGGAGACTATGAAGAGAAGGCGGAAACCGAGGAGGCCGAGGAGCCAGAAGAGGACGCAGAGGAGAGCGTGTGTGTGGGCGCCTCCAAGCACAGCCTGGCGGCGGAGGAGGAGAGCACCAAGGCTGAGGCCGACGGGCACGTCAAGGAGAAGAGGGAGTCGGTGGCCAGTGGTGATGACCGAGCAGAAGAAGACAGGGACGAGGTGCTGGAGAAGGGAGAAGCTGAACAATCCGAGGAGGAGGGCGACGAGGAGGACAGAGCCGAGGATGCCAGAGAGGAAGACTACGAGCCTGAAAAGGCTGAAGCTGAAGATTACGTGATGGCCGTGGTCGACAAGGCTGCGGAGGCTAGCGGCGCCGAGGACCAGTACGGATTCCTTACCACGTCCACCAAGCTAGCGGGAGCCCAGTCTCCTGTCCAAGAACCTGCATCTTCAATTCACGATGAGACTTTACCCGGAGGCTCGGAGAGTGAGGCCACTGCCTCCGACGAGGAGAATCGGGAAGACCAGCCTGAAGAATTCACTGCCACCTCCGGCTACACCCAGTCTACCATTGAGATATCCAGCGAGCCCACCCCCATGGACGAGATGTCTACTCCTCGAGATGTGATGAGCGACGAGACCAACAATGAAGAGACCGAGTCCCCATCTCAAGAATTTGTAAACGTCACCAAATACGAGCCTTCACCGTATCCTCAGGAATACTCCAAACCTGCTGTGACATCACTCAACGGACTGTCTGAAGGGTCAAAAACAGATGCCACTGATGGCAAGGATTACAGTGCTTCAGCCTCCACCATCTCACCACCCTCGTCCATGGAGGAAGACAAATTCAGCAGGTCTGCTCTACGTGATGCCTACTGCTCTGAAGAGAAAGACGTGAGAGCTAGTGCCACGCTGGAGATCAAAGACATCGTCTCAGCAGTTTCAGATGAAAAACTTAGCCCACCCAAGAGCCCGTCCCTGAGTCCATCTCCACCATCACCCATAGAAAAGACCCCGGTGGGTGAACGTAGCGTGAACTTTTCTCTGACGCCCAGTGAGATTAAAGTCTCAGCAGAGGCAGAAGTAGTCCCAGCATCTCTGGAGGTGACCCAAGAAGTAGTGGAAGAACACTGTGCCAGTCCTGAGGATAAGACCCTGGAAGTGGTGTCTCCATCTCAGTCTGTGACTGGCAGTGCTGGCCACACACCGTACTACCAATCTCCCACTGATGAGAAATCTAGTCACCTTCCCACAGAGGTCATTGAAAAACCAGCGGCAGTCCCAGTGAGCTTTGAATTCAGTGATGCCAAAGATGAGAGTGAAAGGGCTTCCATAAGCCCCATGGATGAACCTGTGCCTGACTCGGAGTCTCCTATTGAAAAAGTTTTGTCTCCTTTACGGAGCCCTCCCCTAATTGGTTCTGAGTCTGCATATGAAAGTTTTCCAAGTGCGGATGACAAGGCTCCTGAGAGATGTACCGAAAGCCCCTTTGAAGGAAAGAATGGAAAAGAAGGCTTTCCAGACCAAATAAGTCCAGTTTCTGACATGACTTCCACTGGTCTTTCCCCAGACAAACAGGAAGGGAAAAGCACAGACTTTATACCAATAAAGGAAGACTTTGGTCAAGAAAAGAAAACCGATGATGTTGAAGCCATGAGTTCTCAAGCAGGACTGGCTTTAGATGAAAGGAAGTTAGGAGGAGATGTTTCGCCTACACAAATAGATGTCGGTCAGTTTGGATCTTTTAAGGAAGACACTAAGATGTCCATTTCTGAAGGCACTATCTCAGACAAGTCAGCTACCCCGGTTGATGAGGGTGTGGCAGAAGACACATACTCTCACATGGAGGGTGTGGCCTCGGTCTCCACAGCTTCTGTGGCTACAAGCTCATTTCCAGAGCCGACAACAGATGACGTGTCTCCCTCGCTGCATGCTGAGGTTGGTTCCCCACATTCCACTGAAGTAGACGACTCCCTTTCAGTGTCTGTCGTGCAAACGCCTACCACTTTCCAGGAAACAGAAATGTCTCCGTCTAAAGAAGAATGCCCAAGACCAATGTCAATTTCTCCACCAGACTTCTCCCCTAAAACAGCCAAGTCTAGGACACCAGTTCAAGATCACAGATCTGAACAATCCTCGATGTCTATTGAATTTGGCCAGGAATCCCCTGAGCATTCCCTTGCTATGGACTTCAGTCGTCAGTCTCCAGATCACCCTACAGTGGGTGCAAGTATGCTTCACATCACTGAAAATGGGCCAACTGAGGTGGACTACAGTCCTTCTGACATGCAGGACTCTAGTTTATCACACAAGATCCCACCAACGGAGGAGCCGTCCTACACCCAAGATAATGATCTTTCTGAGCTCATCTCAGTCTCTCAGGTGGAGGCCTCCCCATCCACCTCCTCCGCACATACCCCTTCTCAGATCGCTTCTCCTCTCCAAGAAGATACTCTGTCCGATGTTGTTCCTCCCAGAGATATATCCGTATATGCCTCGCTCACCACTGAAAAAGTGCAAAGTCTGGAAGGCGAGAAGCTCTCACCAAAATCTGATATCTCTCCACTCACCCCGAGAGAGTCCTCTCCTTTGTATTCCCCTAGTTTTTCAGACTCTACCTCTGCAGTCAAAGAGAGCACAGCAGCTTGCCACACTGCCTCTCCCCCACCAATGGGTGCAGCATCTGCAGAGCCATATGGCTTCCGTGCCTCCATGTTATTTGATACGATGCCACACCATCTAGCCTTGAAGAGAGATTTGACCACATCCAGCCTGGAGAAGGACAGTGGAGGGAAGACACCTGGAGACTTCAGCTATGCCTATCAGAAACCTGAGAAGACAACCAGGTCCCCAGATGAAGAAGGTTACGACTATGAGGCTTATGAGAAAACTACCCGGACCCCAGATGTGAGTGGCTATTACTATGAGAAAACAGAGGGCACCACCAAATCCCCATGTGACAGAGGCTACTCCTATGAGACCATTGAGAAAACCACCAAGACTCCCGAAGATGGTGGCTATGTCTATGAAATTACTGAAAAGCCCACACGGAGCCCTGAAGAGTCTGGGTACGCATACGAGATAAGTGAGAAGACAATAAGGACCCCTGAAGTGAGTGCTTACAGCTATGAAAAGACTGAGCGGTCTCAAAGGCTCCTGGATGACATCAGCAATGGCTATGACGACTCTGAAGAGGGTGGCCACACACTTGGGGATTCCAGCTACTCTTATGAGACCACTGAGAAAACTGCCAGTTTCCCCGGGTCTGAAAGTTACTCCTATGAGACATCGACAACAACTACACGAACCCCTGTTACCTCCGCATACTGTTATGAGACCCCCGATAAAAGCGCTAGAACCCCCCAGACGTCTACATATGCCTTTGAGACTTCAGACCAGCGCTACACTGCTGAAAAGAAGTCCCCCTCCGAGGCTCGCCAGGATGTTGACTTATGCCTTGTGTCCTCCTGTGAATACAAGCATCCCAAGACGGAGCTTTCACCCTCCTTCATTAATCCCAATCCTCTCGAGTGGTTTGCCAGTGAAGAGCCAACGGAAGAATCGGAGAAGCCCCTCACCCAATCAGGGGGAGCCCCACCACCTCCTGGAGGAAAGCCCCAGGGCCGACAATGTGATGAAACCCCTCCCACCTCAGTCAGCGAGTCAGCCCCGTCCCAGACTGACTCTGACGTCCCCCCGGAGACAGAAGAGTGCCCCTCCATCACAGCTGATGCGAATATCGACTCGGAAGATGAATCAGAAACCATCCCCACAGACAAAACCGTCACGTACAAACACATGGATCCACCTCCGGCCCCCATGCAGGACCGCAGCCCTTCTCCACGCCACCCTGATGTGTCCATGATGGACCCGGAGGCCTTGGCCATCGAGCAGAACCTGGGCAAAGCTCTGAAGAAGGACCTGAAGGAGAAGACCAAAACCAAAAAGCCAGGTACAAAGACCAAGTCATCCTCACCTGTCAAGAAGGGTGATGGGAAGTCCAAGCCCTCTGCAGCTTCACCCAAGCCAGGGGCCTTGAAGGAATCCTCAGATAAGGTGTCCCGAGTGGCTTCTCCTAAGAAGAAGGAATCTGTGGAAAAAGCAACAAAAACCACCACCACCACTCCTGAGGTCAAAGCCGCACGTGGAGAAGAGAAAGACAAGGAGACCAAGAATGCCGCGAATGCCTCCACATCCAAATCGGTAAAGACGGCGACTGCAGGTAGGTGGAAGGTGCTGGCATCCTGGTACAGGACACGACAGTTCTACTTGTAACTGCAGCCTCTGCATTTCCATTTGACTTTGTACTGGGGAGGTGAGAGAACACAACTTGGTGCTCTCCCTTCCCTTCACTGTTTTCTTCTGCCAAAAGGTATAGATCTCAGCCCAGTGTAGCCTGTAGGCCTGGGGGTAGCTCAGCCTATGGCCCAGGGCAGCTCTGATTTCCCAGATGCGACCCCTGGGTTTGCTCCCTTTTGCACCACAGCAACCGCAACCTTGTTCTGAATCTTCAGAGCCAAGGATGTGTGTTTCACGCTTCTCGGGAAGATTCTGTTGGCATTGGCTTCGGCCACGCCGGCCCCAGAATCAAGCTGAGGTGACACAGGCCAGGAGCTCTCAAAGGCCTAGGGAGAACCAGAGTTCCAAGCCAAGCCTGGAATAAGCAGCATAGGTCCAAGATTTAGGTCCCATTTTTAAAAAATAAAAACATTTAAAATAAAGTTGTAACATTTTAAAATTAAAAGTTATACAGTTTTTAAATAGAAAAAAATTACCAGGCTGGAGATGCATGCCCATTAAAGGCAATGCTTTGTTTGATCAACCAGCGAATTCAGCTGACCACTGGGTACCCAGTACAAATAGACAGAAAAGCATCCAAGGCTCTACTTATCCCATTCTGACCACACGGCCTCACTAACAGAGACTTGGCATTCTATTTCAGATTGAAATTCCACTTGGCAAGAGCAGATACCCCTGACTTCAGATTCTTAGACTTACCAAGGTCTCAGCAATGACCTGGGTTTTTGATGGAACAGGTCTCTGATGGCCCAGCTTCATTTTGTTGCTTCAAACCAATTACAGGGATTTGAATTCATGTAAATCAAACAGTAATTTAAGCAACACTTCCTTGATTTATTATGGAAAATCTGAGAGATGAACCTTTGGGACTCTCAAATTCAGTACATTTTAGGAAGTATTAGTTACAGGTACAAATTTTTACTTTTAAGCAGCATGGAGCATCAATTTCAAGACTCAGGTCTTAGCAGGTTTCCTCTTTTTTTACTTGCATGTAGAAAACAAACTGAATTTGTTCATGCTTAGACTTAATGGAAAACCACCAGATAATTAACTCCTTGATCTAAAGGACTTGACAACTTGACCTGCACTTAGGAGAAAACATGAAATCCATCCAAACAGATAAATTCCAACTGAAATCTGCTACCAAACTTGCTGAACATACACTCTAGCCCTCACAATTGATTTATTTTTTAAACTTTTTTTTTTTTTTTGGTCACTTAAAGAGAGAATTTTGAGGCAAAGTGAGTTAATTTGAACTTACTCTGAAGATGCTTCCCCAGTAGTTTTTTAAAAAGATAAAATTGCACTATTAATTAATTTTAAAACAAACCTGGGTTGACGTCTGGCTTGGGCTGCTGTGAGCAGTGTTCAAGGGTGTTGATGGGAGTGATTTAGTGTGCAAGGGGAAACCGCAGACATTTTTAAATATTAGAAGAAATGTAACTCACAAACTTCTGTTACAAGTCAGAATTCTCGGGGAGACTTACACATGGATATGTTGAGGGCTTTTAGCTTAGGTTCATTATAGAGGCTGGCTAATCTGTTCATAAAATGAGTCGGTTTATCCAAATACCAGTTTGGCTGATTCTCACCACGTCCCTACCCACCCTGAAAATAAAACTAGACCAATTCACTGCTGGTTTCGACTCTGGGATGACAGGCTCTATACATCCCATGGAGAAAGGCAAGAGGATTAAATATATAGGATCCAGCTAGTATTTTAAATGGCTTTACAGCCCTGGTCTCAAACCAGATACACACTAGCATCAGCTGGGGTGCTTTTAAAAAATGGTGGTGCCCAGCCCAGCTGAGCCAGACTCTGGGGCCTGGGGCCTGGTATTAAGCATGCTAAGTGATTCTAATCATGTGGCCAGGGAAAGAATCACTGCCTTAGAATGCTAGTTGTATTAATGTTTCAAAAAGTTTAAACCTTCTAATTAGAACAAATCAGAAAGCCAGCTCACCAGACAAGGTGCCCAGAAACTTTGGGGTTAGTCTGAATCTTTACTTTGCCCGGGCTTTCTGATTTAGACTGGGAATTTTGGCTGCTACGTGCCCCTGACCTCAGTCTGGTATGTCCTGATTGGCTAGAGAAAGCCTAGTCTTTCTGACCCTTCCTCTTGCCAAAGTCTGGTATCCGATCTTGTCTAAGGAGAGACGTCTCACATTTTAGAGTACTGTCCTAAGGAGAGAATACAGTGTGTCATCAGTTTATGAATGAGGTTGAGGTGCTGAGGGTCTTGGAAATCATATGATGTTAATTAAGATCTGACCACTGGCTAGGTCGAATGTGAGGGTATAATATTCAGCTATGGGCAAAACTGCTTTCAAATGAGATCTTAACTGGATTACAAAGATTGCTTAACTGTGTTTTACCAAATGCAGATATTTTCTTTTGTCCTTTAGAAATCTGTTTCTTAGACCACTTTTCAAATTAAAATGCACAGTAGTAGCTCTTTCAGAAGGAGTGTTACTTACCTAGTTCCATCTTTGAGGAAGGCCTGAACGCTTCTTCCTAATGCGTTGTCCACAAAGGGAAACATTCCATTCTTCAGTTCTCCTGTTGAGATGGTAAACAACCAGGTCATATTTTCTCAAACTGCCAGTGTTAAATGCCCTCTATGAGAGAGGGGAATGCCCAGTACCCCCTCCCCACGTCCTAGAGGACCTTCTTGGGAAGGAGTAGGGAAGGTGTACTGGACAGATGGGTCTCTTCGCATTCCTGTGACCCCGGCTTTCTCTTTATTTTTCATTTACTGAAGGGCCAGGAAACACCAAGACATCCAAGCCCTCAGCTGTGCCTCCAGGCCCCCCTGTGTACTTGGACCTGTGCTATATTCCCAACCACAGCAATAGTAAGAACGTCGATGTTGAATTTTTCAAGAGAGTGAGGTCGTCCTACTACGTGGTGAGTGGGAATGACCCCGCTGCTGAGGAGCCCAGCCGGGCTGTCCTGGACGCCTTGTTGGAAGGGAAGGCCCAGTGGGGCAGCAACATGCAGGTAAGAGCTCCGGGACAGTGTCCGCACTGCACATGGAGCTGTGTCCAGAGGCAGAGGGAAGGGATCATGTTTAATGAGGCACCATTATGACTGTGGATCCACCTGAGGTACCCCGGGGGGGTCTGCCACATATAAACTGTCCTGAGGACAAAGTGGACTTAACACACAGAAGGCGGTCTAAAAGTATTCTTGTTACCACCAGCCACCAGGGACTTGGAGGAAAGCCACTTTACCACCCTAAAGCATAATACATTTATCTGCAAAATGGGGCCAAGATTACTTGCCCTTCACCCTAATATACCAAGAATATTAACCAGTGTAACCAAGTGGTCATATTTCCATGTGATGCGGTTGAGGACTTGTCTTTACTCCTTTGTGCTTCACAAGTAGACCAAAGCTTGGAATATGGCCGTTTAGAAAATCGGCTGTCCAGTGAGATGCTGCAGGAGGGGCACTGCTGAAAATGGTCCCCAGCAGGATACTCCCGGCTCCCAAGCATCATAACTAGGCACGAACCACTCTTAATACTATGTCAGCTATGGTTTTTGCTTATCTAAGTTTTCCTTATGGTTTTGTACAGTCATTCAGTAAACTGTGCTTGCATAACATTGAACAGAAATGCTGGTTATTTCATCATATGAAATCTAATGAGAAACACCCAGTGGCCTCTTACTGAATACGAGGTAGAATTTTTACTGTTCAAGCCAGTGCCCGCCTACCCACCCAACTCCTCTGCCCCTAAGCACACACACAAATTAAAGATACAAACGTTTGTTCTTAGGATCAGTTATGTTAAAGGAAATACAAGAAATTCCACCTTAACCGAAGCACTTCTCTTAACACTAAGGAACTGAAAAACCGACGACTCATTGATAAACTAATTAGCTAGTCATGACGTGCTTTTGGTTCCAGTGTTCAGCTCCCCCAGAAAAACTGGTTTTTTGGCAGCTTTGTTCTGGTTCCTAGAAAACGTTAAGTTGAAAAATTCTTTGAATTTCCTAAGGACAATGGAAGATTTTTCTCTTTGCCCTTCTTTTTCTAATGGTCTAATACCTCGCTGTTCTGTTTTTCATCCGATTTCCGGTTCTGCTCTTCAGCAGCTGTTTTTTCTCTCCCTGCAGGTGACCCTGATCCCAACGCATGACTCGGAAGTGATGAGGGAATGGTACCAGGAGACCCATGAGAAACAGCAGGAGCTCAACATCATGGTTTTAGCAAGCAGCAGTACCGTGGTTATGCAAGACGAGTCCTTCCCTGCATGTAAGATTGAACTGTAACAACCAGACCAGCCACACCACAGGGTTTGAACTTTGTTTCCAGAAATTCTTCAGTTTGAAACCACCTTTTCTAACAAAAGTCAATTCACCTAAATAAGTCGCTGAACTGTTACCTGCCAAACGCTATACTGTGTCATGGTGATACAAGTCACTAATATTTCTCAGTTTTTGCTGATTGCTAAGGGAAGTAGCAGTCTTCCCACACTAGGGTTCAAGTTACTGCAAAATTACCTACCCCAGTTCATCTCTGCTGAACATTTGGAAACCATGCACTAGCAAACCCAACTGATTTCTGCTAGGTAGAGGCATCTGTCTTAGAGAGAGAAAGAGAGAGAGAGCGCGCACGCACAAAAGAGAGGGAACGCAGAACAGAGAGAGAGAGAGAGAAAATGAGAAAGAAAAAAAGAATGCAAGAGGAGGAGATGTAATGGTAGAGAATGCTGGTGAGATACCAGAGAGAAAGAGAGAGCAGGGTGGGGCAGAGAAGAGAAAATAACCATTAGTTAGGTCTGCATTGTCTATTCTGTAGTTTGCACAGGCAAATTTTGCAACTTGTGTCAGTCTGAGTCATCAAAAACGGTCTTAATTTCCTAAAACAAGTTGGCTGGAAGAAAACGGAAAAGAACAAAACTTGTAATGAGGGCATGTGAGATTTTTCACGCCTTAATTAAGCTCCTTCAGCTTGAAGGCTGCACACTGACAAAATGTAGTGAGTGTAGACTGGACATGCAAGTGGTTTGAACCCCATTCAGAACTCTCAGACTCTTCAAACACACGAGTAGATTGATCTAAGGCATGCTCCCAGCATCTGTGCACCCAGTTAGTCCACTCTGAGTCAATTAACCTGCATGTGGAGACACCCAAGTCCACCCCGATAAACAAGCAAATACCAAAGCAGTTGGGAGTACATACGGTAGACAATTTGCCTTAGGAAGTGACTTGAATGTACAAAGATACTTGATGCACTTATTTTTTAATGTGAGACAGCGAGTTTATAAAACATCCGTGTAGGATTATAGATACTCCAGTTAAAGGAGCATGTGTGTGCGCGTGGGAGGGGTACTAGGAGCTTACCTGATTGGTGCAACAGTCTGATGCTGAGCATTGCGTGTTGAATACCACCTCAGGCCCCTCAGCCAAGCAAGTTGAGCCTTTCACAGCTTCTTTACTACTGCAAGTTCAAGACTGAAACGGCTTCTATGATCAGAACTGGGAAAACAGTGAATCTTAATGGTGGAAGAGGTTCTCAGCAAGTGTACAGTATTTAGCTTCCCTCGTCTTACATTGGCTTTTTTTTTTTTAATTTTCCATTAATTTCAGCATAATTATGGGAACAAGTGTACAGAAGAATTTTTTTTTTTTAGATATGTGAGAACTTTTCATAGATGAACTTTTTAACAAATGTTTTCATTTACAGGAAAATTTTCAAGTGACAGTCTTTTTATTTTAGTGTTTCGTAAGACAAAAAAAATGAATAATGTTTTTTGAAGTTCTGGTGAGATTGAAGTCTGATATTGCAGTAATAATATTTATTAAAAGCCCATCGCTACCAGGAATAGTGATACCTCCCACCCCTTGAGTCCCATAACAAAAATCTGAGTATGTGCTATCTTAGAGTGGGGGAGAATGGCTACTTTTCCAGGCCTTTACGAGTACATCACCCAGTGGTATCCTACGTACTTCTTTCAAGATCTTCAACCATGAGGTAAAAGAGCCAAGACAAGTTCAAAGAACCCTAGCAAAAATTTGCTTGGGGATTTTCTTTTTTGGAAAAAAAAAACAAAGAAAAATACGTTGAAAACAAATGAATTCCCAACTCCTGCGGTTCATCATGTAGAGTTCAGAGATCATTTCCATCATTGTCATCATTGAACTATGAACCTGGGAAGCCAGATCATGATTAAAACTGACGTTAAGTTTCAAGTTGCAGATCAACGCACCCAGTGTTCAGATGTGGCAAACTTTTCAGTGACAGCTGTGCTGGGCTCTGTCGAGTTGCGTCTCCTGCAGACTCTAAGATCTATGGAGTAGTCAACAATCACCTCGTTTTATTTTCTATGTTAGTTATTTATTTCAGAATTAACATTTTAGTTTATTTTTGTCTGATAAGTGTGTGTTTTGCACTGCTAACTACTATGAGGGTTTAAACAATGCTTCTTCCGGGTCCCTTCACCGAGGACCTAATGCAGTCTACTTAATGCTGTGAATTACATTTTTCAAATGTTTAATTTTTTTAAAAAATTAATATTCTATTTTTTTTTAGGCTTCTCTAGAAATGCAGCTTTTATTTATTACCCTATTTCTTTGAAGTCCTTAAGAACAACGCATTGATTTAGGGTACAAAAAAACGAGCACACGATGGAAAACACATTGTGACAAAAAAGGATTTCAGTGAGTATAAACTCACCTACTTAAAAGGTATTTTAAGAGACAACCTAAGACTCTCAAGGTGATTATTTAATAATTAGTTAAGTTGGTTCACATGATGCATTGGAAGAGAAACAGATTTCCAGCCTTCTTGCCAAATCCAGACCTCTGGTTGATTTTTCTTTGATAGAAGATGGAATTATTTTCCAATTTCCCAAATTAAATTTATTTAACATGTACATTATTTTGCTTTAAGATAAAAACCAAACATTTTAGGAAAATTATAGCCAGTCTTCAATTATAACCATTCTATCCCACTCCTTTTTTCTTTTTCTTTTCTTTTTTGCTATGGAATTTAATGGAAAAAATGTACAAAAGCTGTCACTGGTCAGCTGGCTCTTTTTCCTATGAAATAGATCAGTACCTTTCTCCATCCATTGTTCTCAGTGATGACCACAGAGCCTGAATATAACAGGAACACCAATATTTACATTACAGGTTGCTCCTGTCCTTCCAGACACCTTTCCTACCTGTGTGACTAACCTAATTTTGCTAGTTTCATAAATACACCATTAGTTTAGTAACAGCCATCACAATGTACCATGTACATTCATGGTGAGAGCTAAAGATTGACACAGACTTCTAGGAGCTTTATTCATACTGATTACTTAATCCAATTGTATAGATTGAATATTTGAGTGAAAGGAATTTACACTCTGTTTAAGTGATGGGATTCCATCGAGATAGCACTCATGATCATGAACTTTTTGGTAGTATTCTTAAAATTCTACAGAGACTAAACGTTAGAGATGATCCTCCATTTTCAATTTTAACTAATTCTATCCCCTTTCTCAAAACCCAATCCCTGTGCATGCTTTCCCAGTCTTGTGGTGGGGCTGGATACAGTGACTGACCCTCCCCTCCCTTCCCAACCCTTAAATGCCATTTTCCATGGTGTTCCAAAAAAAAATGTTTTTTTTTTTCTTAACCTTACATATCATAGTGAATGGTTTCCCCAGTGTATATGAATGTTTTAAGTGTCTCCAATAGCTTACACAGTTTAGGAGCTTTCCAGTACTTATTTAATAAGATTTAATCATTTGCTAATGGAAATTTTATCACTTCCCATTTTCCCTGTTACCAAATTGCAGCTCTCAGGAGCTGCTCTACAATTCTAAAATTGCTTTTCTTGCCTCTTTAGTCACCTGTCACAGGAGGTTCTTGCTCAGTAATGACATTGTGAGTTAGATTAATAACTTTTTTTTTGCGCTTCAGATTTAGAAGGAAAGACCCTGTTTCCATCTGAAAGGAACTGTAAGCTTTTATCTTTTAACCAACTGAACAACACACCAAAAGCAGCCTAGGGGATGAGCATTTCTTTGAAAGCAATTAGGTTATTCACCTGGTATTAAAACTATTTACTATGAAAAAAAAATCTGTGACTTTATTAATTTAAAAGGCAGCATCAACAACTGAAAAGGAAGGGAAGAAATAAATAGCTTCTCTGCACTCATTTGGAGCTCCCCAAAAAAGGAGCCATCGAGATGGGGCATCAAGACCGGGGCTGCCCTTTTCAGAACGCCCCTGCGGCACTGAGTCAGGCTTATGGCGCTGCATGCAGCCCTTCTCCTTCCACCCTGGAAGGACATGGTCTTGAGCCTGGCTGAGAAGCACCTCCCACTCCTCTCTCTTGTTCTGAATGGTGTTTGTGTCAGTCTGCAGCTGTGTATGGTATTATGTCTTATAATCCTGCATCACTTCTATCCTATCCAGTCATATCTAATGTAGAAAATTAGTTTCCAGTGAAAGTAATATGTAGTGCTTTTATGATATTTGTGTGCAATATCCCCTCTTCCATTGAGGATATTTGATGTAAAAGAAAAAAAAAACACCTCAGTTCCACAATAAAATACAAAAGTGGCAAAAGTTGGTGTGTGTGCTGTGCTGTCTTTTGTCGTGGGTTACTGAGTTGGGTGCGTGGGGGGGCTGGGGCGTGTATGGTGGGTTCATTCACAAGGGGTGATTGATCTTGTTCTTTTCAGAGTGGGCTCCCTGGCTTTTGGTAAACCGCTGAGAGGGCCCTGCTACTATTTCTACAACTGTTGTCTTCATTATCCTTTATAGCCAAGCCCTAGAGGACCTTGGGGTCTAAGGACAGAAACCGGAAGATCAGAGAAAGAGTTAAAATTACTGCTTAAAAAGAAAAAGTCAACAGAGCAGTGTGTCTGAAGGAGGATATGGGAGGGTTTCCTACTAAATCACAATATAAACCAAAAACCAGGTTTTAATCTTAGCTCTGCCACGCCTGGCTTTGTGACCTCAGTCTCTTAATCCATCCGGAACTCCCTTTCTTACCTGTAAAATGAGAGGATTTGACAAGATGGTCAAACTGGATGATCCCTCCTAGGGCTGACTTTCTGGGGCTCTCCAGAGTCATCGCGCTCGGTCGTCATATCCAGGACGTTATCTCCGTTTTGGTTTCTTGCTCAGTTACAGAGTAAGCTCTATATAACATAATATGCTGTGGATTGGATTCACACCTAGGAAATAGAAGCTTTTTAGGAAAAGTGATGATAAATAATAAGAAAAAAAGGAGGAATTCTCCTCAGTCATTCAATGATTATTGTACCTCTACTCTATACCCAGCAGTGGGTAAGACCATGGGGGTTTAAAGGTGAGCAAAACATAAGTCCTGCCCTAACTGAACGCGGTGACTGGGACTCCCAAAATCCAAGGATGAGTGAAGGTGACCATAGGAAAAGCACCAGAAATGATGTCTAAACTGAGACCGTGTGTGTGTGGTGTGTGTGTGCCTCAATTCCCGCCACAGAAGACGTGCCCACAGAGTGATCAACAGACCTCCAGTACCTGGTCTTGTCTGTCCTCAGAGATGGTCCTTTGGCCTCAAAAGGCCACTGCAGCCTGTCTGAAGTCATAATGATGTTCCTCTGTTACAAACACTCCTTTTAATCCTACACTGTGCTTCCAAGCCATGGGGCTGGTCGACCGGTCCCATCAGAAGTCACTGTGTACCAGAAGGCATTCTGAAATCCCTCCAGAAATTAAAGGGTTAAGCATGTGAGCACTCAGGGTGGGAAATAATCACCAAGAGATTTTGATTACATCTGTCAGATTAAATTTAAATAAGTTGTTTTCTATTCCACTGCCAAACTACTCAGTTCCAGGAAGTCTTTCTGGCCTGGACACAGGGTGACCACGCATCCTGCTTTGCCCAGGACTGCCCTGGTTTCAGCATGGGAAGTCCTGTGTCCCAGGAGACCCCCTCAGCCCCAGGGAAGCCCCAGAGTTGACCATACCTGAACCCCTCTGTGTGTTTCTATCCCACTCCCTCCGGACCGAGCACGGCGGAGATGGTGACGAGTTCATCTCCTTCCAGCTGGTCCTTTTCTACTTTGAAGGTAGCTTTTCTTCAGTTTCTGTTTTCCTGTTTTGCAGGCAAATCAACAAAGTCCTGTTAAGGCACTATGACTACATTTTCTTTCTCTTTATAAATGTATTGCTCATTCTAGATGCTTCTCTGTGTCCCTTCAATGACCTTTCAACACACACTTGACTCATGAATTCTTGGGTCTCTTGCATAATCCTGGATCCCACCATTTCCTCTCTGATCTTATATTGTACGTCTTAGAAATTCACTGGAGCCATACAGGCAGATTGAGTTTTGGTCACAGTCAGTTCCTTTAATATGAGCAGTTCCGGCTAATTCTCTGGGGGTTACTGGCAATGTTTTCACAGATGATGGAACATCATTATGAGGCCACGTTCATGGGGTAATCACCTCTAAAAAGTAGGCACAGTTCTAGCTCATGGATTCGACTATCCCTGACTCAAACCAATAATGCATGTTACTTTAATGCAGTCTCATGGATTTAAATGCTATGTGTCAACTGATGACTTCTACAATTTGTATCTCCAGTCTGTACCTCTTCTCTGATCTCCAGACTCATATATTCAGCTGTCCATTAAAAGCTCCATTCGGGTGTGCAGTAGGGACCTTTAAAATATCCCAAATCAAATTTAACATGCCCTCAAATAAACCCCTGGTCTCCCCTGACTGCTTCTCCTTTTAGGCTTTTCCACCTCAGTAAATGGTACACACATCATCCCAGTTGCTCAGGTCAAAAATCTTGGCCCATCAGCAAATCTGCTGGCTCCACCTTCAAGACACACCCAGTCTAACCCCTTCTCCTCACGTGCACTGTTAATACTGTTGTGCAGGCCAGTCATTTCTCCCCTGGATAACTGCAGTAGCCCCCTAACTGGTCTCCTGTTTCCTGTCCTCGCCCTCCAAATATCTGCACATAGCAGCTAGACTAGAATAATCCTCTAAAAACGTTAGGTTACACCATGCCATCCGGTGCTCAAAACCTTCAAATGGGTTCTCATCTCAGAGTAAAAGCCAGTATCCTTACTAATGGGCTGGCAGTCTTCACCACCTGTCCTTTCCTTTACCCCTCGTCTCCCTGGCCTCAAATCCTGCTGCTCTGCGCCTTGTGCAGTCCGCTCCAGCCACATGGGCCTTCCTCATACATGCTAGGCACAGTTCCCTCCAGGGCCTCAGCACTGGTGTCTTTGTCTGCCACGCTTTTCCCCAGGCGACCGACCCCATGATCCTCAGCCTCATCCGCGTGGGTCTTTTCTCAAATGTCATCTTCTCAGGAAGGCCTTTCCTCATCGCCCTGTGTTAGGCTGCAACCTCCACCACTTAACCAGAACTCTCTTTCCCTCTCCCTTGCTTTGTCTCTGTATCACATATCACCACGTGACATGTTATATACTTATTATGTGTCTCCTTCCGTAGACTAGAAACACCACGAGGGAAGGGATCTTAGTCTATTTTGTTCCCTTCTGTATCCTCAGTGACTATTTTAACCATTCCTGACACACACTAGATGTTCAATAAATATTTGCTGAATGACTGAACGAATGAATGAACGTACGTAGTCCCAGGTTAGCACAGTGATTATAGGGGGTTGTTGTTTGAAAGGGGCTTTGGAATCAGACAAGCATGGGTTCAAGCACTGTCCTTGCCACTTATTAATTGTGTGGCCCTAGGCAATTCACATAAGTCTCAGTTTTCTCCTCTGCAAAATGAGGGTAATAACCCCTGCCCTGAAGGGTTGCTGTAAGGATTAGAGAGGATTTATTTAATTAGGATTAAATTACGTAGGAATGGACATTCACAAAGAGCAGTTGTTAAATATAATTTGTGTAATCAAGATGGGTACATGATTGCTTGTGAACCAGATCCGGGAAAACGCTGACACCCAACAGTGGCCCAGCCGACTGTCACTGGAGGAAACTTAGCGGGCATTCTTGCAGAGTCTATTCCAGATACTATCTTAGGCATATTAACCTCGGCATTTTAAGAATTAAAATGTTGAACTCTGCAGAGATGAAGCATCGTGGAAACCAAAAGGGCAAGCAAATTTTCTTACCACTGGGTATATCAGAGGATATAATGTCCCTTTTATAAATCCTTTATAAACCTTCCCCAAAGTCCTTGATCTAGCATTTAAAGCCCATAATGGAATTTATTTTCAGACACTTCTTTTTTAAAGAACAAACCATTTTCTGAACATGTCCAGCTCAGATCTGGAATCATCACATTCATGTATTATAAACACAAAACCTAAGTGTCACTCACTGTTTTGTTTTAAACAAAGATCCTGGTGGTAACTGCCACACTCTCAGAGGCGTTGCCACCATCCTTTGTTTGTTTGGACTTCCTTGTTACCATACAGGTAATAACATCCTCATGGCAGCATGCAATGTCAGTGAAAAGGCCAAATCAATGAGGAAAGAAAAGGTTATTTTCAAGTGAAGAAGTTATTTAGAATAAAAGGCAACTTTCTGACATAACTATGTTTGTTAAAAAGTACTCCTTTCCCTGATTCACTAAAGCCAAAACTTCATCCCTTCCTTAGCCACACGACTGGGTGCAATGGTGTCGGGTTCCGCTGACTCAGGGGAGGAAGCAGCTTCATTGTGGAACTCAAGACTCCTGGTTCCAGCTACATAGCCCCAGGTAGCAAATCATATATTTCACAGACAGCCTACGGACTGGGAGAAACTATTTGCAAATGATGCGACCGACAAGGGATTAATTTCCAAAATATACAAACAGCTCACACAATTCAATAACAAAAAAACAAACAACCCAATCAAAAAATGGGCAGAAGACCTAAATAGACATTTCTCCAAAGAAGATATACAGACTGCCAACAAACACATGAAAGAATGCTCAACATCATTAATCATTAGAGAAATGCAAATCAAAACTACAATGAGATATCATCTCACACCAGTCAGAATGGCTATCATCAAAAAATCTAGAAACAATAAATGCTGGAGAGGGTGTGGAGAAAAGGGAACACTCTTGCACTGTTGGTGGGAATGTAAATTGATACAGCCACTATGGAGAACAGTATGGAGGTTCCTTAAAAAGCTACAAATAGAACTACCATATGACCCAGCAATCCCACTACTGGGCATATACCCTGAGAAAACCGAAATTCAAAAAGAGTCATGTACCAAAATGTTCATTGCAGCTCTATTTACAATAGCCCGGAGATGGAAACAACCTAAATGCCCATCATCGGATGAATGGATAAAGAAGATGTGGCACATATATACAATGGAATATTACTCAGCCATAAAAAGAAACGAAATTGAGCTATTTGTAATGAGGTGGATAGACTTAGAGTCTGTCATACAGAGTGAAGTAAGTCAGAAAGAGAAAGACAAATACCGTATGCTAACACATATATATGGAATTTAAGAAAAAAAAATGTCATGAAGAACCTAGGGGTAAGGCAGGAATAAAGACGCAGACCTCCTAGAGAACGGACTTGAGGTTATGGGGAGGGGGAAGGGTGAGCTGTGACAGGGCGAGAGAGAGTCATGGACATATACACACTAACAAACGTAGTAAGGTAGATAGCTAGTTGGAAGCAGCCGCATGGCACAGGGAGATTGGCTTGGTGCTTTGTGACCGCCTGGAGGGGTGGGATAGGGAGGGTGGGAGGGAGGGAGACGCAAGAGGGAAGAGATATGGGAACATATGTATATGTATAACTGATTCACTTTGTTATAAAGCAGAAACTAACACACCCTTGTAAAGCAATTATACCCCAATAAAGATGTTAAAAAAAACAAAAAACAAAACAACAACAAAAAAAAATGGGCAGAAGATCTAAATAGACATTTCCCCAAACAAGACATACAGATGGCCAAGAAGCACATGAAAAGATGCTCAACATCGCTAATTATTATAGAAATGCAAATCAAAACTACAATGAGGTATCACCTCACACCAGTCAGAATGGCCATCATCAAAAAGTCTGCAAACAATAAATGCTGGAGAGGGTGTGAAGAAAAGGGAACACTCTTGCACTGTTGGTGGGAATGTAAATTGGTGCAGCCACCATGGAGAACAGTATGGAGGTTCCTTAAAAAACAAAAGTAGAGTTACCATATGATCCAGCAATCCCACTCCTAGGCATATATCTGGAAAAACTCAAATTCGAAAAGATACATGTACCCCAGTGTTCACAGCAGCACTATTTACAACAGACAAGACATGGAAGCAACCTAAGTGTCCACTAACAGATGAATGGATAAAGATGTGGTGTACACACACACACACACACACACACACACACACACACACACACACACACAATGGAATACTACTCAGCCATAAAAAAGAATGAAATAATGCCATTTGCAGCAACATGGATGGACCTAGAGATTATCATACTAAGTAGAATAAGTCAGAGAAAGACAAATATGATATCACTTATATGTGGAATCTAAAATATGATACAAATGGACTTGTTTACAAAACACTCACAGACATAGGAAACAAACTAATGGTTACCAAAGGGGAAAAGGGACGGGGGGGTAAAGTAGGAGTTCGGGATTAGCAGATACAAACTACTACATATAAAACAGATAAACAAAGTCCCATTGTATAGTACAGGGAATGGTATTCAATATCTTGTAATAAACTGTAATGGAAAAATATATAGATATCTGAATCACTTTGCTGTACACCAGAAACTAACACAACATTGTAAATTAACTATACTTCAATTAAAAAAAAGAAAAAAATCATATAAATCACCATTTATCCTTTTCCATATGGACTTTTCTGAGGAAGGATAATGGCCCACCCTCTATCACTGCATATTTTATACTCATATACAGTTAGACAAGAAACAACTAATGTACATCACTGCAAAAATTCCTGTGGCTGCCTGGCTCGTATACCCTAGACGAGGGTTTGTAAGCTTGGCACCACTGACATTTTGGACCAGATAGTTCTTTGTTATGAGGGCTGCCCTATGCACTGTAAGAGGTTTAGCAGCATCCCTGGACTCACTAATATGTCATTTCATTGAGTGAAAAAACGACTTTGATAAACCAGTTTTCAAGGCCTCTGTTTGTAAAATGGACAAATTTCCCACACACATATCTGATGTCCACAGCCAGCTAGAAGGTATGAAAACAAAAGGCAAAGTTTGGTGCCAAGGCAACACAGCCGCAAGAAGAGGAGAGCAAGGTATGTGTACCTCATAATTGTTTTTTCTTCTTCTACTACTCTGCCTTTTTCTTCTATTTCTTCTTCCTTTTTTGGTGGGGGAGCGGGGGACGCGCAGGGTGGGTGTGGGTTCATTCCAGTGCCAATTTCTCTTGAACACCTACTTTACACGACTCCATGGGGAAGAAGAGGACCATCTCTACCCCAAGACAGCCTGAGACAGACCTATGTGACTAACTAAAGCACAAAGCAGGTGATGATGATTTCCCTTCATTAGAGCTTTCCCATCTCTGGGCTTAAGTGCTCTTGCTGTGAACACCCATATCACTTTGTGTCTCTAATGATACTTTTTGGTTTATCACGGGCAGGGCTTTTTCAACCACTCCATTATTATATCAAGAGGAAGGTTCAAGATACATCAAAAGGCGCCTTTTGCTCAGTAAATTAACCATCACGCATGCAGCATGATAGGTGCATATGTGCCTGCCCCCTCTCTCTCCCTAGAATATAAGTTATTTGAGGGTAGGGTCTATCGTGTACTCATCTGTGTAAACGCAACAGTTCTTAGTACAGTGCCCAGCATACAGTGTGTGCCACACAGAGGCCTGTGAGCGCAGGAACGCAGCGCCAGAACAGAGATAGCCTGTGTGCTGTAGTCACCAAGCTTCTAAGGGAGTGATCAGTGCTGCTAAACAGAGCGGAGGGGAAAGAATCATTGCAGTTGGTATGCAGCAGAGTGAAAGCCAAATTCTCAGGGTCTAATGAACCAGCAACGAACCAGTAAGTGGAGATACCCTTTTAAGAAGTTTGGAGACAAAAGGAAGGAGGGACAGGGTAGGAGCTTGACTGATGGCAGGATAAAGGCTTTTTTGTTTCTAAAAGGGAAGGAAGTCTTGAATAAGATTGCAGGCTTGGAAGAAGAAATCTGTAGAGATGATGCAAGATGGAAAGAGAAGATGGCTCTGGAACAGGCAGGCAGGTAAGGAATCAGGTCACAAGTGAAGAGCCTAACCTTGGAAAGGAGGGCGGGGACACCTATCACTTTGAAGTTGAAGGGATGATGGAGAGAACAGGAAAGGAGAGAGCTGTTAAGGCAGAAACAAGGGAGACTGAGGTTGTATTATGTGGCCTAAATTTTCTTGATAAAGGAGGAGGCAGGAAAATCTCCTCACAGTTCTGGTGGGACAAGGGTCTAGGGCTTAAGCAGACCCAATAGAGAAGCTATTGAGGTAAAAATGAGAGTCAGTAAGAGAAATGAAAGAACTAAGTTGAAGAGGACAGCTGTAAATCTGTAGAGGAATCAGCCTGACATTACAACTTTGTATGTCAAACTTAGTGGGTCAGAAGCAAGGAGACAGAGAACAAGTGGCGGTGTGTTTGTCTCCTAGGGCTGCTGTAACAAAGTACCAAAAACTGAGTGGCTTAAAAAAGCAGAACTGGAGGCTAGAAGTTCAAAATCAAGCTGTCAGCAGGGTCACACTCTCTTTGGTGGCTCCAGGAGACAATCATTCCTTGTCTCTTCTGGCTTCTGCTGTTGGCTTGCAATCCTTGGCTTGTGGATGCACCACTCCATTCAGGTAGCCATCTTCTCCCCGTGTGTCTTCACCTTGTCTTCCTTCCGTATCTATCTTTTGTCCAAATTTCTCCTTTTTATAATTTGATTTTAATTTGATTATCTTTGTAAAGACCTTATTTCCAGCTAAGGTCAGATTCTAAGGCATTGGGGTCAGGGCTTCAACATATTTTTTCCTTGGTGGTGGTGGGTGGACACCATTCAACCCATAACAGGTGGCTCCAAGGATACAGGTCTGTGGACGGCAAGTGGGCCTGGATAAAGGGAATGAGAAGAAATTAGAGATGCATCAGTGGGATGGCCAACCACGGGGCCCAGACTGGAAGGAAGGCAAGCAGGACCTGAATTCTGGAGATTGAGGGTTTGAGTGACAGGGTTAAGGCTAAGGGTTTGCAGGCAGAAAGTACAGGAAAGAGCTGGTTCAGCGGAAGTCACATGATGAGAGAAAGGGAAGACTGGGAGAATGCGACTTCAGGCTGTAAGAGCTTGGATTAGTGATACGAGACTGGAGGTCTGGCTGTGACTATGGCAGGTCAGCTAGAGGGAAGGTCATCTGTTACAGTTCAGGTCATCCCCAAAGGCCAGGGTACTGACAGCAGTTTCTCCATCCACGTGGAAGAAATACAGACGGTGATATTGGTGAAAAAGACCAAGGACAACTGTGGTCAGCTCTCACCATCTAGGAGGGTGGTAGGGTATCCTATAGCTCAGGGTAGGAGAGCCTGGGGAAAGGGGAGTAGATGGTGGGGAAAGACTCTCGAGAGTTCCTGAGAGAGATGCGGGCACATGTGTGGAAGAAGTCCGGGAGTGGAGAGCTTGGAAACTCCTGCTGGGGAGCAGCACAGTGAAGTGGTCTCTTGAAGCCTGGAAGTAAAGTGCCACAGGCACAGGCAAGGAGGAAAATGCAGGCAAAACTATGAGCTGAAATATCAACCAGATGCTTCATGTGTGATGGTTGTTAATTTACTGAGCAAAAGGCGTCTTTTGATGTATCTTGAACCTGCCTCTTGATATAATAAGGGCTGAAAAAGTCCTGCCCTTGATAAACCAAAATGTCAGAACCAACTTTTGGTCATAACCCTCTTCCTAAGTAAGACTCGGGCCCTGTGTTGGATACGGACTGCAGGTATGTACGGAGGGAACATGCAGGGTGAGAAGCAGTGGGAGCCTGACCCCACATAAGTTACCTAGTTTCAGTTTCCTTATTCAAATATAGGGTAATAGTAGCTCACTCATAGGGCTGCTGGAGCTCAGCGAGTCCTGAACACAAGTTAGTGGTTGTAGTGATTATTATTATTATTACAAATGCCACAGTCTACTGGAGAAGGAGGGTTGAAAATATGTTGCTCAAAATCATAGTGACTATAATGACGATGAAACTCCCTACTTCTCCCTCCCTTCCCCCAAAGATGAAAAATACACCAAAATGATCCTAGAACATTTATTTCCACAGGTTCTTGATACAATCCTGCATAAAAGTACACCACTACACATAAGGGCAAAATTACACAGCAAGCAAGAGCGGCCACTGACCCCTTCCACAGAGAAACCCCAGAGAGAAAATTTCCACCTCCTGACAGTTTTACAATCATTCATGTCTTCTACGCACTGCAAGCCCCATCCCATCTCTCATTTTCTCCAATTTCTAACTGAAACTTGTGTTCACAAATTGTATGTGTGTTCATGTGTGTACACAGAAGGCTCACTTTACCTACTTGATGAGGGGCTGAGACAATGCTTTGTAAGAAAGTTACCACAACATGATGGGTAGTCAAGCCACGGAAGCTTCAGAGCTAGGGCTAGCTCTCTCCTCAAAAGCCCTGACATGCTAAAAATGCCACCGGGGGTCCCTGAAATTTGAGAGCCAGTAGGTCTTGTGTTTGCTCCTGTACTGAACACTTCTCCCAGTTCAGGTCTGGGAGGGGAAAGTGGGGATGTGCGGGCATCCCATACCCAGCTCAGGCTGAGAGCTTGCACGCGAGAGGAGACTAGGGGACAAGGTCTCAGGACCTGCAGGTGGCCTCGGCTGGGGACACAGAGACCATTCAAAAGCTTGTGCTTGAGACCAGATTCTTCACGGCTTCTCCCACCACCATCGCTAGGTATCAGGGATTTTCAGTCTTCAAAATTGATCCCTGTCCCCCAAGAACTCCACTATAAGCGTCGAGAGCCCTTATTTAAGGTATTTAGCTAGTGGCTTCAGTCTGACCATTTGCCACTTTCATGGTTCCACAGTCTTCTTGGCATCCGGGTGGGTGGTCACATGGCTTGACATGTGAACAGCGTGGCTTCTGTACCTTAGGGGGTCTGCTTTAAGAACAGGAGAAGGTGGATGCAGGACACTGAGGCTGCCCTCATGGTCACTGTGGATCCTGAGATGGGCTCTTGTGAAGTTCCTGTGGCCCCTAATTAGGCAGATGCCTCTGCTGCTCTTCGAGCCTCCTGCGCCTGCTTGGCCCTCTCCCTCTGCTCCTTTTCCCTCTGAATCAAATGTACCCAATCCAGATGCCACTGCTGCAGCTTCTGCTCGTAGGCAGCGATGTCTTCTGCTTCACAGGTAGGGAGCTGTTCCTTGACAAGCTGGGTGGTCAGGGTCAGAAGGCTTTCTGACTCAACTTTGCCCAGAGCGTGTAGCTTAGAATGTAAGGCCTATTGGAAACAAAGGAAAAAAAAAAAAAGAAAAAAAAAAAAAAGAAGATGTGGGAGGGGCAGGTAGGTAAAGAATACAAAGAGGAAAAGAGAAGAGGTTAAGTCACTTACAAAATCTCCACACATTCTGCTCACAGGAGAAGGTACTTTATTGGGAGCCTGTCATGCTGCCTTTCATCCAGGCACTGTTAGCTTTTGCTTTTTTTTTTTTAATTTCAGCCCAGCAATTCTGCAAGATGCACCACATGTCATTTCTTCCCCTTCACTCACAAACGGTAAATGGAACTCCATATGCTGTGACTCCCTGTGTAATTTCTTGTTTTAGACCACAAACACTGCACAGGAAAAGAAACCTTCATTTCTACTCTGACCTGCACCAAACAAGCAGCAAACTCCAAGAACAAAGAACCCTAAGACGGAAACAAAATGGCAGAAGCAGCTGATAAAATGGAGCAAGTTCATCCATAGCTTTTCCTTTAGAATTACTGGGATACATGTTTGCCTAACCAGTATTCCTTTCAACAGATGGAATTCATGTCAACGCTTTCTTACTAACGGCATGCTAAACAGCTCCCATGAGTGCCTGCGCTATTATAAGCCTGCACGTGCTGTGCTTCACTGCAGGTCAGCCTTGACATCCTGACTACTTAAGGCTCCATCTGAAACGGCAGCTCGATTTGGTCAGTATTGTATTTCTGGAGAAGTAGAGTACTAAAAACACTAATCTACTTAAGTGCTTCAAGATGTAGATCATCAGAGACCCACTTATGGCCCCAGACTTAGCATATATGACACACCCCATGTTCCACAAAACAAATGCAATTTACTGGCATAGGTGATGAGGCCTGCTCTAACAGCAGGGGCTGGAAGGTGGGAAGGATCCACGGGCTTCCAGGAGTGGCCACACGTCTGGTGTGACAGGTCAGCCACAAAAATGAGCCCCAAAAAGATTACCTGGGACTAATAAAAATCAGGCACCAGGAAGAAAAGGAAGCGTAAAATGAGAATTCTTTCTTTCTGATATCACTTCCCACCTGGTTTGAGGCCAAGGAGACAGCTTGGGACACCAGAATAAGGACTCAACTCTGAGTCAGCAAATCCAAAGTGTTCAAATTTGTGTTCAAATCCAAAGTCAGTCACTTATGGACTAGGTTCCCTCAACCTTAGTGTCATGTAACACAGGAAGAGCAGTATCTACCACCCAGGTAAGGGTAAAGGAAACACAGTAGTGCCTAACACACAACTAGCAGTCAAGAAATATTGGTCTTTTTTTGTGTGAATTAAAAAAAAAAATGCATTGTGGAAGAGTGAGGGCTGAGAATTTAATGCTGGCACAGATTTCTATTCTCCGAGATTAAATATATAAGCAATAAGAAAAAGGTGGTAACTTTTAAGAGTCGTGGAGCAGCCTTGGTCAATAAGAACATGGTAAATGATAATCTATGGGGCTAAGCAGATTTTTTGCTTTTTAGCTTGTCTAAATCTGCAAAGTTAAGAGGAAAGAACAGGTATGTAAATTCTTAACCTAGCTGCTAATTCTCCGTGTACCCTGAAAACATCGATTAACCTTCCTTTTTCAGTTTCTAAATTATAAAAAGGGGAAGTTGAGCAATTACCTTATAGAAGTACCGGGAAAAACAGCTACTAAAGGTATTAGGATCCTCCTTAGAACAAGGGGAAATAGATTTCCCACAGCTGGTTCAATATAATTACTGCAAAGATTTCAATGTAATACTCTGGCAAAGTATACATCCCTCTGCACCAAAAGGACACAGTGGGTCAGCTGGGAGGGATGGGAACGTTTTCTGCTTCACACAATGAATTCTCCTTCAGGCAGCAATTTTTTTTCCCCCCCGCTTTTTGCTAAATAGATGAGAAACACAGCAAGGAAGAGGCTAAGGGCTTAAAATCTGAACATGGCTCTTCCTCCCTGACTCTGATCACAGAGCATTTTGGGACGTAGAGTTGAAAGCTACCAAAGGCAGTTTGAGTGCTCAGGGCTGTCCTGAAACCTGCAGAAACCTGTTTACACCATCCATGTAGTCCAGAGAGCATTTCCAATGGCCCTAGTGCACACCACAAAGCCGAGCAAGAGAAGATGCCTGCATTTCATCTTCATCATATTCAGATGAGGCTTTGTGATTTCTACCTGGGTTTCTGGTGATCAAGAAGGTTCAATGTAATATGGAGAAATGACCAGATCCTCTTCACCCAGGGCTGAAGTCAGGTGCTTGCTATGAGAAGGCAAACTATTACCCACCCATCAGGCAGACGTCAGGGATGAGTAGCGGATAATGACATGCTGCCTTAGGAAAACTGTGACCGATTCGCTCAAGTATGAAAAGGAGCATAAAAATTCCATTTGTTTCTTTTAAGACCACTTCCTGTGTGAAGCAATAACAATGTGATTTTTTTTTTTTTTTTTTCTGTATGCGGGACTCTCATTGTTGTGGCCTCTCCCGTTGCGGAGCACAGGCTTCGGACGCGCAGGCTCAGCGGCCATGGTTCACGGGCCCAGCCGCTCCACGGCATGTGGGATCTTCCCGGACCGGGGCACGAACCCGTGTCCCCTGCATCGGCAGGCGGACTCTCAACCACTGCGCCACCAGGGAAGCCCAACAATGTGATTTTTGATGTCAGTTTTTAATGCCTTTGTGTGTGACATTGATGCATGAAAGGACTGCTGGTCTATCACCATGGCAGAGAAGCATGCTTAATGCACAGCTGAGAGGGACTCAATTCTGCTACAACTCACCTCAAATCGTTCCAGGTAACGGGGAAGCTTGGACTGTTCAGTTTCCTCCACATCCAGCTGCTCCACCAGTTCTTCTGACCTCTGGGTCTTCTCACCTCCTTGGGGCTGGTCCTCTGAAGACCCCTGGGCCGGAGCGGTCAGAGCCGCCTTCAGCGCTCTGTCCAGCACATCGAGCTGCAGAGCAGAAAGGGGGGCAGAGATTAAACATCCCGTGGCCCTGAAAGCACTGGGAAGGGAGGCTGGAGAAGGGAAAGGAAGGGAAACCTGGGATCTAAAATATTGCGAGAAGAGTTCTCTTATCAAATTATAGGGAACAGAAATGGTTATATAATTTTACACTAGAAACACCCTGTCCCATGGCATGAACACTTAGTACAAAACAAATGGAACAATAAGCAAGCTCAGAATTATTTGTATAAGTGAATCAACACAGCAGCTTTTGATTTCACTTTTAATCACCCAGGTAAGAATCCAAGAATCATGCTTGATGGGTACTGAAGTACCACCCCTTCCATGTTTTTCTTCCTCAATTGCTTTGGAATTGGGAGGAAGGGAAAGAAAAACCACTACAGACCAGAACCAAAATGGGCCACTTTGAATGCACGGTAAAACCTCTGAATCTAGGCAGGGACCTTCTTCAGAGAAAAATTTTAGCTCATAGGGTATCCAGAGATTAGGGATCAGTCAATCTATATAAGCTGCTGACAAAGACCAGATAGGCATACATGAAATTTATTGTAACAGGTGATTTCTATGGCTTAGAAAGTAAATAAACTATAAAACGGAAGGTTTCTTTTTGTTTTGACCCCTCTCCCCTACCACTTTCATTTTGGGGCAACCTCCCTCGACCCTCAAAGGGCCTAATCATCAGAGATGGGACAGAAACAACCTCAAGGCCAGCATTAGCACCTGCATGGATAACAATTAATTCTGTCCATGTCACTTCAGAACAAAAATCCAGAAAATACTCCAAGGCTTTTGAATGCCACTAATACATTATACCCAAATGTGTATGTGGGATATACATATATATACATATACACATACATATATGTGACACATATCCCACTCTTGCTGACATCTGAATCACATTCCTATGAAGTCAGAACACAAACAACGCAAATCTGTCTCCAACTGGAAGGAGTATTTCCCTGGCAAAGCATTTATGTATAATTTTGTGTTTTCAATCACCAGCACTGACTACAGCAGGGTTAAAACATGAAAATGTATTTAGAAATGTGTATACTTGGTAAATGTCTGGCAGAGAACATAAGGCCTCACTAGTCACCAGTATAAGGATCCAGCATAGGGACCAGACTTGTGCATCCTGTGACTGCGCGGAAGCCATGAGGTGAGTCCTAGTGATCAGCATCAAGGCAAAACAAATAAGCAGCTGCTCAAAGTTAACTTTTACACCCTGTTAATGAAACAACTGATGTCCTTCTATGCCTCACTCTGGCTACAACAGCTGCTTGGGCAGGAGCGAACACTGTTGGCTCCCTATCGGGTGTAAGCTCGTCGCGTGCTTTCCTGTAGCCTGAGCTCACTCTAGTAACTTCGTAGTGTCAAGAGCCCAAGGTGACCAAGAGGGATGAGCTTTGAGGCTGGTGGGAGGACAGTGTCCTAGTCCAGGCAAAGTGAACGCCTTCGAACTATGAAAGGAACATTTGGTCCAGATCTCCTCAGCATCATGCATTCACCACAGAATAGTTTAATGGAAGACAGTGCCATCTCTAGTCCCTAGACTCATTTCTTGAGAGCTTGTATGATGGAAAGAACTGACAGGTAGTTAGGCTCCGGGGACTAAATGAGGAGACAGAAATGCCAAAAATTAAAAATGAAATCTTAACCTCTCAAGCTCCTACTGAGGTTTTACTTTAGGGGTCGGGCGGAATTAAACAGTATTTTACAGAATTCAGTTTGAATTTTAGGGAAGGGGAATGGTCTTCCTCCCAGATAGTGAACTATAAAATCAACATCAATCTTATTTTCTAGTGCTTTTTGTCAGTAACATTGAGAATGTTTGTGGTTTTTCACTCCTTTTCACCTGAATAAGTACACGATTCTATAGAGATAAAGAAAGTGGGGCATGGGGGAGACAAGGAAAACAAATCCAAAGCTTGACTTATGAGTAACAGGAGATGATAAATCCCACTGAATTAGAGACAGGGAACTTACCGCTTCTCTACACAGCTTTCCGTCTTCTGGGGAGGAGGCCACCTTCTCCATTACTTGAAGGGCTCTGTTGAGGTACCCTGGCTGCCACAGCAGGGGCATGTTATGGTACACAGCCCGCAGCCCTTGCTGCAATTCCACCTTCCCTGTGGCCAAAAAGAACAATGAAGAAGGCTCAGCTGTGGCTTCCCACTATGTCTGAGACGGAGGACTTGAAGGCACAAGCGAATACTTACCTGGCAGCTCTAGAAATAGAGAAGGATCGTTTCAAACCTATACCAAGAGCCTCATCCCACCCAGTGAATGGGGACACTTTGGATGTATGATGAAAAATGTAAAATTCTATGTATATACCTTTCAGTATAAAGTCATGTGAACTTATTTTTCCTCTTTTTCATTTGGACTACTGGAGATTATCATGAGGATATATGAATCAAAGGGTTGAGGGAAATTTACAGACGTTGCTATTTATTTTTTATTTATTTATTTTAATTTGGCTATGCCGGGTCTTAGTTGTGGCACGTGGGATCTTTAGTTGCGGCATGCGGACTTCTTAGTTGTGGCATGCATGTGGGATCTAGTTCCCTGACCAGGGATCGAACCCAGGCCCCTTGCATTGGGAGTGTGGAGTCTTACCCACTGGACCACCAGGGAAGTCCCTACAGAGGTTGTTATATCTGCCTCTAAGTGGAACTACCCTGACAAAACAAGTCAAACAACTGAAATACTAGTTTTGTTTCAAGAACAAAATCTTCCTCTGAAAAAGAAATTCCACAACTTTTTTACAGTGGAAATCTTCTCAACGTCTGACAACTTCCCCTGCCAGGAAATGTTTGACATTTTTCAAAATGCTCCAAAACACCCCATGAAACAAACAAAAAAAATTTATGAATTTTTATGAAAAAAAAAAAGAAAAAAAAAATCTCACTTTGCTCTCCTTTCCTTTATTTGAGGTTCATCAGTACTTAAATCGTATAGTCCTCATTCATCCTTTTGGGTCTCAGGACATGAATGTTTCTCTTGGTACCTCAAACAATCACAACTGGAGCTTAAAACATGGCTGGCAGCAAGGTCCCCGAGTGAGGACAGGGGCTGTCTCTGGACTCCTGGGGAACAGAAACTTCTGCACTAATGACCAAAGTCACCTTGAGCTGCCAGGTCTTAAATCTACCTTCACTTATCTTTCCCGGGAAGGAGGATTTGGGAAAGCTGTAGTGGAACATAAATAGACAAAGCTCATCAGGTGACAGCTAATTTTAGGTCTGTAAGATGCTTGGGGCTGGCTGCAGTCACGTTCTGGGAAGCTGCTTCTGTCAGAGGTGAATGAGGCTGCGCAGCACAGGACACAGTGAGAGCAAAGGGCTTTGGATCTGATGCTCCCAGACCCAAAACACCCGGGCCTCTGCTTAGCAACAGGAACAACAAAGTACATTTTCTTAGCCTTGACAACTTCCCGGCCAATTCATGCAGTGTAACAATCCTGAGTGCTCATCTGAAGGCAAAGGCCAAAAACGTGTAAATCAATATCAAAAGTAGATGGTAAGTAAAGAGAAAATGATTTTTAAAAAGAGTGGTCAACTCTTTTGTTAGTCTGATCACCAGCCTGATGAACTCCTCTCTCTGAGTCAGTTTCTATCAGAATCAGCATCTGAGAATGCCACACTACATTTTATTGGTGAAGATCAACTCCAAAAGCAGTCAAACTGCTATAACTTAGATGATTTTCAGAAAACAAAGGTAAGCAGACACAATGTATGATCAGAAGGGACTTTCTCAAATGCCTACCTACTTAGGAGAGAGACTGCAAGGATAATGAAATAACATGCATTTAATAAACCTGTGTAAATCGGGACACATTTTATGCACATTTAGGGTGGATGTTATTTGCCCAGATTCCACACAACCCAAGTGCCGAGGCTGCTCCTCAGAAGGCTTTGCCCTCCTGACTGTCTGATTCTCATGCAAGCCGGGGTCTAAAGCAGAGCTAGCTGTCCTGTGTGTGGCACAGCCACATTGCACCAGTGAGCCCCTCTCTGCTTTCCCAAGTGCTGCTGGATGTGCTCTCTGAGTTTCTCTTCCCTCACACCTGAAAACAATACCAAGGATATGTGTTCAACTCCAACTCTTAATTTCTTTCCTCCTGGACTTTAGGTTTAAGAGACAGAAAGATCTTTGTTAATAATGGGAAAGATCCTACTGGCCAGTTCTCCCAAAAGAGGGTCAGAACTTTCCTTTCTTTATCCCTTCCTCACACTGATCACCACTAAACATAATCGAGAGCCATCAGAACTAATTCTCACCTTGCCAGTGGTGGGAGGTTTTAGAACCCACTTTATTGTCTTAGGTCATAACTGTAAGGCCATCAAAGTCTAGTTTTACGTCTAAAAATGAAAGCTGTATTGGAATTTCACTCGCAAATTTAAATCAAATTATAATTTTATTATGAAGTAAAAGAATGCATCAGTTCTATCCATGAAGAACAATGTTTGTAAGGACCTCCAGCTTACCAAGAAGCGCATAGCCGTACAACTGGGAACTCAACCCCACCGAATTCTTCTGCTTTAGGCCTGGGAGTAACAGCGATGCACCAAAGTTCCTCTCCTCTTCCCACTGCAACAGAATATACCAGATCATGGTGCAGCCAAGCAATGCATAAATGCATTTTGTACGCAAAAATGTGATTTTTAATGACACAGAGGAAAAAAGAACATGTTATAACATTAAGTAAAAGAAGCAAAATAACAAAACTAAAGGTACATTATAATTCTAATTTTGGAAAGAAAAGATATTTATGTTTAATGAAAAATACAGAACAGAAATGCCCAATATGTTAACAGATTTCTGGGCAGTGAAATTACAAGCAATTTTGGTTTTCTTCTTTGTACTTTTCATTACTTTCCAAATTTGGGGCAGTGAGTAAGAGTTCCTTTTACGATCAGAAAAGCAAAACAAAATAAAAATAAAGCGTACACTCTGGACCAGCATTGCCTCGAGACAATCAACAAAGATTACCCATGCTGTTAGCCCTGTACTCACACTGCTATGAAATGACAGAGCTAGCTTTTTGAATTTTAAACAATTCAGCAATAAGACTCCTTCTACTTCACAGTGTTCAAATAAATATAACTATTAGGCTGCCTTTAGATAGATTTACGCCTCTCAAAAATCAATTAGGCAATCAGAAACACTTGGCAATCATTTGTTTCAACCCAGGGTACAAAATTACACTTCAATAAAATTGAAGCCTTATGAGACACGGGAAAAGAAGGGGCAAAGTACAAGCACTGCTAAGGCTGCTGCAGACTAGCAACAGCAGGGACGGGGGACTCACTGTAAAGGCAGGCCTGAGGAAAGCCTTGGCAACTCCCCAGACAAGGGCTGTGATCTTCTCGGTGCTGGTGCAGTAGGAGCACACAGCGGCCTGAGCCTTTGTTCCAGCTTGGAAATACAGAACGCAAAGCTCAGGAGTCCCTGTGCTGGTCAGAAAATGAACGAAGTGTGCAAGCTACAATTGCAGCCAGGTATATAAGTGGGGTACCCCAGGTGTTAAGGGCCACCCAAACCTCTTTATTGGGAATGACCTTCGTGCAATGCAAGTGCAATTTCTTAAGGTTTTTCTAAACTTTTGAAACAAGCAAAGACCTTGGGAGGAAAGCAAAGCCTCCTCAGGGGCTTCTGCAGCACACATAAGCAAGAGAGTTGGTAATGAAGGACCAGGTCATTTCACTTGCGAAAGCAAATCCCTTGGAGATTTGGTTTTCCCCCACAAAAACTGCATGAAAAGGGGCCCAGGGAAAAATTAAGAAGGAGGCTTAGAAGCATTTTTTCTTTTCTTTAGGGAAAAACATGACCTATAGTATCAGGGTGCAACAGGGGCTAAAAGCCAAATGAGCAGCATCCTTGCTGTGCTAGAACTGAGCAGGGGTGGTGATGGTGCTGCAATGGTGATTCTTCCAAAAGCACTTTTACAAAGATGAATGAAAGCAAATGGATGTGTTAGAGATTTTTTGGATGATTGGGAAAAATACAACCACTGCTGCTTAGATGAAAGGCTAGTTATGTGTTAACATAAAGTATCAGGTCTCTTCCAAGCCTTTACCTTCTACTCTATGTGCTATTATGGACTAAATCAGGAGCTATTTTACCAACGTCCTCAAGGTTTTCTCATTTTATGCTTCAGCTTCTCCCATTAATACAAAGCAAACCCTCCTTCTCTCCTTCCTCCCTCCACTCCCCTTCACAGCCAGACATCTCAAAACACCGCTGATGCTCACTGTCTCCTTTCTGCACCTCGGACTCACTCCACAATCCACTCCAATTTGGTTTCCTGCTCCATTACTCTATGGCCCTCACACCACTAAGTTCAACGCATTTCATAAAAGTCCTCGTCTCACCTACCCTCTGAGGAGTGTTCTACATGCAGACCACCTCCTCCCACGGTGTTTGTTCCAACACATTCCTGACTCTCCTTTTGGCCTGTGGCTCGTCTGCAGACACTTACACGTGGATTTGTAAATTACATCTCCAGTCCAGATTTTTCCATTAAGATGCCAATTTCCCTTGTGAAATCTCTTGACTGTCTCAAAGGTATCTCAAAATGCAACATATTCAGAGCCAAATTAATGATCTTCCTCATCAAAAGAAGTCTTTGCAAACACATGGTAACCCTTTTGTCCAGATACCCCAGGCAGAAACTGAGGAGGTCAGACTTCACCCCCACCTCCCTGCCTCCACATCTACTTCCTTCCTCATCATGCTCTTTGCCTCCTAGATACGGTCATCGGCTACTTTGTAACTCCACCACATTCTGGTCCCCACACTACCATTACTCTTACTCAGACGACCATGATAGCCTCCTACGTGCTCTGACCATAACCACCCTGGCCCTGATCCAACCTCCTACCCATGTTACAGCCCAGATACACAAATCTGATCATGCCACCCCTTCTGCTTAAAACTTTTCAGTGGCTTCTCACTATTTTTAGAATGTAGATGAAACAGCTTAGCATAACCTACCTTCTGCAATCTCATCTCACCCTACAATTCTCTCTGTGGCAGCTACACTATCTTCCTAGCTTCTTCCAGCCCCTTTCTGCTCAGCATGTTCTTTCTGCCACAGGACTTTTGCACATGTCATTTTCTCTTTTTGGATTGTTCTTCCTCTCTTCAGTCTGTTAATTCCTATTCATGCTTCAAATATTAACTCAGGAAATATTTCCTTAAGGAAGAAGGCTTTCCTAACAAGTTTAAAATACAAACAAAAACTCACTACCATACAGGCTTTTCATAGAAGACGTCTTTGTAGTGATCATTATAGTCATCATTTTATATTCGTGTGTTTGTTTTAAATGCCTATATTCATCTTAGATCGTAAGAAGGAAATTTTTGCTCACCACTGTATAAGGAGCACTTGAAATGTATGGAATGTAGTAGTTGCTCAATATATATTTAATGAACTAGTGAATGTGAGGTGTGCCATAGGCTATGACATTCATCTTACAAAAACAAAACACACAATAAATTTTTTTAGAATGGGGGCTAGACTAAATGATCTTTTCAGTTCCTACCCAAAGTAGTATTTTTTGGTGTTACATCTGAGGTTAAGGGCAGACTGTAGGGCCAGGCTGCTTGGCTTCACCAGGTGGCTTCATCACCTACTAGCTGGGTGGCTATTATGTAACATCTCTGTGCCCCAGTCTTCTCATCTGCATGGAGTTGTGAGGATTAAATGAATTAATAAATCTAAAACACCAAGAACACAGCCTGGTGTAAAGTAAGTGCCATTTAAGAATTAGCTATTGTTGTTGTTACTGTTGTTGTTCTTAGGATAGCAATAAACAATGACTAAATATCCTAACCTAAGAGATGAAACCAAACTTAGTCTTCTGGACTGACCCAGAGCAACCTTAGGAAAATACTGACATAAATTAAACAATGAGTATTTAATACCTGAGGTCGTGGTCGAAGCTGGCTGCCTCACTGCTTCGTTGGTATGCCATGTCCAGCTCTCACTGATCATCGATTACCTACTTCTGCACGTGTGAGGTGCACTTAGCCTAGCTCAAGTCTCAGAATGCACATAAGGACTTTCCCTTGAGATTCTTCCGAGTGGAAGAATGTCCAATTCCACTTTGTTAGAGCCCAGTACCTAAAATGTACAGGATGAACACTCATTCCTGGTTGTACGGGGCCACAGCGCTATATATCAGGCATCTTTTTCCAGATGCCGAGGGCAGAGGTTTCCTCTGGTGCCCACATCACTACTGAGCAGCCACTGCTTGCTTCTTCTAAGACTCTCACTGCTGCTTTAAGGTAGAGCACTTACACTGAAGTCTGTCTTCTTTGCCAGGCAGTAGTATAAAACGTAGAGGGAGAGGAGTTGGGTGGAGGGAACCTCAAAAGCTTCTTGCATCATGATCTCAAAAACCACAGACAGAGCATCTGGAAAGAAGATCAAAGTAAAAATGAGAGGTAATTAGTTTTAGGTAACATCATCAAACCTGTATTTAACTATAAACACTCTTAAAAAGTGGGGCATGACGGAAAAATAAACAGAATTAAGAAGTTAAGAAATGTGGGCTCTGGTCCTAGTTCTTCCATAAACTAGGTCTTTCCCAAGTCTTCAGCTTCTATTGTACACACTACTGTGTACTGAATCAGGTGCTATTGTATCACTGTCCTCAAGGATGTCAAATAAACCACTCAATTTCTCAATATCATCTTCATGATGTTAAAATACCATTTGTCCCACATACATCACAAGACTGTTGACAGTCCAACAAAATAATACATGTGAAAATGCCTCATAAACTGTGAAGCAAATTTAAGGCATCATGTCCATCAGCTGGAAGAGCTAAGGCATACAGAAAGGAGGCAAATATATTTTCCAGGTCACCCTGACAAGTAGAGAGGGGGCTTGGCTGACTGCCCCACTGTATGTTCTGGAATTTTCTCCCTGTTTGGGCAAAAGAGAACAAATGCTAGAGACAATTCTAAACCTCAGGTATTATTTCAAAGACAGAAAACTGATGACTACAAAAAGGACAATCAGGCTCAATTTAAAAGAATTGAAAGAATGGAAAGGAAATGCTTATTCATAAGTTATAATTCCGTGAGTGTAACATAGAAGATATTTGTTTTCACATGAATGCTGATCATAGGAGACCAGACCTTGAGCAAGGTCTAATTTATTGTCCCTCAATATTTCACAACATAGGCAGAAGGCAAGAAAATCAAATTCAAACAATTTCTTTCCCTTAGTATTTGTTGTTAAATCAGAGAATGTTAATATTGGTTTAAAATACGGTACCTGCACATAACACAGGCACAACAAATGTTTTTGAATAACTGACTGAGCTGTTCTGTTAACCAATTTTTGCATATAGGGCTGCATAAGAGTTAGCACTGATTTGCAGCTGTTGCTAGCCAGCTGGTTTTGTGTGTGTTGTCATGGTTCTACATGAGGCCACAGCCAAGAATTTGTATATATTTTTTGCAAACAGGGAAACTGAGATAGACAGGCAGACCAGGGAGGAGTCACCCAGTCAGTCAGTAGCAAAATAAGAACCTGGAAGAGATTAAACAAGCAACACTCCCATCTCACCAACAAACCGACATTTTAAAAGAACACAAAGTTACAAATCAGTTTAAAAAAATCTGTTTTGCCAACTGTTCAATACTGAATCCAAAATTACACATGAAAAATAAATCAAATTTATTTTATCTCTAATTTATATTCATTTCAGTCAGCTTGGGAAGTGAAATTAGGTTGATCTGTATAAGTAATTTCCTTTTCCTCCATAATTATTTATATACTTGGGTATTTCCTATTTTAGCAATAAAAAGTATAACATTTTCTAAATTTTTGCCATAAATAATAATAATCTTCATCAAAACTTTATTTTAAAAAGTCCTCAATATTATTTACTCTGAATTTAGAAGGAAAAAAAAAAGAAAAAAACCAAACCCAAAACTCCTTTTACCCTTCCAACATTACCTTTAAAGAGAGAGGGGAGAAAACTGCTACTACATAATTTTCCAATGATAGAGTAATAAGGATTCTTAAATCTGATGTTCACAGAGAACAGACGATGAAACACGCAAAAGCTAATTATCTTTTAATTGAATTCAGGAAGCCCATGTTTAAAATGGATAAGGGATAATGAGCATTTCAAAAAATAATGCACAGGGCTTCGCTGGTGACGCAGTGGTTGAGAGTCCGCCTGCTGATGCAGGGGACACGGGTTCGTGCCCCGGTCCGGGAGGATCCCGCGTGCCACGGAGCGGCTGGGCCCGTGAGCCATGGCCGCTGAGCCTGCGCGTCCGGAGTCTGTGCTCCGCAACAGGAGAGGCCACAACAGTGAGAGGCCCGCATACCGCAAAAAAAAAAAAAAAATAATAATAATAATAATGCACAGCAAATATTTTTAGGCAGTCAACAACTGTAAGCCTTATGAGAGAGAAGATAAAGCAGAGGCCCGGAGAAGAGAAAGGAGAGAGGTCCCCGGTCCCCAGGTCCCCAGCCTCATCACTGAGTCCAGGCAGTGACGCAATGGAAAAGGCTGAGGGTGCTGGTGTGCAGGAACAAGAGGATGTAACCCAATGACAAGAATCACAGGTGTCATAAAAGCGTTAAGTGACCACCAGTCCACATCCACATTCCTGAGGTAGTGACTACCCTAACACAGGCATGGCTCCTCAGAACCAAGCCTGAGGATGAAATGGTGGAAGGGGAAGCCAGTGTGTGTCTTTACACAACGGCATGGCCTCCTCTTTCCTTCTTCACTGTCTGCGTAGCTGCAAGCACAAGCGTGCTGTACTACCCTTCCCTGTCCACTGGAGACTGGCAGGGCTCCACCTGACTGCTCTGTAGGGTCTGCCACATCCCCACCTTTCCTTGGCCTCCCTTACTGTAGCTGAAGGTAAGAGCCACTTTAAATTAATTCCATGGGGTCAGAGGATTTGGGGGGTAAAGAGATCTCCGAGTTCACCAATGCACTTACTTTAGAGAAGGGGGAACAAAAGCCTAGGGAGGTGAAATGACTTTCCTTCATAGCGAGGGTACTACTCTCTCCAGTATATAAGATTTTATACTTACACACTTCCCATGCTGTAACAACTGTGATTTAAATAAAGGAAGTTAGCAAATGGTGCTAAAAAAAGTCAAGCTAATAGCTGAATTAATATAATCTTAACTAGCCATGGAAGCTCAGGCAAGGTTTATTGCTTCACTAAATTCACTGTCCTTTGCCCAAAGAGACATGAACAAATAAACTTCAGAAACTCAGAGGAAAAAAGACCTGAATATGGTTCTCCTATCTGGCCAACTGGTGTGGTAAATCAACTACGCACCTATTTCTGACTGAAAGAGTGATGTAGAGAGTCATTAAGAAATAAAAAAAGTAAAAGTGCCTACATTTACTTCCCTTTGGGAGCTGAAGATCCATTATACATGGAACTGGGTTTGGTTTCTTACCTTTGTAATTTTCTTCCTTTATGAAATGATCCATCAGTAAATTAAATGTATAGTTATCTGGAAAAATACCATATTGGACCTGTAATGAAAATAAAAGTAAGATAAGGGAAAAAATATTCATTTAATTCAGTTTATAATTTATGCCTATGTATTATTCAGGAAAAACCTTGGCACCGTTAGCCGTAAAATATCTGACTATCATTTCACAGCATCTGGGACGGTGAAACAGAAGCTGTGACTCATGCCGTTTGGTAACTGGAACTGTTGGTCAGGGTGAGAAAGTTGTGAGTGGGTGTCTGATATAAGGCAACTGACGTCTGAAAAATAAAGCTCAATTCTAACACTTCATCATAACTAAAAAAAAAAACCCCAAACCAAACCAAGACAATAAAAAACCACCATACTCCACTCATTCAGTGATTCTTTTCAGAAGGTATGAATATCAATGCAAAAATGGACTCCCATGAGAAAGCACACATTAACACATTATGCAGCATTTTCTGGTCCTTAGAGTGCTTTTTCTCCAACTTTATTAAGATATAATTGTCATATAACATTGTTTAATTTTAAGGTGTACAACATGATAATTTAACACACATATATATTGCAAAATGATTATTACAATAAGGCTAGTTAACAAATTCATTGCCTCACATAATTACCATTTTTCTGGTGGTGGCAGTGGTGAGAACATTTAAGATCTATTTTCTTGGCAACTTTCAAGTATACAATACAGTACTGTTAACTACAGTCACCGCGTTGTACATTAGATCCTCAGAACTTACTCATCTTACAACTGGAAGTTTGTATCCTTTGACCAACCTCTCCCTATTTCTCCCGTCCTCCCAGTCCCTGGCATCCATTATTCTACACTGTTTCTATGAGTTCCGCTTTTTTAGATTTCACATATAAGTGAGATCATGATGTATTTGTCTTTCTTTGAGTGACTTATTTTACTTAGCATAGTGCCCTCAAGGTTTGTCCATGTAGTCTCAAATGGCAGGATCTTCTTTTTTATGGCTAACTATTCCATTGTATGCATATGTTCATATACACACACCCCACATCTTCTTTATCCATTCATCTGTAAATGGATATTTAGGTTGTTTCCACGGCTTGGCTATTGTGAATAGTGCTGCAATGAACATGGGGGTGCAGGTATCTCTTTGAGATAGTCATTTCATCTCCTTTGGATTTATACCCAGAAGTGGGATTGCTGGATCAAATTGTAGTTCTATTTTTAATTTCTTGAGGGACCTTCATACTGTTTCCCATACTGGCTGTACCAATTTACATTCCTGTCGACAATGCACAATGCCACATTCTTGTCAGCATCTGTTATCTCTTGTCTCTTAGACTAGTTTTTAAAGACCCAAGAAGCCTGAAGTTGCCATGGCTCCCATGTGACTTGCACGCACAATCAAGTCTGACTACTAATGGTCTAGGCTGTGGTCATGTGTCTGTTTTAAATCCTTACTTCAGTAGGCTCATCCCCCTCACCCCCCCGTCAACCACCAGAAACACCTGAGGAATTCTTTTTTTTCCAATTATACCCATCCCCTTAGAAATTCTGATAACCCTAATCCCCAGTTGCAAATCACTGCTGAACTGAGTCACTATTACCAGCACGCTGTGCAGAATGCCTCAGATGTGCCGAAATGGAAAAAAAGTTTAGAATCCATTGCTTTAAAGGTTGTAGCTCATGAGCAGTGTTTAAATTCATCAAAGCAGTCAACCAAATCTGCACTAATCCCTAAGGCAGGGTAAAAACAAAATATCTTAGAATGATAAATCACTAAAGCCAGAAGGAACCTTAGAAATCAACTGGTCAGTGATTCTCAACACTGACTGCAAATGAAAATCAGCTTGGGAGCTTTAAAAAGACACCAATGAGGTATGAAAAGGCAGAGCACAGAGGATTTTAAGGGCAGTGAAACTAGTCTGTATGATACTACAATGGTAGATACATGTCATTATACATTGTTTAAACCCATAGAACGTACAACATCAAGAGTGAACCCTAATGTAAACTACGGACTTTGGGTGATTATATGTCAATGTAGGTTCATCAGTTGTAACAAATGGCTCACTCGGGAGGCTGTGCACGTGTGGGGACAGGGAACATGTGGGAAATCTCTGTACCTTCTGCTCAATTTTATTGTGAACCCAAAACTGCTCCAAAAAAATAAAATCTATTTTTTAAAAAAACAATTAAAAAAATACCAATGGCTGGGCTCCAGAAAGATTAAATTAAATTAGAATCTTGGGGGTGGAGAAAAGCATCTATAATTTTTAAAAGCTTCCTGTGTGATTCTAACGGGCAGCCAGGGCTGGAAATCACTGACTTAGTACAACTCACTTGACTTAAGAGTTGAAAAAACTAAGACCTAGAAGAATAAAATTACTATCTGCCTGAAGTTATGAGCAATTGGTAGAACTTATGAGGTTAAGCTTGGGTCTTCTGACTCCTTGTCTGGTGTTCTTTCCACTAAAAGACTAGTAAGAGTAGAAAATGAGACAGACATTTTTTGTCTTTCCAGAACTTCTTGTTTTGTTTTCATAGGGATCTTCTTCTTTGAGTATGATCTGTGTCATTAAAGTCTGAAGTGAAGAGCAAGATTTAATCCATTCCTTCCCCTGGGGCCTAATATTAGATTTATCAGTGAACCTGCTTATCTACTTTATTAAATTATAAGCTTTCCGAGGGAAGGGACAGGACATTGCTCCTTTTTTGGGACACGCAAAAGATCTTAAATGTATAAGTTAAATTAGGCCCAAGTCATGGGAACAAGAACTCCCAAAACCAAAATTAGTATTTCTTTTTGAGGTCTGCCATAGAAGGTCCAGTGACACTACAGAAATAATACATTTCCACAGAAATACTGTTAAAGTCTTGTTAAGGGTCAAGCTAGGATTGTAGCTTGAGACTCACAATAATAACATTCTAAACTTTTGCTTACTTTGTACTTATTTCATACTATGAAGGGAATGAAGGCTCAGCCCTTGGGTAGAGTATAACATGCAGAAAGACCCTAATCATAGGGGCTCTGGGGCTTGAGGGGAGGACTCAGGGACTTAGGAAGACATGTTTTGAATAACCTAGGAAGTCTGTCTTCTTAAAAATGTGTAAGATGATCTGAACGCTCTGGAGATCACACTCCAGCAAAATGGTCACGTCTTTTTCTCTAAACTTCACCAAAGGAACTAGGCAAAAAATCCAAGACTTCGGGATCAAGAATGAAATGACCACCAACAAAGTTCTTGTGATTAGGTTACCTTTTGCTTTTGCCACTCCATTTTTAAGTCACTGTGCTTGGAACAGCCACAGCTACCGGAATGTTCATTGTTAATGGGCTGGTTAATTTATACCAGCTCCATTCTAAAAAGATTTTCTGAGGGCAAATAAATTTAAAAGTTACTTCTTGTACTATTCTCTGCTGTTCTGTAATGGTACAAACACCAAATCACCTAAACTCAGGAGAATAAGCTGCAAATGCCAGGAAACCACTCACCTTATTTACAAGGGTATATAAGGCCTTGTCTTGTGCACCATATTTTAGACACTGCCTAATCCAGGTGTGGATAGTCCAATCTCTCAGGTACCAGCAGTTGGGGCTGTGTCGAAATCTAAATAAAGTATAAGAAGAGAGAAAACTGGGGTTAACTCTTAAATGTCAATGCCAAAATCCCTCTTCCATCAGCAGGTCCTGATGTGCAGTCAATGTGATCATAAAAGTCATAAAGACCAACAGTTGCTAAAAGCTTGAGGGTAAAACTCATTCACTATAAAGTCTGAAATGGGAAAAAGAAGGCAAAATAATAATAAACAAAAAGAGTATAAAAATTTTGTTCCTTATTTATACCCCCAATTCAATACGTTGTTTTAACATAAGATTTACAAAAATGATTTCAGGAATATGCTCTACTAACCATGGTGTTACATAAGTACACATTTCATTAGAAGACATGTGGAAGCTTATACTTTATAAGTTTAAAATAAAACAGATGAAGCAAAAATGAAAACTAGGATAGCATAACAATTCTAGAGGAAAATCAGCTTTGAGTTATATTGCTATTTCTTGTGGCACTTAGGAGACATTAGGACACTCTTCAGTGAACTGAAAGAAAACAAAAAGAAAAAAAAATTTTTTGAGCAAAATTTAGCATTCAGGCCCTCCAGGATCCGTGATCACGCTTTCTCACAGCCCTATTCCAGTGCTTCGGTCTATCTCCTCTTGCTTCCTACTGTTCTCCACATGGTTTTAAAAGGCCTAAGCAGTCCAAGCTGAGGTGTATAATAGTACCAGTATTCCCACAAAAGAATGGAACTTGGAAAGGAATTCAAATGCTGCTCTTGCCTTGAGTTGGCACACACTGGTTGGAGCAGCTTCTCCTTGCTCTTGGGGGTCTGTGCCACAAGGCTGAGTGAGAGGGGAGACCTCTCGCTCAGGTGAGAGGTGTGAGTGTGTGAGGCCGCCTCTGTTTATCTGCTTTGATCGGGTCGGTTCCTCAAACATCATCTCGTATCAGCTGAAGTCCCCACTTTGACCACTGAGGAAGCAAGTCAATCCCTGGACCCCACAAAATTCAAACAGTTTTCTTAAAAACAAAAGGCAAGACAAAAACTTAAAGTGAAAGAATTTTGTGCCATATTTGAGAATTGGGGCTAGAGGCTAATACTGGTGTTTTTCAAAGGCTGGTTATTCAATCTGCCACCTGCTATTTCCTGCCATCTGGCATTGGGATAGTTTCCTGCTGAACAGGTTCTCTGCCAAAGTAAAAGCTGAGAAAAAGAGAGCAAGTGAGAAGTAGTATTTAATTTAGGCTATTTATTAGTGATCTGGTGAGAGATTTGATAAAAATAAGATCTGAAGATGTTTTATGGATTTAAAGCCATCTAGCTCTGTCCAGTTTTTTGACTGCCTTAGATTTGGCTGGAAAATGTCTCTCTCACTCTTTCTTTACAGAATTAACCCCTTTTGATAAAAGCAGAAGGATAGAAATATGTCAAATTATGTTTAAGATGAGAGTGACCTAGCCAGAGAAAGCCATTGTATAAGTGCCCTAGATAGTAGGTCTAATGAGATCCTCTGCATAGAAATGAAACAAACTATATCTTTTAGTATTTCATGCTTTCCCTCACATTTTAAAGTCAACAGTTGAGCAACCTGAGCGTCACTCCTTGTTACTCTGAAAAATCTGAGATTTGAAGTGTAATGGCCAATTAACAGCTAATTTTATTTAAAAAAAAAAAAAAAGGTCAAGTGAAATACCAGGTGTACTGCCTAAAGATGGTGATGTGTTCTCGCTAGCCTGTAGGCTCCCTGGGCAGTAAGTAGGGGCAGTGACTGCCTTGCTCCACACTGGTTCCTCAGTGCCTGACACAATTTGTGGCCCACAATAGGTTGTTGACAAATAAAAAAAGAGCTTTAAAAATCAGCACGTATTAAATGCAATAATGTATTGATCATTATGTTAACTTCTATGGTATATTATAGAATTGTAAATTCCCTGTTTGGGGTATTTATAATCTCATTACAAAAATAAGGTATATAAACCAGTTTAACAATAACACGGGGGCGGGGGGCGTGATAAACACTAAAAATGCAGAGGGCACTACTAGATGCTAGAGGTATTTTTGGTAGTAGTGGCTTTTAGGTTTAGTCTATTTTTCCTTTGAAAACAAACAAACAAAACAAAACAAAACAAAAAAATGTCAATTATCTCCTTTACCCACGATTATTTAAATCTTTTTTTTTTTTTTTTTTTTTTTTTGCGGTACGTGAGCCTCTCACTGTTGTGGCCTCTCCCATTGCGAAGCACAGGCTCCAGACGCAGGCTCAGCGACCATGGCTCACGGGCGCAGCCGCTCCGCAGCATGTGGGATCTTCCCGGATTGGGGCACGAACCCGTGTCCCCTGCATCGGCAGGCAGACTCTCAACCACTGCGCCACCAAGGAAGCCCTAAATCTTATCTTCTGCTTTAGGATGTCTCCAATGACCATTAAAGTTATTACTTTTCTTTTTGATGGACTTTAAAATAAGAGCACCATGACCACATCCAACCAAACACCCTTTTCTCTTATTCACAATCAGCAGATCATTTTTAGGCTTTGAAAAAGAGGAACAAAGATGGATAGGATCTAGTTATAGACGTTCAAAGCACAAATGAAAATTTGTTTAAAGCCATTTGCTAACCTTCTGAGGCTAATTTTAACACACGGATGAACAGAAAAGTCTTTTCTTCTCAAATCTTTCCTTATCACCTTTTATTTCTTAGAAGCTTAAAGGGAAAAGTAACTCAAGACTTCACACAACTAATATAATCATCTGCACGGCTGTCCTTTGAAAGATGTGTCAACAGACTCACATGGGTCTTTACTAAGTTCACTCTCTCTCCCATCCTGGAACAGGGCTACTTGGTGTGATCTCTGCTCTGTAAGACCTAATAATCCAGATACACAACCATGACTAGGACATTTTCAACTAAGTGACAATATTAAATCAATTTAGGAATAAGAGGCAAACACACATATATTATGAAATATGTTGCTCAAAGTGCAATTCTTGTATTTCCTAGCCAGGCAACAAATAAACTCCTTTTGAAGCCCTCATTAGCATTAAAAAAAAATTAGCACACAACTTATGTGAGTAACTATCTAGAATATAAACCACTCAAAACATTGGAATAGTAGGGTCCAACTTTGGGTGTTGAGTTTAAGAATTCTCTGTCAGTGGCTTTTTAAGCAGTTCAGACAGAAAAACTCGGGCCCTTTTCAGAACAGCCAGTGGAAATATGACAGGCAGGTAAGTCTCTGGAATGGGTACTTGCCTGGAAAGATTCTGCAAACTGCTGGACCAGCATTCTCCCTTTTAGCCAAGAGAAAAGCAAAGAGACAAGAACACAACTAACACATTGATTTTCCAAATTGCCTGCAAACAGACTGGCTTTTGTTCTTGCCTACTCTGACCACCAGCCCAGCAGATTACAGGCAGCTACTGTAGGAGTCCCCTCTGTGCCCCATGCCATCAGCTGTTTGCTCACCTCGACAGAAGCTTTATTATTGTCCAGGCCAGCAGGCTGCCAAGCTAGGCAAACCGTGTGAGTGTGGAAAAGATAAACAAATGCAACCCAAATAACCCCAACAATGCTTGTGCTCATGAAGGCAAGAGACATTCTGAGCTTCCCGCTTATAAAACAGAAGCAAACTTGACAACAATCCTAAGGACATGAGTGTTTTCTTGGAAGGAAGGAGGGGCACAAGAAGGAGAAGGAGAGAATGAAGTGTGTTCTTAAGCTCCGGCTTTACTAGTTCCCAAAGCTGGTATCCTATGGCTGAAGATAACTCTGTCCATAGTGCAAGACAGAACTTGCCAAGGCAAGTCAAATGGCGGGAACTGAGAAGCTTCCTCTCCTCAAAAATCAGGTTACATTCCAGGCTTTTCAAGGCATTCACCAGCACTACTGTTCATTCAAGACTGATGTCACCAGGAAGGAAGGAGAGCAGAATCCCAGGATGCATGACATGGGGAAAAAGTCTTTGATACCTTCGAGATATCTTAGAAGGGAAGAGCAGTTATATAAAGGAAGTCAAGAGTGAAAAGTAAAACACCAGAGACTTACTATGATTGCATAGGAGGTACCTCATTGTGTGTAGAAGTCACATGAGATTTCCTATTTGTGACCAATTTCATCATTGCATTAAAAAAAAAAGCGATACAGCCTTTTTTCCATGGGTTCAACCAAAAGTTATTGTTGAAGGCAAAAGTGGTGATGCTCCTCAGCTATTTCTGTATCACAAATAAAAGCGCTCCTGACTGAGCAGGGCTAATGCACAGATGCCAGAGCCTGGAGCTCAGCGGCTCCACCATTTAGCTGCAGCGCTGGCTCTTCCATATGAATGAGCAAGCTTTCCACAACATTTATCTGATTATGAGAGCCACCATCCTTAAACACACACACGCAGCTTTCCCCTCCTCTCGAGTGAATTCTGTATCCTGTAGCAACAGGCTTTACAGATGGAAACCTCAGGCCCCGAGCTGGGTAGACATGGAGATGGGTGAGGGGCTGGGGTAAAAGGAGGACTGGAAGAGTGCCAAGAAGAAAACACAGCTGGCTTCAGAGTCTGTAGTGCAGACGGGTAGCCTTATCAATGAAGCAAAGTGGGCACTTATTGAAAGGTTTGAGCGCTTCCCTGAACTAAACCCAAAGAGCAAGAGGGTATCATGTGATTATTCAAACCAGAATCTGATTCAGTCATGGCTACGCACTTTCTTATTCTACAAGGATAATTACTTTCTTTTGCATCCTGCTGGAAATTCTGCTTTCATCAATTATTAGTTGCCCCCAACTACCACAAATAAAACCAAGTTCTGATGCAATAATTTTCTAATGACTATTATATCTTTGTCAAGTGTTTGAAAAAGGGGGCTAATATAGGAGTCTAATATAGGAACTGATAATAAAGACATCAGTATTCTAGATTAAAACCACTTTCTTGCTTGAGATCCCAGATTCTTACTTTTATAGGGGAACTTCAGGTCATTTTAACCTTTTAAAAAATTTTATTTATTTTATTGATTGATTGGCTGCGTTGGGTCTTCGTTGCTGTGCACGGGCTTTTTCTAGTTGTGGTGAGCTGGGGCTACTCTTCATTGGGGTGCGTGGGCTTCTCATTGCGGTGGCTTCTCTTGTTGCCGGAGCACGGGCTCTAGAGCACAGGCTCAGTAGTTGCGGCGCACGGGCTTAGTTGCTCCGCGGCATGTGGGATCTTCCCGGACCAGGGCTAGAACGTATGTCCCCTGCGTTGGCAGGCAGATTCTTAACCACTGCGCCACCAGGGAAGCCCAAGGTAATTTTAACTTTTCAACAAATATGTCCTGCGTGTGCACTAAGTGACGCACTAAGAGCAAGAATCCCCTCCTTCTAAAACATTGCCCTCGCAAATGCCCAAGTTTGGGCTTGTACATTTCCAATGAATTCATTATCTACCTCTTAGGCAGATAAAAATGTCTTTTTTTTTTTTTTATTTTCAAGTTCTAATGCTTTTTTCTTTTTTAAAAAACAGGTTTACAAAGATACACAAACAGTAAAATTCACACTTTTCAGTGAATCTGTCTGTGAATTTTGACAAATGCATCCAGTTGTGTAACCACCACAGTCAAGCTAAAAGAACAGTTCTATCAACCCTAAAAATTCCTAATGCCTCCTTCAGAATCAACCTCTCCAGGGTTTGCTGCTTAATTTGAGCAAATTTTATACAGATAACCTCCTCGAGATTCTTTCTAAACCTAGAGTTATTAATTTTATAAGAGGAAAAGCAAATAAGGTAATAAAACTATAATTTCAGTTCAATTGTAATTTACATTCTGCCAATTTCCAAATTAGAACTTGAAAAAATTAAAATCCAGTTTACAAGTAGTTTTCTCTGAGTTCTATACACAGCCATGAGACATTTGGTATCCCTGTTTGCCTTCTAATAAGGGTAACAAGTAAGTGGATTTTTTGGTAGAGAATAACACAGGCATAGAATTTTACAAATGTGAAGTGCTAAATAAATGCAGCATAATAACACATTTTAAAGTGAAGATGGAAAACAGAGGGACTTGCTAGATATCAAAGTCAAAATCTAAATTTGTCATACCCTGGGCTTAAAAATGAGGTAACCAGCATTTCACCTGGTATAATGAAATAACATTTCACATCCAAGAAACTACTCTAGGAGAAATACTCTATTTTCCATATCCATTCATGGACTAGAAAACAAGCAAGGACAAGTAGGACATATATCCCCAAACTATTCTGTCTTCTCTCTGATCTGGCTATTGTTTAGCCAGATCAACATCTCTCAATATAGGGGACACATTTTTCATTCACTAAGAAAATACTTACTAAGTAGCTACCCTGTGCCAGATGGTCTATAGTCTAACCCTGCTGGTCTACCCAGTTTCCTCTAGTTTCAAACAATCTTAAAGATGACATCTCTCCCTTCAGATACAGAAAGAAAAAAACCTATAGACTGACTCTATGCTCTGCTGCTCCTCCCCAGTCAGATGAAGCCAATTGTTCTTTGTCTGAAGCCTACTATTTTTGTCAGCCTCCAAAAGGTGATGCATGTGGATAACAGGGAAGGATTATTTGTGGGGAGAACTGGAGAAGAAAAAAGTATTTACAGTGATTGCCGAGGTGCCCTCCTGGCGATAGTCCTAAAAGCATAAAGCGTCTGTCTTTGTAGTCAACAACTGATCTGTCCGTGAAACTGCACCCAGAAGTGCCTGGTGGGGCTTCTCCAGCCACTTGCAAGGTGGATACACAGGTTAGCTTCATGCCTGAGAGATGGTGGAGGGCAAGGTGAGGCTAAAGGAAGAGGGCCTTCAGCTCAGGACAGCTGGAAGCTGAGAAAAACTGGATTTTGGAACCAGTCCTATTTATAAAAACACGTAGAGTTGTGGGAACTGGCTTGGGTCGGGCAAAGATAAGGGAAATATTTTTGGTTTTCAGTAGGAAATCTGTGAGCCATAAATGAGCCAGTTTTAAAAAGACGCCAACATTTCCTGATGTCTTCTAAAGTTTTGGCTGGAACTTCAGACATAATTTCTGCAAAATCATAAATAATACTATGACTGAGGCAGGAAAATCACATATATTAATTAACCAGGGGTAGGCTATATATCTGAAGAGTTCTGAGGAAGGGGGAGGTGTGAAAGAAAAAGGAGGAAGACAAAGGAATAGCATTTCGGATTTCTGGAGTATTCTAGCCTTAGTGAAGTTGTCGGGATTAAGTCTGCCACAAAAGAAATGAGCAGGCAGAGGACTGGCCCAGGGGACGAAGCACACCAGCATAAAAGCACGGAAGAGTTAAGCTGGTGTTGAGCGGATTTATATGTGTTTTTGTGTGTGAGATTATGAATCTCTTTTGGGGTATTTTTGATGGAAGAGAAGCTCAGCACTAATCTGGATTTCTTAAGAATCAGATCTTTTTTTTTAAATAAAGAAGAAAGGCATCACAGTGTTTTTAAACATTTTGATTCTCTAACACATGGAAAAGTTGAACCTCAAAGGATTCTGTTTACAGCAAAAGGTAAGATTGGATTTACTTCCAGTTATACAACCCAAGTTCATAGCTAGTTTCTATTTCTGTAACTCTACTGACTTCATTATTAAGGCTTTAAGCTCTTAAAAGGCAGGGGACAAGTTTTCTATCTTTTCGTGACCTACAACAGTAGGTGTCTGATGATTTGGCAATAGTGCCTAGGCCTGCTAAGACTGTATAAATACCAATAATGTATGTTGAAACTCATGAGTATTATTTATATTTGAAACGATAATCCACTTCTGGTTTTGAAGTATTATCCTGCCTATAAACAGACGAAGCCAGGAGGAAATGCTACCTTTTTTGTGCAAGGCAGGAGGAGATCAGAGACGGCAGAGAATGTGAAATAATATGTGGTCATTCTGGAAAGCCACCTACTCCTCACTTCTGCCCCCTGCTGCCTCCTTCCCATCATACATAAAAGGATACATGGATTCTGCAGTGCAGTGAGTTCAGGGAACAGACAAGCTGATGGGAGAGTGAAACCAAAAACAGGAGGATAGACAATAGAGCACATGGGTTCAAAGACCTCCCCTAACAAGTTCTAAATCAAAAATCTTAGACTCCTCTCAAGGTTGGAAGAGACTCTGAAAGCCATCTAGGCCAAGTAAATTGGGGATGGGGAAGGAAGAAAAGTTCATATAGAATTAAGAGAATCTATAGTTTAGTGCTGGTAGGGGCCTTCAATAACCACTGTTCATTAAACTATTTATTGAGAAGTCACTACTTACCAAGCCCTGTACTGGGTGATGTGAAATGGTCTAGTCTAATTCCTTTACTTTATGGATGAGAAATCTTGGTGTCCAATGAGATGAAATGATTTATCCAAGATAAGCAAGATAACTCCAGGACCTAAACTATAAACTAGACTGTTTACTCTTACTATTCCACCACTACCTTTCAATTCTTTTATTTGTAACACATCTTTAAGAAACATCTCTGCAGTTTGACAAAGATCTCTAACCTATTAAAAACAAAGAAACAAACAAAGAAAAAAAAAACTCAGGCGGTGAAACAGTTTTGGAATTGCCCTGAATTAGCCGTTTGACATTGTAGTCACTCGATCCTTGGGGTTTCAGTTCCTACAACTGTAGAATGAAAAGGTAGGATTATCTAGATCATACACTCAAATGTCTGCAGGGGCCAGTCAGTTAATATAAATGCATGAAGAGGGGGCTTCCCTGGTGGTGCAGTGGTTCAGAGTCCGCCTGCTGATGCAGGGGACGTGGGTTCATGCCCCGGTCCGGGAGGATCCCACATGCCGCAGAGCGGCTGGGCCTGTGAGCCATGGCCGCTGGGCCTGCGCGTCCGGAACCTGTGCTCTGCAACGGGAGAGGCCACAACGGTGAGAGGCCCGCGTACTGCAAAAAAAAAAAAATGCATGAAGAATCATGTAAGACAATAGGTACAAAGCTACTTGTATTATTATCAAGCAAAGTAGCTGACTAGTTATACTGTTTTTGAAACCATATAGTATGGGTCAAAAAAAATACACTGGAACTCAACTAGACCAGACCCCTGAAACGCCTTCCAGCTCCCATGTTTAATGACTGAAGAATAATAAGCCTAATCCATTCATTAAAACATCATACATTTACACACCTCTGTTAAACTAGAAAAATGGTAGTGATACAAATAAGAGAACAGAGACTCAAAGACAAAAGCTACCATTCAGTCCACATCTGATTCTACTCTATTCCACTAGCCTCATTCCCCAGTCAGGTGAATATCATTTCACCCAGCTTGGGCAGTCTACATAGACTATTATGGGGACAGCAGACCTCACAAACTGGCATCTAAAATTTCAAGATGAAACGATACAATCACTAAATTAAATTCAAGGTCCTTAAAAGTAGATTTTAATTGGAGATCAAGTTTTGCAAGATAATAAAAATTTCAGCAACTGATCCCTCCCTAAGTAAAGGATTTTCTACTCAAATGAATACTTCATTGTATTCAATTTATATCTAAGAGTCAGCCATCCAAAGTAACTTTCCTATAAAACACAAATTGTTTCTGTATGTTGCTACTTTCTTTTACTCCTTAAATTATTGCTAAGCAGGCATAAACATCCAAATAGTTCACCACCATAACTTACTTATTTTTGGTATCAAACCCCTGTTAAGTGGCAATTCTTAGAGCAGAGATGGTTGAACCCTTCAAAACTGGGGGAGTGATATGGGAGTGGCCACAGGGATATTAAGAAATTACTTGCCAGTTTCTGGAACCATAAAAGGACATAATCATTTTTTGTAGCTAAAAGGGAAAGAAATTTGAAAACTGACGATTAGATTTGTTAGTCTAACTGGTTTTCTGCAAGCTTTAATTTACCAATTACTAAAACATCCTTATTTATATATGAAGGTAAGAGAATTAAGATGTCTTTTCTTTCCTGTGCTGCCAAATGGTAAAAACCAGACTGCCTACATTTAATAAGCAGCTCCTCTATTTAGCTCAAGCTAGCACCCCCATACTAAAACCAAACTTTTTTTTTTTTTTTTGCGGTACGCGGGCCTCTCACTGTGTGGCCTCTCCCGTTGCAGAGCACAGGCTCCAGACGCGCAGGCCCAGCGGCCATGGCTCACGGGCCCAGCCGCTCCGCGGCACGTGGGATCCTCCCAAACCGGGGCACGAACCCGTGTCCCCTGCATCAGCAGGCGGACTCTCAACCACTGCGCCACCAGGGAAGCCCTAAAACCAAACTTTTTAATAGCTGAATATTTGAAATTGTACATCACAATATACCAAGAAAATTCTTAAGAATGACCAAATGCAACATGATAACAATCATTTAAGAAAGAATGATTACCAATTTTAAACAGGGAAGAGCTGATTCCTTAGTAATACTCCAAAAACAAAGGCCTGGGTTCGTCTGTTCTAGCTGGCAAGACTTCCATACAACCACCATGCTACAGCTAAACAAAAGCTGTTAAGCTGGCCCAGAAGGAGGGAATGAACAATTTGAAAAACATCTTTTATTGCTTAAGAAAATTTTTAAAATGTCTGAAAGTGCCAGGAGAGCTGTCTCAGTGTGACTGCAGGCAGCTTTCCAAAGTCCCTCTGCTTTTCTAAGGATGAGTCACAAGGAGAGGAGAGAGCATCTTGGCAAAGATACAGTCTTTCCTCTGGTTCCACGTTCACTCCCCCTTTTATTAAAAAAAAAAAAAAGAAAAGCTTTGATGGATAACATTTAAATAGATTCCAGACAGGCTTAACTGAAGAAGTTTGAACACCAGGGAGGCAAAATATCATCGCAGAAGTCTCTATTGTTTGCCATTGTGAGCCACAGACACAGGGAAGCATCTCCTGCATCCTAAAAAGGGCTGCACCCTTTGATCGTATGTCAGATCGTGGCCATGTTTTGTGGGAGAGGAGAGAGAAACAAGCTATGAAAATACCTTTGCTTCCCTAGCTTCCTAAATGCCATTAGCTCATCTGCTGAACAATTACAGTGAGCTGGAAGGAGTGGGAGCCCGTCCTTTATGAATACACATCAAGTGCAATTTCACCTGCAGTAGCTGTAGGCTATCCACGTGTACCCGGCTCCTACAATGCATGCAGCCTTCAGTGAACAGGCACAATTTTTCCTTCACTAACTTTAGGCAAAAAAGCAAGGGAGCTAGTTAAAAAAAAAATTTTTTTTTTTTAAACAGAGAACAATTAAGGAAAAGTTGAATGTTAAACTAGAGAGAATAGTTCTGCTACTGTACCTATATGGAATCACTTATTCCAACAGAATGGAGCATGTGGTGAGGACAAAGCTGCTCTCTTCTGCATGTGATCATTCATCAGCCTACTATGAATCAGGATATTCTGCTGGACACGAAGTGACAAAGATAAGCAAATATACTTCTTGCCTTCAATGAGGTTCGATTGGGATTATCAAAAACCAAGTATTTTGTGAGCACCTAAAACAAGCATAGAAGGGTAATTCAGAAGGATTATAATACAATTCCTCATTTATACAACACTGATTATTTCATAACACTCTGGTACTCAATTTTCTAAAAATCAGCTCTCAGTAGAAAAGTAAATTCAATGTTTCTCTCCTCTTCCCAATAATCTTTTTTGTTTTCTTTGAATATATTTTAAAGACAAAATATGACAGATATAAAGTTGTACCTTCCTCCTCTCACTTTCCAGAGGAGGAAAGTTGGTGGCCATCACTCTCAGGCATATTTTTATACCTTTATTACCTAGGGATGTGTCCTGTGTTGAGTACTTTAGGGTACATATGCCTTTTAACTCTGTATTCAAGGGCCTGTCTGATAGAGAACTGAGCCAAACCATAGTAATGTGTGCTTCTCCAGGGGTAGAAGGGTAGGGACAGAAACAACAAAATTTCTGCTACCTGAGAGATGAGGGAGGCTAGGATGCTACTTTTCCTGTGGAAACTAATCAGCATTGTCACTCTGACAATGAACATCCCTGACAAGGTGATTGCTGCTCTGCATCTGACTGGAGCCCAGCCCTGACTCACTTACTGACTGGTTAAATCGACCTGAGAATCAGTTTTGTCACCTGTAAAATAAAGGTGATAATGCCTTTATCACTGGGTTACTATGAAAATCAAAGGAGAACTGGGTTAAGTATTTTGACAACTTTTAATCCTTTTTGGAACCAAGCAGAGTAGAAATATGCACACAAACAAGAAATATTATTGTTATGGCCTACTTGATATAGCACTTGATGGCATTCTGTCTGGTACTGCTTACTCGCTGCCTCAAGTGTGTCCTTCCTGAGGCTAAGGCCTCGGGCAGAACTGCTTTTGGTAGTAGAGAAGTAGAGACAAGATCTGGCAGCAGATGGACCTCACTTCTGTGTTATATCCCCAGGAAACCGACTCTAAAACCTCAGGATCCTAATTTGTAGAATGTGGGTAAAAGTTGTTCCCACTTGTGTTGTACACCCCTGGATTGAAATTCAGGCTGGAGAGAGAAGACATGTGATGTGCTCAGTGCAATGGCTGCAACGGCGCTTGCAGGCAACCTGGACAGGGTGGCTGACGGCAACCACATGCTGAGGGCCGCTGAGTTAAATGTGAGCTCTTAGGACTACTTTTCTCCACAAAGGATGTGACCTGCACGGTGCTGGGCACCTGTGCAGCAAACACCTGACTGCCACTAGCCAACAGGGATGGAAGAGAAGGGGAAGGATGGTCTCAGTAAGAAAGCGAAGAGTCCCCTACCCCTCACTCCTCTAGAGGCGGTTTCAAAGGAGGCGCTGGAAGGTGAACCAGAGGAGAGAACAGAGAGGCTTTTCACAATCCCAAAGGCTCAAAGCCAGCCAGTACAGGGTGTGCCAGTCAGTCTGATGACTGGTAGCAGGGTTTCTGATTTTATTTATCAGAGGAAAAGGTTCAGGCTCCCTTCTCCCAAAGAAGGGAGTTGGGAGGTGACCTAACGAGGAGTTAATTTACCCATTAGTGCTCTTGGGCCCTTGGACCGGTTTTCACAAGCTTGGCGACGCAGGGTTACAGCACAGTAGAGTTTATGCTTTGAGTCCTCTGTCCACTCAGTGCCCAGCAGCCTGTGGCTGGAGCCAACAACTAAGGAGTACAGACACCTACTGAAGATACACCAAACCACTCCGAAGAGAGCTGCCAAGTACGCTTATGGCTCAGATCTGTGTGTGGGGTAGAATCTCAGAGGAAGGAAAGAGTATCTACATAGGACATGCCACCCATCTAAGCCTAGCAAGTAAGGAAAAGAGCAAAAAGGCAACCCATTTGCCACTAAACAAACCACTGCCCAACCTGCAACCTTTGCCTGCTCCCACCCCACAAGCGGCCAAGAACCCTCTTTTCCATCACTTTTCTACCATCGGGCACCCAAGAAAGAGTGTAAGGCTGAAAGCTCCCATTCCTGCCGCCAACCCAATGGTGCCATCAGCCCCTTCAGACAACTTGGACAAGGCAGCTGACGACAGCCACATGACAGTAAAGGGCCACCGAGTCAATGGGATATCTACAAAAAACACAATAGTTTTTCTCATGTTGAAAAGAAAAAGTGTGGATACGTATAACTAACCACTATTAACTTGTGTCTGTGTTAAGATAGGCTCCAAAAAGGAGAGAAAGACAGGATAAGCTGTTGCTATAGTGACCACAGAATTTGATCATTTCTAGGATTTTTCCATAATCCCATGCAACCTTAGGAAAGTCTAATTTATTAGCAATACCTGAAGTATTTGGTTGGCCAAAAAGTGCCTTCAGTTTTTAAGTAATAATTAAAAACACATTTTTCATTTTCACCAAGAACTTTATTTAACAACCATATTCACCCTTTTGTTCCACTACCTTCTGCCATTTTTTCAGGCAACTTCATAATTCCATCTTCCCAAAACTTTTTAAGAACAGATGCCTTTCACAGTCTTCCAGGGAATTGAAATTTTTTCCATTAAGAGAATTTTGTAAAGACCAAAATAAATGGAAATTCGAAGGTGCAATGTCTGGTGAATACCGCGGATCAATCAGAACTTCCCAGCTAAGCTGTAACAGTTTCTGCCTGGTCATCAAAGAAACATGTGGTCTTGTATCCAGATGGAAGATTATGCATTTTCTGTTCACTACGCGTTTTCTGTTTTCTGTTTCTGTAGATGCTTTTTGTTGAGTGCCGCTTTCAGCTGGTCTAATTGGGAGCAGTACTTGTTGGAATTAATCGTTTGGTTTTCCAGAAGGAGCTCATAATAGAGGACTCCCTTCCAATCCCACCATATACACAACATCACCTTCTTTGGATGAAGACCACCAGCCTTTGGTGTGATTGGTGGTGGTTCATGTCATTTGCCCCACCATCTCTTCCGTTCCACATTATTGTACAGCATCCACGTTTCATCGCCCGTCACAATTTGTTTTAAAACTGACATGTTTTCATTATGTTTAAGTACAGAATTGCATGCAGAAATATGGTCAAGAAGGTTTTTTTTCCACTTAACTTATGTGGAACCCGAACATCAAAGCGATTCACATAACCAAGCTGGTGCAAATGATTTTCAGCGCTTGATTTGTTTATTTTGAGCATGTCGGCTCTCTTCCGAGCAGTATAACGTTGACTGTTCTCAATTAATGTCTCGATTTGTTTTTGTTGTTTTTTTGCGATACGCGGGCCTCTCACTGTTGTGGCCTCTCCCGTTGCGGAGCACAGGCTCCGGACGCACAGGCTCAGCGGCCATGGCTCAAGGAGCCAGCCGCTCCGAGGCATGTGGGATCTTCCCGGGCCGGGGCACGAACCCGTGTACCCTGCATCGGCAGGCGGACTCTCAACCACTGCGCCACCAGGGAAGCCCTAACGTCTCGATTTGATCGCTATCAACTCCAACTGGCCCACCCGCCCAAGGAGCATCATCCAGCGAGAGATCTCCAGCACGAAACTTCGCAAACCACTTTTGACGTGTCTGATCAGTCACAGCACCTTCTCCACACACTGCACAAATCTTTGTGTTTCAGTTGCATTTTTACCTTTCTTGAAATAATAAAGGATAATGGGCTGACAATGTTGCTTTTTTCCTTCCATCTTTAATGTAAAATGGCTACACAAAAATTCACCAATTTTGATGTCTTTTTTTAAATGCACGCTGATATGACAGCTGTCACATACAATCTAACAAAATTGTTTCCAATGAAGTTAAAGACAGCTAAGTGCTACTAGAGCCATCTTACAGAAAAAAAAAAGAATGAACCCTTTGGCCAACCCAATATATTTCTAGAAATGAATGCTTATAAAAGAGTACAACATACTAAAGAACTTACTTGTTTTGAGTATTTAGATCTTTTTTTAAAAAGAAAAATCAAACTGAGGGAAAGCTTCCTCTTCCTGGATCAGTTTGTGCAAAATCTTTATTACTGAGATTAATGATGAGAAGATGATAATGAATAACAGTATTATTAATTAAAAAGTACTGAACACTTATCATGTACTAGGTGTTATCCTAAGTACTTTATATACACTTTTTCCTTTTTACAGAATAGGAAATTGGAACTGCAGAGGATAAATATCTCGTCTAAGAGCTTGTAATGAATCCAACACAGGTGGTTTTCCCCATAGTGTTTGAAACAGATTGCTGGTTGTTGTTAAGCATCAGACGTAGTTAGCTTGCATTTAGACAGCCTTCTTTATAAAAAATGTCACTCTGAGCACTAAACTTGAATTCAGCGTGGCAGGAATGTAGAAATGAAAACAACAGGTTCTTATCTTCCATCTCATGCTTTTGCGAGGGTAGCCTGGCAGCGTTATTTTGTTGGGGGGCTCCCAAGGAATGCATAGGTCTTTTCTCTTGCATTGGTCAGTTTGCTCAGAGAGGACTCCCCCAGTCTCCTCCCTGAGAGGCATAATAAGGCTTGTATCCTCAGGTCCAGAGCCTTTCTGCCTCAACTCTCCAGAAAGAAAACTACCAGTCTTCTGCTAGGGTTGGAGAGAAACAATCTGGGCATTTCATTACGTCTTATGAAAACCTCTAATTAATCTGCCTCAGTTCCACCCACATCTATTCTTTGGGAATTACCTGCTGCTTTTTATTTATGAGCCTTTCTAGGGTCCTCTGGTATGAACCACCTTGCTTCCAGATTTCCTCTCCCGCCAGTTTAAGTTGCAGCTTTCTCTTTCTGCTAAGAAGTTTGTTACCTCCTGTCCATCTGTTTTCTAGCTTCCAAAGTTTTGTTGCCTCCTCTCTTGTTCTCTTTATTCTGTAGGTGTTTATCTTTTTTACCCTCTATTGACATATTTGTGGAGATTTTGGTAGGAAATGGGGTTAAGCACATATGTTCAATCTGTCACATTTAATCAGAAGACGTCTACAGGCTCTTTGATCTCTCTATGGTTGGTCAATGGATATATAACGTTAGATGTAATGATGATAAAGAAAATGTACTATTTCAGCAGTAATATCCTCTGTTTAAAAAAAAAGGAAACATCTTGAGTAAGACACTTAACCTCTCTGGATTTCAATTTTAATAAATTATGAAACAAGAGGCTAAAAAAGTCTCTCAATAACCCTTTCAACTCTAATACCCTTCAACGAAGGTCAAAAAGAAATCACAGTACTACATTATGAATTATTTGTTCAATCTAAACCATTTTACTGAAAACATTTGTGTACACATATTAAGACCCTAGTACATGGATGGTATGCTAAGTGTTAAGAGTACTGTTAAGACAGGGCTTCTCTGGTGGCTCAGTGGTTAAGAATCCGCCTGTCAATGCAGGGGACACAGGTTCGAGCCCTGGTCCGGGAAGATCCCACATGCCGCAGAGCAACTAAGCCCGTGCACCACAGCTACTGAGCCTGTGCTCTAGAGCCCGCGAGCCACAACTACTGAAGCCCATGTACCTAGAGCCCGTGCTCCGCAACAAGAGAAGCCACCGCAATGAGAAGCTCGTGCACTGTGATGAAGAGTAGCCCTCGCTCGCCACAACTAAAGAAAGCCTGTGCACAGCAACGAAAACCCAATGCAGCCAAAAATTAAAAAAATAAAATAAAAATTTAAAAAGAGCATTGTTAAGACACAATCCCTAAATATTACCTTTTTTTTTTTTCCTAGGGATAATCATGTTAACAACATTATTCAGGATTACTCTGAGCAATGAAAGACAGGTAAATCAAGCTTGGCTAGTTCCTTCTTAAGAAAGTAAGACATTATGTAATATTGCAATAATTTCTTAAATGGTAAAACTTCAGCCATATTCATAGTACCTTGTCTGCTCTGATTTTTAAAAAATGAAACACTTTATTTACATCTTAAGGGTCAAGAAGCTAGAGGAACGGATCCCACAAGATTATGAAACCAATATAACAGGAATATCTAACCTAGGTTGAAGCCCAGCAGAGCATCAAGGTACTTACGTGGTGACGTCCTGTAGCAGGTTTGCACAAAGCCTGGGAAACTGAGAACATACATCACACCACAGCCTAGCTTCCTGGGAAATACAATATCCACCCTCGCTTATTCTTAGGGTTGACACAATGCTAACACCATTTCCCCCTTCCTGAAACTCTATACACGGACCCTATTGCTTTACATGGAGAGACAGCTACAGTCTAACAGAGATAGAAAAATGTCAGAATTTAGTGAATTCAGTACCACATAAGAACAGGGAACAAGAATCTCTTCCTTTGCGCACTGTGGAGAACCATTTGTATTACAGCACAATATCGCATATAATGCCACCTCTTCCTCTAGTAAATATGACAAAACTTTTCATTCCTTGTAAATGCCACATGGGATGTGACATTACACACAAGCCATGTCTTTAGGTACATTTTATTTTCTACCAATTTAAGGGATAACAAAGACTCAAAGGGTTCAGTTAAAAATTCGACTTTAGTGAATTCAGGTCATTCAAAAGTCAGGACTGTTGTTTGATATGCTTAATGATCTTCTGCTTTCTGGCTACCCTATTCTTTTCTTCAGCAAAGAACCTGCTGCCAAGAAATGTGAATGTCACTTTTATTCACTGAATCAAAGAAATCTGCAGGATTTAGTAGCTGTACAGAGAAGAGCTTGTCTTTCGCATCTAAATGTAATACTTCTGTCGATATACATCAATATACACATATACATCTGAAATAAGAATAGCATACGTGGGGAGTTCCCTGGCGGTCCAGTGGTTAGGACTCTGAGCTCTCACTGCCGAGGGCCTGGGTTCAATCCCTGGTTGGGGAACTAAAATCCTACAAGCCTCGTGGTGCGGCCAATAAAAAATAAAATAAAATCAGTACCCAACATTTTCTGAACTCTTATGTTGTTCCAGTCACTGTGCTTGCTAATTGCCTTCGAAAGAATATTTCACTTACGTATTAGAATGACTCTATATAAGGTAAGTATGTTATTATCCCCTTTTTACAGATGAAGAACCTGAACACCAAAGGGTTAAATAACTTCTCCAAGGTCGCACAGTTAATATGAAACAAGACAAGGATTTAAACCCAGAGAGTCTGACTCCAGAGCTCTTGACAACTAAGCATACTGCCTGGTACCATAATTAGGTGATTTTAGGGGTAAAGTCTCTATTAACTTTCTACCAGTAATTGGGGCTTCTTAATGCTCCAGTCAGAGTATCAGCAACAGAATAGGAGGTCTATTCTAATTAAGATTTCCCTCTAGAAGGAGGAAGATTTGGCTAGAAAACTCTGACTTACCATTTCAGAAGTTAGAGATAAAATCATTTGGTTTGAATTGTACTGAATGAAAGCCATTCTCATTTTTCTCCTGATCCTGGAACACAACATTATATATAGATGTTCAGCAACCTCTCAACCCTAGCATTTCCACTGCTATTCACTAATGACAATCAAGTGTCACTATCTGCTATTATATCCTGCCAATGACTATATGCATCTAATGATATCACAGACATGTGTATCTGTGTATATCTGATATATTCCATGTATAGTGGAATTATGTTTTATTTCCATACAGGTTTATACATATATTCACACATAAGAAAATGCTATCAAATGGAATAATACGCATTTTATAGCTAAGAAGCAGAGCTACAGCCAAAAATTTAAATACCTAAAAGTATAAATGAAAGAATGAAACTTAAGTTGGGAGGGTGGTAGGTAGGAGAAAGGACCCGTGCTGACTCAGTGGCAAGGCATCCTATTATAAGAATAATGGAGAGCTGGAAAGGAACTCTTCAAAGTAGCCAGTCAATCCTTTCACTTTCTTCATTACAAAGTGAGGTTGGAACGATCATGTAAACTTGGCCAAGAGCTCTTTGACAATTTTATTTTGTAAATTATATTAACTAGCCTTAATGTACTGCCCTCTTTCTTTTCTCTCAGCAATCCCAATGCTAAGTCATTTGGCACTGTAGTGAGTAGAACTGCAGAAATATAAGGGTGCGGCAGAGTGGAAGCAGTTCAGAAAGAAGCCTCTCAGAGGAGAGGAAATTATTCCATGTGTTATGATTTTAGGCATTTGCCTAAGTGATCTTCAAAACAATGAGTCTATATAATGCTCGTTTTCCCATAAAACGTCTACCAGTTCTGTACTCAGTGCCTCCATGCTGATTCATGCTGTATTATCAGATCTCAAGAATAAAATGAAAACATGAGACTCCTTAAAGCCTAATGCATTAGAGGACATTATTATTCTTATAAGATGCTATGGTGTGTTCCTGTACAGAACAACCAGATATGCCATCCTTGATAAGCTTAGGATTTAAGGCAGTCCCTAAGATAATTTCCAAAAGAAATATAAATGTAAGAATAAATACAGTATATGTGCAATTATGTGTTATTTATATACCATTGACAGGAAGAAGACTCACCCACAGGTAACCCACAAGGTATCCAAAGCCGTTCCTAAAGCTTCAGCTTTGATTCTCTATCTCCCACACCAGTCTACTTATAACTGTAATGGTTTTTGGTGGAATTTTCATATAACTATACTCTATTACAAATAGCTATATACCTTTGGAAAAGTCTTTTATTCCTTTTGACATAGTTTCTAGCTCTGTAAATTAGATTATCTTGAACATTCCAAATAGACTACGAATCTATAATATAACACTGTCTTTGAAGGTCCACAAACGCTTAGACTATTCTCCCTACACTAAAATGAATATAGACTCTTCCCCCCATGGCTGGTAAGTCTTTCTCTTCTGTCACTATGGGCTGCTAGGGAGGAGCTGACCACTATGCCTGCTACTTTCACCCACAATCCTGAATCAATTGAATCAACTGAGTCAACTGAATTATAGCTCCATTGCTCCCATGTAGATTCATGTGCATTCGTTTTATGGGTAGCCTGTTTCAGAAGACCAAAATTTCATATCCCAGGCTATTGTGGGAAGAATAAGAATTGGATTTTTGTGACACTCCAAACAGCAGTAGTAGGGTTTCACCATTGTTACTATTTATTCAGTGTGGATTGGAGTGGTGGTGGTAAAGAGAAGACATTTTAGAATTGGCTGTCTCAGTTAAGATGGGATTTTGTGATTATTTAGAGTAGCAGCATGTACTGCTTATCCACCCAAGGAGTTGGTCTACAAGAAGGTCAAAGACTTGGAAAGTCCTTGCTACCATAGCACTTCGAAGTTCAAAAGTCCTCGACAAACGGAGATGACATCAAAGAACTCTGATCTACTATATATAAAATAGGTAACTAATAAGGACATACTGTATAGCACAGGGAACTCTACTCAATACTCTGTAATGACCTATATGGGAAAAGAATCTAAAAAAGAGTGGATGTATGTATAACTGATTCACTTTGCTGTACAGCAGAAAGTACACAACACTGTAAATCAACTATACTCAAATAAAATTTTAAAACAACAGAAAACCAAAAAAACCCCAAACTTCTCCCAAAAATCCAAAGAACTCTGACCAGAGAAGCTACAAGGAAAGCCCATGTATCTAAGTGAATGGAGCTACTATTCCAAAATGCACTTATGTCTACTGTGTGATATAAAGAAGCCTACCATGTTTTCTCATTTTTAGAGGCTTAAAAAGCAAAAGGAAACAAGAGATTTCATGCTTTCTTTGATCTCAGCTGAATATGAACCATTTCGTCATCATGATTTCAACAACTAAATACCTCAGGTGAGTATGTAGGTAATAAAAAAGCTTAGCTGAAAACATAGGCAGAACACTCTTTGACATAAATCACAGCAATATATTTTTGGAACTGTCTCCTAGAGTAATGGAAATAAATCAAAAATAAACAGATGGGACATAATTAAACTTAAAAGCTTTTGCACAGCAAAGGAAACCATAAACAAAACCAAAAGACAACCCACAGAATGGGCGAAATAGACTTAATTGATATTTATAGAGCATTCCATCCAAAAGCAGCAGAATACACATTCTTCTCAAGTGTACATGGAACATTCTCTGGGACTGATCACATGCTGGGCCACAAAGCAAGCGTCAGTAAATTTAAGAAAACTGAAATCATATCAAGCATCTTTTCCGACCACAATGCTATGAGATTAGAAATCAACTACAAGTAAAACACTGTAAAAAACACAAACACGTGAAGGCTAAACAATATGCTACTAAACAACCAATGGATCACTGAAGAAATCAAAGAGGAAATCAAAAAATACCTGTAGAGAATTGAAAATGAAAGCATGACAATCCAAAACCTATGAGACACAGCAAAAGCAGTTCTAAGAGGGAAATTCATAGCAATATAAGCTTACCTAAGGAAACAAAAAAAATCTCCGATAAACAACCTAACCTTATACCTACAGCAACTAAAGAACAAACCAAACCCAAAGTTAGTAGAAGGAAAGAAATCATAAAGATCAGAGCAGAGATAAATGAAATAGAAACTAAAAAAAAGTAGAAAAGATCAATGAAACTAAAAGCTGGTTCTTTGAGAAGATAAACAAAGTTGATAAACCACTGGCCAGACTCATTAAGGGGGAGATGGCTCAAATCAATAAAATTAGAAATGAAAAAGGAGAAGTTACAACTGACACCACAGAAATACGATGGATCATAAAATACTACTACAAACAACTATATGCCAATAAAATGTACAACCTAGAAGAAATGGACAAATTCTTAAAAACGTACAACCTCCCAAGACTGAATCAGGAAGAAATAGAAAATATGAACAGACCAATCACAAGCACAGAAATTGAAACAGTGATTAAAAAACTCCAAACAAATGTCCAGGACCAGATGGCTTCACAGGCGAATTCTTTCAAACATTTAGAGAAGAGTTAACACCTATCCTTCTGAAACTATTCCAAACAATTGCAGGGGAAAGAACACTCCCAAGCTCATTCTATGAGGCCACCATCACCCTGATACCAAAACCAGACAAAGATACCACAAAAAAAGAAATTACAGGCCAATATCAATGATGAACATAGATGCAAAAATCCTCAACAAAATACCAGCAAACTGACTCCAACAATACATTAAAAGGATCATACACCATGATCAAGTTGGGTTTATCCCAGGAATGCAAGGATTCTTCAATATCCACAAATCAATCATGTGATACACCACATTAACAAACTGAACAATAAAAACCATAGGATCATCTCAATAGATGCAGAAAAAGCTTTTGACAAAATTCAACACCCATTTATGATAAAAGCTCTCCAGAAAGTGGGAAGACAGGGAACCTACCTCAACACAAGAAAGGCCATCTATGACAAATGCACAGCAAACATCATTCTCAATGGTGAAAAGCTGAAAGCATTCCCTCTAAGATCAGGAACAAGACAAGGATGTCCACTCTTGCCACTTTTATTCAACATAGTTTTGAAAGTCCTAGTCATGGCAATCAAAGAAGAAAAAGAAAAGAAATTCAAATTGGAAAAAGTACAACTGTCATTGTTTGCAGATGACATGATACTCTACATAGAAAATCCTGTAGATGCTACCAGAAAACTACTAGAGCTCATCAGTTCGGTAAAGTTGCAGGATACAAAATTAATACACAGATATCACTTGCATTCCTACACACTAACTGTGAAAGATCAGAAAGAGAAATTAAGGAAACAATCCCATTTACCATCGCATCAAAAAGAATAAAATACCTAGGAATAAACCTACCTAAGGAGACAAAAGACCTTTACTCTAAAAATTAAAAGACACTGATGAAAGAAATCAAAGACAACACAAACAGATGGAAGGATATACCATGTTCTTGGACTGGAAGAATCAATATTGTCAAAATGACTATACTACCCAAGGCAATCTACAGATTCAACGTAATCCTTATCAAATTACCAATGGCATTTTTCACAGAACTAGAGCAAAAAATTTTTAAATTTATATGGAAACACGAAAGACCCTAAATAGCCAAAGCAATCTGGAGAATGAAAAGCAGAGCTGGAGGAATCAGACTCCCTGACTTCAGACTATACTACAAAGCTACAGTAATCAAAACAGTATGGTACTGACACAAAAACAGAAATACAGATCAATGGAACAGGATACAAAGCCCAGAAATAAACCCACACACCTATGGTCAATGAATCTACAACAAAGGAAGCAAAAATATACAATGGAGAAAAGACAGTCTCTACAATAAGTGGTGCTGGGGAAACTGGACAGCTACATGTAAAAGAATGAATTTAGAACATTCTCTAACACCATGCACCAAAATAAACTCGAAATGGATCAAAGGCCTAAGGGAAACTGGACAGCTACACGTAAAAGAGTGAATTTAGAACATTCTCTAACACCATACACCAAAATAAACTCGAAATGGATCAAAGGCCTAAATGTAAGGCTGGACACTATAAAACTCTTAGAGGAAAACATCTTTGATTTAAATCACAGTAACATCTTTTTTGATCCACCTCCTAGAATAATGAAAATAAAAAATAAACAAATGGGACCTAATTAAACTTAAAAGCTTCTGCACAGCAAAGGAAACCATCAACAAAACGAAAAGACAACCCACAGAGTGGGAGAAAATCTTTGCAAACGAAGTGACCAACAGGGATTAATCTCCAAAATATACAAACACCTTATGCAGCTCTATAACAACAACAACAAAAAAACCCAAACAAAAAATGGGCAGAAGGTCCAAATAGTCCTTTCTCCAAAGATGACAGATGGCCAAAAAGCACATGAAAAGATGCTCAACATCACCAATTTTCAGAGAAATGCAAATCAAAACTACAATGAGGTATCACCTCACACCTCACACATGGTCAGAATGGCCATCATCAAAAAGTCTACAAAAAATAAATGCTGGAGAGGGTGTGAAGAAAAGGGAACCCTCCTTCACTGTTGTGGGAATGTAAATTGGTACAGCCACTATGGAGAACAGTATGGAGGTTCCCTAAAAAACTAAAAGTAGAACTACCATATGATCCAGCAATCCCACTCCTGGGCATATATCTGGAGAAACCCATAATTCGAAAAGATACATGCACCCCAATGTGCACTGAAGCACTATTTACAACAGCCAAGACATGGTAGCAACCTAAATGCCCAATGACAGGAATGGATAAAGAAGATGTGGTACATATATACAATGGAATATTACTCAGCCATTAAAAAAATGAAATAATGCCATTTGCAGCAACATGGATGGACCTAGAGATTCTCATATTAAGTGAAGTAAGTCAGATAGAGAAAGACAAGCATCATATAATATCACTCATATGTGGAATCTGATTTTTAAAAATGCTAAAAATAAACTCATTTATGAAACAGACTTATAGATGTCAGAAACCAACTTATGGTTACCAAAGGGGAAACATGGAGGGGAGGGATAAGTCAGGAGCCTGGGACTAACATACACACACTACCATATATAAGATAGGTAACCAACAAGGACCTATCGTATAGCACAGGGAATTCTACTCAATATTCTGTGATATAACCTACATGAGAAAAGAAACTGAAAAAAGAATGAATATATGTATATGTATAATTGAATCACTTTGTTGTACACCTGAAGCTAACACAACACTGTAAATCAACTATACTCCAATAAAGTTACATATATATAAAAAGAAAACCTCTATACTACAGTCATGAACAACAGTATTGAACCAATTCTCCATAATGAATGGGGTGACAAAAGCAAGTAGATGGAAGAAAAGGAGAAGAGAGTTCCATCTTCTTGATGGAAGGGAGAATGATGGAATTCCATTTCATAGGAATTCTCCAAGAAACAAAGTGACAGTTCTTTATGCCTGTGTGATGGTGAATTTTATATGTCAACTTGATGAGGCCACAGGATACCCAGATATTTGGTTAAATATTATTCTGGTGTGTGAAAGAGTGTTTCTGGATGCGATTAACACTTGAATCAGTAGACTGAGAAAAACAAATTGCTTCTCCAATGTACATGGGTCTCATTCAATCTGTTGAAATCCTTTTTTTTCACTTCACTGTATGAAGTACATATAGTGGAGTATTTTCAGCCATAAAAAGGAACGAAGTATTGATACATGATACAAATGGATGAACTTTGAAAACATTATTCTAAGCAAAAGAAACCAGACACAGAAGGTCACATATTGTATGATTCTATTTACATGAATAGTCCAGAACAGATAAATCCATAGAAACAGAAAGTAGACTATGGTTGCCATGGGCTAGAGGGAGGGTGTAATGAGGAATAACAGCTTAACCCTTTTGGGGTGACAAAAATGTTCTGGAACCAGATAAAGGTGGTTACTGTACAACACTGTGAACAAACTCAATGCCACTGAACTGTTCACTTTACAGTGAAAATGGTATATTTTCTTTTATGTGAATTTCATTAAAAAAAAAAAAAAAGAGAGAGAAAGAGAGAATGAGTGTGATGGGTTGAATTGTGTCCCCTCCCCGCAAAAGATATGTTGAAGTCCTAACCTCCAGTACCTGTGAATGTGACCTTATTTGGAAAAAGGTCTTTGCAGATGTAATCAAGTTAAGATGAGGTCATTAGGGGAGGCCCTTCTAAGGACAACTGGTGTCCTTAGAAGAAGAGGACAAGACACACACACACACACACACACACACACACACAAAGGAGAATGCCATGTGATGACAAAGGCAGAGACTAGAGCAATATATCTACAAGCCAAGAAACACCAAAGATTGCTCGCAACACCAGAAGCCAAGAGGAGGGTATGGAACAGATTCTCTCTTAGAAGCTTTAGAGAGAGTATGATACCTACTGACACCTTGATTTCACGTTTCCAACAAGAATTGTGAGAGAATCAATTTCCATTGTTTTAAGCCACCTAGTTTGTTGTAATTTGTTACAGCAGCCCTATGAAACTAGTTACAAAGGAAAAAACAAGGTAGGTGGTAGGCTTCGAGAAGGAAATAATTATAAGATGGAATAGCAACTAGACTGTGAGGAGAGCTCAGACATGAGGGTCAGAGTACTTCTATGGGGAGAACTGGAAAAAAATGATTCTGATCTTGCAGCTTAAGATGGTGGTACAATTTCAAGAAAGAAGAGTTGCAGATACTCATTTATTTATTTAACAGGCAATTACTGAACATTTATTGCATGCAGAATAATTTTTAAGGCCCTTTGCTAATTATCAAGTTTTATTAGATAAGGTTTACTCAAAATGCAGACAATCTCACAAAGCTGGGTCACATGTGATCAGTGTAACCTGAGTAATGCAAGCTAAGTTCTACCAGTGGGCCAGTCAGGGGTTACTGCTGGCTGGAGTGATCTGAAATGGCATCATGGAGTCTGGCCACTTAAGATCTGGCAGACTTTTAAAAGGAAAGGAATTAATCCCCAGGGCAAGAGCAGGGACCAATTTACAGATCAAATACAATTAATACTCATTAAGCAAAACTGAATGACGGGAAAGATAATTCCATAAATGTAGGGTTTATGTTAGGGATTAGTGATATCTGGCTGGAAAATTAGGCTGGCACCAAATTCTATAAACAGTCTGGGCTATATTTGAAATATGTGGCATCAGGAGCAGGAATGACCCTTAGGGGATGGAAAGGCTTGGGTAATCATTTTATTCTTCTAACTTTGAATCTAGTATATGATAGTGGACCTACTGATGACAGTGAGAACATATGAGTCACAAAGTTTTATCACCTTACAATAGTTTACTTGGACAGATGCCTCATAGAGTCATAAAATAAGTGAATGATGATGTTCACATCTCTATTTTACAAATGGGAATAGTAAATCCAAGGAGCCACGAATATAACTTGTAAAACACAGCGATATCTAGTGTCTTAATTGAAAAAGAAGGCTGATTCTGTTATAAAAACCAAGAATATGACTTCAAGTAGACTATGACATTAACTAAAGTCAAATATCTTATTTGAAACTAATGATCAGACTACTAAAGTGAAAGCAGGATTCTGATTTGAAATTTGTTAATGATATTTTCTCTTCTTTGAAGGTTTGCTATGAACAAAATTTGAATATAGACACTTGAAATAAAAATAGAAAACAGGTTAGAGCTTGACCTAGGATGATATTCCATAGAACAGAGAAGGGAAGACACAAGAACGTGAAGGGAGAAGTCAGAGGCCTCAGTGAAGATGATAAAAAGTGAACCACAGATGCTAGGATATTATTATCATGCAGTTGAAAAGACATTGAGGCTAGGAAATTAGATATCCACTTTGCCTCCTCCTCCTACTTCTAAGACCCACTTCTTCCTTTTCTGACCAACTCCTAATGTGATAAGATGTGTGTATCTATCTATATCAGCTTCCCTCGAGAATCGCTAGATGTAGTATACACATGACTGCCCCAACTCCTAACCCAGGTAAAGAAGTTGAACAGCAACTTCCCGTGGCCTGAATTTGAACAAAAGTCAAGTTCCCAAAGTGGCACCATGTGCTTTTTCATGTTCTATGTATCTGCTGCCGACTCAGTTCCTAGCTATAGGAAGAGAAATGACAAAATGTTATTGAACTGCAGGAGAAGGAACTCCTACAGCAATACAGAAGGAGCCAGAAATGTGCTATGTGTTACCTTTAGGTTCATGAACCTTTCCTCACATTAGAAAACGTGCTGAAGTTTAAGGCAAAGGGTCCCCAAACCTTCCCAACGTGGGTCACAGAGCTCTAGGGAAAGCCATCTAGACACTGGAGACCCTATAGAATACGTTAAAGTTTCCAAAGCATTCCTACATGACTTTCTATCTTTATTTTAAAGATGAGAAGACTGAGGTCAGCAAGGCTAAGTGACCTGACAAGGATCAGACTATAAAAACCATTCTGGTGAAACTACATGGAACTCGCAGTCCAGGGCTTACTGTCAGCCCACACCACGTCCCTAGACTGATATTCTGTTTCACAGTGAAACTTATTTGAAATTGACTAAATATTTGTCCTTACTTGCTCAAACAATGGGTTCAAACAGAGGAAGAGAAAGTGTACCTGGTCAGGGTTTTAAATGACATTAATTTGCTTTTGGACTTCATTCAACGAAAATTTATTGAGGCTCAACTATGTTCCAGGCACATGTAACTGCCGGGAATACAAAATCAAATAAGATAGAATCACCATCCTTAAAAAGTTCACCTTAGATTGGTTGTTCTCCAGAAGCACATTTTGTCCAAAGTCAAAAATGTCAGCAGTCAAAATCAAATTTACTGCTGCCAAAGATGCAGATATCAAAACAAAAAGAATCCGTACTACCTTGCTGTAATAAGATATCAGGATCTTAAAAAAAAAAAAAAAAGTGTGCTCAGCTACTGCTTTCCAAATACATATCCAGATGAAATGAACTATGTGAATCACTACCAAGCACTTGGCCAAAAAATTCTAACAGCAGAGCCCAAATGATTACACTCTACAAAGAAAATACTTAGAAATGAAAAAAGAGAGAAGGAAAAAAATTACGTAAAGGCATTTATAACTACTTTCACACTGACTCCAACCTCAACAAACATGGACACCAAAACTAGCCTCAGGAGTCTCCCGACTTGGTTTCAGACCTGTATTCTATTCAGAGTTAAAAGTTCCTTCTACGGTGGGGAAAGATCTTCCTAAAAAAGATCTTAAAGTCAGCTCCTTAAAATGTAATAAAATTTTGGAATCATAAACATGACAATTTATCATTGGACTGTATCAGAATATAACCTTACTCTTAAAATCATTCTTTCTTTCAATCTTCTAAAAGCCCAGCGGCTTACAGACACATCTACTAGCGAATCAAAACAAATACCAGGCAACTTTTGCCTTTGTCCTTAAAAAGATTTTATTATTCTCTTTACCCCATGAGTGTTTCTGAGTAGGAAGAAGAGTGTTTTGGCACCACTAGGGAAGGTGATATGAACACCTAGCCAGAAATATGATAGTGTACTTTCAGGAGGATGAAACATACCACCACGATTTCACGATAATTTAAATTTAACCTGTCTGGATGTTTGCAGAGCTGACAAATATGTTTTTGTGAGATTAGGTGATATGGGAAATAAGTGTTCTTTCAGGCTTAGAGGAAGAACCAGAACTTCAAAAGATCTAGGATCAAGGTCCTCTGCTGTCACTCACTAGCCGTTTGACTTCGGAAAAGTTTCTCCCCTGGTTTACATCCTTTATCTACAGAAGAAGGGCAAAAACAGTATCTGCCCTTTCTGTTTTGCAGGCTCTTATATTAGGATGATAAACAAAAATGAGATGACAATGTACTTTTGTAGAGATAACAGTAATTATTATTTGACCTTTATTTTGATGATCCACAATGTCACTCCAATTGACAGGTGGCTAAATGGACTTTTGAGAGGTTTGTTCACTCTCATCCCAATCTGACTGAGCATTCCCAAAGGCAGGGAGTCAGTGTGATCAGTCACTTGTACTCCCACTTAAGGAAGCACATTACTGAATGATGTAACTAGCCAGCTCTGGAGCCAGCAGCTCAGATGGGAAGGAGAAGGCAAGGGAAGGAATATGCATCTGGCTTTCTTGCTAATTCTTTCATTGACTACATTATTTGTATGGTGCAGTGCAATTCAAGACTGTTATGTACAGGTTTGCTTTGTAAAGTGGCCCAAAGTTAGGAACAGGGGCTAAAATCAGTCCTAGCAACTACGTAATCAAGTACAAGGTTGCATCTTTCAGAAAAAGGTGCTTTTTCTCTAATCTATCTGTCTAGAAGAAGTAATCTTTTTCTTATTTGCACAAAGATGCCCTAAATGCTCTTTGAGGTTCTGGTCACATACCTGAGACTTACAACCATCACTTGAGTCTCCCCACTAGGGAGAGGAAAGATGGAATATATATTCAAATAAGGTACTTGGAAAATATTTCCATTAATAAGGTTGTTAAACACAGGAGAAAGGGGAATAATGGAGGCTGAGCAAAGAGGTGGACAAAACTGTGGACTTTTTCCTCAGATATTAAAACAGAGTAAGAAGCCACAATAATTAAAGCAAACGTGACTCTAATGGATGAAAAGGCAGATCAGTGGAACAACAAAGAAGGTTTAGAAACAGGCCCTAACTTAAACAAGAAATTAGTACATGATAAGGCAGCATTTTATATCAGTAGGCAAAACATGGGTTATTCAATAAATGGCATTAGGATAACTGGTTAGCCATTTGCTTTAGGCATGGGTGGGGGTATGTGTATGTATGACTCTACCTCACATAAGTAAACCAAAATAAACTCCAGACGAAAAAGCACACATTCACTGATGGAAAATATGGAAAAATTTCTTGGAATAGAATGTCACTCTTAGTCTGATGCAAAAGCCATAGAAGAAATAAAATAAAGCACAAAAGCACACATTCACTGATGGAAAATATGGAAAAATTTCTTGGAATAGAATGTCACTCTTAGTCTGATGCAAAAGCCATAGAAGAAATAAATTCAATTACATAAAAAATTTAAACATTTACATAGCAAAAACTATCATAAAAGTAATTAAAAAACAAAACCAAAAAGGAATAAGAAAAATATTCATCAATACAAGGTTATTCCCTAACAGTGAGAGGTCGTACAAATCAATGAAAGACTAACAACTCAGCAGAAAGGATAAAAGATAAGAAAGTTCACAGAAATATGAAAGACACTTCAGCATGTAAGAACATGTCAACTTCACCAATAATAAAAAAAAGATGCAAAATAAAACTACATTGAGAAGCCATATATCTGTTCAAAATATCAATTTGAAATTTAAAATCTTAAGAAGAAAACTCCAGGCCCACATGACTTCACTGGTGAATGCTATTAAATGTGGAAGAAATAATATAAATCTTATACAAAAATTTCAGATAATAAAAGGAAAGAACACTTTCCAATACACTTTATGACATCATATAATCCTGACGCCAAAACCACACAAGGATGTTACAAGCAAAGAAATTTAGAGACCAGTATTACTAACAACACAGACACAAATATGTCTAATAAATATTAACAAACTAAGAATATATCCAGACAGTACATTCTTGGGAGTTTACCCCAAGAATGCGAGGCTGGATTAACATTTGAAAACCAATCAAAGTAATTCAGTATTATAACAGAATGGAGGAGAAAACCCATATGATAGCCTCTATATTTGTAGAAAAAGTGTTTAACACAATTTAGCATCCATTCATGATAAAAAAGTCAAGAAACTAGGAATAAAAGTGAATTCCCCCTAGAATGGCCATCATCAAAAAATCTAGAAACAATAAATGCTGGAGAGGGTGTGGAGAAAAGGGAACACTCTTGCACTGCTGGTGGGAATGTGAATTGGTTCAGCCACTATGGAGAACAGTATGGAGGTTCCATAGAAAACTACAAATAGAACTACCATATGACCCAGCAATCCCACTACTGGGCATATACCCTGAGAAAACCAAAATTCAAAAAGAGTCATGTACCAAAATGTTCATTGCAGCTCTATTTACAATAGCCCGGAGATGGAAACAACCTAAGTGCCCATCATCGGATGAATGGATAAAGAAGATGTGGCACATATATACAATGGAATATTACTCAGCCATAAAAAGAAACGAAATTGAGCTATTTGTAATGAGGTGGATAGACCTAGAGTCTGTCATACAGAGTGAAGTAAGTCAGAAAGAAAAAGACAAATACCGTATGCTAACACATATATATGGAATTTAAGAAAAAAAAATGTCATGAGGAACCTAGGGGTAAGGCAGGAATAAAGATGCAGACCTCCTAGAGAACGGACTTGAGGTTATGGGGAGGGGGAAGGGTGAGCTGTGACAGGGCGAGAGAGAGTCATGGACATATACACACTAACAAATGTAGTAAGGTAGATAGCTAGTGGGAAGCAGCCGCATGGCACAGGGATATCGGCTCGGTGCTTTGTGACAGCCTGGAGGGGTGGGATAGGGAGGGTGGGAGGGAGGGAGACGCAAGAGGGAAGACATATGGGAACATATGTTTATGTATGACTGATTCACTTTGTTATAAAGCAGAAACTAACACACCATTGTAAAGCAATAATACCCCAATAAAGATGTTAAAAAAAATAAAAAAAAATTAAAAAATAAAAAAGTGAATTCCCCTGGATAAAAGGGCACTTATGAAAAATCTACAGTTAACATCAGTCTTAATGGTGAAATATTAAACACTTTCTGCCAAGATTTGGAACAAAAGCAAGGATATCTGCTTCCACTACTTTTATTCAACATTGTATTGGAGGTCTTAGTGCAGTAAGGCAAGAAAAAAATTAAAAGGCCTATAATTTGGAAAGAAAGACATAAATGTATTTCTATTCACAGACAACATGATTGTAGATTCCTTAGTGTTTTCTACATATCCAAACAACTACTAGAGCTAATAAGTGAATTTATCAAGTTCTTGAGATACAAGGGTCAAGATACAAAAATCAATTGCATTTATATATAGTAGCAAACAACTGGAAAATAAAATTTAGAAAAATAACATCAAAACCCATAAAGCACTTTGAAATAAATTTAACACAAGACTTACAAGATACCTACAATGAAATTTATAAAACACTGCTAAAAGCAAAAAACGACCTAAAAAGGGCAGGGGGGGCGGGCAGTGGGAGAAACCATATTCATAGGATGGAACTCAATATTTTATGACATCATATTAAGACCTAATTAAGAGGTCAATTCTTCTTAAAATGATCTATAGATTTAACAAAATCCCAAAGAGAATCCCAGCGGGCCTGTGTAACAGAAACTGACAATCTAGTTCTAGTATATGGAAAGGTAAAGAACCTAAATAACCATAATAATATTGAAAAAGAACAAAGCTGAAAGACTCCAGTATCTGGCTTTAGAACACAGTTAATTAAGAGTGTGGCATTAGCATCTGGATAGACAGATCAATGGAAAAGAAGACAGAAAACAGAAACATTCATACTGAAGAAATGAATGTTAACACTTATCTTACACCATACAAAGAATTAGAGATCTAAAATTAAATTGAAACTACAATTTAAAATTGAGACTACAATTTAAAATGTTTTAAAGAAGAAAACAGAAGAATATCTATGACCAAGGGATAGGCAATAACTACTTAGGACACAGAAAACAATAACCATAAAAGATTGCTAAATTAGATTTCATCAAAATTAAAAACTTCTGCTCATCAAAACACGCCTTTAAGAAACTAAAGAGAAAAGCTTACATTAGGAGAAAATATCTGCAAAACATCTATGACAAAGAATAATGAGAATAGGATTTCTTACTGTCAGAAGGGAATTACAAAATAAGGTAAAGGGTAAGATTAAAATGAAACCTGAAGTGTTAGACTGGAATTGCAGGCACCACCAAGAAGATGGTTTAAATATACATATACAGATGACAGACAGATGAATGGATAGATTGATTTTCTAGCTCTGACCACTGAGAAAGCCTGGGAACAATGACACTCCAGTAGCAATGAGCACACCTGACATCCAGATTTTGACTTCTGAATACCTTTCTCCTCTAAAAAGAACCAGGGCTCTTTGGCAAATTGGCTAATTCCAGGACTGGGGCAGGGAAAGTATAAAATAAAACTAAAATATCTTCTTGTACTAGAAAATAAGAAAATGCTCAAAGAATGATGGAGATAGAACAATGCAAGAGAGATGGTCTCCTACTGAAAGAATCTGGGATACGCTGAGCATCAAAACAAGTAGTGGATCAGAACTAACTGAATAAAATAAAATCAAGAGTCCTTATGACAGAAATAGATGAATAAATAAATGAAGGGAAAGGACAAGTTCTTTCTTACAATAGAATGCTAATTAAAATTTAGACAGAATGATGCAACTGGAAAATCAATATTAGTGGGTGAAAGTTTAATGAGGAACAGGATATTTCATAATCTCAAGTATCTCCCCACACATTACTTACTAATTACAAAGGGAAAAACAATGAATTTATAGTGGCCATATCTGGCAGATACCGCCTTAATAAAGTGATCAAAATTAACATCACCAATATAAGAATGAACCATCAATATGCATCTCCTCATAAAGATGCACTGAGAAGAACACAACATCACTTCCGTGGTGCTCCCATTCACAAACTCCTCCCTTCCATGGAAATACCAGAAATTTTTGGTAGAACTGAAGGACATTCTACAGAATAACACGCCTATGCTCTTAAAAAATGTCAAGGTCAAGAAACACATGTACACGCACACACACATACACACACCCCTCCAAAGGCTGAGGAACTGTTTCAAATTAAAGGAGACTAAAGAGATATGGCAACTAAATATACTGTATGATCCTGGTTTGGATCCTGGATAAGGAAAAAAATATATATCCATACACAACATTAAGGAGGCAACTGACAAAATCTGAATATGGACTGTATATCAGATCATACTATTGTATTACTGTTAAATGTTCTGATTTCAATCATTGTATAGTGGTTATGGAAGAGAAATGCTTAAATAAAAGGTCAAGTAATCAATATCAATATTCATGTGAGTTGGTATCTATCAGTTAACAAGGTCATCTTTCTTCTTCTGGAACCTGTGTGAAAAAGGAGCACATGCCAGCCACCTGCTGTTATCCAGCATTTGTCACAGGACTGATGATAATTATATCTGTGCTCACACTGGATACAAAACAGCCACCCAACTGATTGCTTCTCCTCGCGCTCCATTGCAAAATCAGACAGCTTAGGAGTTAGTTTCAGCTTTAGTCTCTACTTTTTCCCCTCAAAACAAAACAAAACAAAACAGTTAAGAATGGATGAATGATACAACAGGATGTTTCCCTCTGAAAATCTTAAGGACAGGGAAGTAGGTGAGAGTGTAGATCAAGGGTTGGCAAACTAGGGCCTATGGGCCACATCCAACCCTCAGCCTGTTGCTGTACACGCATGAACTAAAATTAGTTTTTATATTTTAAAATGGTTGTATATAGAAAAGAGCCATATCAGGCCTGAGACTGTTATTCTTAGAAAGAGGGTAGTTATCTGGCCCAAGCTGGCCCAAACATATTATTACCCCGTCCTGCCAAAGTGAATTCTGACCCAAGTGGGGCCAGCCCTACCTCAAGATTTTTCTGAGAAGGAATTAGCCTCAAATCTGTTCAAATATGTATTCTAACAAATGTGAAAAGATTTTTTTTTCTGTGTGGTGGGAGAAGATATTAAAACATTAGGAAGTATTTTAAACATTCAGAAAAGTATAGAGCATATAACATTCATGTACCTGACTACCTACCTTCATCAAATTCTAAAATCTTGTCACACTTACTTCAGACTTTTTTCTTTTTTACAAAATAGAGTATTATAAATACAGTGGAAGCTCCCCTATATACATCTCCTGATCTTATTTCTACCCCACTGTCCTTCTTCACACGTAAATAACATCCTGAATTTTTGGTTTATCATTCTTGGGCACTTTTTTACACTCTTACACTTCATATAGGTATCCATAAACACACATAAGCTATGGCATTGCTTTACATGTTTTCAAACGACATAACTGGTATCATATTGTATGTATGATTCTTCACCATGCTATTCTTAACTCATTATGTTTTTAAGAGAACCATGCTTTAAAAAAAAAAAAGAACCATGCTTTAGCTCCTTCTTTCTAACTGCTATATGCTATTCCACCTTTGTCTATTTTCCTGTTGATGCACATGGAAGTTGCTTCCAGATTTTTACTATTAGGGACAATGCTACAATGAATAATCTTAGAAGTTAATCCTTGTGCATGCCAGAGTTTCTTTGAAGTATATACCTAGGAGTAAAATGCTGAGTAGAAGACCATGCCCATCCTCACTTTTACCTCATATTGCCAAACTGCTCTTTAAGATGCTATACAACTTTCAACTCTCACTAGTATCAGTTCCTGTTCCTCCTCTACTTTGCCACAATTATTACTGTTATAACTCTTTGTTTTCACATCTGATGACTGTGAAAGTATGTAGCATTTTAATCTGCAACTTAAATGTTACTAATGAGTGAGCATCTTTTCATATATTTATAACCACTCTGATTTTTTATTCTGTGAATTGCTGGTTCATATCCTCTACCCCGTTCTCTACTGAATCATCTTCTTATCTTATTGATCTATAGATGTAGTCTAATGTTTGCCAGTTACATGCATTGCAAATCTTTCCCTTGTCTTTGACTTGTCTTTTAATTTGCTAATGATATCTCTTGTGATACAGAACTTTAAAATTTTAATTCATCAAAATTTATCAATCTTTTATCAGTTTTGTCTTATTCAAAAATCTTTCAGAAAGTCACACAAATATTAATATGCTCCTATATTTCTTTATAAAATTTTATACTTTGCTTTTTCCATTTAAGTTTTAATCTAACTTAAAAAAATGTGTGTGCACTTGCATTTTGAGGTAGGAATTTTTTTCCCATATAATCAATTGTCCAAACACCATTTATCAACTAGTCCATTCTTACTCCTGTGATATATAAAACATCTCAAGTTTCCATGAGTACAAATAAATTTCTGGGCTCTCTCTATTCTGTTGCACTAATATGTTTGCCTAAGTCTAATGCAGTATCTTATTTTTATTTATTGTAGCTTCTTACTAATTCTTGTTATCTATCTTGTAGATCAATCATTTTATCTTAGTCTTCTTAAAAGTGTCTTAGTATTTTTGGCCCTTTACTCTTTCATTCAATTTTAGGGTCATGATCTCAGGTTCCACAAAAAATTTTGCTGAGACTTTGAATGGAATTACACTGAATTTATAGATGAAATCTGAGAGTTAAATAGTTTAAAACAAATAAAATGCAAAGGTGTAGTAAAAAGCCTAGCAGGAAACAATAATAAGCGAGTGATTTCTCCTGTACAAATTGGAAAAGAAGTATGTCACTATGTTTTTTCATAAGCAAAACATAAGTTTAAAAATATGGAAAATTTTATATGTTCTAATCTATCCTGCAGGGCCACAGCAGTCAGCCTGGTTTTCCATCTAACAATAGGCTACACAAATAGAAACTCTTACTAAGTTTTTATAGCAGGGGGAAAAAACCCAATAAAATAAATAAAGAATGGGGAATGCTGACAACATTAAGCATCCTTATCTATTCTGAGCTGCTCTTGTGCACTACAGGTATCAGAGCTAAAAATCACTGGAAGCAGTCGCTTAGTTTCTATTTCAACTGTTTAAATGTTTTCCTGTCATGCTCCCAGCCCTCAGAACAGACTTCTCTTTTTGTGTCTAATCTGCATTTTGATTGGTTATTCAATAACATCTTATCGGAGATCAGTTTTGGTGCAGGTTGTTCCTAATGGGAAATCACCTTCTTTAGGCTTCTCCCTGTCTCCACAGATGGGAAGCAGGTGACTTTCTGCTGCCCCCTTCTGGTTTCTGACTGCGGTAAAGCTTAAGCAATATGGGTATATACAACCCTCAGAATGGGAGAAAATATTTGCAAATGAATCAACTGACAAAGGATTAATCTCCAAAATTTACAAGCAGCTCACGCAGCACAATATCAAAAAAACAAACAACCCAATCCAAAAATGGGCAGAAGACCTAAACAGACATTTCTCCAACGAAGATATACAGATTGCCAACAAACACATGAAAGGATGCTCAACATCACTAATCATTAGAGAAATGCAAATCAAAACTACAATGAGGTATCACCTCACACCAGCCAGAATGGCCATCATCAAAAAATCTACAAACAGGGCTTCCCTGGTGGCACAGTGGTTGAGAGTCCGCCTGCTGATGCAGGGGACGCAGGTTCGTGCCCTGGTCCGGGAAGATCCCACATGCCGCGGAGCGGCTGGGCCTGTGAGCCATGGCCGTTAAGCCTGCGCGTCCAGAGCCTGTGCTCCGCAACGGGAGAAAAAAAAAAAAAAGTAAAAAATCTACAAACAATAAATGCTGGAGAGGGTGTGGAGAAAAGGGAACCCTGTTGCACTGTTGCTGGGAATGTAAATTGATACAGCCACTATGGAGAACAGTATGGAGGTTCCTTAAAAAACTAAAACTAGAACTACCATAGTAGCAATCCCACTACTGGGCATATACCCTGAGAAAACCATAATTCAAAAAGTCATGTACCACAATGTTCACTGCAGCTCTATTTACAATAGCCAGGACATGGAGGCAACCTAAGTGTCCATCGACAGATGAATGGATAAAGAAGATGTGGCACATATATACAGTGGAATATTACTCAGCCATAAAAAGAAACGAAACTGAGTTATTTGTAGTGAGGTAGATGGACACAGAGTCTGTCATACAGAATGAAGTAAGTCAGAAAGAGAAAAACAAATACCGTATGCTAACACATACATATGGAATCTAAAAAAAAAAAAGGTTATGAAGAAACTAGAGGCAGGATGGGAATAAAGACGCAGACCTACCAGAAAATGGACTTGAGGACATGGGGAGGGGGAAGGGTGAGCTGGGAAAAAGTGAGAGAGTGGCATGGACATATATACACTACCAAATGTAAAATCAATAGCTAGTGGGAAGCAACCGCATAGCACAGGGAGATCAGCTCAGAGAGATCAGCTCGGTGCTTTGTGACCACCTAGAGGGGTGGGATAGGGAGGGTGGGAGGGAGGGAGACGCAAGAGGGAAGAGATATGGGGATACATGTATATGTATAGCTGATTCACTCTGTTATAAAGCAGAAACTAACGCACCATTGTAAAGCAATTATACTCCAATAAAGATGTTAAAAAAAAAGGGTATATACATTGAGCCCTTCCTTTTTAATGTCAGACAGCTTTCCAAAAAATGTGATGTCCTTTCCATCTGGGTGTTTAACTACTAGTGTTCATAAGCATCTATTTCTCCCTATCTCTGAGCCATGATAATCTTTGCACCTTGATGCCCTTGGGGTGGGAGTGGTGAAGATGTATGGGAACTATTAGTCTTAGAAAGGTAAACTGGAGTCAAAATACATTTTTCCTAAGGAGAGAAGTATGGGGAAGAAACAGTCCCTGTCCTTCAAGATGTTACAATCTAGCAAAACCAACACTAAGGCCAAATTTACTGAACACTAACCTTCTCTGTCCTAAGATTGTTCTAAGGACCTTATTATAATATATTCATTTCTTTAAGTCTCATATACCTATTCTAAATCACAGGCACTATTTTAATCCCCATTTTGTGGATGAGGAAACTGAGGGACAGAGAATAGAAGTAACTAAATCATACAGTTAATAGACAGCTGTATTCAAATCTAGACAGATTGGCTCCAGAGGCCATGCTCTTATCTAATACATTATACTGTTTCTCAAGTAAAGAAAAATAAGAAGCACATATTTTTGATTAGTCAAAAGACAAAACAAACTAAATAAGCACCCCTGACTAGATAAAAGAAAAATCTATACAAGGGGTCAGAGAAATCACAATCAAATCATGAAAATCAGAGCAAGTTTATGGATGTAACAGAATTTGGGACAGGCCTTAAAAGACGGGTTGTACTCTTATTATAGAAGGAGATGGGGAATGGAGGGAAGAACAGAGGCAAAGACAGTAAAGTACAGGGCACATTCAGAGAGCAACAGTCCATTTTGGCTGGAGTCTAAAAGCACTGTGTAAATGTCCCATACACGTTAACTGTTTCCACCTGCTATTAAGTCAGCAAATGGAGGATTATAATAATCTATACGTACAAGATCCACAAAGTTCTCGTTTTAATGAATAATTTCAGTGTCCTTCCTATCAAAACTCTGCCTGGGCTTTTATCAATAGGGACTAATGACCGATTTGAGTTCCCCTCCTGGTAGCATCCATCACTGAGCCATGAAACAGTCCGTGTGTAATAAATACAGTGTTCATGTACTGTAATGGCCTAGAGTTGGGAGACCTGGTTTTAAGTCCCAGCCTTGCCCATCATTAGCTATGAAACTGGTGATAACATTTGTCTTAGTATCAGCACTGATATTAAAAAGAAGAACAGAACAGATTTCAAAATACAAACTCTTGCCTGGTTTAAAAAAACAACAACAAACAAACATAACAGGAAATCTGGCATGGAAATGACAGCAGCCAAGACCACTAAAGAGAATTCACATCAAATACTTCTAGCTCCTCAAATGTCCTCTTGCCTAGACCCATGACATCTGGAAATACTCAGGAATTTATTTGCCACTGGCCTCAAAAGTCATGATGCAATCAACTGAAACCTCTGTTCCCACAAATCTCTTCCTGAAGCTTTTGTTTATCTACTCATCTCTCCCTTAAATATTGTACCAGCTCCTGAAAAGATCTCTTAATTACCTTCAAATCAAACCTCCTCAATACAAAACCCTACCAAAGTCTCTTTAATAAATATAATATATTCAGTTATACTTTCTCTCTGCCCTATAGCTATAATTCCTTGTACCATGGTTATGACTTCACAGTTATGAAAATAACCAGTAAAAAGAGTTTTGGATCAAAGGACTCTGTACTGTGGAAAAAACAACTTGGGATGTATCTTTTTATAGGAACTATTGGAGTTTTTAGGTTTAATCCGCAAAGGGTTCTGCAGCTATTAGAATAGATCAACTTTAGCCCTCTCCTTCTAAATCCCATGTACATGCAAGGCATCAAAAATATATGTTTTGTGGGCCTTTCAGATAAAGATCATAGGTAAACGTCAAATATATATGGTACAGAAATTAGTTCTCTGGAAAACAAGAGTGAATACCCTACTCTCATACCAAGAAATTTGCTAAAGGTACTTATAAGTAAGACAGTAAATGAAGAAGCCTGCCCCTCAAATCCAGAAGAGAATGAGTGATCCCCTATTCTTTCTGTTGTTTAATTTTACATCTGCTAGTTGTTCTTTTGATATTCATGGTTAAGGTAGCTGAACTTCAATTCTACTATTTAAATAAATAAGGCTCTGAGTGAGAAACTGAACAAAGACCAGAACCTCATGCTTTCAAAGTCTGAAGCTCCTGGTGATAAAGTCTAGCTTCTGTATCAGTGAGACTGAGAAACATATTTCAGATATGTAAGGTGCCTTGAGAGGCATCCAAGATCAGCTGCTTGTCTAGGAAGCTGATGTCCAGATAGTTCATTAACTGGTTCCAATTTACAGATCAAAGTGGGAACTAAACCGGTCCTGAAAACACAGGTCACCTGACTCTTTCCTCCCATCCTGATTCCTTCAGAGTCTTTTCGGCTCTTTTTTTTTCCCCCATGACTATGTATTTTTAACTGGTGAACCTCTGTATATGCTAGGTTTTTCTAGGTTTAATTAATTTCATGTCACTTTGTTAGGAGGTATTTAAATATTCACTGAGTATGCTGGTTTACTACCTAGACTGCCTCAGGAAAAAGAACTGGCACAAAGAGACACACTGGTCTAGCTGATGACCCTCTGAACTTCAAGTCAGGCCTTCATCCACAACTAGAGCTTGGACTTGTCACATGGAAATTGCTTAGTCTTCCTAGGTCTTAATTTCAGATTCTGAAAGTTAGCAGGACTTCAGGGCTTCAGAGATCACCTAGTCTAAAAGTTCCCAACTTGTACCAGGATACCGGGTAGACCCTAATGTAAGTATGTTTTGGCAGTTGTTCTTTCTCCAAAGCTCTGTGGCCAGTTCCTCTCAAACAATCCAAATGTGGTCTGTAGGCATAAGACGTGATGCAGCAAACTTAGAAATATGTATACGTACAATGAAAAGGCAAGAAAAACACTGCCTTGCTGTCTTCTAAATCTGCTTCCAATTCAATACTTCTATTAAAGTAGACCAGCCTCATTAACTGAGGTTCAATTTTCAGTTCATTTTTGACCTTCCTTGTTTTCTAGCTTTATATTCAACCTGTCACTAATCCTGTTGATTGATTTTTCCTTCCTATGTGCAAAATATTCCTTTCTTCATTTCCACCACAGGACGGGCCTTTTATCACCTTAAGTACAGATAATAAATTTCCCTCCCACACTTACCTCTTTCAATCCAAAACTTACTCTATTAACCTTCCTGTAATAGGTTTATGATATACCTTTCTCAAGAATCTACTGATGACTAACAATCTTAAGGATCTTTAAAAATATTTTTTTTAATAACTAATATCTGCAGGCCTTGACGGACATAATCTTTTTGTAATGGATATTATTTCATATGTATGCTGTGCGTCAGAAGTTCCTAGAGGTGAAATTATTGGGTCAAAGGGTATATGCATTCATAATTTTGATAGATGTTGCCAAAGTTCTCTCTACAGAAGTTGTACCACTATATATATATATCTACTAGCAACGCATGATGCGGCCAGCTTTCTATTCCCTCTATAATCTGCCCACCTTATTTCCCACGACTCCCTGGTAGGCCCGTCAATCCCCATAAGGTCAGATCTCACCTCACTCTATTAACCCCCCCTATACTGCTTGCTGCATCTTGAACACTCACTCCCATTTCTTCTACTCATCCAATCTTCAAGGCTGTCTCAAGTTCTGCCTCTTTTATGAATGTTTGCTGATCATGACATCAACCCCTCTTTCAGCCTGCCCAAAGCATGTTTTCTCAGACACACATATTTTGTTACATATCATCAATTTACCTATTTATTATATCGAAGATTTCTGTTGATGTTGAATTGTTTCACATATCTAGTTTTCCCCAGCCAATTTACAATCTTTTTTTTTTTTTTTTTTGCGGTACGCGGGCCTCTCACTGTTGCGGCCTCTCCTGTTGCGGAGCACAGGCTCCGGACACGCAGGCTCAGCGGCCATGGCTCACGGGCCCAGCCGCTCCGCGGCATGTGGGATCTTCCCGGACCGGGGCATGAATCCGTGTCCCCTGCATCGGCAGGCGGACTCTCAACCACTGCGCCACCAGGGAAGCCCTATAATCTTTTTGATTGTAGTGATTCATATCCTTCCTTTGAACACACCACAGTTCTGGTAAATTAAAAAATACTTCTCTTAAACCTGCTATTGGCTTTGGAAATTCCCTTTTACACAGAACTGAGAATCATTTGTCTTACAGACTTGAAATCTGAAATTCTGTCAGGACAGTTTAAATTTGTCTTCAATGGAAAAAGAATGATTACTGACTTTCAAATAATCAATATCCCTTCATATCCTATAAGATCCTTCTTACCATCTTATTTCTAAATATATACTAGATACTCAATACATATTTCTGGAATTGATCTTGCTACTACTTTCTCTATTATTAATAATATATGTATGCATGTATGTGTGAACATACACACAAAGTGATTCTAAAATTGATATGGAACGCAAAGGACCCAGACTAGGTAAAACGACTTCGGAAAAGAACAACAAAGTTGGAAGACTCACACTACCTAATTTTAAGATTTATTATAAAACTACAGCCATAAAGATAGTGTAGTACTGGCATCAAGAGAGGCAATGGAACAGAGATCAATGGAACAAAACAGTTCAGAAAGAGACTCACTTGTCTATAAACAACTGGTTTTCAACAAAGATTCAAAGGTAATTCAGTGCAGAAAGAAAAGTCTTTTCAACAAATGGTGCTGACACGACTAGGTATTCTTAACACCAGAAATTTAACTTGGACCCTTACCTCATACCATATTAAAAAAAATAACTTAAAATGGATCATAGACCTAACTGTGAAACCTAAAACTATAAAACTTCTGGAACAAAACATAGGAGAAAAATCTTTGTGGTGTCGGGTTAAGCAAAGATTTCTCAGTTGACACCAAAGGCATGATTCATAAAAGAAAAAATTAACAAACTGGACTTCCATCAAAAATAAAAACTGCTCTTTGAAAAACACTGTTAAGTGAATAAAAATAAAGAAGATTATGAGAGAAAAAGTTCTCAAAACTCAATAATAAGAAAACAAGCAACTCAATAAAAGAAAAAAGGGCAGAAGATTTAAACAGATACTTTACCAAGGAGTTATATGGCTGGAAAATAAGCACATGAAAAGATGCTCAACATCATTAATTATTAGGCAAATACAAATTAAAACCACAGTGAGTATAACCACTCTGGAATGTATACCTACTATATGTTCCAGCCATTCCACTGCTAGATATTTACCCCAAAGAAATGAAAGCTTACGCCTCTACAAAGACTTATAAATAGATGTCTGTAGCAGCATGAACTGCTTTGGCCTCCGAGGATAAGGGCCTTCAGGGACCCATTCATTATGCCAGAGGAATACGAGAGTATCTAAGGTGTGAGATCACTCTGGGCAAGTTGGGTGGAATGTTAGAACCATAGCCAAGAAAACACCCTTGAATGTTACCCCTACACTCCTCCTATGACCAGGCTCCAGGTTGAAATAACAAGACCAGCGGGAGAGAAGTGCAAAGTCAGAAGGAGTGGAGGCTCCATGGGTCTTTGGCAAGGCGTGAACGATGTTCGTGACAATCTGCTATCCTCTCATGCAGAGCCATTAACAGTACCCCTCTCCCAGGCCTGTGGTAAGGATTAGCAAATAAGAACTAAATAAAGCACTTGGCAATATTAAAGTATGAAAGTGTTTTTCTAAAAAATGCTTTAAGACTCATTTACCGCCCCTCTTGGGCTCTTTGCTCTTTCCTTAATAATGTTCAAACATAATGAGACTTGGCAGTATGCTAACAGAAAAATTTTTAATTTCATTTTAGTGCTGTAAAACACAATCTCTATGCCCTCAAAGAAAAATGATCACTGCTTAAACTCATGAACAGTGTTCCCTGCTAGTAAACTCCCACTTGCCCCTCTTCCTACAGGCAGAAATGGATTCTTATAACATAGGCCTGGGGTAATGCACTCACCTTCTAAGGAACCATGTGGTTATTTTTGCTTATTGAAAAATGAAGCTATTTTGGTCCTTCCTTTTTAAGGCTGGCTGCCAACCCGGGACCTGGAGACGTGCAGGCTGCCATCTGCCTCGCCCCAGCTGTTCCTGACCCGCCATCCGTCTCCAACCAGGGACACTTGGTATCTGCCAGGTCGGTTAAACCACGGATGAAAGATGCCTGAGGCCAAGGTACAGTGTGGATGACTCTGTTGGCAACACACAGCCTGCCACACATCCTTAACTTCCTCTCATTAGTGGGTGGCACGCCACTCTCCATGGCAACACAGAGAGCTGTATTCCAAGAAAAACAGACCTTCTCATGGAGCTCTGCAACAATTTTTTCTTATTGTGTGACAAGTAATTCAGCATTTCCCACATTTTTGCTAACAACCAAAAGGCTACCTTTTAAAGAATGTATATTCTTAAAATAGAGAGAATATGTTATATAGACATTAGAAATGTCTATCACTTATCCTTAGGAATGACCATTTAGGTTGCAGATTAAATTATCAGTTCAAATTATTGACGCTCTAACAGTAAAAGGAAAGTTTAATTTCATGCATCTCTTAACTGCCACGGTCCCAAAGTTATTTGAAAGTCTAAATAAGCCTTTAAAAATGCAATTTGCAAACATCCTCAGTGAAGAAGGAATTTTTATGGCTTGGGTTTGCATTCTATTAATGCAGTAATCAAATACTAATACAGCCACTGTTAAAGCTTGTTATAAACCATGAAAATAACAGCTTTTACTGATGCCACAATTTCACTGATGACATGCAGTTTTATCTCAAAAGGGGAGACAGAGCCTGCCTCCGGGCTCACGTGTCTGCACGTGGGCAGCACACATCAATCTGCAGAGTCCTGAGCTCAGAACTACTGACTAGGTGGTCCAGAAAAGACACGCTCTCCAAAAAATAATAAATGAAAATTCTAGATAAACTCACTATACAATAACATTGACCTCAAGCGGACAGATCACAAAAAGAGATCTATTATGGAGAAAAAGCTAAGATCATGGTTCTTAGGATACAAACAACAACCCACAGACTATGAGAAATATAAGGGATTTCCTCTTACCCCTTAATTTAATTTATTATTTTTTTCTTTTTTTTTTTTTTTTTTTGCGGTACGCGGGCCTCTCACTGTCGCGGCCTCTCCTGTTGCGGAGCACAGGCTCCGGATGCGCAGGCCCAGCGGCCATGGCTCACGGGCCCAGCCGCTTCGCGGCATGTGGGATCCCCCCGGACCGGGGCACGAACCCGCATCCCCTGCATCGGCAGGCGGACTCTCATTGAGCCACCAGGGAAGCCCCATTATCCCTTAATTTTAATTTCCTCCTGCTTTACCACCCTCTAGACTGTACTTTCCATGGAATTCCTTCTGCCTCAATTTTCTTAAAAATAAATTGTAGCCCCATCTGAAATCCTTATCGGTATTACCTTGCACTGGGAAAGCACTGTCTTGGTCTTTCTAGTACTGTTCCACTGTTCACATTCACCCTCATGACTTCCTTTCTCAGCGCAGGACAGGCAGTGGCTTACACACACACACTCTATGTTGGGTCTGCTCAGTTAATCTCCACGCCTTAGTCTCTGTGTCAGTAAAATCAAGATGCAAACTGGATTCTTAGCAACACTATAAATTGATAGTAAGGCAAAGGTAAGAAATCTTTTTTCTCCAAAAGCCAATGAGAGGGCATGTGGGTAAGAAGCAGAAATCAATCCTTTGGCAAGGGAAAAAAAAACTGGTTGCTCAATTCCTTTTAAAACTAAAGTGGGACGTATAAAACTCTTTTTAACAAATGTTAAGCATGAATCAGCAGTCAACTTCTCATGCTCACCAATCACTGAGCAGCCTCTTCCTCTTAGCTGCCATTAGCTGTGCTGTGCTCTTACCTTTATCTTCTGTGCCACCAAACCTCTGCTGCTACTGCAGGGGGAACACCGTGGCTTCTCCCCTTGCCAACCCGGGGCTGGAGTGCAGAGGGGGGTGATGATACCAAAATCGAGCAGCGGTGTTCCCACCCAACACCCTCCCAGCGCTAGTCTCCTGATGGACAGCATCTCAGGGCCTGTCCAAATCTCACTTTTCACCAAACCTCTTCCTGCTCCAGTAGGGAGACAAGAGACTGGCTGTATCTAAGTTCTCATTTGGATAACAGAACACATATCAACCATATGCCTGTCTTACTCTATAAGGTCTAACCTAAAATAAAAGAAAGCCTTCTTTGTAAGAAGAAAAACAAAGAACTAGAAAACTTCAAAAAGCCTGGGGTAAGAAGCAGGAATAAGCCTAAGCAAAAGGCCTTCACAGTGAGGTTTATCACATTTTTTTGTGACATGAACTCGCGGGCAGTCTGATGGCACCTTCTCGAATAATGTTTTAAATGCACAGGATAACGAAGGAGACCAATTATAGTGAAACAGAATTATCAAAACATCCTTGAGATATGGTCACATGTGCTTCTCCATTAACGTACGAAACAAAACTAGCCAGCAGTGGTTTAATTATAAATGCAATTTCTAAGCAGTGATGAGCATAATTTGTCAAGATAGCTGCAACAAATGTAATGATATATAAAAAAAAAATCAATGATTTTTATTGGTGAGAAAGACACAGATGCTGCTAACAGTACTGTGATCTGTTGCCTATATTCACAATTGAAGGCAATGCTAAATACTGATGTAATTTTATTCTCATCTAAGTTCCCAGAACCCCCTGAATTCTCTCCACCACCCCGATATATAAAGAAGCTGGAGGCACAGCTTTTCTGGCTGAAGCAGAAGCAGGGGGCTGGTGGCAGGGCTGTCTGGCCTCTCCCTCACATCGTATTCCTCCCCAAGCCACGCACCGGAGGCCCCTGTGAGGAACCAGCTCGAGGGCTTCTTGGAAGACAGTTTGCAAACCACTCATAAAGTGATTTATTAGTCAGCCTGCTGAGAGTATCCCTGCAAGAGCATGCCTGTGCCTATTTTCCTAACCTCCCAGCCATATCTATACACAGTTTATGAAGTCCCTGGCTCACGTCCTTCTTATCTTGCTTTATTTATTTTTTGTTTCTTTTATTCTCTTATTTTAATGTTTTATTTTGTTACAGCCCAACAGTTCTTAGCAGGCTTTGCTCTCTTATTTCTTAGCTTTCATATTTTGTTTATTTTACTTCAATTTAGCCTTTTTACTGTTGTAATCACTTTTACTCTTGGTTTGTTGTAAAGTATTATCAGGTTTTTCAAAAACATTTCTTTATTGTCAACCTATATCGTTCCTGGTATTAACTGACTTAATCATCTTTGGTTCACATTATTCTTTTGTTTAAAGTATCATTTCCCTTTCCTTGGTGCTTCCATTTTTTATTTGTAAGTGGCAGGGCAGAAGTTGATCAAAAGGTTGTGGGCCCCCAGAGAGGAGCCCAGAGCCCAAAGAGGCATGGTTGAGCATTTTTTCTCCCTCCTGCTATCTAAATAGCAGCCTCTCTTTAACTCTCCTTAAAACATCCCTGGGACTCTTTAATGTTGATGCCCCCAAACTTTTAAACCTGTGTACTTCAGGAGATTCAAAGGCTGAGAGTCTTTCCTGGAATGAGAGGAGGATAACACACTGGCACGTGCCAGAAGCACCCTGAACTGCTTACTTGTTCACCTGACTCAACGGCAGGTGCTCAATTAGCTCTCCACTGATCACCCCAGGTTTCCAAACTTCTTTGGCTCTAACAGCCTTTACATAATCACTGGGGAGATCTGATCACCAGAAGATGAGAGGATGCGGCAATTACATTCTGCTTGCAGAGCCTGGTCTCTACAGACTGAGGCAGGGAAAGATTTGTGCCACTGACAGAGGTGGCAGCCAAAGTCCTGTTGTGGGCCTTCCCCTCAAAGACAGTACTGCCTGGGGAATGAGAAATTCTCCAGGCAGGCCAGGAAGAAGCTATTAGTTGCAGGATTAATGAATTGCTCCTATATTTCCGTATCTTACACCTGTGATTGTAAGTTTACCCTGAGATATCTAAAGTCATCCCATGTGGAAATGTTAGGCATGGCAACCATGAACGCTGAAGACCTAACTGGTGGAAATCCCAGAGGCCCTCGGTGTCCTCAGGATTAACATTCTTGATTTCAATTAAAGCAGGGAAACCCCAAGAGTTCATAACTTAACCTGCAATTCTGCTGAGGCATTACTATGTTTTGTATATCCTCTAAGGCTGGAAAGCAGGAGTTGATGCTTAGCTGATGCACGAATACTGGCCAGCCTCCATCATCTACACGTGATGCAGCTTTACTGTGCTGTATTTGGTCTCACACACATACAACAGTAATCTCATGAAGTCATAAAAACATTTCTTTCTTAAAAAAAAAAAAAAATCTCAGAAAAAGAGAGCTAATTTTCTTGGCAATGGGAGGAGAAAGAACGGAAATAAAACAGTGATAAGTCATGGTTAGAACACTAGTTTTGATTAAGCAAAGGATGGGGAATGTCAACGCCTCAGATTTAAGATGGACAAGAGTCTTCTATATGACCTATATAAAAACAGGGAGATTTTATGAAGCTTTCAATAGGACTCTAGGCCTCACAAAACTGGACATGATATGAAGAATTAATCACAAAATGTCTTTCTGTAGGACTTAAAATTTCTCAGTTAAACTTCAATGCGTGAAGACAGGGAGAGTGTCTAACTTATTCACCACTATATGCCCAGCACCTTGGACAAAGTCTGGGCACACAATGGGTGCTCAGTAAATACATGCTGAATATTGAATTGCTGAAATCAATTATATGCTACAGAGGTACAAGTAAATTTGGGACATATTTCTTCTAAGACTATAGCACTGTGTCCTACAGGACGGAATTCTAAAAAATAGTTCCTATTTATAAATTGGAACTATTTTCTGCATTTTCCCATGAACAAAGCAAACAAAGGTGCCAGCCCAAATACACCTTTCACCACTGGCAAAAATAACTACCATAGAAGCCTTACAGTGCCAAAGAACCACTAAAGGAAGGCAGGGCTTGCTCCCGTCAAGGAATCCGTTTATGTTTATCTTAATGAAGGGTAGGAGGGCACTTGCAATTATGATTTCAGCACCTAGAATTTAAACTTCAGACACTGTTAAAGACAATCTTAGATTTAAAATAATATTTTTTTAAGGTTTGGAATCTTATCTACTTGAGATTTGTATTTAAACAGAAAACACCAAAACGGTGGTAGAATCTACCCAATTCAGGAAGAAAAAAAAGAAGCCTTATTACTAGTTTGCAATATCACATGCAAGAAAATTGGATATGTTTTCCCTAATATAAAGAAAGCTTTAAAAAATATATACCCAGATGTAAATAACTGAAAACTCTCTTGATCAAAACAAAGTTAAGGGACTTCCCTAGTGGCGCAGTGGATAAGACTCCACGCTCCCAGGGCAGGGGGCCCAGGTTCGATCCCTGGTCAGGGAACTAGATCCCACATGCATGCCGCGACTAAGAGTTCGCATGCTGCAACTAAGGAGCTCACGTGCACAACTAAGGAGCTGGTGAGTCACAACTAAAGAGCCTGCCTGCAGCAGCTAAGGAGCTGGCAAGCCGCAATTAAGGAGTCCACCAGCCGCAACTAAGGAGCTCACCTGCCGCAACTAAATAAATAAATAAATATTTTTTAAAAAACCAAAGATCGAATGGGAAATTCTAATACAATGTTTACTGGAAACATTTTAAATTTCAGCCTGAGTCTTTTTCTACAGCCTAGGAATTGGAACAAATCATAAATCTGATTTTTAAAATCACAATAAAAAGTTAGTTGTAAAAAAAAAAAAGTTAGTTGTAAGGTATCATTTTGACAGGTCAACTATAAGAATAAATCATAATTTATTTGATCAATCCTTTATTTAATGAACTTTAGGTTATTCCAGTTTTTACTGCTATAGACGGTGCTGTACTGAACATACTTCTTTGTACACAGGGGAGAGTGTAGCTGTAGGTCAGTGGGATTGTTCCCAGTTGTGAGAAAGAATGAAGTAAAGGTAGTAATGTAGAAAAAGTGTTAATTGAAAATAGAAGCTGAATAGTACTTAAAGAGTGCATTTCCACCTAAATAAAAAAGGGAGGAAAAAGATAAACAGACATATATTTTTTTCTCCTATCAGACTAACAAAAATCCAGAAGTGTGAAAATACCTCTGTTGGCCAAGCTGTAGAAACAGGCCTCTTTCATACACTGCTGGTGGGAATGTAAATTGGTAAGACCCCAATGGAAAGCGATTTGGCAACAGCTATTGAAATTAAATATGTATATATATATATACATGTGTATTATTACATTTACATATGTATTAAATATACATACTTATGAGAACTATGTGCAAAATTACCTATGTAAAAGGTTATTAATTATTGCATTGTGCATCATACAAAAAGAGAGCACAAACAACCTAAAGGCCCTACGATAGGGAACTGGTTTAAATAATATATTCATAGTATGGAATGTGACAGTTATAAAAAATGTCTAATCTCTCTATACACTGATATGGAAAGATCTCCAAAGCACAAAGTTAAAAAGCAAGGAGTTGGGAGCTTCCCTGGTGGCGCAGTGGTTGAGAGTCCGCCTGCCGATGCAGGGGACACGGGTTCCTGCCCCGGTCCGGGAGGATCCCACATGCCGCGGAGCGGCTGGGCCTGTGAGCCATGGCCGCTGAGCCTGCGCGTCCGGAGCCTGTGCTCCGCAATGGGAGAGGCCACAACAGTGAGAGGCCCGCGTACCGCAAAAAAAAAAAGCAAGGAGCTGAACATTATATACAGTACTTACCACCTTTTGTGTTAAAAAAGGATGTGAAACAAGAGAATATATAGTCAAATGAAATGGAAAACTTACTTGTACAGGTAATACTCTGCATGGTCTATCTCTTCTCGAGATGAAATGTTGTCCACAAACTAAAAGACAAAAAAAGAAACCTTTGGTTGAATATAAATTATGCCATATATTGAGCCTAAGTCACACACTGACCTTAAAAATAAAACACGCATTTTATTAGAACAGTGTTCATGTAGTGTGGCTCCATTCTCAAAACCACTCTATGTTAATGCCAACAAATAATCTACAATGGCCTCTCTTTTTCTATACGTAGAACAACCTTGGTTAGAAAAACTGTTTAAAAACTAAACGTTAACCTTGCTCAGAACAAGAGAGAGCTCCTCTTAGTGTATTTATAATTAGTCACTGGTATTTCCCATTAACTTTAAACCCTGATATTTTCTCTATGTTCCAAACTCCAAATACATGGGAACACACAGTTGAAAGGATGAAGACTCTAATGGCTGAAAAAACATGGCCCAAGAGAGGAAAAGTCTAAATTTAGAGAACTCAGTCTTACAACCATTTTTCCTATCTGATTTGGTTCTGCTACAGACCAGTCAACCTGTGATTCTTCTACCAGCAAAGTCTCCCCTCGAACCACAAACTCCTTCAGTGTGCTCAACTCTAAACCAGAGAAACAAACAGAAAAGACTCTTCTAAGGAGGAATTCTACTCTAAAGTAAAGACTCAGAGGAAAAAGGGTGAAGTAGGAGATAATGGATGTAGTGAATATAATTAAAACCTCAGGAAGAAGGAGAGAAAAGTAAAGAGGGGGAGACTTAATGGATCTCCCCCTTTTTAGGACTTACGGACTTGATTTAGAAATCTCATTAAGGGGCAGATAAAATATGGTTCCAACACAGGACCTGAAGTTGAGAACTAGCTCTCCTGACTGCATGCTGTGTGGCATAAACAGACGGCACAGCCCCTCTGGAACTTAGTTGCTCCATCTGCATAAACAGAATAAAGGCACCTCCACTGAAGAGGACGAGGCTCCAACGAGAAAGTGTACATGAAAGCTCTTTAAACTCTGAAGCGCTGCCTAAACAAACACCAGGCATTATGGCATACAGAGATTTTATACATCATGTAAGGGATGAACCAGTGGTCTTTCAGTTCCCTTCCAATATGAAAATGATAAGTCTATAAAATTTAGGTTATAACCTAGCTAACCTACTAAAAGGAAAATATCAAGGAGCAGAAAGAAAGGACTCAAGACTAAAAAGGATGATGGTTTCTCTACTTTTCTTATCCTAGATTTAAGTCTCTTGAATTTTATGGTGCCATTAATTTCTACAAAGAGTTTTCACATCTAAGATCTTAATTTAGCGTCACATCAGCCCTATGAGGAAAATACTACTGTACCCATACTGAATATGAGGAAATTGAGAGGGGCCCACTTGCCCAATGTCATAAAGCAAATTCATTAAGACAAGATAAGATCTATTTAAGGGAGGCAACAGAAAAGAACTTCAATGTCACAGAGATCTGGGTTTGAAGCCCAATTTTTCCACCTATGAACTGTGTGAACTTGGGAAAGTCATCAAGCTTTCTGAGTCTTACATGCAAAATGGAGATAACAATGCTTACCTCATACGGCCGCTATGAGAAGAGCAAGATAATGTAAGTTAAGAAACTAGTACAACAGCTGGCATAGAAGGTGATCAGTAATGGTTGCTCTCAAGTCCAATTCCTGACTCCTAGCCTAATATTATTCTCCCATCCATTGCTCTGTAGCAGTTTAACATTAACATTAATATCCATTCTTTTACAGACTTTCTCAACTACCAAAATTACTTCCAATATTAACAAGTAAACACTATCACTTTGAAGGATATATCAACTTAAAAAAAAAATCATGATACCAAATCCTGGAAAAATTAAAATAAACCAGATACACAACAGTAATCACTGACACTGGAGTCTGATCAATTTATTACCTTTTATTTTAGTCAAAGAAATTTGCTACTTCATCATAAAATATCTATTAGCAACTACAAAAACATACCATACTCTGGGAAAATATATCATATGAAAGATAGACTTTATTTACAGAGCCTCATGTATATAAAGTGGCTTTCTTGCCTTCTTTCTCTTTCTTTATATTTAAGTTTTCTTACCCGTGATATTGTTAAAGAACTAACAGGCAGCTTTCTCTCATATGTTTTATCCATTAAAGATGCCAGATCAGCTGTGAAGACAAAGAAGAAAAAAGAACCTTGTTAAATATACATATTTCTTAAGAAAAATCTAACAGATACAACTCCTGCCAGATGGCTGTCAACATTATGAAGTCAGTATTAAAACAGATGCTCTTTCTTGCTCTTTTTTGAAATTATTTTTATATAAATTAAAGAGGATAGAGAAATATTAGTATAATTTTTTAAGTATTTACTTGACTGAAGAAAGGATTATTTTTAAAGTCCTAGCATAGATTTAGCTTTAAAAAATGGATCAGTAAAATATCTCTGGAAGGAGATACAAGAAAGTGTTATTATTGACAGACTCCAGGCAAAGGAGGGCCAAGATGGTAGGGGGGCAAGAAAAGGAAACTCTTCATTGCTTACACATTTATTCCTTTTGCATTTTGAACCAGGTAAATATATTAGCTGTTCAAAAATGTTTTAAGTTGGAACTTATTAAATTACTTTTATACATTCCCTGAACGAATCACAGGGGCCAGGCATTCTGCTTATAATTAATGATTTTCAGCCTGAAATATTCCTATTCTGATTCCTTTTACCAGAACATCCATACAAATACTTGGTATTCCTGAGATTACACTGCCATCTCAGAATCTAAAAAGACCTGGAATAACAGGCAACATACTCTTCAAAATAATTATTTCATACCTTCTCATTGCTTCTAGAACTTAAAATGTGTGTCTTTCCCCTTCTCCGCTCACTCTCACTCTCAGCTCATGATTTTGTGTCTTATCTCCCTCCCTAAGCATAAAACAGAAGCAATCATGGGAACTTTATCCTCCTACCATCAGGTCTACCAGGCTACCAGCATCTGTATCCATATACCCTGCCTCCTATTTTTTTTAAACAAAGGATGAACTTTATTAAACAAACAAAAAACAAAAATGACAACAATTTCCTTTGACCTCCTATCGCTCTCCAGCTACTTCTCCTTTGCTCTGCTCCCGTCAGCAGCGAGATGCCACAACAGAGTCATCCCCAATACAACTGTCACCACTTCCTTAGTTCCATCCTCCCTTGAACTGACTCAAATCACATTTTGGTTTCCATCACTCTACTGACACCAAAGACCACCTCCACTTTGTTAAATCCAGTAGTTAATTCTTCATCCTCATCTTACCTCACCTCTCACTAACAATTAATATAGTTGAGCATTCCGTTCTTCATGAAATGCTCTTTTCTCTCTTTCTTGGGTTCCTTTGTAGGATCTCCTCTTCTTGACTTCTTGATGTTGACGTGCCCTAAGTCTGAGGAGCAGACTCTTCACCATCTGCTCGGTCTCTGGGTATCTCATTCTCTCCCTCCCATAGCTTTAATCATCATCTACGGACTACTGACTCCACACATATATGCCTACCCTGACTTCTTGTGACTCCAAACTTGTATTTCCAACTACATGGGTGACATCTCTATGTGGGTGTCTAATAGGTCTCTTAACATTACATGTCCTCTTAATTCTCCAACCTTCCACTCCAAACCTGCTTTTCTCCAAACCTTTCCCAGCTCAGTAAATGGCCCCTACGTTAACTGGCTTACTCAGGCCAAAAACTAAGGTGTCATCCCTGATCCCATTCTTTCTCACTCTCTGTAACCATATGTCAGCAAATCATATACGCTCTAGATCTGAAATATAAATAAATATATATAAATAAATCAGATCCTGTCATTTTCTTTTCTCAACCAGCCAATAGCTACCTATCACACTTGGAATAAAATCCAAAATATTTTCTATGATCTATAAATGCCTATATACGCTGGTCTGTGTTTGGCTTTTTGTTTTTTCTCTTTTACACTTAGAAGTAAAAACCATGAAGGCAAGGACTTAATTCACTGATATATTCTCAGTTCCTAGAAAAGTTCTATAAAAGGCACTCAATAAATATCTAAAGAAATAAATAAAAGGAATAAAGCGAGGGAGGGAGACAGAGAGAGAGGAGAAAGAGAGGGAGGAAGGAAAAAGAAATGCAGTTATCTCTTGGCGTCCACATGGGATTGGTTCCAGGACCCACTGTGGATACCAAAATCCACAGATGCTCAAGTTCCATAGCTGGCTCTCCGCATCTGCGGATTCAACCAGCTGCATCATGTAGAGCTGTGTGGAAAAAAATCCACATATAAGTAGACCCACAAAGTTCAAATCCATATTGTTCATGGGTCAACTCCAACTGCAGTTCCAAGTTTTTTTTTACTCCCTGGTGGAAGAAATTAGTATTAAGCAAAACGGCAACAGGTAATCAATTGACAAGTATTTGTTAAAGACCTATTGCTGTGCACTTAACCGATATTTTTCTCTTTTCTTTCCCTGGGATAATGCTCTCAATGACTCAGTAGCTACCAGGGGAAAGGAACTTTGCAAAACCACTAAAACCTGATATGATGTAAAAGTAGTTACTTTTCTTATGACTATCTTATGACTATCTTTTCTTATGACAACCCCTTAAAGGGGTTGGTACCATGTGAGTTAAAAATTTTAAAACACAAATACACATATACAAAGAAGTCCCTAAAACCTCTTTATACTAAGGCAAATTAATATTGTTAAATCTAACTGCTCACAGAATATATTAAACAGCATTCCCATGATACCAAATCTTTTTGATCTCTTCATAATAGAGGCTCTTGTGTTGAGATGACAGGCAATATAAAGAATCAACTAACCCTTTACTCAAAATTTAAATTTTAACTAAAAAATGCAGGATCAGGATCTACTGGCCTAATTAAAATGACCTCCATTTCCTCATGGGTTTCATATAGTACACAGCATATAACAAAACAATGGATTGAGCGGGATTCTGTAGTGTGGTAAGTCAAGATTCCATTTTAATCTTCTACACCAAGATATCCTCAGTCAAGTAAAATCGGCTGGGGCCTCAAAAAAGGCAACAGCTGCACAGCCAGCATCTGATGAATAATATTTGCATATTATAAGTCAGAGAAAGGTTTGCTGCTAAATATAATATGCAACCAATCACCTCACATGACAGCACTAGCGTGATGAATGAGGCAGAAAACTGCGTGGAGCAGGGATGGCCGTGAAAGCTGGGGCAGCTGCAGCCTGCAGAGGGCCAGTGCCACAGGCTTCTGGACCATGGTTTCAACAGTCAAAATCACTCTTCGTGTTTCAGTGAGGGGCCAGCAGATGCCCAGGTTTTATTCAAAGGGATGTGCCAAAGAAGATGCTTTCTTGCCTGTCACTCAGCTCCTCAGGAATATACGTTGCAGCGGATGGTTGTGGTCAACAAAGACTATAAAGGAAAATGGGTCTGAAATTTGAATTCCTCATTGAATTCTTCATTAACAAAACTTAAAGCCATACAGACAGTGTGGAAGTATGTCCAGAAAATGAAATGTATACTAGTATAAAAATGTTTTTGTTTGAAGAAAACAATACCATTGATAATCTAAGGACATAAAGGATTTTCCTGAGGACCCTGCACTATTCGAAGTATAGGAGTGTAATCCTGGTTAAGGATCTGAACCCCTAAGAGGCTTTAAGACTTTAAAACGTCAGATTTCTAGGCTTCACACCCAGAGGGCGATTCTAATTCCATAGGTTTGAAGTGAGACCACAGAAACACAAATTTTTAAACAAAAGCCCCAGGAGATTGTGATGTAGCCTGGCAAGCACTCAAGTGAGTTAGTTTGAGAACTACCAGAGGGAACACAAAAAGGATGTTGCTCCTAAGTTCGAAGATGATATTAAACTGAATTCCACCACAGCAATAAGGTGGACTAAATAGCCTTTAAAAAATTCCCCCTACTATAAAAACAAAACACCTAAATAAAATGTTAAAAAAAATTTCAAATATATGACTGAGCTTTCAAGAAGATAGATGTAATTGTCAGCGGCTAAAGGCAGGATGGGAGCACAAACCTTGAGTGTTTAAGGGACTACTAAGGGTAGCAGTCACCTGAGAGCATCCGCAGGTCCGCAGGGAAACAGAGCTGTGGTTTTAATGACTTACAGGGAACGGAGGATAGAACCAAGGCCTCTGTAAGATAGGAAGCTGTTTCAGAGATCCTAGGTAAAGCCAGAGCTGCCTAAGGCTACACCTGTAGTGAAGGTGAACTAGAAAGTAATGCACCCTGCAAAGGGAAAACAGCAAGGACATCGTCCCCTGAGGATTCTAAACCACAAAGTCAGCCTTCACACCTCTGAGGCCCTAATTATACTTCCTATGTCATACAAAATACACCAACTTGAGAACTATGTTTTAAGTGGTTTAAAGAGTTGATTTTACTATATAAAATTGTAGAAAATACATACTAATCTATGATGACAGAAAATATCAGAGGTTTCCTGGGAATGTGGAAGGTGGGCAGGAAGAAGAGGAAAGGACTACAAAGAAGTAGGAGAACATGTGGGGGGTGGGTGACAGATATGCTTATTATCTTAATTGTAGTAATGATTTCATGGACATATACACATGTACATATGTCAAGACTTGTCAAATTGTACACTGTAAATATGTGCAGTATATTCTATGTAAATAATACGTCAAGAAAGCTGTAAAAAAGAAATTCGATGAATAAGTTAAAGAGCAGGTAAGATACAGGTGAGGTGAGAATTAGCAACCTGAAAGATCTAAAGGAAATTACAAGAAACTAGAAGACTCTGCAGCAAAGATAGATAAAAATGAAAGTATAAAAAAGGAGTTAAGAGATATAGAAAATAGAATAGTAAGGTCTAAAATACATTTAATTGAATCTCCCAAAGAAGTTAATAAAGAGAATGGGGACAGGTAATAGATGATGAGCTAATTGCTAAGCATTTTTTAGAACTGATAAAAGATATCCATTTTCAGATTCAGGAAACACAAAAAATCTCAAGTCAATTAAGTAAAATTAAGCCCACACCATGATACATTACACTTAAACTGAAGAATAAGAGGACTTTAAAAGTAGCCAGAAAGTACAGACAGATTACTTACAAAGGAAAAACAACTATACCAACAGGTGTTTTCTCACTAGAAACAACAGAAAACAGTAGAATAACATGTTGGGAGTAAATACAATCAAAATAGAAATACATATCTAGCAAAATTATCTTTTAAGATTAACGGAAAAATAAAGACACTTAAAAACTGAAAGAATTTATTAGCAACAAATACTAAAGGAACTTTTTACAAGTTGTGTTTTTCAGAAGACGTGTTTTTGGAAGAAGGAAGATGATCCTTTAAAGACGACTTGAAATGCTAGAAAGAATGGTCAGTAAATAAAATTAATTTAATTTGGGGGGAAGTTGTTTAAAATAATAATGTCTTATGTGTGTACGTGTGTTTTAAAGGATAAAACTTTAATGTTAGACAGTAACACATGGCTGGGGGTTATGTGACTGGACTAAAGGACAGCAGAGTGTGAATAACACTAGAATTTAAGGTAAATATGCATGCTAGAAGTTATGCAGCAACCATCTAAAAGATGTAGATTTAGAATGGTAAAACCCACCATTCTGAAAGAGTAGAAATAGAGGATACAATTTCTAGAGGGGGAGGAAATGTAAAAAACAAAAACACCACAACCATCCAAAAGAAGATACAAAAGAAAGAATAAAGAAAGATGGGACAAATCACTAACTATGGTAGAAACAAATCCAAATAAATCAACAATCATAAAATGACACTAAATAAACTTTCCAGTTACAAAGACAAAGATTGCCAGATTGGTTTTAAAAATATATAATCCAGCTATATAAATCATATGAACACATGAAGAGTTGAAAATAACTGTATGAAAAATGTACTAAGCAAAAAGTAGCCTAAAGAAAGCTGGTATAGCTATATTAATATCAGACACAATAGATTTAAAGCAAAAAGAATTCATTTTTCAGATTAGGTGGGTCATTACATAATGACCAAAAATTCATTTTTCCAGGAAGATAATTGGTGTGCACCAAAGTAACACAGCTTCAAAGTATATAAAATTCTGAGAAAGAAAATGATAATCTCCTCAATGATCACAAAATCTATAGTAGAGATGTGCTAGGAAAGAAGCCTCTTATAAAGGAGGGTGGTCTCTGGGTCAAAGTTATGATGAGGAAGTTCTCTGAAGGAACGATGGATCCTCTGTTGAACCCTGGGAGCTTTAGGTGAGAAATTATTAGATGGTTTCAGTTTTTCATGATTTCTATGTAACTGTACATCACTGTTACCCATTCAGTCAACACTAAGTTCTTTCTGGGCATGTGCGTACCTCACCTAATTTATGTAATTCTTTAAGGACTAGATACAAGTTAGTACTGTACTTCCTAGAAGAAGTGATCTGGAAAACACAGGCTAAAACTCTGTTTTTGTTTCAGGGATAGATGACCTATAACATGTATGGAAATAATAGAAGGAATTAGGAAAAATTAACCTAAGAACCATTTGAATATAGATATTTAGCTTTCCTTCTATTTGTCTTTCTGTCACCAGAAGCTTGAAAATAATAAAGAAAAAATAAATAAATAAATAAAATAAAATAATAAAGAAAAAAATGTGAAGGCAAGCTTCATATACATATATACTAAGACTAAAGGAGGAGGATGTGCACAGGCCAGACCCATCTCTAGAACTGCCAGCAGACAGTAAATATGAAGCCTAGTGAATGAATACATGTCACAGACATGCAAATAGGAAAGCAGGCCTCAGAAAATCTCCATCAAGCTTCAAGAGCAGGATTTGAAAAACTACTGCAACAAGCCAAAGGCCTCCACAGCTGAAATGACACAGTAAAACTAAACCTCAGCTAATAAGTGTCCAGCTAATGAAAGATGACCACAGTGCTCAGTTTCAACCTCAATGCAAAAAAAAAAAAAAGAAACAAAAAAGCAGTAACTAAAACTGAAAGGTGTCTCTTACTTTATGATTATTTATAAAATGAAAAATCAGAACTAGAATATTTAATTCAGTAGGGCTCAGGAACTAATTTAGTTCAAGTCACCTAGTCCCTTGCCCCTGGCAGGGTAACCCAAGCAAACTTCTCATGGAACACAGGGAACTTCCCCCATGAGGCCTGCCTTCCTACCAGCACCCTACCCAGTTCCCCAGAATGGTTTTCTCCTGAATCCTATTCACTGTGGGCCCTAATCTGTAACAGCTGCTAACTGGCTAATGCTGCGAACTTTCACCCTGTATCTCTCCAGCAGATCTGCATGGCTAATGCAGGAATTTCAGAGACAATGCTTTAATTCAGTGTTTATTTTAACCAAAGGGAAGCCCAGTACAGAAACAGTCTAAAATTGAAATCTTCTGATTTGAGTTGGAAAGCTCAAGAATTCCCAGGGCTCTACAAAGCCTAGCTGGAGAACTACGGCTCTTTCAATAAAATATCAACTGCAATGAATTAAAATGTCTGGAATAGTTAAGTCCATGAGTTCATAATATTAGGAAAAAAAATTAAAACCCTCACTGATAACCTTTGGAGGATGGTAGGAGGTCAATTTATTATTTTCGAAGCTGCCTCTTCCATACAAACTATAACTCAGGATAACTGAACTGCTGATGAAAGGAAATTCTTTCACAAAAATTTTCTGGGTAATTAATGAAAGAAATGATATAATTAAGATAGCAACATTTTGCAGCTCCTAATGAAAAAATGGATCTAAGCAATGATCACGAATGGCCTTTAACATCACAGTGACAACCAAATGCTCTGTGCCTCTTGACAACAGTAAACAACACTTCCTATGAAGCACTCATGCCAAAAGAAAAAACAAAAAACCCCGCTGAATCTGATCAAGGCTTCCTCTCTAACTGCCAGTTTTATAGGACATATGGAAGGTAGAGGAACATGTTAAACACCACCATGAGGATGAAAACAGCAAATCTAGAATGTGGGAAACTACAAAAGAGACCTGTTTTCTTCAACAAATAGACTGCCAAGACAGAAAGAGAAACCTATAGATTAAAGTCATCTCAACATATTACAATGTATGGACTTTATCTGGATCCCATTTCAACAAACTAAATTAAAAAGAAATTTATAAGACATCTGAAGAAATGTGAACATTGAGGAAATATTTAATGATGTTAAGGAATTACTAATTTTTAGATATGAGAATGGTATTATAGTTACGTTTTTAAAAAAATCCTTATCTATAGAGATACGTATCAAAATATATATAAAATGATCAGATAACAAGAATTTGTTAAAATGTAACCTGGTGATGGGGTAGGGTTTGATGAAACAACACTGGCAGGGAATTGATAACCACTGAAGCTGGGTGACAGACCATGGGGGTTCATTATACTATTCTCTCTACCTTTGTATGTTTCCATAAAAAAAGATTTAAAAAGAGGCAAGATAAGAAGGGAACATAACCAACTGCACTGTATGGACCTTATGTGCATAACCATTAAAAAAAATTTACCAGAGTATCAGGGAAATTTGAACACTGACTTGATATTTCATATTTAAATGATTATTAATATTTTAGATGTGAAATGGTATTAAAAATATCCTTATCTTTTAGAGGTATATACTGAAATATTTATGGGTAAAATGATATACTGTCTGTGATCTGCCTCAAAATCATCCAAAGGATCAGGATGGGGAAATAAGAAGAAGTAGAAATGAAAATTGGCCAGGAGCTGATAACTGTTGAAGCCAGGTGATGGGTAAAGAAGATTCCTTATACCATTCACTCTACTTTTGTATGTTGTACATTTTCCATTATAAAACATTTAAAAAAAAACACTACAGTGCTAGAAGTGAGAATAATGGTTACCTTTGAAGAGGGTAATGGGAGCCACAATAAGGGCTTCTGGAGTGGTAGGAACCTTCTATTACACAGGCTTGTTTACTTTGTGATAATTCATCAATCTGCACATTATGATTTGTGCACTATTCAGTATATTATACTTCAATCAAAAAATATTTTTTAAAAGCAAGAGATCCACTACTTCAATGCAAGAGAAGACACTAAGGTAGAATTACAGGTACTACAGCAATCACTAAGAAAGTTTAGTGAGCAGAAAGGCAAGAGGATACTGTATGGCCCTAAGCAAATGCTGGATCTGGTCTCACTTTTCCCATCTCTTAAGGGAAATAGGAGCTGCCTCGGCCGCTGTTGTGGAGCATTAAACGTAAGTGTGTGTGTGAAAGTGCTTAGCACAGACCCGGGGCACACATCTAGCAGTGAACAAAAGCTGCCTTTTGACTTTTATGTCAGAGGACCCAGCCTGCATTCATGGCCTGCTTGCCCTCTAGACTGCAGCATACGTAATACGGCACTCGTGGTGTTAAGCTAGACCTCCGTAGTAATAAATTACTCTCAGACGGGGAGCTGGGTAGATACCCATCAGCCCTCCGCCAAGGCTCTAACAGAAAACCACTAATGAGACTGAACAGAGGAGGCACCACAGCAGCACGACCATCCGAGAGAACCCAGCAGGTCTCCTCCGCTGTATTCGGCATGGAGGCAAAATCGCTTCAGACCAGGGAAGCCGAAGCCGAAGCCGAAGCCCACGCCCACGCCCACGCCCACGCCCACATCCAGGCACAGTCCCTCCCGAGCCGCGATCCACTCCACCCCACTCCACGCCCTCCAATGGGAACACGCGGAATAAAAGCCTCATATCGCCCCCTCCTCCCTCCCCCAATCAGCAAGCCCGCACCAGATCACAGCGCCCAATCACATTGCTCCACATGCCGAGGGCAGCCCTCCGCGCAAGCGCGCATGGAGAGGCTTCCCAAGGCCAGCGCCCAAACGCCGGGCTCCACCGGCTGCGCGCGTCTCCGCAGAGGCCACACTGCCATCTACTGCCCGATCATCCGCATGTAGCCCCAAGCGTACTACCTGATTCTCTGGGCCCATACCCCAGCCCAAAGGCTCAAATAAGAATCAGGGAAAACATGCAGTAATATCACGTATGAACGCAAGTTTTAATTACATTCTCTTACACAGAAGAAAAAAAATATTGTCTCTAACAGCCTCTTTTTCTTCCAAGCAGTTTGAGTTTCAAAACCTCATCTCACCTCACAATCTAATGTTTCATATATGAGTAAAATCAAGGGGCCTAGGGACTTGTTCCTTTCACATATTTCTGGAGCACCTACTATATGTCAGGGTATTACCTGGGGCAGGCATTATCATCCCTAATTTATAGATATAGGAACCGAGTTAAGGGACAGTTTCTGAAAGCTGGCAGAGCTGGGGTTCACAGCCAGCTGTCTTCCCCTCCAAGTGCAGACTCTTCACCACATCACACTGCATAATGAAGGTACAAAGTGCTGTAAGAATATAGGATGAGGAAAAAATCAACTGACTCGACAGGGACTCAGGATGTACAGAGAGGATTATTAGCAGGGTGGTATTCAGTAAATGGTAGCTGGTACATACTGCTTTTCTAAGTACATTAATCTTAACAGAGAGGAGACAGTTACCTCCATGTGATACTTATTCATTGCAGATTATGCTCATTCTTTGGCAAAAAGCATCTGCTCACTCAGGAATCCATGACAGTTTTCCCTAGGTTTGTCTCCGAATAACAGAGATGACCCATACCAAGGCACCAAATATAATGGTCTTGTTTCCTAATTTTCCCTTCATACCTAGGAAAGTGTTAACAATAGCTTATATGAAATTCTTTGTTCTCGTTTCTGCACTTCCATAGCACTTTTCTTATGATTCACATATGGCACATCAGAACGAGCTCTGCAATATAATTAACTGAGCCCATTGTGCTTTCATCACTAGAACAGTGGTTCCCAAAAGAAGTACCAAAAGGCCCTCAAGGGCATTTTAGAATATAGGGGGGTATCTTTTTGACTGTCTAAATGACTGCAGGCCATTACTGGCACTTACTGGGTAGAAGACAGGAAAATTACATAACTTGCAATCCCTAGACTGATGGACACATCAAAACACTGTCCCTGTTGGGAGCCAGTGTTTTCAGTATGGAGGGGAGATACAAACATGGACTAGAGGAAGGCAAGGAAGAACTCTGTAGAGATGAACTGGAATTGCAGGTTTCAGAATGATTTTTCATAATTTGTAAACTATGTACATATAAGCTTATATGCATGTATGTGCACATATGTATGTTTATGTGTACATGTATACATGTTTTTCCTAGCTCTGTCCACTGAATGGGCAAAGAAGCAAAAATTCCATAGTAGCAAGGGGGACACCTAGTGCACAGATCTTGGTTTCTAATACCACTCCCTAGTAAAAGGAACCAGTGCTCCTTGGAGAAATACAGCTGACCCTTGAACAAAACAGGCCTGAACTGTGCAGGTCTATTTACACATGAATTTCTTTCACTAAATGCGTACTACAGGATTACATGCATGATCCGCAGTTGGTTGAATCCGTGGGCAGAAACTTGGCTAGGAAGAAACCACATATACGGAGGACCAACTTTACATTATATGTGGATTTTTGACTGCATTGAGGGTGGGCTCCTTTAACCCCCATTGTTTAAGGGCTAACCGTAATTGATTTCAGGGCTAGAGCAAGAAAGGTACAAGATGGAACACTGGGAGACAGCTTGAAATGCTTCTACTAGCCAAATTTCAGAGAACTGGACTACCAAAATAACTAAGGATGGTAATGAATCATTAAAGGGAAAAACAAAAAGAGGAATCCATAAGATCATACTGATAATAAAGAGAGAAAGAAATGGGAGAAAAAGGGTTCTTGCTTACAGTAAATACTGAGTAATAATTAGTAAATGTGGAGGTATTAATGAATTTAGAAAACCATCATTTTGCAACCATCATAGTAAAGATTGACTTTGCAGATAAAACAGTCAGGCTGCATGGTAACTAACTATATGATAAAAATGAACAAAAAACAAGAAAGAAAATAATTGTTTACATAATTCAGGGAGACTAACTGTGAAGGCAAAATGAAATAGAAATTTGCAGGAAAGAAAAAATGATTTTGCCACATGTGAAACAACAGTCTAATTCTTTTTAAGGCTTAAAAATGTGCTTATCTGAATTGGATTATCATAAAAGCATCATTTCACATATATGTCATACAAATATATGATGACAAACATGGAGTGACTAGAAATGACCCACATAATAGCCCGATAAGTACCTACCAAGGTGACAATCTTCTTTTTCTCTTGCTTCCCATTTGTGGCTGTCCACATATGCTGCAGAAAGTAGGCATCTTTTACCTGAGGAAAAAGACAATTTTTTCAACAGGCATGGTTTCACAACAGGTTCAGTTTATATACCTGTTTTATTAAACATATCTTTGCCATATTTTCCATTTACTAGATTATTTAAAGATCTATTATGAAACTGTAACCAACAGTTTACAATTCAGTTCATGACAACATGCATTCAACCTCTAACAAGCAGAAGATGCAGAAAGCCTGTTAAAATTTCTACCATAACGTTATGAGCAAAAATGTTGCTAATTCTGTTCCTATTACTTTAGGACTAAGAACCATTTGTTTCCACTAATGCAGAGCCTAGATGAGCCTTAAAACTCCTTCTTAGAACCTAAAATATTTGCTGAACAGCTGTTTAACTCATTAAAAGACTGCTTTATCATTATTAGTTAGTCCTAAAAAATTTCCATCTGACTTGGATCAGCATATTTACCCTTATTTCACATAAAGCAAAGAGTAATATCTTACCCGGTAACACAGCACCCTAGTGGTAAATAACAGAAACCTAATAAGCCAAATCTGGTGTAACCCACAAGATGACACCTGTCACAATGACTGGCATATAGCAATGCTCAATAAACATGAGCTCAAGGAATTAATGAGAGAGAATGAATGGCAACCTAAAATTAAAACCTTCTGAGCTTCAAAGACACCATCAAGAAAGTGAAAGAATAACTCAGAATGGGAGGAAATATTTCCAAACCATTTATCTGATCAGGGACTTGTACCCAGAATATATAAATAACTCTTACAACTCAAAATTTAAAAAGACAACCCAGCAGAAAAATGGGCAAAGGATTTAACAGACATTTCTAAAAAAAACCCACACAGATACATACATACACATAAATACACACACACACACACACACACACATATGGCCAACAAGTGCATGGAAAGATGTTTAATATCATTTCCCATTAAGGAGATGCAAAATATATTTAAATACAACTTCACACCCACTTAGGATGGGTATAATCAAAAAGGCAGATAATAACAGCTGTTGATAAGGATGTAGAGAAACTAGAAACCTCATGTATTGCTGGTGAGAATGTAAAATGGTGCAGCCACATTGGAAAAGTTCAGCAGTTCTGCAAAATGTTAACATGGAGTTACCAGGTAACCTAGCAATTCCACTCCTAGGTATGTACCCAAGAGAAATGAAATCATGTTCACCTAAAAAACTGTACATAAATGTTTGTAGCAATATTATTCATAATAGCCAAAAAGGAAAAATGCAAATATCCATCAATTTATGAATGGCTAAACAAAATAGTATATTCTTATAAAGGAATATTATTCAGCAATAAAAAGAAATTAAGTACTGATACATGCTACAACATGGATGAAACTTGAAAATATTACGCTAAGGAAAAAGAAGCCAGTCACAAAAGACTACGTATTATGTCATTTCATTTATATGAAATGTCCACAATCGGCAAATCTAGAGACAGAAAGCAGCTTATTGGTTGCCTAGATCTGGAGGGTAGACAGGCAGAAAAACCTGGGTGGAAATGGGGAGTGACTGCTAATGAGTATGGATTTTTTTTGAAGTGATGAAAATGTCCTAAATTGATTGTGGTGATGGCTGCCGTACAACCCTGTGTATATACAAAAAAAAACATTCAATGTTAAATTGACTACATTAAATGGGTGAATTGTATGTGAACTAAATCTAAATAAAGCTGTTTAAAAAAACTGAAAAGGAATGAATGGCAGACTATTACCTGAAGGTCATAGCAGACCATAAACCAAACACAACTAGAAGGCATGGGAGCTGATTAAGCACAGTATTTGCATGCTATTGTTATTCTCTATCCATCTCCCAACTAAAACAAATATAAATATGTCTGTGTGTTTATACACAAGACCAGTCCCTCCCTTGCCTTCAGCAGAGGTTGGGTCAGACCTTTACTAGAATAGTATGTCTAAATTTGAAGTCTAAAGTTTAAGCAATGAAGCAATAATATTAAAAGCTGTCAAAGACTGCCTCAAAGGGGAACTAAGATATTTCTTAAAAATAGTAACTATTAAAAAGTGCCTACATTTCAAATGGATTTTTTTTAAATGATTAGATGTTTGGAACTTAGAATACATTTTTCATACAAACGATGTTATAAATTGTCAGTTACATTCCTAGATCTGTCAAGAAGGATGAACAAAATGTAACGGCATTGATGGCATGACATTAGGTGTGTAGCTGCACACTAGGTCAGGAGTGAGCAGACCTGAGATTTAGTTTGAGTTTTACAAGCTGGTAGAAAACTTCAGACCGTGCAGTTGTAAGTGAAGGAATTGGCTGGGTGATATTTAAGGTCTCTGCATGCTCCAACAGTCTGACATAGAACCAAAACAATCAGTTCAGATAACCCATTCATAATTTACTGTAGCATTTCTATGCAAACCGAATTCCAATTTCTAAAACCAGGTAGATCTCTCCTTTCTGTGGGAAACAAGGGCAGCCCTTTTCTACGTGAGCATGAGCTCAGGAGAGGGCTGTTAACCTATATACTCCAGGATACCAGTGACTTAAATATTCTCTATTTGTTGTTATTACATTCTCTTACTTATTCTCTATTTCTTCTCCTAGCTTATGTTTTATTCTAGCATAAGAAATCAGTCCTCCTTGTTCTAAAGTCAGAAAAGACAATTATCTAGAATTATGTTCATGAGTTTTGAACTGGGAGACAAAAAGCAGAGGAGGTGATGGTGGGGAAAGACAGGAGTGCCAGAATGCTGTGTGCAGTTGTTCAAGGAGATCACATGACCGAAAACAAAATTAGAACTAGTAAATTTACAAAAAATAAGCCCAGTAACTTTCATATATATATGAACTTTTAAATGTTTGCTTTATAAGAAAGTAACCAGGGCTTCCCTGGTGGCGCAGTGGTTGAGAGTCCGCCTGCCGATGCAGGGGACACGGGTTCGTGTCCTGGTCCGGGAAGATCCCACATGCCGCGGAGCGGCTGGGCCCGTGAGCCATGGCCGCTGAGCCTGCGTGTCCGGAGCCTGTGCTCCGCAACGGGAGAGGCCACAACAGTGAGAGGCCCGCATACCGCAAAAAAAAAAAAGTAACCAGTAATCATTTTCCACCTCCATTGAGGATACAGTGAAAGGAAATAGGTATAAGGATAAAGAATTTAAATTTGGCAAGTGGAAAATCTTCCTAATAGAAACCAATGACAAACATAGGAATGAGTTACCAAGTGGGGTAGGCAGAATAATGTCCCCCCCCAAAAGATGTCCATGTCCTAGTCCCCAGAACCTGTGAATATTAGGGTACCTGAGAAACGGGGATTAAGGTGACAGATGGAACTAAGATTAGCACATCAGCTGACCTTAAAATGAGAAGACTGTCCTGGGTTGTCCAGGTGGGCTCAGGGTTTGTTTGTTTGGCCACACTGCACAGCATGTGGGATCAAACCAGGGATCAAACCCAAGCCCCCTGCACTGGAAGCGCAGAGTCTAAATGACTGGACTGCCAGGGAAGTCCAGGTGGGCTCAATATAATCACAGGTCCTTAAAAAGTGGAAGACGGAGACAGGTTGTTAGTGTGATGCATGAAAGACAGAGGTATATAAGAAGGACCTGACTTGCCACTGCTCGCTTTGAAGATGTCTGAGAAAGGGACGATGAGTCAAAGAATGCAGGTGGTCTCCAGAAGATGGAAAAGACTAGGGAAACAGATTCACCCCTAGAGATTCCTAAAGGGAATACACCCCTTTCAACACCTTGGTTTTAGCACAAAAAGACTCTGTATCAGACTTCTGACCTATAGAATAGTAAGGTAATAAATCTACGTTGCTTTAAGCCACCAAATTTGTGGTAGTTTGTTACAGCAGCAACAGGAAATTACTACACCTTCAGATAGACAGACATTTCATTATCTGTAAACCTTTTAAAGTAGGGTATTCATCTTGCTGAGATACTTTTAAATGACATCATTTAAAGTTTTTCCCATCTCTGTATGGTAGTTGAGGGATTTGTATATTAACGTTAAAACCAAAGAATTTCTATGAAGCCAGACAGGACATTAAGTGGACAATGGCAAAATGGAAAATCTAGATCACCTTCTCAAACCTAATGTCCATATGAATCTTGATAAAATGCAGATTCTGATCAGTAGGTCTGGGGTGGGAACAGAGATTCTGCATTTCTAAAAGTTCCCAGGTAATGATGACGATGTTGACCCTCAGATAACATTGAAATAACGAGGGAATAGGAGGTTATCAGCCTCACAAGTTTAGATCTCTGAGTCCGTTTAATCCCACTCCGTATATGCCACCCAAGAGCATATATATACCCTTCTTGAACCTGCTAACCCTTCAGCCAGTCAACTTTAAGAGCAACAATATTCTAAGATAACTCTCCACTAAAAAGCAAATATCTCCCCTGCTTAATTCTGAAAAGATACCTCCATGGACCAGAATTTCAAAGTTTAGTAAATACTTATTTATTAAAAACTTACTTATTTTATAGTTAATTTGGCCTTTGGTAAAATGTCTCCAAACATGTTCTCCATCCAAAGGGAAGCAGTGTGATTGTGAACACAGATAGGCTTTAGAGTCACAAAGTCTAAGTGTGAATCCTAGCTTTGCTATAAAAAATTTTATAAAAATGTGGGCAAGTTACACCAGGTCTCTGAGCCTCTTTCTTCATAGGTAAAACAGGGAAATACTGTATCATAATTTAAATAAGGGCATATATTAAGTACCTAGCCTAATGTCCACTATGTAGTAAGTGCCCAAAAAGTTTCCCTCTCTAGCCTCTTCATATACTGAAGTCACTTTTTCAGTTCATCTCAATAAACCTTTCTCTCATCCTCTTGATCACTTTAGTTGCCCTTATCCATTATGTTGTAGGGAGAATCAGTGGAAGCACTGAAGTATTCCAAATACTGATTGGTCCTCAGTTTGTACAAATTTTTTCTTCTTTTATCTGGTAATGGTTCAAGATGTTTTGATGACTTAAAGCTCCTTATCAAACCCCCAGTGGTCCATAATGTACTATCCTACATACTTATATCACTTGCCTTATACACTTCAGTTCCTGATTTCAAGACTCCTTTCATCTGTGGTCTAACCCCCTGCTTGTGCAATATAACTTTCTGTAATGAAGGAGATGTTCGATTCTGAACTATTCAATACAGCAGCCACTAGCCACAGGTGTCTTCTGAGCACTTAAAATGTAGCTAATGTGACTAAAGAACAGAATTTTTTAATTTAAACTAATTTAAATAGCCATGTGTAGCTCCCGGCTAAGTCAATGGAACAGCACAGGTGTAACCTATCATGAGCACACCATTTCAAACTACGATCAAAATGCTCACTGGAAATTCTCTCAATTCACCTTTATCTAATTTCCATTCCCGTTAGTATGACTGCCCCCGAATATCCTAAGCAACTATGATACTTTCCCTGATAGACAATCCAAGGTCTTGTTTAAATTGAAAAGCATTTACTAACAACGTAAGTAAACAAGCTAGTAAATAGCTACAACAGTTAATTCTTACTGAGGTGCCAAGTACTGTGCAGACCACTTTACCTAATGTGTGGCATGAAACATTTTCATTAGCTAGGTCAATCAGTTAATTCTCAGAAACTTCTGGTGGCCAGCTATAAGGTTTCACGTTGATATTTAAAGGCATGTGGGCAAAACTGTATGTGTTGCTTTTTAACAGGGGCTAGAGGAGGTATGTTGGAAAGAGGAGATAATAGGCATTGGAAAAATCAATTGTGATTATTGTATTTTAATCATATAATCAGATACATCTGTCAGGATTTAGCTTCTGTGAATTAAAAAAGTTTTTCCCAATGTCTTCATCAGCAGGTCCTGTAAATAGGCTTTGAGTGAGCCGTCATTCATTCGGATATCAAAGTACTTTAAAAGTAACTATTAGCATTTATTGTCTGAACGGAAAACTTGGGCAAAGAAAAGTCAATCAAAAGTTGCGCCCAAGGTCATCAGGTAAACTGAGATTAGTAAGAAACTCCTTCACCAAGTGAAAACCAAGGGTCTGGCCACACGTCAGGTGTTGAGGAGAACGTTTATGACGCCCCTCTAAGGAAACTCAACAGGGAGAGAAATTTCATAGCCCCAGGGGGGACACATTTGGGCTTTTCACGGGCAGCAAAGAGATGACCACCCTCACACACAAACCCGGCAAATCATACGCAAAAGCTGTCATGCCCGGACTTCCTCTGCTCTTCACACCTTTGGATAGGCAGCCACTATTATTTTAGGGAAGGAGATGGGTCATAGACCTTACCTCCCCTCTCTGTGCTACCAAACACCTCCATGGGTTTCTCCAGCAACTAGATCCCAGAAGCACTTCCTCTCCCCTTAAAAGCCCACTGCTCCCTTTACTCAAGGAACAGAGTTCTCAGGGGCCTAATGAAGCAGTCCCACGAAGGTAGCAGCCACCAACCTGTCACGGAGAGCTGAGGCAGCGACACTTTCCGCGCCCAGAGGATCCCGCGCCGCACCACGTAGACCGCCATCTTGGAGCATACCAAAGGAATGACCGGTAGGGGGACTGCGGGCGGTGGAAGGGCTAGGCAACAGTCCACGCTCCCCCCCCACCCCCGGCTTCCGCAGTTGGTACAGCCCGGGACAGTATGGCGGCCGCCTTTCTGCCCCCGAAGCAAGTCTTACCGCTGCAGGCGCTGCGGAGTTTGGTGCATCCAGGGTTGGGAGGCTTGGGCTCCACCTGCAGCCGCTGTCCTCTCGGAGGTATCCTAGGCCTCGGGCCGTGAAGGAGGGGAGGGATGGGACAGAAGGGAGCTTTACACCTCAGCGGGCATCTCTTTGGAGAACTAACGGCGCCTCACTCAGGGGCCTAGAGCAATCGAGCATGCACTTGCCCTCTGCACGTGGGTACAGTGGTGGCCTCTGGATGTCGTGGACGCCCGTGTGCCTGGGAATCAAAGGACAGATGGGCTGGGCTCTTGACCTGGGGACTGTAGTATTCCCTCGGATGGAGCTGTGCTGCGCCCCGGGAACACCTCCTCCCCCTTGGGTGTACTGTCCTGCAGAGTTTGGGAGGGGAGGTCAAAGACTATGAGTTTGGAGTCCAGCTCTGTAGCGAACAGTCTGAAAGACTCTGAGCAGGTTTCTTTATTTGTAAAATTATCCCTTAATATCTTTTTGAAAATGATTAAATTTGAAGATGCTGGTGAGTGATAATATTTAACACTTCGTGTCAGGCTTTCCTGTAATACATTTTACATACATTCATTCCTTTTCTCCTCACATCACCCAGTGAGAGAGGTACTATTCTTCATTTACAGAGGAGGAAACCGCAAAGCTAAGTAATTTGCCCAAGGTCAGAGGGAACTGGTAGAGGAAGGGTTTGAACACAGGCAGTCCTACTGTAACCCCTTCTCTGGACTGCCTCTCTAGAAATCAGCAATTTTTGTTGTTACATTGTTACTGTACTACACAGAGCTCTTGTAGTGGACGGTTCTTTGGCCAAGCTCCAGTTCATGCACAGCCGAGCATCCTAAAGAAATGATGTTTCCTCAACTGATCATTTCTGCTAAGTTGTGGTCAGTGATTCCTGATGTATCTAGAGGATACCAAGAGTCCAAATCTGAGAGGCCATAATGCCTCATTTCACAAACTGTCGACAGTCCTGGAAATTCCAATGGTCACACTATAGCTTTTTCCCCTACCCTATATGCTTCTACCTGTTTAAACCAAATCTAGATATACCTGTTTTGCTGTCTGTCTTTCAGATCCCAAATTCTGTCTACCCATCCCCATACCCAGTTAATCGCTAGCTCCTTTCACACACACACACAGACAAAACTTGTCTTGTGGAGGATTTGCATTCTTTGGTACTTTGGACATTTTTTTCCCCACCAGGGTGACTATTCTATTTGTACCTGTCTAGGTGGGTTATTTATACTAACTGAAGATAAGATCAGTTATTAGAAAGAGACAGTCAAGCTCTACACGTTATTTGCTAAGTATAAAACAGTCAAAATGATTTTACTTTCTTTTCTCTGATTTTTAGCTAAAAGATATCTACTTACAGATAATATTGTGAAATTAAAGGACTTTCAGCATAAGAAGGTGGCTGTTGCATGTAATCTTCCTGGCACCAAAGGTAATCAAATCTATTTCATTACTTCTTTCATTGACCCGTCGTTAAACTTCCCTCTGTCTTTATCCCTGTTCAGTCTCTTCTTCAATGACCTTAATCTCACAGAAGAAACTGAGATGATTTATTCTTAGTTTCTTAGTCTGACCCTGCATGCCCCTTTCACCTCACTCTGTTATTGCAGAGTCTACCGCTCTTCTCTTGTCCCTTCTCCCAGGACCCCAGAGAAATACTAAAACTAGTGCTGCAACCAGTCCTCTAGATCAGTGCCACTCAAAGTGAGGTTCAAGGATTAGCAGCAAGTGAGAGGTGGATAGAAATGCCAAATCTCGGGCCCCAGACAATTTGTCTGCAAAATAAAGTCTGAGGGCTTCCCTGGTGGCGCAGTGGTTGAGAGTCCGCCTGCTGATGCAGGGGACACGGGTTCGTGCCCCATTCCGGGAAGATCCCGCGTGCCGCAGAGTGGCTGGGCCCATGAGCCATGGCCGCTGAGCCTGCGTGTCCGGAGCCTGTGCTCCACAACGGGAGAGGCCACAACAGTTAGAGGCCCGCGTACCGCAAAAAAAAAATAATAATAAAAAATAAAATCTGAGAAGAACTGCTCCACATGACTGGCTTTCAGACTTCTTGATGCCACCCTCAGTAAAAAATACAATTTGCACTGCATCTCCAGTATACATATATATATCTATAGATAAATGAGATAAAATGAAACAAAAAATGTATGATGATGCATTTTCATATTTTCTACTGTGTGCTGGAAGAATCAGTAGACTAAAACAAAGGTTTCTTTAAAAAACCAGCAAAACATTGATAACTGTTGAGGCTGGGTGATGGGCACATGGGAGGTGCCCATCTCTAATTTTAGGTATGTTTGAAAATTTTTATTGTAAAAAGCTAAAAACACAGCACCACCACCCTACGTCCTATTCCCTTTCAGCATCTGAGAAATCTTGTTGCATTCATTCCCACTTCTCCTGCACGTTGAGTTTTTCCCAGTACTTCAGATTCCTTTAGAAACACAGCAAGCCTCTCCTCTTTTTTTGTTTTGTTTTTTTTGTGGTACGCGGGCCTCTCACTGTCGTGGCCTCTCCCGTTGCGGAGCACAGGCTCCAGACGCGCAGGCTCAGCGGCCATGGCTCACGGGCCCAGCCGCTTCGCGGCATGTGGGATCCTCCCGGACCGGGGCACGAACCTGTGTCCCCTGCATCGGCAGGCGGACTCCCAACCACTGCGCCACCAGGGAAGCCCTCTCCTCTTTTTTAATAACAACCCTTTTGTTTGTCCTACTTACTTTTCCAGCTTTCCTCCTTCTCACTGTCAGATGTTTGTGAGCACCTAATGAACACTCCTTGCTTCTCATCTCTCCAGAAAGCAGTCTTCCTTCACTGGTCCGCTATCATGCTGTTGTACAAAACCACCTACAGAACAAGAAGATAAGAGTGACAGAAAATAGATTAATCTTCACTTTAGTAGACTCAATCTAGATTTTACTTCAGTCTTTTCTTCTTACCCCCGGTCGTCTGGAGCTCTGTAAAGTTCGCAGTTAGGGCTTCGTGTCACTATCTAGTTGTTATTCCAGTTGTCATAGTCTTTCTAAGGCGGTGACAGTCGTGCATGTGTTCTAAAAGGCAATTAATATAATGAGTGCCAATCTACTCCACTGTCAGGTATTTATAAAATCCTGTCCATGTTTCATCATTATAAGAGCCCACAATGGTACTCTGTTATATACCACATCATGTACAAACTTGCCCCTTCCCTCCAGCTTCCTAGCTCTTCCACAGTGGATCTCACCCTTTCTAGAACCAGTGTGATTTCCTGTTAATCTAGTCACGGTCTCCTCTCACCACCTTTTCCCCCAGTTCTGTGCTTTTTCTCATGCTGATTCCCATACCGACAGTTCCCCACCCCCTCAGCTTTGCCAACCCTACTCAGCCCCTTCCTTCCTCTCTGGTACCTCTCCACTTCCACCAGACCTAGTCTGTTTCTGCTGCCCTGATTTCTCTCTTCTCTCCTGTTATGTTTATACTGTCACATGTCACCTACTCTGTCATTATTTTCAGGTAGCTTTATATAGATTTATCTTGTCTTCTCAAATAGACTCTAAGCTCTTTCAGGGTAGGAACCATACCTTATCCTTCCTTGTGTCTCTCACACAAAGAAGGATACCTCTGACTATAATATACGATAAGCACTTAATTTTGATGGATTTGTTTTAAAATACAAATTACATCTGTTGAAATTTTGGACTTATTAAGTATTAAGAAGTACAAGATGTAAAGACGACCCATTAAAGTCTTTTAGCTTGGAAATTGTTTAGAAATATTTAATAGAATAAATCCTCGTGACAGAGGAATGAAAATAAGAACAATATGTCTGTGATCTCCTAGCAGTTACTACATGCTGGGCCCTGTGCTAAGTGCTTTACGTACATTATCTCAGGATGACCCCACGAGGCAGGTATCATGGCCCTCACTTCACACATGAATCTTGTCTCAGAGACAGGCCTCCCCAGATCTCCCCGTAGCATGCAAGTGGCAGAGCCCAGATTTCAGCTCACGTCTTCCCAACTCTAAAACCTTTAACCATTACACGATTCTGCAAATAGAGATTGGAGGGTCCGTTGCATTAATTCAAACCTAATGGACCTTCTTTTCTTGTAAATCAAGAGCAGTGTCTGCCTCATCTTCCCGATCTTGTGTTTTTAATGTATATTGTGCCATCCCTTTAAGCAGCATTCCTTCGGAGCTCTGGGCCTTGGAACAAATCCTGTAGACTTTCGCAGCTTCTGATACTGAGAACAGCCCTGTCTTCTGGAAAGCAGATGTTTGCTTGGTGGCTGCCTTGCATCTCACCCTACATTCTGCGAAAAATACAGTCCCTTCCTAATGCCAAGAAGCAGGGTTTCCTGTTGGTGTTTGATTGTCTCCACAGTTGATCAGATACAAGACAAGGGACATAGAGCGTGATCACCTTGAAATGATTCTATTACTAAAAGAGGGTTTGCTGCTGTTGGGAGGACTCTTTTACCCCCTGTGCCTTATGCAGTACTGTGGCATGCTTTCTAACAACTGAGTAGAGAGGGACCAGGAGGAATGAAAAAGTGGTAAAACTGAATCAAGTGAAAAAGACTTGAAGTATTCCTGAATCATGTGAGTCATCCGTTGTGGGCTGACGGCATTTTCCTTTCAGTTTTCCTGCTAGGTGCCCTGCCAACTGATGGTTTGGATATCTTGGTTAGTTTTTTTTTCTCATGCGTCACCTGTAGATACAGTTCTTTGGTCTAAGCCTCTGGGACGTTAGTTCTCCAACTTTACGGTGCATAAGCATCACCCAGGTAATCAAAAATGCACATTCTTGTGCTCCTACTCCCAGAGATTCTGTGTTGGGAAGTCTGGAGTGAGGTCTGGACCTGCGCCCTGTGACAGATTCGCTGCTTCATACACCACGTCTGACACTCTGCTCTCGAGACCAGCCAGTGACGGGAGCTGCGTGGCCGTGAGCCCCCCTCAGTGGCTCTTTGCATTGGGCCAGGTTCTAGCCTCCCCTTCTCCCTGAGGTCAGCCTCCTGACGGTCTGAGACAGCCTAAGTGATGGCCACCACACTGTGCTTTCTTCCAGAAACCTATTTGAGAAACTTGGAAGAGAAACTGACCCAGAATAAGCTCATCTTGAAAGAGGAGTTGAGAACCTTACTTCATCTGTGTGAGTCCTGGGACGATGTGGAGCTGGCTAAAAATGTCATTTACAGGTGAGGCATTTCCTTAAAATCCTGCCAGCCTTTGTCTTTTCCTACTCTCTCCTTTTTCCTGAGCAATCTCATCTACCCCCAAGATTTCAGCTCTCACCTCTAAACTGGTGACTTCCCAATCTCTTGTCCAGATGCCTGCCCTGAGCTCCACCATTTATATTCATTCATTCATTCAGCGAACACTTATTGGGTTCCTACTACATGCCAGGTGCCGAAGATAGCAAAACAGATAATTCATGCCCCAGGAGATCACCAACCTCTTCACCAAGTCCACTTACATGTTCCCACGGTCTTCACATTCAACCTACACAGATTTCTTCCTCTTGCTGTGTTTGCTGTCACACTGACCAGTCATTCTTTCCCCCGATCTCATTTGCCCTCCTCCTGCGTCTGCTCCGCGGTGTCTCTCATCCCTAGCCTTCCTCTCTCTGTCCCCATTACCAGTGTCTTAGCTCAGGCCTCACGCCTCTCACTTGGATCACTTCAGTGGACTCCGAACTAGCCTCCCCCCTACAGGCTTATGCCTGTTCCGTTCACTGTCTGATCCCTTATCAGACTTCCCCATGCCAGCAGGAACTCATATGTAATCACAGTCTGCTGTTAGGCAACCGAGCAAAGGTGTCACTTGGGAGCAGGATGGCACCAAATCAACAGCTTCCTTTCACCATTCTTTAAAGATACATTTCTATACATGAAGCTGCATTTATACTGTACATTTACAAGAAAAATACAAGGTATTCATATATGGAATACTGGAAGAATACATACCGTAAGTTAACCATGGTTCTTTGAAACATTATATTTTTTGTTTGTCTAAATGTGTACTTTTTTGATTTCTCAAACTTGTCTATAAGGGACATTATTAATTTTATAATGTGAAAAAATTAATGTTATTTTTAAAAAGGAAAAGAAAAACAGAATTATGCAAATTTCATTGAAACTTTGAAAAACACGAAAAAGTAGAAAGAAGAAATACTGCATACATCACACAGTTTGCTGTTTCGATTGTCTCTTGCTGCATAACAAACCACACCAGAACTTAATGACTTAAAATGACGACTGATTATTATTTCTCATAACTCTGTTGGTCAGGAACTGAGGCCGGTCTCAGCTGGGCAGTTCTTATTGTTATCAGCTGAAGCCACCTGCACACCTGCAGTCAGCTTGGTAGGCTGAGCCGGGAGGTCCGAGAAGGCTTCGCTTGCGTTTCTGAAGCCTCAGTGCCCCTGCATGCAGCCCCTCCCCCCGCTGGTAGAGTCTCACTGCTCACGAGTCCAGCCTGAGCTGCACTAGTGCACAGTACACGTGGAAGCTGCAGGCCTTGTGGAGCTGCCGAGGATTGGCACGTCTTCACTCCCGTCCCATTCTCTTGGTCAGGGCAAGTTAGCGGCCAGCCCCGATCCATGGGGAGGGGAAAGGATTCCACCTCTGGAAGGACGGAGCTGCATACACATACAGGGAGGAATGATGGCGGCCAACTTTGGGGCCTGTCTACCACATCCAAGAAACCACTGTTAATATTTTGATACATTTTCTCACTGATTCTTTTTCATGCAAAGATTTTGAGGTTTAGGTAGGGTTTATTTTACATAGTTGTATTTATTACTGTGTATATAAAATGATATTTTCTTGTTTTCTAATTAGCATTGTAGCATAAATGTTTTTGCCTGTTAATACTCTAGGAATCACATTTTAATGGCTATACACTGTTTGATTATAGGTTAGGTATTTTAATTAACTGTGCCCCTATTGTTGAACATCTAAATTATTTCTAATTTTTCACCAGGATAAATAATGCCATGATGAGCAAACTCTATGCATAAAATTTATTCTTTATTTCCTTTTGGGGATCGGAGGGCATGCACCTTTTAAAGCTTGTCAATACAGACTGCCAGATTATTTTCCAAAAGGGATTATGCTAGTTCACAGTCACACTATATCTGCAAACCTAAACCTGCTATTTCAGTTTCATACAGTTGAATCATTTGAGACTCTCTGGCTCGTTTTACTCTCAGTTTTCTTTTTACTACCCAAAGCTATCAGATGTTTACAAGAGTAACAAAACAGGATAACATTCTAAATGCTCCTTCCACTCTTATTTTTGTCATAAACATTCAAAGTATGACTCATAATCCGTTTATTGATGCTAATACTTTCTGCCTGGTTGCTGTCCTTTCCCTCTAGTTGTGGACAGCTGGACAAGCTGCGGGGGGCAGTCGATCCTCGGCCTAACCAACCTATTCTCTCTCTTCCTGAGACAGGCGACCCCCTGTTGGGGAAAAAGAGCAACGAGCCAGAACATAAGCTCTTTATTGAGCCAAAAATGGGGAACAACTGAATCTCCTCACAGTCTGGACCACATGCTGTTGCTTGGTTTATAGAAGGGTTTTAGATCCTCTAACTTGAATGTTTCTTGTCAAGAAGAGGTGATATTAACTATCTCTGTGACTTTCTAGCACTTTTATTACTGTGTCATTTAAGTTAGGAAAATTTTCATTTTTGGTTTTAATCTGGCACACATTTCTCTTGAGATTATTTACTGAAATACTTTGATTTTTGTTTTTTTTTTTTTTTTTTTTGCAGTACGCGGGCCTCTCACTGTTGTGGCCTCTCCCGTTGCGGAGCACAGGCTCCGGACGCGCAGGCTCAGCGGCCGTGGCTCACGGGCCCAGCCGCTCCGAGGCATGTGGGATCTTCCCAGACCGGGGCACGAACCCGTGTCCGCTGCATCGGCAGGCGGACTCTCAACCACTGCGCCACCAGGGAAGCCCTGAAATACTTTGATTTTTAAAGATGTTCTCCTCAACTTGCCTTACATTGTATAAGAGGGAGCATATGTCTAAGGCTTACTGTGTGCCAGGCATATCATCTCATTTGATCCTCACAAAAACTCTCTGAGTTGAGTTCTTTTCTTATCTCCATTTTACAGATGAGGAAACTGAGGTACAGAGTCATTAATTAATTTGCTCATGGTTACACAGTTAGTAAGTAAAACAGCTGGGATCTGAACTGTCATTTTGGAATCAGAGTCTAAAAATCCTTAATCACGACACTATATTTGCCTTTTATAACTTAATTATTTCTTCTTTCCTCCAGCTTTATTGAGGTATAATTAACAAATAAAAATTGTGTATCTTTAAGGTATACAACTTGATATTTTGATATAAGAAGTTAATTCATAACTGTTGTAAATGAAGCAATGAATATTTTTTGTAACTTTTATAACTGGATTATGAAATGTATCTTTAAAAGTACACTCATTCTTTTTGGCAGTACATATGTTTAAAATAGACTATCCATATGCTATTATGACTTTCCTCACTGATTTTAGCAGAAGGTAAAAGAATATTCTGTTCTTTAAAATCAGAGCTTCCTAAAATCTGATTTACATGCAATCATGAGGTACTTGTTTTGTCACCAGATTGTCTTCTTGGTGTCTAAAGCAGGAGGAGTTGGTTATTGAAAGGAAATTTATGGGCGCAATTTTCAGTTCTGCAGTTCTAACTGGCAGACTGGCTGCTTGTAGAAATCCCAAGCCACATACATATAAAACATCACTGTCTTTGAAACTAGCCTTTTTCTAAAACTAAAATTTCAAAGCTGCATTTAATTTGTTTGGCTAGGTGATTGTAGTTCACATATACTTTTCCCTTAGCCAAGAAAAACAGAGAAATTGGTTTAATTGTAAAATGCACCTATTGGTCGTTTGCCATCCCATATGGGGATAAAGCCAGACTTGAGGGGGACACAGCATCACCCCACTCCTTTCCTTCCTTTTCTCCAGGAGCATGGAAGGAGACAGTCAATTCTGCTGGGCTTACAGATACAAGACCCCTGCTATTCCCTGACATATGCTCACATTCAGTCCTAGCAGGTTGTTGGTAAATTGAGATGATTACAATCTGCGTTTTTACTTTCTTTTATTTCAGAGTATGTGGGCCTCTAACGACCTTGTTTGTTTATTTAAATGCCTAGTATGCTTCTGCTTGCCAGGGTTCTTCTGGTCATCTTTAATTCTGCACTTTCCCCTCCAGACTATGAGAGGACCTCATTCTTTGCTGTGTCCCCAGCACCTAGTAGAGTGCATGCCACGGTCTGTCTTTCTTCAGGTCCCACTGTTTGGCTCATTGAATTATTTTGCTTACCAGGTACCATGCAGAGAACAGAAATATCACTTTGGGGGAATACAAGTTTGGACCACTTTTCATGAGGTTGTGCTACGAGTTGGATCTCGAGGAATCTGCAGTGGAGCTCATCAAAGACCAGGTTACTGTCTCCCAATTGCCTTCCCTGCCATGGTGACTTCCTTGCGCTGAGGATGGGGTGTTTTCAGTGATGTTAGGAAGGGCAGCTCTTCTATACACATTATTCCTGGGTTCGATTTTCAGAGAAAGGCTGCTGGGTTGAGGGAATGAGCTCTTCCCTGGATTTTTAAGGTTTCCTTGGAGTCACTGCCTACGAAGAGGCGTAGGCCTCTTTATACAGAGGTGTGGAAGAGGTGTAAGTACAGATTACAAGGTATCTACCTACCTTGGATGTGTGTCCACCTGGGACTGACATCTTCTCTTTTGAAGAGCTTTTAGTGGGGACTAGTTTGAGGCAGACTGCCTTTCCTATTCTTCACCTGTGCCTCTCTCCAGTTTTCGTATTTTTACTTCTGGTTGAAGGCTATGTTGTAAGTGCTTTTCTGTTTTCAGAATCTCTGCTTTTCACATATTCTGATTTTATTTTCCTAAAAGCAAAAGTAACAATAATTAGTTTTGTAATTATTCATTGAATATTTAACAAGTTCGCAGCATCATGCTTAAGCATTATACATGTTTCATTTCATTTGTTTCCCACAATAGCCCTGGCGAGGTAGGTACTATTATTATTTCCATTTTACAGATGAGGAAACGGGGACTCAGAGACATTATAAATTCATCCATGGTCAGAAACATTTATTAAATTTGGGGGCCAGGGCTGGCCCCCTGGGACATTTTAATATTTTTAAGAATCTCCGTAACTAAGTTGTCCTTTTGCCTCTTACTTTTTTTCATATAAAGTGTTGTATCCATGGAGGAACTGTTAACTCTCACCTTGCCCCTCTTTTAAGGACCCTGGGTATTAGAAAGATGACCATAATATATTAGTAAGCAGAGAAAAGGTGGTTTCAGAACAGTATGGATTAGTTTGAGCCTATTTTTTCCTAAAAGAAGAAATATACATACATATTTACATTATAGCATATATGTTTTAAAAATCTAGAAGGATATACACTAAACTACTGCTTATCTTCGGGGGTAGAATTAGAGGAAATCCTCACTTTTTACTGTATATACTTTTGTATTGTGTGACTATTTTGTAATAAGCATATGTTTATGTTGTAATTAAAAGAAAACAAACGTTTCATTGTAATAAATCATAGCCACGAGTATAATGATAAACAAAAAGAAAGAAAATGAGGGTAAAGGTTTTCGTTTTTTGGTTTTTTTTAACCTACCTGAGCATGAAGCATTCATGTATGTATATGTTTCCTGGAGTTGTAGAATAAACTGAATTAGAGTCAAATACCATAAAGCCTAATCCTGCTTCCACCTTACCTTGTCGTGTCCCCTGCCCAGAACCCTGAAGTGCTGCCAGTATGGTAGCCACTACCCCCATGTACCCTTGGAGGCCTTGGACTGCGGCTAGTTCATATTTACATGGGCTGTAGTGTAAAATACATGATGGATTTTAAATACCTGGCATAAAAAGGAGAATGTAAAGTATCTTATTAATAATGTTTTATATTGATTACATGTTGAAATTTTGGATTTCGTGGGTTAAGTAACATATTATTAAAATTGATTTCACATCTTTCTTTTTACTTTTTTAAATGAAACTACTTGAAAATTTAGAGTCACATACGTGGCTCACACTTGAGGCTTGCAATCTCTCCCTATGGACGGGGCTGCTCTGGTGGCTTCCCATCCCACTTCGCATAGAACTCAGACCCCTGACCATGCCCTCAAGGTCCCGTTGTGGTACTTCATGTCCTGCCACTCTCCCTCTCGCTTCCTCCACTCTGGACCTTCTGGTTTTCTCTCAGACAGCCAGGCCCGTGGCCTCAGTGCTCTACATCTGCATCACTTCATTGAGGTCTCCTCTTCTCAGCGAGCCTTCCCTGACCACCTTCCATCATCTTCTCTGTTCCCTTTATCCTGTTTCATTGTTCTTCATAGCCCTGATTGATACTTGAAATTATATTTTTATTTTTTCCGCTTGTTTTATTCACTTGTTCATTGTCTCCTCTGCTAGAATTTAAGCTCCCCTAGATTATAAGCCCTACTAGAGTTTAGGGCAGGGCCATTGTCTTGTTCATCATTTCTTTATTCTTAACACCTAGAATAGGGTCTGCCTAATAAGGTCTCAAAAAAAATAACAGACTTGCACAAGACATTTAATGGTGTATTTGAATAGCATGTGTCACATTATCATCCCATTAAAAATGATGAGAACCACTGTTGTAGTGAGTTATTTCAAAAAGTGAATAATCAACTATTATTCGTTTGCCAAAAGAGGATCATAGTTGTGTAAGCCTCTCCCACCTTAGCCCTCAAGCATACTTATAGCTGCCACTTCGTGTTAATATTCTGCACCCAGGTTCCAAGACAACCCCCAGGAGGGCTAACCGGCTTGCTTCTTTCTTCTAAGCTTAGCAGAGCCCATTGCATAAAGACGTCCTTCACTGGATTTCTGAAACCTAGAGATCTCTTGCCATATCTTTTGCCTCTTGTTCACTGTGCCCGTTGCTAAAGGCATGACCCCAAAAGAGTGGGCACCATTTAAATTTTTTTGCTAAATGAATAAAATATGTAGACAGTCCTAGACAGAGAAGATGCAGTATAAGTACTCCCTTAATAGTTTTACCTTTTAACCAAACTATATTGTTTTTCTTCATTAGCATTTACGAGGTTTCTTCTCAGACTCCACATCATTCAATATTTTGATGGATATGTTGTTTATCAAAGGTAAATATAAAAGTAAGTATCACAATTTATGTTTGCTGAAAAACAATGGACTATGTAAAATTAGGAAAAACAATGGACTATGTAAAAATGATCTTTATATTCCTGATGAGTGGCTGAATTATGGAGACCCCATTCTTTAAGTGTGAAAACATTATTGCATCACATCATGACTTAAACACCCCAGATTTTACTTATGCTGCAGTTATAATAGGTTTTAAAATACTAGTTCTTCCTGTATGACCTGATAGTTTATTTTGAAATTTAGTTAATTGATAAATGACTTCAAAAGTTTTTATTGTGCTGAAGTGTACTTTTCAGTAGATGGAGCTAAACAGTTTGAACTCTGGGAATCAATAGTAGAGGACTCTGAACTCACTTGAATGCATTTAACACTGCCGGCCCACTCCTGGCTTTTGACAGGTGCATTGGAAGTACTGATTGAGATGAAAAACCAAGATGTGAAGTTCAACAAAGATACTTACATCCTTGCTTTTGCAGTTTGCTACAAACTGGTAAGACTGTCTTCCCTAAACTTTTAGAGCATTTTGGGTAATGTTTGAGAGAGGATTTATTATTTTTTTTCTCTACAAATAAAGTTCAGTTCCCCTGAAGTCTGTTTTCCATCTGGTGCAGATATTTCCATTTTAAATATGTTCATTTTTAGAAAACCCAAGTTAGCCATGTCAGACAGTTTTATCATGGGAAAAGCAATTTTATCATCTTTCCATCTTCTCTGGCATTTGTGTAGATAATGAGAACAAGAAACAGCATGCTGGGTTCAAACTCTGCTTCAGAGGCCTCTTTCTCTTGCTGGACCTCACCAGACCAGTCTTCTCTGTGGCCCTCTCCCATGAAAGTCTTAGCATCCTTCACTGGTGAACTCAAGGGCTACTCTGTCCTCATCTGTGAATTTTTCTGTGATCACCTAAGTTGGAAGTGTTCTCTCTGTCCTTCAGTATCCCTTGATTGTGATCTATTTGTGTTCACAGACATGGCACTTATAGCACTGCCTGATCTGCTAAGTGGATGCACATTCCATCCTCCCCACTAGAGGGTAAACTCCTTGAGGCCTCTTTATTTGCCAGCACCTAACAGTGCCTGGTTCACAAGCGATCTTTAATAAATGTATGTGACATTAAAATGAGTTCTTTGAGAATAGAGAGCATGACTTATAAATCCCTTTCTTATTACTCTATCAGGATTGTTTCTTGCACATAGACTGTTTCTTTATTACTTATTGAATGCATAAATGGTAACTGAAATAGTACAGTGACCAAGATTCCATGCATTACTGTACACATTCATGCCGTTTTAACACTGGAAACTTAACAAAACCTTTTTATACTGAAAATGAAGGAACACTAAGTAAGGTAGAACGTGGCTATTGAAAAATTTCCCTGAAAAGCATAGCGATACCAATTTTCCAAAACAAGAGGGGCAGTTGGGTTACAGGGGGAAGAAACCAACTTGGAAATTGAGAAATGTGGAGTCTAGTCTCAACTTTAACATGAACTGGCTTTGAAGTGGTCACTTACCTTATTTGTGAAATGAAGCATTTGGATTCAGGAGCCAGCAAGCTTTCTCTATAAAAGGCCAGATAGTTAATATTTTAGGCTTTGGGGGCCACTTACGGTCCTAGGCACATCTTCTTTGTTTTTACAAATCTTTAAAAATCTAAGAACCATTTTTAGCCAGAGGCTGGCTTTGGCCCCAGGGTCGTAGTTTGCTGACCGCTGGATTACTAGATGATCCTTTCCAATCCTGCCACTTTATGATTCTGTGAACAGAAGCCAACATGACACACACTTGAGCATTGGTTCTTCAGCGCTGTGATACAGTTTCCTGGCCTTCTTAGAGATGTCTCCCTGAGCGTATACTGAAGTGGAGAGAATTTAACTCTACTACTTACAAAGGGCCAGAGGACTTTTCTCCCCTATATCAGGGGTCCCCAACCCCCAGGCTGCGGACTGGTGGCAGTCCGCAGCCTGTTAGGAACCGGGCCGCACAGCAGGAGGTAAGCGGTGGGCAAACAAGCAAAGCTTCACCTGCCGCTCCCCATTGCTCGCATTACCGCCTGACCCATCCCCACCCCCAACCCCAGCTCCGTGGAACAGCTGTATTCCACGAAACCTGTCCCTGGTGCCAAAAAGGGTGGGGACCGCTGCCCTATATTGTGTTCAGGAATAATTTGTTTTACTCAGTGGAGACTGGAATTGAAAAATTGAACTGGTCAGCTGTTACAAATTGCAAGCCAATTCTGGGAACCATCCCCTCTCATTAAATTCAGATTTTCCTTTAGGATTTGAGTAACGAATCACGCCGTGACAGACAGATACAGAACTAATGCTGCTCTTGTAAACCTAACCCACCTACAACATAGATAAAGGAAGAGAATTCTGTCTTACCGCTGCTGTCTGCTACTTTGTATATCACTCATCTTCCTGGTGTGTGTGGTTTTTTTTGTTGGTTTTTGTTTTAAGGTATCTGGTTTTATGGGATTCTTTCATGATTTCCATTCAGGTATGTTTTCATGTTTTCAAACATTTGACTTAACACGGATATTTTCAGATTGGAAACCCCCTAAGGAAAAGTTCTGTGGTGTTGCTAAGCTTTACGCTTATCATTTAATACGGTAGTAGCACACTGACTCTTCACACGTGTATGTTATGGTACCTATGTCTTGAAACCAGCCTGCCTGGATGAAAAGAGACCTGTATGTTTGTGGGTAAAGCTGCCCCAGGTCAGAATACCGACAAAGAGCTAAAAATAAAGTTCATTTAAGATTTGAGCTGCTAATATATAGATAACAGAGTCTATTTGCAAATAGTCTCTATATGGAACTTAATCTTTTAAGCGGCTTGAGATAGGCTCCAGGAAATTCTTCCAAAAGGAAATCTGAAACACTGGGCACCATTAATCATCTTATTAACCTAAAGGTTTGTGACATTTATTTATTGAGCAATCCTGTCTTCCCCCAGAATAGCCCTGAATCTTTTACAATCTGTACCACGTTAAGGGAAGAAGCCCTCATCAAGGGAGAAATCCTCTGCAGGAGAGCATCCTGTTTTGCAGTGGCATTAGCTCTGAACCAGGTAAGGCTTTGGGGTGCACATAAGTGAATTAGGAGTAGGCAAGACTTTACTACTTTCATTTGTTCTTGCTTTTATTTTATCTTTTTTCCTCTGACTCTGTCATAAAGAAAAAGTCCCCATAAAGAGACCAATGCCTTTGGTGCCATGGCAACCTACATCTATATCTCTGCCTCCAAAGAATGTTTTCATTTACAGTTGAGGGCCTAACATGCACTGCTGTTTACACGGGGCTGGCCAGGATCCTATGGAAAATCAATGAGGGAGGCTGTACTCAGAGAAATTTCTCAAATAATAAAAGTGGAAATTTCAAATGATTCGTTTACCAAGTAACGTGCTCAGGGAATGGTTTTAATTTAAAGCTCTCCAAAGTGTGTTCTAGTAAATTCCTCAGGGGAACAGTACTCCTTGAGTTCTTGGTATTTAAAATTATTTGCCCTTTTTTTTTTTCTAAACTACAGTTTGGCCAGATATAAAATTGTGAAGTGATATTTGCTTTACTTGAGGTTTTCTTTGGCATTGCTTTTCTGTCTTCTAGTATGGAATGTTGCTGTGGAGAAATCTGAGGCCTGCCTGAATTTTTTTTTTTTTTCCCACTTCTGAGTGACTTGATCTTGTTAGTTTTTCTCTTTTCTGTCCCTTATATCCATGGAAACATTTTTCCTTTGGGAGTTCTTCATCAGCCAGTTCTTTTCTTTTCTTTTTTTTTTTTCTTGCTGTAATCCTTTTTTTCTTTTTTCCCCATAATGTCTTTATATAGTTTACATGCTGGTTCTTTTTTGGTTATTCATCATTGAAAGATGCTTAGACCAGCCACTTGCAGAAGATTCATGTCAGAAGAGAATAGCGCCGTGTTGCCACCTTCTAGGCTAGCAGGAATTTTTTTATATCTGAGTTTTGTCTACAAATATGCATTGGCTCTATTTCTTCCTGGCCAATGGGAGTAGGCACGTAGGTGATTTTCAATGAAAAGTCTCTTCTCTGACGCTGCTATAAGTGACATATTGTTTCCTGCAAGTATGGCTGATCTGTGCAAATTCTTGATTAGCCTCACCTCTGCCGCCAAAAGGATCCAAAGACCTCATTACTAGTTCTAAACTCTATTATCATCGTTGTAAACAGGAATTTAGTACTTGAGGCTGTGCCCTCACCTTTGAGAACTACTTTGTGCACTCCTTCCGAGATATGCAGCAATGTCCTCCTCTTACTGCTTTGTCTGGAACTCGCGTATGCTCCATCTCCAGTGTTTTTGGCAATGCAGATTTCTTCTGTGGTTTGAGGTTTCTGCTATGTTCTAATTATGTCAAAGATGGGTGTGCATTTCTATTTCTCAACCTTGTTTTTTTTTTGAAAGCTCATTCCAGTGAGAGAAGGGGAAATGCCAACTTTATGCCCCCATCTTAGAACGTGGAACTCAGGCAGGTTGTTAAAACATTCAGTAATATGCCACTGTAGGAAACACTTTATAGCATGTCCATTTTTGATTACCAAAAAACTTTTTTTCTTTGTGTACTTCAAAACCCTGGGGCACCATGAATAGGACTATCCTGACATCTTAAATGATCTTTATGATAGCAGAGTAATGTTTATATGCCTTGGGGGTATGACTTGTTTTTCTTCCTTCTAGAACCAGCTGGCAAAAGCTATATCCATTTTTTCTCAAATCATGAAGCCAGAAAGCATAATCTGCACTAATTTAAATGTAAGTGACTTCTTTATGGTTTAAAGTAAGGCTTGAAGTGTAATAAAACGAAGTCTAGATTTTTTTGTCTGTGTACAACAAATGACTTTTGATCTCCCAAGGTCATCCATTATGTTCATTTATTGATCACTGTGTGAAAGTTATAATGGAGCCCTATGAGAGGAGTCAATACGTTCTTCCAGGAGTGTATAAACAGGTGGGAAACGCAGATATGCTCAGATATAAGAGGTGGCTAAATGCTGCAGGTGTAACACATGACTACAGAAAGGCTGTCAATTTAGAGAGAAGGGAGATGGACTCTGCAGTCTCTCCACTGAGACTTAGGAAGAGCCTGCGTGCTGATTACATCCTATCCATGGTACCTGACTCACGGAGTCAGTACACCTACGGCATAAGGTGGCATCTAACCTGGTAAGCGCTCAATAAATGCGAGCCATTTTCATTCTTACTTCGTTGCCACCTTTTCAGTGAGCAGTGAGTCGTCTGCGCCTCCTTGGGGCAATGAAAAGACTAAGAGACTCTACTGTCATTAATGACATCACAGCCCCCACTCAGCTAGGCCCTGCTGAGGCCCTGCTTGTATGCTGAGTACGTGTGTTGTGGGGAGTTGAAAAGAAAGCCCCTAGCGTCCAGGAACTTACAGTCTCCTGAAACATCAAGGGGTCAAGCTGAACCGAAATGGGTAAACACCAGCATGACATGAACTGGGATAGCGGGTCATAGCCAGTGCGGTATTCCAGGCTGGGGAGCAAAGGGCTGGCCAGCAGGAGCTAACGGAGGAGAACTGGGGAGAAGAATATTGTTGAGCAGTGTTCTGAAGGAGGACAGGGCTGTGGGACTGGAGGCATGGAGGTGAAAGGGTGAATCTCCTCTGTTGGGAGATTCGTTTTGCTGAGGGTTCTAGTTTGCCAGTTAGTTTGCTGGTTGTCTTCCTAGTTTTGAGTCCTTAGGCAAAGTTACTTAACCTCTACCACCCATTTTCCTTCTATCTGAAGTAGCAGTAGTAATAGTACCATTCTTTCATCAGGAGAATTGAAAGAATAATGCATATAAAGTAGTTAGTTAACACAACACAGTTGGTGCCTGGCATGTAATCAGTGTTCAGTGATGCTTGCTAATACCAGTAGTATTTGTTTAAAATGAAATATGTTAAATAAAAGGATTATTTATTTCTAACAAATCCTAGAACCCATGAACAGGAATTGGGCATAACTGCAAGCTCCCGTGGTTTTCAGTTCTGCCCATAATTATCCTCAAATGTCACCCCCAGACCAGTGCCCAGATGACTTTCAAGAGAAGGACTAGATAAGCCTTTATGGTAAATTCTGGGCAAGAAGTTCCACCAAGAAGTCTGAGATAAGAATACTTTATATTTGACCTCATATTTACTTTTCAAAATGCCTACACAGGAGGGAAAGATGAGCCTAGGGAACCAGAAAGATGGAGACAGTGATAGTAGAGAACCTGGAAGGAAAAAAGGGAAAGAGGTGGGTTTGGAAGGGAAGAGACTAAATATAAGAAAAATACGCAAAAAGAGATGTTGTAGTTGGCAAAGGGCAGGAGCCTGGAGTGGGGATGAGTGTCAAAGCTGTCAGTTAAGAACTTATCTGTAAAACCTGGTAATGGATCTGCTATAAACTGATGAATGCCACAAAAAAGGGAGGTAAGAGGTCCCAGAAATGAGTTTTTACAGCATTAATGGTGAGGCAGAGGAAGCAACAGAAAAAGACAGGGGAGGAATCACACCAGTGGATCGAAACCCAAGAGAGCTGATAGCCCTACATGCCATGGCCTCCTGCAGGCAGCCCCTGGCCCAAGACTGGGCACCTGAACAGAAACTGCAGGTCAGCCTGAAAAGCTCTCAGCTGATAGAGGCCAAGGTGGCAAAGGTCCAGAGTCCAGAAGTCCAGGTCATGTGAGTCAGTAAGCCAAACAGGCTAGGAATCCTGGTCTTCCAGCAGATGCATGTTATTTTTTCTTCTTCTCAGCTTCCTACTGGATGTGGATGGCTCAGCATCTCCAAGTATTAATATATTTATCTGCTTCTGAGAGAGTGGCCTGCAGATACACTCATTTCATGATTGGATAGCAGTAGAATTGCTAGGGTTCCAGGTGGTTCATAGCATCAGCGGGGAAAGAAACACAGGAGACTGTGTGAGAGAAGTTTTATGTGGGTCATTAGTCGCTTTTCCTAGAGTTGAAATGGGCATGGGGGGATCAATAAGGGTTGATAAGAAACGGAAGAGAGTGAGATCGGCAGGGTTTCGGTTTATTTTAGCTAAGGTGCCACGCTAGATACTTACATTTGTCGGTTTATTTTATACAACACTGTCAGAACAGTATTTCTCCATACTATACATGTGGAAAATGAAGATTCAAAGGGTAAGTAAACTACCCAGGTTCTCACAGCTAATTAAATAGCAGAGTCAAAGTTTTAACACAATCAACTCTGTTTGACTACATACAAAGCCTAGGGTTTCCCCACCACTCCAGACCTACAGAGATTAGCGTTGTGCGTCTTTTGTCTAGGACTGGAGCTAACTGCTTCTCCGGAATGGTGAAAGGAACACAGGATGTCAAAAAACGAACCTGCTGTTAGCGCACATACTCCATGTCCTTGAATTTAGATTCCTCGGCTATTCAGTCGTGGCAGCAGGAACAGCTCCTCCTGGGAGAGCTGGGTTGGGGGGGCGGGGAGACGGCCGATCAACGTGGTCGAATGAATGGGCATGTTTCTGGCAAGTGCTCTTTAAGGATCCTTGAGTTGATCTTGGATATGAACCATTCCCTCCATGAACTGGGTCGCAGAATTATCCGTTGTCCAGAAACTTAAAGATTGTTTAAAAATTTTCACCCAGGCAATTCTTGCAAATTTCCAATCTAAACTTCTCCTATTTCAATACAAGCCTGTTTCTTCTTCCTTCCTTGGGAATGGTGGAAAAGAGCTGGGTGCCATTCTCAGGTTTAATAATCTTTCAGATTCTGGGTCTCTGTTATTAGAGCAGGTTTTTAAAAAATAATTTAATTCCGGGCCCTAGCTTCTCCAAGGCTGAGTCATCTGCTTAGAATCCTTAAGGGCAATTTGTTAATTATTCAGAAATGGAAACCTAACACATAGGCTGAATAGAGTCTCTTCAGTCAGTATCAGCAGAAATAAATGAAGTTTTTTTCAGATCTACTTTAAAAATTAATGCCTTACACTAAAATCTTTTCTTGCTGCCAGTTGGAATATGAACTTACCTAATTTTTCCCCTCAACTTAATTTTCTTTTCATTGAAATTGCTCCTGCTGCTGATACGACCCAGAGGGCCTGGCTCCCCATTTCCCAGCTCATGCTCGCTCCACACCGAACTGGTTGAGCACATGATCTCATTGAATTCTAATCATTTCTCTAGAAATCTAGACCCATTCTGGAATTGAATTACCTTACAGGGGAATTGACAGGTGGTGAGTTTCACTGCTTTTTTTTATCATTTATTTGTTAACACAGGTAAATGTTTTAATGTTTGTTTCTCCTACTCACTAAGGCCACCCTAAAGTTCTAGCTCATGCTGGGCAGTCCTAGGCCACACCGGTAGGAAAGGAGACAGGACTTATTATTTCTCATAAATCCCTTTGTGGCAGCATCTCACCTATATGTTTAAGAATTGCATTTGGCTGGAAGCAATGCAGACTCTAAAAATACAAGAGTCTATACAAATTAGAGGATTTCTTTTTCTTCCAAGTAGAAAACCAGAGGTGGTCGGTCTAGGTCTGGTATGACATTCCGTGATGTCATCAGGGACCTGGCCTCTTGTATTTCCATACCACTGTCCTAAGCACGTGACTTCTATCCATTACATCTATTCCAGCAAGAAGTAGGAGAATGCAGGAGGACAAAGAAGTTGGTCCCTTTTAAGAATGCTTTCCCAAACAACTTGTACTTACACGTTAATGGCGAGAGCTTAATCCCATGACCACATCTAGCTGCAGACAGACCTGAGAAATACAGTTTCTGAGTTCCGTACATGACAGCATCAGTTAAAGTTAGGAGCTCTGTTATCAAAACAAAGAAGGGAAATTTGGATATTGGTTAGAAAATTAGCAGTCTCTACCACACTGTGCTATTCTACTTCAAATATAGCAAACTTGGAAAGAAAAGAAATGCAGAGATGTCTGCATATTCAGGGCTTTTGTTCCCTTTTTTGGTCAAAGGTGTCCAGTGACACATTTCTTGAGGTCTCAGAAAATCAGAAGGGTGGGAAGTATGTGTTCTTTGACTAGTTTTTTTTAACGAAAAGTCCCCCTGCTCCTTGCTAATTCAATTTTCCTAGCCTTTTGTTTGAAATCTGTAAGATTGAAGCAATGCACTGTACCCTGATTTAGCTTTCTTAATTGTACCCTGAGACTTCAGTTTGAGACAAGCTCCTAGCTCTAAATTTTTTCTTTGCCTTTCATCAGTAACTGCCTCATCTATGTTGCCCTTCAGCAGTATAGTTCCAGGTATTGAACCTTACTCTTGAAATCCCCACTGAATCAGGGTTAGTTGCTGGAGGCAGGAGAGAAACTGGAAAAAATTAGGAAGAAAAGTTGAAATCTTTCAGAAGCACATCATTAATAGTTTCTAGCATGAGGTCCGGGAGGTTTATCCCTGTAAATTGCTAGGCGACCTACACTCCCTTTCTCATTTCTCATTGTTGAGGGTCTACGTGGTGCCAGGCACTGCAGATATGGCATCAACAAGGTAGACTTCTCCTTGCCCTTGATAGGACCGACCACTGCCGACCAAATTGGGATTGGTTTTTACTAACAAAACTGTTAAGAACTATTAAGACTTGGAGATTTTACCCCACTTCTGAGCTAACGAGTTAACCTGCCACAGTTTTGTGGATGCTGGTGGAGAACACAAGACACCGAGAGAAGAAGGACAGTTTATTACTCACAGCAATAGCAGTAGCCAGCGGATTAGCATTTTTGCAGCAGTTTCTTGAGCCCAGTTCCCACAGAGCGACATGAAGAGGTCTATATGCTTCTTGCACACACAGGGGATTATATTTTAAGAGAGGAGCTGTGAACTTGGGGAACCCAAATCTCTTAAATTGGACAGTAAGCATACCTGCCCTCTGCTTTGGATGAGACACGGTCTGTCTTCCCAGGCTGCTGGCTGCACAAACATCCTTGAAAATACACTCGGGACTAAAGACAGTCAGTGCCTCTGCCTGACTGTGAGAGACCCACGAAATGTTCTCTCCCTACAAAGGGTTTTGCCTGTGCTCTAGAACTCAACTTAGATCAGGGCTTTTGGAGTTAGGCTACTTGGGGCCATTTCATTCTGTTCTTCAGGACCAAAGATAACCCCTCATCCCGATCACCTGCTCAACAAACATACAATGTTATAAAATGGACTGTTAAGAGGACTTAGTTGCTTTGGTATAAGAAAGGAATATCTCTCCCAGAAAAAATATCCTTCCTAAAGATCAAGAGGCTTAAAAATGTTTACACCCTTCGATTTTGTAATTTCACTTCTGCGAATCAAGTCTAAGAAAGTAACAATTTTTTAAAATGTATGACATCTATTGATATAATAAAGTATGCTATTGCTTTATTTGATTCATATGATGGATTGCTATGCATTCATCATTAAAAATGAGGTTTTATTTTTCCCTAAAACTTCTTGATGCTGTGAGAAAATGTTCACTTTATAATAATTGACCAAAAAGCAGAATCAAATTGGGGGGTGGGGGGGATTCATATATTTGGAAGGTAATACATGAGATTGTAAACAATGGTTAACATTAGTTGGTGAATTCTGAGTTATTTTCTTTAAACTTTGCTGTATTTTTCAAATTAGACTAGTGAACACTGGTAATTGGGGTGCGGGGGAAATGTGTTCTTTTTTCCCCTTATGTTAATTGTATCTGATGGAAGGTAGTTAGTGGTATCATTTTGAAAGCCAAGTACAAGCACCCAGTTCTGATAGCTGTAGTATAAATAGGAGTGCCTCATTAAGACTTTAACCGGCTTCCACTTTATACTTGCACAATCTGTATGCCTGCAATTTCCTAACCAGAAAAATAAAAAGATAAAGGTATCTTTTGACCCAGAGCCAGTCTTATGAGATTGTCTGATTGTCATATCCTCTGAATCTAGAGGAAATAGGGAAGAATCTAATAGTAATGTTTGTTGAGGACCTCCTGCGTGCTGATATTTCATTTAATGTTCACAGTAATTCAGAATGTGAGATGTAAAGGTATTTTCCTCATTTCACAAATAAAGATACTGAAAGAGATTAAATACCTGGCCAGAGTCACTTGGCTGTAATTGCCAGTGCCAAGACTCTGACCCAAGTATGTCAGACTCCAAAATCCATGTTCTCTCCATTTCTGCCTGTTAGCAAGCTTTGAAGTGGTGGTGTTTTGATTAGCTATTGGAAAACAAGTTTTGGTTGGTGGCCATTCATTCAAAGCACCTTTGAACTTGAGCAAGCAAATGAATTAGGAAGTGGCATGAAAGCAGGGTCGATGCCTATAAATGTAGGCTTACCTCACGGGGTGCATGTCTCAGTGTTGATCACTAGCTCAATCTTGTTTTTCTTGTTTCTTCTTTTTCTTCAGCTTATGATCCACATCCAGTCAAACATGTTGAAAAGCCTAATAGACACACTAAAGGATGCTACAGAGGGGAATCTGTCAAGATTTGTGAAAAAACCTGTGTTCTCAGAAGAAGTGGTGAGTAGGCGGCTTCCACAGAAATCCTGTAAAGGTGCAAGAACACCCCTGAAACTGTCCACTTGATACCTTCATCCTGTAGGCCACCTCTTTAAAGAGACTGTCCAATCCGGCAACCTCTCTGTGGTTCCTGTGGCTAGATTTCTATGTGTGGGTGCAGACTTTGTTCCTCTAACACAAGAGAATTTCCTCTGAAATTCTAGGAAAACTTGTTCCTTTTACATGGTTCTTTTCCCCACACTGTCTTCATGGGTGTCGGCCCTCTTCTTTTCCTTTTTCCTTTCTCCTTAAGCATCCAATTCCTTCTCCCCACTCCTCTCAGTTGATGACCTTGCTTCCTGTTTCACAGAGGAAACAAGCGATTAGAGGAGGACCGCTGCCGCACCAACAGCCTCCTTGCCCCCCTCTCTCTCTGCTCAGCCTTCCCTCCTGAAGCCGTGGTGACTGTAGGCACCTCTCTAGAGCCTGGGAGCCCATCCCCACCCCCAGCCAGCCCAGGGCATCAGCCCAGAAGTTGCAGTCACCTTCTTTTGAACATCATCACTATTGCTAGTCTTCCCTGTGGATCATCCCCATAGGCAAACAGTAGGCTATAGTATCTCTCATCTTAACAAAAAGAAAATCTCCCCTACCTAAACAAGGAAAAAGACATACTGGCCTAGAGGGGTGGGATAGGGAGGGTGGGAGGGAGGCGCAAGAGAGAGGAGATATGAGGATATATGTATATGTATAGCCAATTCACTTTGTTATACAGCAGAAACTAACACACCATTGTAAAGCGATTATACTGCAATAAAGATGTTAAAAAGAAAGACCTACTGGGTGTTTAGATAGGAAGACTCAACCTCATAAAGTCAGTTCTGCCCAAGTTAATGTGATAATGTAACATTTCAATAAAAATACCATTAGGTTTTTTTCTGTAGTTAAGGTTTAGTAGAAAGAGCAAACTAGCAAGAATAGCTGGGAAAACTCTGTGAAAGAAGAGGTGCTAGACCTGCCAGATATGAAACCATATTAAAGCTTTTCTAATTAGAACTGTGGTTTTAGCTCCTGAATAGACCAACTAATGGAACCATATAAATGCTTTGCAAAATTATAAAATAAAGTTAAATAAAAATGAAGAGAAAGAAGCAATTTCTAAAACTTGAAAGTAAAATGAAACAAATGAACCTTGTGCCATACTGATGGCTTAAGCACATAAAGAGGAATTATTGTAAGTCATTCGAAATTTAGTGATTTGTACATCACTAGTCATATATAACCTACAGGGAAAAAAGACTGTGAGGAAATCATAAATTATTGGCAGTGATCATATTGTTAGTAATGATACTGGTATAGTCATTTTGACTAACCAAGGGGCCTGGTTGTCGGTCCTCTCCCAGCTTTTCTCCCTTTTCCCTGGCCTTTGGTAGCACGGTCCCAGCTGGGTTCCGGCTAGCACCTGAGCTGGCAGGTTGGCAGCAGAGGGCAGGTGGCAGCTCCCCACCTCTGCCGCACTGTGGCCTTCCCAGCCCAGTCCCATTCCTCACTCCTACCTGAAGGCTGTGTAAAGGGAGCTTGTCGGGAAACTAACTGGTTATGATTAAATTTAAAGCTTCTTTCTATTTGAGGTCTTAGCTCTGTGTAGGTTGTGAGCGACCTGAACCTTTTGGGAGTGTGTTCAGAAAAGTAGGGGAACTAGAAATGTAAACTGGTTTGAAAGCACACGATCATGTGCATGTGTGCGCAGCACTGACACAACTTCTGCTTTCTCACTAGCACTGATGTTAATCCTTCCTTAGACCTGGCCCGTCAATATGTTGCCTGGATTATGCGACTAAAGCATCCAAACTTCACACTGAAAAATACTCATTGTTTTTATCTGATTCTCCCCCCGCCCAAAACCTATAAGGCTGATTTACTTAGAAAGCTCACCCTCTAGTTCAGTGTATCCCCTGGTTGCTGTGAGGCTACCCAGGGAACTGCTTGTTGAGAAGTGAACTGATCCCTAAAACCCCAGCAGCTTTTGAGCTAGTTCTGAATATCTTTGTGAGATTGCAATGTGGAGTCTTATGTTGTAAAACTCTGCATTTTACAAATGCTCTATTTAGTGTTTATGCCACCAGTTGCTGGACATGTTTAATGTGTGGTGAGAAGGTGCTGTTGTGCCCCTAGAGGAATGGTGAAAAGAACTGCGGACTTTTCTGCAGCACCGTGACGGAAACCACTCCAACGTGAACTGTTTCCTTATTGACTTCTTTTTTAAAACTCAATTAACAAACAATGTCGTACCAACTGTTTTCTGCTTCAATTGTAGGATGGTCCTAGTGATACCATTTAATATTTATTTTTGTAGTGATTTAAGAGAACTGAGGTAGTTAAAAAAAGAAAGAAAGAAAAAAGAAAAAAAAGAACTGAGGTAGTATCTGCAGTGAGAGCAAGGTTACCTCCAGCTTGGCTCACCTGCTTTGCTTCTTTTGAAAGCCATATGCTGCTGCGTCTCACCCTGAACATGAGGAATAAACAAGCTATTCTTTTTAAGAATGTTAGAAGTGTTTAAACTTTACCAGAAGGTTCAGTGGGGAGCCCTTGTTTGAAAAGAAGGTGTGCAGGTTTGTGTTATATTACACAACCTGTGTATATGTGATAGACTCACATTCACATTCTAATTTTGAGCTCACTCATTTTTGTAGAATTAAATACCATTCATACACTTGTGATGCTAATATTTACACCTCTGGTCTAGACCTCGCCCCCATGCCTCATAATTGTGTAGCCAATAACCTCCGGACATGTCTGCCTAGATGTTTCACAGACCATCTCAATCTTGTCCAAAACAGAACTCTTGATTTTCCCTCTCCAAATCTCATCCTGCCATCTTCCCCATCTCAGTTAATGACACCCCCCATCTCCAGGTTACTAAAGCCCAAATTGCGAAGATGTCTTTGATGCCTCCCTTTTCCTCTCCCCTTCAACAATAAATCCTTTCAGTTTAATCTCCAAAATATACTTCATATATGTCTACTTCTCCATCTTTTCTATACCTTTCCCAGTCTAAACCGCCACCTGCTCTCATCTGGCCTATGATGGGGGCCCCTAGATTAGTCTCCACATTCTTGTACCCTCCAGTTCTCCACACAGCTTTTTAAATCGAAATCAGATCATGTCCCAGTTTGGACCTTCTGATGGCTTTTAGAATAAATTCCAGAAAACTTACCATGAGCTAGAAAGCCCTACATCATTTGACCCTGCCTCCTGCTCTGATCATTAAATTGGACACACTTGATTCCATGCTGTTTGACCTCCTTTCCCTGGTATGTTTCATCGTATAGTATGGTCCACTTGAACCCCCCTTTTATAAAATACCAGGGGTGATTTTTAAGTACTAATCCTGAATGTTGTTTATAGCTTATGGAATCCCTTATAGTTAGTTATACCCCAGCACCCTGGTTTTTACCACTTTAGGTGCACACTCTTTTTTTTTTTTTTTTTTTTTTGCATTTATATCTCTGCTTCTTGGAGGATAAAAAGAACAAGGAAGAAATCTTGCAGAGATATAACAATCTACTCTTCTTGCTTTTTTTTCAGCTGGTCAAAGTGAGGGAAAAAGTGAAGGATGTGCCCGCTCTTTTGGCCACATTTGATGAGCTGTATGGGAAACTGCACATAAATGGCCAGGTCACCACTTACACTTTGGATGCTCTGCTCTGCCACACCCCCAGTGACAGGAAATCCCACACGGTGCTATTAAACAAGAGGACAGTCAGCCGTCGGACCTTCCAGCCGCTCAGCCAGTCCCTGTGGGCTGAGTAACCCTGAGTTCAAACCATCCGTGGGTCTGAGTTGGAGGGGGCCTGCTTCCAGTGAATTATTGGCTTCCTAAGAAATCGGGCATCATACTCCAGTGTACAGTATACTAACACTTGGTCTCCTTAAATTTCCAAAATCATTGAGCACTGGCGTGCTGCCTTGAGACGTTCATATGTTGTGCCACCAGGAAGATCTAGATACAGGCAAGCAGAAAGCTCGGGCTCCCGCGGGAAGGAGGCTTCCCCTTGTGAAGGGCTGAGGATGCTTGAAGGAACACGGTCACGGTCTCCAGGGGCACCCAATAAGCACTAACAGGAGGGAATTTCACTATAAGTGGCCACCTCCAGCTAATTTTCAGGGGAATCGTGGTCTGAAACCCTACTCTACCATGCTGGGAAATAGCCCAGGATTTTCTCACTGCTTCTGTCATCATTTACCTGTGACCCTAGACAAGATACTTGAGCCCTCAGTTTTTCATCTGTAAAATAATAGTGCCTGTGTGAATCTCCATATTGATTTGAAATTTTCATTCAGCGTTCAGTAGGGTCAAGTTTTCTCAAAAATCAGAGAAATTAAAAGGTTCCTGAGAAAACTTGTTGTTTTCTCAGCAGAACAAACAAAACCAGAATTTAACTCTCAGAACTGATAATAAACCAAAATTTGAATGGTTACCACTTTGGTCATGGGCAATCCACGTGCTTTTCAAAATAAATGCCAATAAAAACCACATAACGCTCTCTGTATTCCTTCGTTTTCTATATAGGTCATAAATATTTGGTCCTATAGTTCGTCTCGTTTGTTAATGATTTTCTCTTTTCTCTCTTTGGATGTTTTATCTTTTATAAATAAATATGTCATGACAGCAGGTCAGAGCTTCCTCGTAAGGATCTGCCTCTTGATGGTTTGAAGGCCAGCACCTGGGGGGGTTCGTTTTGCCTTTTCTTTCTGAGGGCCCACATGATGATGAAGCCTCCCAGCTGTCTGCCTGGAGTGCTGCAGACTCCTTATCCAGTGCTGTTTCAAAACCCGGAGATAACTCTAACTTTACTGTTATTCATAGAACCAGAAGTTCTAGAGTAGGAGAAACCTTCTAAGTCTCCTCCTCAGGTCAAGGAAAATGTCCTGTCCAAATTGGTGGAGCTGAGATTAAAATCCAGATTCCTAGTCTCATTCCCTTCCCACTGCACCACACGATGTCTCCTCAGAGAAGAAACAGGAGATTCTCTTCAGAGATAGAGCACTAAGAGCTCCTTGACTTACTGTGTGGCCATGGGCTCCCGTCAATCTCCTCATCTGTTAAACAGGGATAATAGTAATACCACCTCGTGGACTTACTGTGGACAGAAGGAGGTAATAAATGCAAAGCAAGCTGAACACTACCTGGCACAAAGAAAATGCTATATAAACATTAACTCTTGTTATTACTGTCAGTAGCATTCAGAGTGTTCGCACCTAGCTGAAGAATTACGTAAACAAATGAGTTCTTCCTCCTGTTCAGAAATATCAAAAGAATTTCTTTAGCCTACGTCCTGTGAAGCATAAGCTTCATTTAAAGAAAATTCTCTGCCTCATAGAATCTTAATTACATCTTATGTGTGTCTGGTGTTTTGCAAAAGAAAAAAAAAAAGGATTTAAATTTCTCTACCTTCAAAGTCTTAGGGAATAATAGGGCATGCTTCCTGTCCCTCAACTTATCTTTTATCTTCTCCAGCATTCACAGAGAGCATTCAAACGGCTATTATGCCCTGGGTGAATGTGGCCTTGGTTGTTAGCTAACAACTATTCATTAGCAAAAAAAAAAAAGATCGTGAGCAATAAATAGCAGCCATGACCTTCCCAAGCCCTGCTGCTCCGAGCAGCTGCCGGCTGTGCTTCTCGGCGGACTGCAAAACCGGGCTCTTTGACCTGTTCCCAGAAGTCTTACTGAGGGGCAACTTAGTCATGAGGTAATGAATGGGCATAACGTCCACCTCAAAATAACAGACGATTCTAAAGGCAAAGAGAAAACCATCAAAGTATGCTCAGTATATAGTGACCATTTCATTCTTTAAAACTTGGCAGTTTCTTTGAAAAATGGTGTTTCTCTGCAATCCATAATTTGCCTAAAGCATCTATGTACTCTACGGTAATTTGCCTAAAGCGTGTACTTACTCTGTTAATGAGACTATTTGACGGACGGAACATCTTACTCCCCAACTCTATGTGCCTTTGTAGATAGTTTTCATTTAGTGTAAATGTTGCTACAGAAGCCAAAAATTATGGTGAGTACAGCACAGTATGAAAAACAGACAAAAAGATATCTCCTTAATTGGGTGATATAAGGGTAGTGGTCTGGTTATCTATTGCTGTGTCAAAAAATACTCCAGAAATTAGTGGCTTCAAACAAGACCAATCATTTCATTAGACTGGGCTCATCCAGGCAGTCACCTCAACGACTTCTTCACTTAATGCTTCTGGCACTGGATTCTAGCACCTCAGCTGAGGCTGGGGCCTGCACATCCACACGTGGCTCCCTGACAGCACAGTACCTGGTACCAGGGAGTGAGTGTCCCCAGTCAGGCAGAAGCTTTGTCACCTTTCATGACCTATTCTCAGAAGTTGCATAGCATCACTTCCACTCAAGTCACAGGCCCATCCAGATTCAAGGGAGGGAGCATACGTTCCACCTCTCAGTGGTGGTGATGTCAAAGAATTTATGGACATGTTTTAAGCCACCACAGATCATTTTTCCCAGCAAGCTCTTTAAACTTGTCCTTTCCCATTCATTGTTACTTCCCTAATTAAAGTCACCATCATCCATCAATCATCTGTCTTTCAGCTCTTCTCTCTACTGAAGCCAGAGTGAGGTTTCCAAAACAAATTTGTCCTCTGCCCTGTTTAAAACCTCCTCACATCCCTCTGGGTAGAGCTCAGACTCTAACATGGCTTAGAAGGCCTTTCCGAATCTGGCCCTCGGTTTGCCCATCCAGCCCCATCCTACTGCACACCTCTTCTTCCCTCCTACACATCTTTTGGGTCGTAACTTAGACATCTTTTCATCTGGGAAGACTTCTGGATCCACCGGATCCCAGCCCAGGTTAGGGGAGCTACCAACCTTCCCCTGTAATTCACTCATCAACACACTTATCATACTCCCGTCGTTGCCTGTTTTCATTTTTTACTAGATTCAGGTGCCACATCTATCTTGTTCTCCACTGTGTGCCCTGTACCTAGCGCGGTAGGGAACGTATCAGAGGATGAGTACTCATTTAACTACGACCTCATTTACATTATGTAATGACAATGGCTGTCATCATGATCCCCCTGGGAATAGCGTTTCTTCTCCAATGCCATCCGCTCAGTCCCAGACACTTCTCATTTAGACCCCACTCCACGCTTTTGCTCAGCCCACTACGTATCCTTGTCTCCTCCCACCTAAAATGCCCTCACTCTTTCTCTACCCACCCTTTTCTACCCAACTCGTGTCACCTCTTCCATAGGCCATTCTCAAGCTGTAGAACCCATATGGATTCCCCATTCATTCATTTATCAACTCCATATTGAGCATCTACAAAGGACAAGGCACTATGAAAGGACCTTAAGTTGCCACAGGGTAAAGACTGACCATATTCCTTTCCCAAAGCAGAGTATTTTTATCCTGCCATGAACTTAAGGACCTTTTGGCCTAGTCATTTGCTCTTAGCTTCTGTAGATAGTACTCTTTACAGATTGATCAAAATCCTACCAAAAATAGACTCGGTAGTGAAATAGACCAACCCTGGGCCATTTTTGCTAACAGTTTTGTTGATGATGACCCAAGAAATTAATACAAATTTGAACTAATTCATAATGAATATCACTGGGAAATTATAATGGGGTGGTAAAGATTTATCTGCTACAATTCAGGTAGGCAAAACTGTAGATTTCTCTATTTCTTTGCAAGTGAACAAAAATTTCTTATTCGTTTTCTGGTTATATTGAGAACCCAAGAGAGGAATTCATGGGAGACTTGATCTTGCTTGAAGGATATTTTTAAGCTTTGTTTTAGATAAATGTTTGATCTTTCTGGATATCTTCCTCTTACCCATTTTCATAGCCACGAGGACAGCTGGGGATAAAGCTGTGGTTGTCAAAATTTAGCAAGCACGAGAGTCAGCTGGAGAGCTTGTTCAAACCCAGAAGGCTGAGCCCCAGCTCCAGAGTTTCTGAATCCACAGATATGGGGTAGGGCCCAAGAATGCATTTCTAGTACATTCTCAGCTGCTGCTGTTGCTAGTCTGGAGACTGTGCTTTTCACCACTGTGTGAGAGGAAGCCTGTGCTTCTTCATGTGCATGGGAAGCTCAGGCTTCAGAGGCCATCTCTGGGTCCTCTCTGGTCTCTGCTGTGAGGAGGGAAGAGCAGGGAAGCGTGGCCTTGTCCCTGGACTCCTGAGCCAGTATCTGCTTGCACCCACTTCTGAGCTCTGTGCCGCTGCCATTTGCCTCTACTCATAAGGACCCTCCCTCTGATGTCAACCAACCCCAACCCCTCCACTGGACTCAATGAATCAGGAGTCCCAGGGCATTATGATTTAACATCAGTGAAAAGTGTATCTATTTAGTGTTTTCAGATTCACATATCCATATAAACAGATGGCAAAATAGTACAGGGCTTGACAAAACTAACCCAAGATTCAGGTTACGTTATAACACTTCTATCTACAAATTTGACTTGGGGAAATTAAACTCAGTAGATAAAGTAGCCATTTAAAAAATCACAATGGAAGAAGCTATGATTAGTAAAATTTGATATGCATTATGCATAAAAAATGTGTGGTGAACCAAATCACTGTGAATGGATCTCAGTGGAAATAGTTCAGAAAAGTAAAAATCAAAAGATTTTTACAAAGGAAATGGTTTGACTCTATTGCATAGAAAATGGATCACAGAATTAAGTTGGCTTAAATGGCATTACCTCAAAAATATCTTCTGAACAAAAACTGAATGATATTGGTGTAATTCTGATTGAAATATTTTTTATTCATTAACAGGGAGTTAAGAACAAGGGGATTAAAAATGCCCTCTGTTCTCATGGAGCTTGCATTCTACAGGAGGAACAGACATTAATTGGATGACAGTGCAAATGACCCCCTGATCACAATTGGGATAAATGATTAGCCTGGGGGCATAGAGAGTAAGTGGTGTGTGTGCACACATGCACACACACACACACACACACACACACACACACACACACACACAAGAGGAGGACCTTTTCTGGTCTTGCATAGCACCAGTTGTCTATGGCATTCATTTTGACACAGAACGTATGTTGCCGTGTATTGTTACAGAACCTTATAGTATATCAAGTGTCTCCTGAAGGACGAAGTATTCTACATTTGTCTTATATGACCCCAAAGTGCCTATGTAGCATAATACTGTACATACAATGGGGCCTTAATGTTTTTTGAAAGAATGAACTAATTAATGGCAGATTTTAGTTAATATGGACCATCTGCCACAATATGCTTTAAGTATTTCACGACTTTCTCACAAACCGGTCACTCTTTCTGTCCCAGTTTTATAGACGACAGACCCCAGACCCAGAGAAGGGCGCGTGGGCCGACCAGTGCATTAACAGACTGGCCAAGCCCCTCTACCTTCCAGCTCTGACGCATGGATTCCCACCCCTCCCCCGCCTTGTTGCCCAGCCCTCAGCTAATCTGAGACAGAAGCGACCACGCATCCATCCAGCTGCCCGCCTCCCTCAGGTGACCCTTCTTCTGAGGGCTGGGGCCTCCAAGGGCCTCAGAGGCACTGTTAGCACCGTGATCAAAGGTGGGGTTGGGGAAAGAAGGCTCAGAGGGAAAAAAGCCCAGGCTTGGCTGCTAATCACTGCCCTGCAGCTGAAACCTCCAAAGCTGGGTGCACTGGGACGGGAGAAGGCCTCATTTAATTAGGCTCTGAGAGGAAAATGCACCAGTAGCCCGAGTGGGCCTAGAAGGCATCAGGGTTTCCTGTGTGTCACCTGCAGGCCTGCCTGGGCAATGCCTGCCCAGATTAATGATGCTTACACCCACCATCTTCGCTGATTCCTTTTTCCTACCCCAAATCAGGCAAGCTGCTCACCCACAACAGCCCAGCGTCACCACATCACTTAATCCCCCAAACCTCCCTCACTCCCAGGCAGCAAGATCATCCTGTCAAATTACAAGTGACATCACAAAGAAGGAAGGCACAACCCCCCACCAAGTGACTGCTCTACAACTGGATTTGGTTTGAGTTCACGAATGCAAGTCACATGCCTGGCCACCAAGCAGCAGAACCTCATGGTGTGTCCTACTCACCCCAGGGGGACATATTATGTAGCCCTTAGGGTTCAAGGGGATTAAAGTGACCTTCACTTTCATGGCTGAAAATTACTGGATTAATATCAGGTAGTTTAAGGAGTATGTTCTGGTTGTAGCAGGTGGCAGGATGGCCACATGCACATCCAAAGATAATTCAACACGAGTGCCACTCGCTGAGAAGCCAGGAGAGAACCAGGCAACTCAACATGAGGCTTTTGGGCCATAGGGTTTGTCCCCCCCATATAAAACAATAGAGAGCAGAGAAAATGTCATTTCCAATTTAGATTAGCATAATCGCTTCTTTGACAGTTTGCTGCTCCGGTGACAGGGAATTCAACAACAACAACATATGCTTTGTATGCTAAACTTCATAAAATACAAGAAATAAAAGAAAAACTCCAACACGTAAGACTTACCGTTTGTCAGATCCTGTTTAAAGCACTTTGTATACAGTATCTTATTTAATCGTCAGGAAAACTCCACGTGGGACTATTACCCCACTTCTCAGATGAGAAAACGGAAGCTCAGAGGGGTTAAGGTACCTGTCCATGGATATAAGAGTAGGGAGTGGTTGAGCTCACGTAGTCTGGCACCAGACTTCACGTTTTCAACTCCGTCTCTGTACTCCAGCTCTCACGGCGGCTGTACGTACACGTGCGCGCGCGTGTGTTCGCACATGCGCATATGTGCCCTTTTCAGGCGAAGCGGTTTGCAGTGTTGATTCAGCAGAACCTCAAAGGGGCCTCTGAGCAAAAAAGGTTAAAATACACATGCTTACACACATATACATAGATATACATGTTATATATGCGTATATTACACACACACACACACACACACACACACACGTACATAAATGTGTGTGTGTATGTCTGAGTCTTTTTCAGTTGATCCCCGGCCAGCTTCAAGCTTTGCTCTGTCGCCAGGACGCAGCTGAAGAACTTAGAGTAGCCAGCAGAGGGCGCCCAGAGTCACTATTTTTAAAGGTGCAAGTTTTTAGAAGCATCTTCCATTTCTGGAATTCAGTGAGAACAGAGGTCCACACTGCAGGCTAGACAGGAAAGGTAGCTGTAGATAGACTTCAGAGAAGATACAGCCTTCACTCAGATTGAGAATTATCCAGTGTTGAAAGGATGTTTTTAGAAGAAAGAAAACAGAGAGGATGATCCTCTGCAGATAATATACCAATGCAAGAGTGTGTTGCATCAACTAGATGTTTCATGAGAAAATATACAACTCAGCTCCTTATGAAGGAAAAAAGATGGTCCTTGCCTCACTTGGGAAAGTTTCCTCCTATATTAAGAAGAAAAACAATGAACTGTTTGCTTTATTTACTAAAATCACATGGTTATGAGAGAGAAGTGAAAAGGAATTAGGCTCTTAATTATTTCTATTGTCTTTCCACCCTAGTCAAATCAACCAAATGAATGCAACCTGACTACCTCTTCCGGCTGCCATCAGAAAGGTCCTATGTCTTGGAACTTTCTCCACTTAGGTGAGGGGGAATTTGGTATTCATCACTGCCCATTTCTAGGAATACATCAAAAATCAAGTCCATTATCACGAAGCTTTAATGTATATTTAGACTTCACAGAGTACTAATTATTATAACAGGATTGAGGTTGGGATTCCGGTGAAAGACACGCCTGACAGAGACCAGAGCCCAGGAGGAGGAGAATGGCAGAGCCCTTGCTCAAAAGTATTCAATAGGTAACCCCTAGGAACCACGAAAAGTACCTGGAGGAGATTCTGTTGGACTGGATATCTGACAACAACTGACGGGGGTGAAAAAAATCACAAAACACCTGGTTGATGGCCATTTGATCAAACTCCTGTAGGAGTGTGGAGTGGCCAGAGCTAAGTCTGTCTACATGCCGTGTCTGCAGACTCTTATCCCATCCAGAGGTTGGATGTGGAGGTACGGCTATGTGACGGCAGTGCTCTACTGCACTGCACCTGGTGGAGGGGATCTCACCATCACCTGACCCTCACTGCAAGTAAACAATCAGTAGCATGAAACTCAGTCATGCAAGATGTGTCCTGACAACATTGAGAGCTGAGCGGTTAGCCAGTGAACAGTCGGTATGAGCAGCAGTTCTGGACTCCTACACACCTGGCAGTCCACAGCTTCTGTTACCTTCTTAGAGTCAAAATGCTGAACTCAGTGGACCATGGGTCTGGCCCAAATGTATAAACCTTGTATTCATATGGACCATTCGGGTCTGTTTTTAAAATCTTTTGTTCCCTCGAACCATCTGAATTCCGCATTTCACTCTGCAACAGTAGACACAACTTATAAGTTGTCTATCCTTTCACTCTGTTGAAATCCTTGTATGTGCGAAACACCTGGATAGATACAGAGGGGGAAACAGAAGTAAACAGCACACAACTGCTACCTCTGAACAGCACATCTCCTGGCTCCATTTTGAAGATTCTGAGACAGACAGCTAATGAGTCCCCCTGTCTTGGAGTTAGTTTTGACAAGCAAGCTGGGCTGGAGGAGACTGGGTGCAATTTTGCCTTCTGTTAAGTTTTCAATAAACCAATGTCATGATTTTTTTTTTCCTCCTGAATTCTACTTCCTCTTTCTTCTTTCTCTGTTCTTCTATTTTGTGTCTTCCCCATCAGTTTGTTAATGCTTCTCCCTTTGAAAAAAAAAAATTTTAGGTCCCTTTTTCGGGCTCTTTGGTGACGGAGTTCGGCTTCCTGTGTTCTCACTCTTTCACTCACTGACTCAGAGTGGAGGCTGCTTTACTGGAACTTAGGAGAAATTTGAGGTTTGCTTTCAGTCCTGTTTTCTCCCTAGCAGAAACTATTATTTCAAGGGAGAGGATCTGAATAGGCCAAGTTGAGAAAAGCAAGCAACAAGCCTAAAAACCGGTTTTCCTCACCAGCTGCCCTTGGGCTATATTCTGTAGAAAGGGAACAAGGCCTTTTGGGGCTGCCCATTTGCTCCCCAAATATATCTTCCGTGCCCAGCGTCTTATGGAGCCTTTGACACAAGTTAAGTCCCTCAAAGTAGGGCATGGGCAGGATTAACGAACTACAACTGTCTTTTACCTCAACTCAAGGTATGTTTCAACTTTCCCACTTTATTCAACAGAGAATATTTAGCAAGCATCCATTCTGCCTGGAAGACAGGACAGATTAAAAATAACAAAATGGGGCTTCCCTGGTGGCGCACTGGTTGGGAGTCCGCCTGCCGATGCAAGGGATGAGGGTACCGTGCCCTGGTCTGGGAGGATCCCACGTGCCGCGGAGTGGCTGGACCCGTGAGCCATGGCCGCTGAGCCCGTGCGTCCGGAGCCTGTGCTCCGCAATGGGAGAGGCCAGAACAGTGAGAGGGCCGCGTACCGCAAAAATAAATCAATAAATAACAAAATGTGTTTTTGCCAGTTCAACGTTTCCAGACCCGATATTCAGGTATCTCCTGACGATGACCTTCAGATCCGAGTTTAAAGTTCAAGTCTAGGACTTCATCTTTCATTCTCTATTATAGTTTGGAAGATGCTTATTACCACAAAATTAGTAATATTATCCCATCACTTTCATCTTTGTTTTAAGTGGAGGCAAGCAAATTACCTTTGTCCATAGCAGCTAGGAGAGGAATATCTATTTTAAAATTGATGCCGTTTTTTCATTCATGGAAACTGATAGACGACTAGAAGATGCCCAATCAAACCTCTGGGTAAGAAGTCAAAGATTGTGTGCATGTGTGATCAGGGAAATTGTACACCTAATGAAGACAACAGTGGGAAAAGAATGAACCACGATGCTCATGATGACTCACTTTTCGGTAAAGTCCACACCGTTTGGAAAGCACATTTTCAGCCCTGGTGTCAAAACCTCCAATGGCACATAGAAAAGTAAAAGATGCTGGTCTATGATGAGTTTATCTAGGGTTATTTTGGAAGCTCCTGTAGTATTTAATGATGATGACTATGCCTTTTATGTCTTCACCTTGTCTAGCAGACTCCTTGTCCAAAATAATGAGTAAAAAGGAAGGAAGGCCAGCTAACGAGTAGTCAGCCCACAACTGGACTGGTTCCAGTCAAATCCAATAGAACCACATCAAGTTGCTAAAGAAATTTACCTGCTGACAACAGTGGCACAGCAGCAAAGCTTGAGCCTTTGTTTCACATTCCCCACTGTGACTAGGCTGTTATGGCCCAGATTTTGAGAAATTTAACCTGCATGCAAATGTGTGACAGGGCTTTCCTGGCAACCTGTAGCTCAGCAAAGAATAGGAAATGAAAACCATCATTATCGCCACAAGGTTCCTCTTACACGAGTTTCCATAACTTAGAGAGGTACCTCTGCTAAGGGCTCTCTGTCCTAATTTTCTATCTATGCTGCTCTGCACTACCTCAGAATGAGGAAGAAGGAGCAGTGCTTGTCCCAGGGGCGCGAGTTCTCAGGAATTGGCTGAGACTCCTTTCAAGGGCAAAGGGTTACCCCTCAGAGTGGGCACGCTTCCTTTCGCCCAGTTGGAGCCCAGAAATCACTGCCTTAAGGTGAATAATTTGCATACCAAATACATCAAAGTTAAAAAAAAAAAAGAATACCATTTGATTTGGAGTTTCTCAAGTAACCTCGGCAACACTTAAGACCGAGGACCATGATGTACAGCTGTGTGAGCTGTTCCTCCACCAAGGGTGCTTGGCAAAGGGGCTGAGTGTCAGCAACAACACGAGGAAGCACCTTTTCCTAATTCACCGAGATCCACTGTGTGGACAAGTGCGCTGTGAAGAGCCACCCTGACCCCTTCTGCCTGATGCTAAAAACTCAGAACATGTCATTCCCTGTCTCGAAGTTTCAAAGCCCTTCCCATCGCACTGAGAATCAACTTCAAGTCCACACGGTAACATAATCGGGTCCCAAGACCTCTCCAACCTCAGCTGTCACACTCTTTCCTAACTTGCATTATTCCTGCCACGCAGGCCTTCTTCCTTTTCCCAGAAGACCCCAGGCAGGTTCCTGCTTCAGGACCTTTGCACTGGCTTTCCCCTCTGGTTTGCTCCTTCACTGCATTCAGCTGTCTGATCAAATGTCATCTCCTCAGGGAGGTCTTCCTTGACCACCTCGTTGAAATCCCACCTTGCCTCTTTTCTTTCTCTTATCCTGCCTTTCAAATAGAAGAGCACTCACTACTTGAATTTTATATTTATTTGTTTATTATCTGTTTTCTGTCTAGAACGAAGGTTGACAAACTATAGCCTGAGGGCTAAATCACACTTGCTGTCTACTTTTGTAAATAAAATTTTATTAGGATACAGTCCCTCTCACTTATTTACATATTGTCTTTGGCTGCTCTCACCCTACAACTGTAGAGTTGAGTGGTTGCAATAGAGACTGCATGGTTGGCAAAGCCAAAAAGATTTACTTACTCTCTTGCCCTTTACAGAAGAAGTTTGTCAATCCTGCTCTGGAATGTAAGCCCCGTGAGGACAGGCCTTTGTCTCTTTTGCTTACTCCTGTATCTCCATTGCTCAAAATATTGCCTGATACGTGGTAGACACTTGGTAAATATTTATCAAATGATTGAATACATGGATGAATGAGTATCAAGATGTATCTAGAAAATGCTTTTCTTAATTCAGCAATTGAGCGTCAACTTGTGACAGGATTCTATGCAGAGGATCCCACAATGAAGAGAAAGCAACAAATTCAAGGCTCTGTGAAGAATATCACGTTACAAGTAAGTGCCAGGTGTCACAGGGCCATAAAGAAAGATACCTGGCCAAGGCATCCAAGAACGGCGATTCCTTCAAGCAGTTCCACTCCTGGGTATATATTCAGAAAAGAATGAAAACACTAATTTGGAAAGATACATGCACCCCAATGTTCATAGCAGCACTATTTACAATAGCCCAGACATGGAAGCAACCCAGGTGCCCATCAACAGACGAATAGATAAAGATGTGGTATATATACAATGGAAAACTACCCATCATTAATAAAGAGTGAAATTCTGCCATTTGTAGCAATGTGGATGGACCTAGAGAATATTATGTTTAGTGAAATAAGTCAGACAGAGAAAGACAAACACTGTATGATATCACTTACAGATGGACTCTAAAAAATAATACCAATGGTGGGACTTCCCTGGTGGTCCAGTGGGTAAGACTCCGCGCTCCCAATGCAGGGGGCCTGGGTTCGATCCCTGGTCGGGGAACTAGATCCCGCATGCGTGCCACAACTAAGAGTCCGTATGCTGCAACTAACGATCCCACATGCTGCAGCGAAGAGCCTGTGTGCCACAACTAAGACCCAGCACAGCCAAAATAAATAAATAATAAATAAATAAAATAAATATTAAAAAATAAAATGAAATAAAAATAATACCAATGGTGTATATGCAAAATGGAAACAGACTCACAGATACAGAAAACAAACTAGAGTAGGGGTCCCCAACCCCTACTCTAGGAACCACACAGCCAGAGGTGAGCAGCCAGCAGGAGAGGGAGTGAAGCTCCATCTGCCACTCCCCATCGCTCCACATTGCTCCCATTACCGCCTGAACCACCCCACCCCCATGCCTTTCCGTGGAAAGATTGTCTTCCACAAAACTGGTCCCTGGTGCCAAAAAGTTTGGGGAGCGCTGAACTAGAGGTTATCAAAGGGGAGAGGGAAGGGGGAAGGGGCAAGATACGGGTATGGGATTAAGAGCAACAAACTACTATATATAAAATAGATAAGAAACAAGGATATCTTGTATGGCACAGGGAATTACAGACGTTATCTTGTAATAACTTTTTTTTAAAATTATTTTATTTCATTTACTTTTGGCTGCGTTGGGTCTTTGTTGCTGCACACGGGCTTTCTCTAGTTGTGGCAAGCGGAGGCTGTTCTTCGTTGCGGTGCGCGGGCTCCTCATTGCAGTGGCTTCTTTTGTTGTGGAGCATGGGCTCTAGGCGCGCGGGCTTCAGTAGTTGTGGCACATGGGCTCAGTAGTTGTGGCTTGTGGGCTCTAGAGTGCAGGCTCAGTAGTTGTGGCACACGGGCTTAGTTGCTCCGTGGCATGTGGGATCTTCCTGGACCGGGGCTTGAACCCGTGTGCCCTGCATTGGCAGGTGGATTCTTAACCACTGAGCCACCAGGGAAGTCCCTGTAATAAATTTTAATAGAGTATAATCTGTAAAAATATTGAATCCCTATGCTGTATACCCAAAACTAATACAATATTGTAAATCAAGTATACTTCAATTAAAAAAAAATATATGGTGATCCCTAAGGATAAGTTTCTCCAAGCCAAGAGAAAGGTGAAGGGAGTTGCAGGCAGAGTAGAATGTGCACTGGTCCAGGGGTAGGCAACCGGCCATGGTCATCTGGGTTGCAACAGGTTGTTTGATATGTAAGACTTGTTTGAAGGGGGTTTGAACAATTCTTCATGGGTCTGAATAATCACTCTCTTCATCTTTCTGACTCTGACTCCATTGGTTGTCATTTAAAATTTGGAGGAAAATAATGATTCTTCTCAAAAGCCTACCCCTTTTCTTCTGATATCTTCAGTCAAACCCAAAACACACTAAATGCATTTTCTAAAGGGACGTCTGGGATACATTACATCCAGATTTCTCAACCTTGGCACTAGTGACATGTTGGACCAGATAAATCTTTGCGGTGGGGGCCATCCTGTGCATTGTAGGAGGTTTAGCAGCACCTCTGGCCTTTACACACTACATGCCAGTAGCACTCCCCCAGTGTGACAACCAAAACTGTCTCCAGATGTCGCTACATGTCCCCTGGGGCCAATAGCACCCCATACTGATAACCACTGCATTAGTCAGTGCCAGTGAAACACGACGGGCAACTTGCAGATGAAATATGTTAATGGTCTGCAAATGCTGGATAGAGGGGGCTTTTGAAAGCCTGAGGGGCTCAGTCTCTGGAATAAAAACTTCCTGTCCCTTTTCGTCTTCAGATGATCACCCCATCATGGCTATGACAAGTAACCATAGTTACAGAGTTATGACAATTAGCCACAGAATTTGAAAAATTAACCTTAGCTACTTCTTCACTTGGTTACTCAAGTGCCATTTTTTTCTAGGGGCTCATGGGGTCTTTGCTATACCAGTAAAATGCTAAGTTAAATATGCACTAGGACAATGGAACCCTAATCAGCAATAAAAAAAAGAATAAGCTGTTGATAAATGCAACAACATGGGTGAATCTCAACAGGAAAGAAGACAGTTTCAGAAGGTTAAATGCCATCTGATTCTATCTGTATGACTTTCTGGAAAAGGCAAAATAGATTAGCGGTAACAAGGATTTGGAACGGGGGAGAGTGTGACTACAAAAGGACAGCATGAGAGTTTTGGGGGTGACAGACTCTTCTGTGTCCTGATTGTGGTGGCAGTTACGTGAGTCATTTAATGCATGAACTTAATACATGCATTAAAACTGCACACCCAGAAAAATCCCTTGATTTTACTAGATGTTGATTTTTTTAAATTTATTTATTTATTTATTTTTGGCTGCGTTGGGTCTTCGTTGCTGCGTGCGGGCTTTCTCTAGTTGCGGTGAGCAGGGGCTACTCTTCATTGTGGTATGCGGGCTTCTCGTTGCGGTGGCTTCTCTTGTTGCAGAGCACGGGCTCTAGGCGCGCGGGCTCAGTAGTTGTGGCACGTGAGCTAAGCAGTTGTGGCTCGCAGGCTTTAGAGCGCAGGCTCAGTAGTTGTGGTGCACGGGCTTAGTTGCTCCGCGGCATGTGGGATCTTCCCGGACCAGGGCTCAAACCTGTGTCCCCCGCATTGGCAGATGGATTCTTAACCACTGAGCCACCAGGGAAGCCCCTACATGTTAATTTTAAAAACAAACAAAAAGGTAGTTCCTGAAGAATATGAGGGGCTTTTAATATTTACATGTCTTCTTCCAACTACAGTGAAGCATTTAAAGCCACATTTTTAGAAGCATACCAGGGGGCTTCCCTGGTGGCGCAGTGGTTGGCAGTCTGGCTGCCGATGCAGGGGACACGGGTTCGTGCCCCGGTCCGGGAAGATCCCACATGCCGCGGAGCGGCTGGGCCCGTGAGCCATGGCCGCTGAGCTTGCGCGTCCGGAGCCTGTGCTCCACAATGGGAAAGGCCACACAGTGAGAGGCCCGCGTACAGCAAAAGAAAAAAAAAGCGTACCAGGTAATGAGGCCTTTACTGCTGGTAATTACAGTGCTCAAGGGGAGAGGAGAAAGTCGACACTCTGAAAGCAAAGGAAGAGCGTTAGCTTTCTTGCTTCGATTCCTCTTTCACTTTCCACAGAACAAGGTGATCTTCACTTCCCAATCCAGGTTTACCAAATTTCACCCCAGAATTGGTTAAGCCTCTTTGGGCAGAAGAGAGAAAATGTTTTCAGTACTTGACATATATTCGAGCAGATTTACCACACACTTTGAGGACCGTACAGGTCAGAATGTTGCATCGATATGACATTCTGGGGTAGGTAGAAAAGGCTCATCTAAGGGTTAAAAGAGAGTCTAAAAGAGTGTGGGGCTAGCTTTCCAATGCTCCAGGCAAGAGCAGGAACAGAGAGCATAATGGAATGACTTGATTCTAAAAGAGAACAGTATCCCGTGTTTCTATTCATATGAATAATATCACCAGATTCATGTGTATATGAAATAATCAGTATTTCTGGGAGATTTTTAACTCACCTGAAATATCTAGTCTGTTGGTCTATGATGATGGTGATGGGGCCCAGGGTATACATGGGAAGGTAGTGGTGACATTTATCTAGGATCCTACTTCATAAGCATCCGGTTCAGGGTAAGAATATTTAGCATTCCTCCTTTTCTTGTGGGGACGGCACGCTGTGGTTTACACATACATGAAAGGGCTGTTCACAGGAAAATATTGCTCATCTGCTTATGCAATGATGCCTGTGAACCACAGAATTATCACACCAGAAAAGAATGTGCTTGACTTCTCAGAGAATGAAATGCATGGCAACAGTGAGAATCAGAAAGTGTCACGTTTTCAGCAACATGATTTCAGACGGACAGTTGAAGTGTCTTTACATTTTTTCAGAGGTGGCCCAGTACACCAAACATCCTCAGGGGCTATTGATTCTCTTCCCCCTTGGCTAAATGTAAAATGTGAAAACAAAGTAAAAATTATAGCCTTCCTGTGTCTGTGGAGGGGAGCAATAGGGCAGAGTGGCAGAGGTAAGAAATATACTGCAGAAGGACCAACTCGTGACTTCAGATCATCTTGAAAGTAGAGCTTTGAACTTTTCAGTAGCGTTTTACATCTTTTTTTTTTTTTTGCGGTACGCGGGCCTCTCACTGTTGTGGCCTCTCCCGTTGCGGAGCACAGGCTCCGGACGCGCAGGCTCAGCGGCCATGGCTCACGGGCCCAGCCGCTCCGCGGCACGTGGGATCTTCCCGGACCGGGGCATGAACCCGTGTCCCCTGCATCGGCAGGTGGACTCTCAACCGCTGCGCCACCAGGGAAGCCCTACATCTTTTATCTTAATTGATCCTCACAACTACCCTCCCCCCATGATGTAAGGAATTATTACTCTATACCCATTTAACAGAATATAAAACCAAGGCAGATGTATGTTAAGAATTTACCAGAGGTGACACAGGGGGTTAGTGGAAAAACAAGGTATAAAACCTGAGTCTCCCGATTCTAGACCCCATGGTTCCAGTCAGCAGACTGTATTGTAAAGTGTCATCTGGTTTCACCAAACTTAGACCAAAAGCTAGGAGGTGAAGAAGGTTACCTTCTGTAGGAATTACTGAACTCGTACTCCTATTTCCAGGCTTGAAGATAGTTGGGAATATGTTTGATCCCTTTTAAGACTTATCTCAAGCATCAAGCTGACCCATTCCTACCCACAAAGAATTGTTTACTCCCTTGGTTGAGCCCCACCATATCTAAAACACAGTGCTATCCTTGTGCCTGCAGCTCTTTCACACGCTTCAGGGCCTGGCTCTTGCTGCTCTTGGATTCCCAGACCCTGACACAGTGCCTGGCACACAGTAGGCACTCAAAGCTTGTGTGCTAAATGAAAAGCATGGCATGAACTTTATTCCTTAGAGGTGCAAGTCAAAGCCTTCCAAGCTGGGCATGGAAGAACCTTGGGAACGTCATTTACACTCTCAAAACCTCAGTTTCCTCATCTGTAAAACGGGGATAGTAAGAAAAGAAGAACCTTGCAGCGTTATTGTATGTAAAATGTTTGGCAAGGTGTCTGTCTCACAGTAAGCTCTCGGTATATGGTAGCTCTCTGTGGTAGCCAGCCTCCAAGATGTCTCCCAACGACTCTCACCTCCTGGTACCCACACCCTTGTGTGGGCCCCCTCACGCTGAATAGGGCTGACTATGTGACAATAGGATAATGGAGGAATGACAGAATGTGACTTACCAGACTGAGTCTTAAAAACTGTTGAGGCTTCTACCTTGCTCTCTCTGGGATCACTTGCTCTGGGGGGAGTAGGCATCCTATCGTGAAGACACTTCAAGCAGCCCCATGGAGAATTCAATGTGGTAAGGATCTAGGTTTCCTACAAAAGCCAACATCAAGTCACCTTCCGCGTGAGTGAAACATCCTGGAAACTGATCTTCCAGCCCCCGTAAAGCCTTCAGATGGCCCGCAGCCCTTGTGGGTAACTTGACTGCAACTTCATGTTAAGCCACTCCTAGATTCCTGACCTACAGAAATCCTGTGAGACAAATGCTTATTGTTGTTCTAAGCTGCTATGTTTGGGGGTGATGTATTACAGAGCAGTAAGTAAACAGTGCACTCTTTTTGTAAATGGTTGTACATGCATCAGTAACGAGATACCTCCTACGTGGGCAGCTCTGGTTCTTGCCTGATCTCAGTTCACAGGACCTATGTGGAAGGAAGGCTGGTTTTGACCAAATTAGGACTTCTCCTTTCTCCAAACTGAAGAGGTAACTAAGGTAGACCTCCTCAGGAACTGACCTGAGGAAGGTGAGAAAGTCCTCATGGTGATATTTGCTACATCAGACAAACTTTCAGAGAATATCACTGGACCCCGAACCAGATATTCTAATGTTATTTAACCTGGTCAGGCATGTAAGTCATCTCTCCAAATAATGGGACAATTCTGACCCTAAGAGCTAATCTTGGACTCCTTTTTCTGTCCCCTACCCTAGCAGCTAGCATACCACCCACACCAGTTCCTGGTTTGTGTTCACCTTCCCAAGCCCTTCATACCACAAAACTTTGATGAAAATGGTGACATTTTTAAAGTGGCCAATATTTGAGTGAATATTGAGAAATCCTTATTTTTTCAGGCTACACAGGCCTTGGCGATCTTCAAAGCTTGGGTGATGGGCATGGAGGTGTTTGGCTCTGAGCTCCCACATAGTTGTGTTACTGTAACTCTAAACCCCAAGTCCCTTCCCTTCCCCCATGATCCCTGGTGTCTCCCTAGAGTATTTGCCACTGCTTCTGGAGCATTCCATTCCTCAACAAATGCTTTCATTCTTTACCGCCCTCCCCAATTCTCCTGTAGTCCCTGCCCTGCTCAGTTTCTCTCAAAACCACAGGGTTTGTACCCCAGGCCCCAACCCAGGCAAATCCAATTCTTTCAGATAACCATGAACTGTCTGACCCTTCAGTGACCACAGACTTTGAAGGCTGCCTCTGTGTAGGAATTTACTATTTCCCTGGACAGGAAGACACAGCTCTTTGTTTTGTACTCAAAAGCATGTCTTGACTCTGAAAGATGAATGCCTCAAGATGGGGAATATGAGCTGTGTCCCTCCTTCACCTCAGAGCGTTCTTGGCCTACATGCACTCCCTCTTCCTGCCAAGGGGTTGGCAGAGACGGAGGCTCTTCTTTTTGTTCAGGAATCCTGAAGTTCCCACTGTGTTCCAGGGAGCTTAATCATCTATCATCATTGGTTCTACCATGGCCAGTCTGCCTGGGATGCTAACCCTTATTTCTCCCCAGTCCAGCTGTGCCAGGAACAAGTGGAAGGCACGGTGATCCTAGCCACCAGACCACCCTAAGGCCTTGGTTTAAGGATCCCCCAGCAACTGGCCTTCATGTGCACCTGACACTAAAGTCCCGTGACCTGATTGCCAGGGCCTGCTTTCACATCCACACAGTCCTCTGAAAACGTGGCCTTTTTAGGAATCCGTGGGTGTTGTGTTGTCTGAAACATCTAACGGCCTATGCTTTAAGCACTGGAGAATGTCTGAGCTGACTTTAACACTCGGCAGAGAAACCAATGGGCAGAGTACGCCCTTGGGGTCGGTACATGGAATTTGAAATTTTAACAACTCACCTCTGCTTCAATGCAGACTATTACACTGACAGTACACAAATCTCTGTCCCTAAGCTCAAGGAAAAATTATTCAGTGTTTTCTCTTAGCGTGGTGTGTTGCACATTGAGGGCTGCCAATCAAAGTTTTTGATTTGGCTTTATTAGTATTTCATTGGGTTGGGGGAATCACCAGTTTAGTGTTTGTACAGAGGGGTTTCTTCCTCTGTTTTGTCAAGGTTGTCATTTTGTTTTATGCCTATGTTAAGAAAGAGAGGCTCCAAGTTCAGGCTGGGGCAAAAGGAAAAGACAGTTCAACCTGTCACCATTTTTATCAATGGGTTTCTCCACCTGTATTATGACTGACCCCTCTGGATTTAGGCGTTAAACCCTCCTCTTCAGTCTTCTCACCAATAAAACTGACAAACTAACCCACCTCCAAACTTGGTACTTAATCTCTAGTGACAGAAAGACATGTTTCAGCACCAATGTTATTTGTGTTACTGGCAGGCTCGAATTATATAAGTAGCTTCAATAGCTGCAAAACACACAGAAGAAAATAAAAGTTACTGATTTTCACTCTTCCCAAGACAAACCCACAAGTAGCTTAGCCCAGTTGCCTGAAACTTCTTACAAGTAATTTCATAGTAATTTTACTATGGAAAAGAAAAAGGAGAACTAGAAGGTGAAGCCTAGGAACTTCTCCTTTATCTCAATTGTCTATCTCTTCTCACACTTGGAGTGACAGGAACAGAGACCAAGCGTGGAAATGGTATGATTGATACATATACAAAATCTCACCCGTGGTTAAGACTTTCAAGGGGAATTTAGACCACAGTCTCAGCTTCCCGTGCTCACTACCCTTTGGATCAGTTCTGTTTTTAAAAATCAAAAAGCGCAACATTTGGAAGCTTCAAATAGGATATATTATAAGAGATGAACAGCATATCTCTCTACCAGAGGCAATGCTTTGTAGCAGAGCTCAGTTCCTGCAGGACTGACAATTCCAAGCTTGTGACTGTCATAGAGAAGACAAGGAGGTAGGGCACTTGAAAAAGCCTCCTGCTTCAGACGATGAAGCCAGCTGTGAAACATTTCCTAAGATTACAGGGCCCCCCTAGCTATGCATGCCTAAATCACCTCGAGGCTTTAGTCCAATCCTTCTGACACCTGTCTCCAGGCTAATCCTTCTAGTCTAAACAGCTGCCTCGGTTACATCATGCCTGCCTTTAGTGACTCCCCAAGGCCTCCAAAAATGTCAGTTACACCCTAGGCTGGCCTTTATACTGTGCAAGAATCTGGCTGCCTCTGACATTTAATCTCCCTCCATCTCCAGCAGGAATCTACCACCCCCAGTCAACAGTCTCTGCACCACTTTCTCTTTGCCCATCTATATTGCACACCTTTCCCTGTAACCATCTCCATTCTTTTCACCTGAAATACCCTCTTCCTCCCACCCTCCCTCTCACCCACCAACTCCAAGGTATGATACAAAGACTGGGATTTTGAATTAGGTAGATCTGCGTTAAATTCTAGCTCTACTACCTGCTTGCTGTGTCTCATTGGGCAAGTGTCTTACCTTCTCTGAACCTCAGCTTCCTCATCTATAAAATGAGAATGTTCACACCAGGTTCATGGTAGGTGCTCACTAAAGGTTAATTCCTTTTTTCTGCATGTCTACTCAACTCCAAGCACCATCCCAAGCTCCTAAATCAACTGATTTTTATCAATGGGCCATAAAATATGGTTTACATATGAGAATAAGGTTTAAGTGTAGTAAAGCTGTTACCAAGGAACGGCCAGGTCAGGAACATAGAGATCACAAGACCCTCTCAGGACAGAGCTCAGAGGCCAAGGCGTATAGGTTCATTCTCTGCTAGTGACATGCTGAAATTTCAGTTTTGAGGGAGTGGAACCCAACACAAATACTTGGAAAAGAGCCCACCAGTCCATGGATGGGAAATTATAGTGGTGTCATGACTCACTTTTAGATAGTTGAAAGAATTCCTGAATAACACATTTTAATAATTCCCCCCAAATTTGCAAAAGATGCCAATTAACGAATTCAGTTCCATGATACTTGAATCTTAATTTTTTAAAAAGCAGATGCATTAGATGTATTTATGATGCTTCAGCCCCTTTGAAAGAAATTGACCCACTAACAGATCTTCATTTGGCAGGTGATTTTCCATGTGATGGAACCCTTCTTTGCGCACATCTGATTAGTGTAGGGATGGGCACCAGACCAAAGGACAGCCAATCCCATGGTCTGGAGGGCAACTATGACTCATGTCCAAGTGCAAAAAGATGAGCTGAGCCAATCACATTCTCTGTCTTGCAAGAGCTGGGACTAGGAAACACGGAAGGAACGAGCCCATAGCAACAAGAATAAGGATGCCCTAAGGGAAAGTCAGGGACATGGCAGGCAAAAGCCATAAGCAAGCCAGAGTTAAGAAAGTTCAGAAACGTCTAACAAGCAGAACCAGCCAGTTAGTAATGAGGAGAACCGAGCAGAAGTATAAGGAGAAGCAAGAAGCCATGAGAAAGAGATGGCCTGAGCAGTGGGTCCCTGGAGTTGACCAGTTCCTCAGGTTGCCTCAATCTTTGGAGCTATCTCAGTTCCTACAGTAAAATCCCCTGTTTCAAGCTAACTTACATCAGTATTCCTTATAAACAGAACCTAACCTAAACAGTAGGAAAGCGGTGAGATATTTTATTACCAGAAAAATATAAATATACCTACTCTGAATGCATATATTATTCCACAAGTCACAAAACCAATAGGACCCTGAGGATTATTTCTTTTCAGTAAGATGCAAGGTGCAGGGTTAGACTACCTTAAAGGGAATAGCCAATCCTGATTATTTCTTTTCAGTAAGATGCAAGGTGCAGGGTTAGACTACCTTAAAGGACAGACCAATGTTTTCTCAGAGCACCGGCAGGAGGAAGCCTCTTATTACTTCACTTTTGAGGGCAGCCATGACAGTTTCCAAAACGTTTCCACTGGCTTTGAGGACTTGGTGGAGGATACCAGGGCGACTTGGAAGAGAGAGCCCTCTTTTGCAATAAGACATGCCACCTGTGCCCTGTTCTTGGTGATACCTACTAGTCCTGTGACCTGCAAGAAAGTTACCTCATCTCTCTGAGACTCAGCTTTCTTCCTTGTGACAGATGATCACTAAAGTAACTTTTGGAATTGATAATATATGAATCTTCTAAGTAAAATTCTTCTTCCAGTTAGATCAGAAGAGGAGGCAGCCTAGAAGAAAAAGAAAAACGGTGGACCACAAGTCAGGAAGCCTGCATTCCAGCTCTGCTGCTTACTGGCTGGGCAAGCTTGGACAGCACCTATCTGGGTATCACCCCTAAAAGGAGGAAGTTGGTTTGTGTCTCATCAAAAGGGCAGTTTCACCCCAAATTCATAATTCTAAGATTTCTGAACATCCCGATCTATAATTCCAATGGCTCCTTACATCTGTATTTAAAAGTCCTTACGATGTTTTTCTTTCCCACCCTGATGATCCAGAAAGCAGTCTGTGCCACGATTCCTAGGAGAACTTACTTCTTTCAGTTTGTCTAGCTGCAGACTAAGCATGCCGCATGTTGGGGACAAGTCTGATATGTTTCAGTCCAATGCTAGTTGGAACAGACATGTGGACTAATTTGGATCCCTGGTGGCACAAGTTCTCTGGTTGCTGATAGAGAACTGTGAAGTCTAAATAGGAAGACAGGCCACATCCAAAAGAAAATCTGTGTCTCCTTCCCAGAAAACCATAAATCCATAAATAGAAAATAAAGACGTGGAGCCCCAAGCATTCTTCAAGGCCTTTTAAAATGTCTCTTTTTAAAAAGATTAAATTGATTGGTGGAAATTAGGAGTTTTGGGGTCCATGGATTAAGGGAGTCACGAGAAAAAGGGCAGAAGCAAATATGGCTCGTTATAAAAGAAAATAGTGCCCTGCGATTTCAGCAAAAACTGAAAGCACAAATGACTCCAAGATACTGAAGGTCATGGATTTTCATTGTCTCGCCAACACAGCAAATGCTCTGGCTAAATGAAGTCACAAAACTCTACAGTAACATTTTTATTAGCCCGTAAGGGCAGCTGACCTAAAGTAATCGGAAACAAAAGGCGTGAACTGATAACTCACAGAATAAATACCTACAGGCAAGAAAGGTATGAAAAGGGGTTCAACGTCAATAATAAAATTTTAAACGAGATTTTTCTCTTTGCTCATCAGGTTGGCAAAAAATAAATAAATAGCATTCAGTGCTGCTAAGGATGTAAGGGAATAGCCAATCCTGAACACAGCAGGTCATGCAAAAGTTTAAATATACATAGTGGTTGATCTAGCAATTTCTATCAATCCTAGAAATTAAGCCATCAGAAATTCTTCCATGGGTATTTACCTAATGTTCATTTGCTCTTAATAGCAAAAACCTGAAACTACTCACACCAATAGTGGTTTGGTTGAACAAATTTTGTAGACCCAAATAATAGAGTAGTACTTCAGAGCTGTTTTTAAAAAGGATGAGCAATATCTAAATGTACTGATGTGGGAAGATCTTCCCGTGAAAAATAAGTTTTGGAAGAGAACTCTAAAGAAATTTGAATGATCCAATTTCTTTAAAAGGTGCGCAAGTGCATACGTGTGCATGGGTGCACGCAGGCACACACACGGCGCTCTCAAAGTCCCCGCCTGCCTCCACCCTCGCTTCTGGCCACGCCCACGTCACACGCCTTGTCCTAGCAGCAAACTGCGTCTCCAGCTTCTGTAATGTCTCTTACGAACACAAGTTCTCAGCCCTGGCTCCCCACTCAGTGACTGGTCAACTCCTAACCTTAATCCTACGTTAGTGCGGGAATCTGGGAGAGTGTACACCAAACTGTTAACGTGGATATCCCTGAGACCGAGATGACAGGGTATTTTCTCTTTCTGTATCAAACTTTCCTGTATTGTTTGAATTTCTAATAATGATAATAATGTTTGACTATTTTGTAATCAAGAAAAAAAACCCACTGTAAATGTAAAGAATAAAACTGAAAAATAAAGTGATCAGATTGTACTTCTTGTTCTGCAACTATTGCTACATTCTGCCCCCTATAAATTCCTCCAGTTCCAGTTAGACATAACCCATCTGTGGACTAAAAAGCTCCAAATAAAGCATCCCAGGAAAGTCTAGGATAGAGGGGGTGAGACAGAGAGAAAAAAAGGAGATTTGCCAGTGACTTAAAAGAGGGTGCTTACTTCCAAATTTCAGGTTAGAAGACTGGAGTATTTTTAGCCCTATGGAATGAAAGCTGCAGCGTTGGTTTATTGTTCAACTTCTCAGAGAACCTAAAAAGAGAAATAACTTCAGTAGGAACTAGACACGATGTTTAAATTTTATATTATCAAGCCCCCAAGCCAAAAAAAAAGCAAAGAATACACTTTTGTTAACTGTAAAATTAAACAGAAAAAGCTCTGTCACTTAACTGATCTCATACAAGTCAAAGTATGCTATATTTGAACATTTGTAAGTATCAGAGCATCTGGGTTATAATTTGAGTTCTACAATAGTATGTGGTGCGCCACTCCAGACATAGTAAGTTCCTCTTTAATTTCTTTCTTTCCATCCCCTGATGACCTCCCCACCCTCCAGCCAGTGAGTCTCCATTCCTGTCCCTGGGTGCCTCTCCGATCCATCCACTGCCACTGCTCTACCACTGCTCAGCGCCCTTCCTCACCTGGACCACAGCTTTATGGCTGGTATCCTTAGTCCTAGCAGTCTCTTCTCCACACTAGAACTGGACTGATCTGTTACCATTCAAAATGTGATCACCTCTTTTCTCTGCTCTAACCCCTTTGGTGTCTTCCCAATGCTCACGAGACAAAGTCCGAACTCTGATTGAGTCAAGGGTGAGGCTTGAGGAACTTTCCTATTAGGCGCTGCCTTGGTTAAAGCAGTGATTCTCAACCCTGAGATTTATTCCCCCCCACCCTCAAATTTTAATGCTGATCCATTTTGAAAATTCATCCCAGGTGACTCTAGCCTAAGTGGCCAGATGCCCACTTAGAGGCACACTGATGAGGGACAGGAACAAGGAGAGGCAGAGGTCCAAATGTGGGTGCAGCCTGGAGTCTGACATTAACCAAAGGTGGCTCCCAAGTGCAGGCTAAGCCCCTGTTCTCAGAATCTGCACCAAAGAAGCCTCATTTCATCTCATCCCCTCTCCATGGAGGAAGGTTCTGGTGACATGTTCCAGCCAGGGGCTCTTTAAAAAAGCTATGTAAATATTGAATCTTCCCTTTTGTAAATAATACACCTATTTATTTATAAGAAGTGAATATTTAACAAGCAGCAGTGTGGCAATTTTAATTTGGAATTTAACCTTGTTTACAAAATCCAAGAGCAAAATTCCACAAGGGCAAGAAAAATTCATACATACGCTGAGTCTCCGTTGCATCTCCAAGCATTCCTGTGTACCGCTTGTTTAAATACGCCTTGGATCCGGGGTAGGGGCAGGGGGCAGGGGGCGGGGGCGGGGGCAGGGGCAGGAAGCATGCTCCGTACACTCTTTTAATCCCATAGCTTCTCACTGAGCTTATTATCATTTTCCCTTCACACAGGACTGAAAAGTAATTCCAAACAGCACACATCTGTTGGATGCTTGAAAAAGAACTTGAGGAGAGTGTCTCTCTTAGGTAACTGTGCATTCTAATTTCTAAGTCTTATTACAAGGGCACTTTTATACTTATTTTTATACAAATTATCTCTGCTTGTTATTATTATTACTCTTCAAACTAGCCAGGCCTGGGGTTGGATACCATCCCTCTGAGCTCCTAGTTGGCTAACTCTGGTCAATTTACTTACCCTTCTCAAGCCTGTTCTCTGGTTATTCTTCTTATTTAAAATAAGTATGCAGGACCTGGTAAAACAAGGTAGGTGTCCCATGAATGTCAGTTCCCCTACCTTTCCCTTCTCCCCACTTCCCATCACACACCACAGCATTACCTCCAGGCTGCAGTTGTGCTGTTGATAATCTCCTTTTAGTCTAGAATTGGAATTTCTTTTCTTGCAGTCATGCACTCTATAATAATATCAGTTTAAAGGAAACGTTGTTTGGTCTCACATGGTCCAGCAGGGCATCTTCTAAGAGTGCGGCTGGCTGGCCGTCAAGGGGACTTTGAAGGTGGTGTTTACCCTGTGGGAATTCACGATGGCCCAAGGTGTCATCTTCAGCCTTCCAGACATGGACCCTGATTTGTCCAATATGCTGATGGAGGGCCTCTCCTCTCTGGGATGCTGTCTGTTAACCGAGGTCACGAAGCCTAATACATACAAACCAGAATACCGATTCTTTAATTTACAGTGGTAGGGGAGGGACACTTTATTAGAGGTACAAAACAAGAAAAACTGGCTCTATAATGTCACTGTCTAGGAGGCCCTGACAGCTCTCTCTCCCACTTTCAGAGATAAGAGTTTGCTAAGGTAGACACATCCAGCTTCTTATGTTCTAGATCCCATTTTCTATGTTCTAGTTTATGCTTTTCTGCTTATGCATCTTTCTCCAACTAAAGTACAAAACTATTCTAGTCCTGCCGCCTTGCGTTCTCCTTGGTTGATGTCCTGGGTGCCCCCAACTCTGGAGTCATGCTGTTACACCCTCGTGGTTTACCCCCCTGGCTGGCATTTCCTTCTTTGTGATGGAAGATCGATTAACATAATAGCTCAGATTTCCTTTCACTCACAGTCTCCTCCTCTCGACTCCCTAGGAAGATGGGGTGACTTCTCCACTTGGTCAATTTGGGGAAAATAAGCTGGATGTTCAATATCAGCTTCTTTTTCTTTTTGGCAGTAGACCTGTTCACGGAGAATGGGATTTCTCCTCTGTTCCTCCAGTCATGCTTCCCATAAGGAGAGGTCCAGCACTGCCTGGGCCAGGTGGAAAAGGCTACCTCATGCTGGGGCTCAGTATCATGGAGCCCCTCCCATAGATAAAAGCCTTGTTCTGATCTATCCTTATCAGTGAAAACACTGACTATTTTGATCCGTTTGTCTTTCTTACATTATTGCTCATTGTTTCAGAAGCTGAGCAGGGGATAAATGAGGCTGTTTATTCGGCCCTATTGAATGTCCAGTGGCTGTTAGGTGTTCAGCAAAGCCATTTCCACTTTTTCTAGCGCAACGGTGATGGAGCAACCATCCTGGTTTGTCTGGAACTGAGGGGTTTTCTGGAATGAGGTCCCTTCTTTTTTTTTTTTTTTTTTTTTTTTTGCGGTATGCGGGCCTCTCACTGTTGTGGCCTCTCCCATTGCGGAGCACAGGCTCCGGACACGCAGGCTCAATGGCCATGGCTCACGGGCCCAGCCTCTCCGCGGCTTGTGGGATCTTCCCGGACCGGGGCACGACCCGTGTCCCCTGCATAGGCAGGCGGACTCTCAACCACTGTGCCACCAGGGAAGACCCCTATCTACACTTTTTAAGGTCGTAGTAGAAGCTCAATAAACCTGTGTCAATTCAATGGATTAGTTATATGAGATTCACAACAGGCCCTTCTATATTTTGAATCCAAGTTTCCAGAAAAGAACAATAATTCTTACCTGTGACTTTGACTAAATCTTCACAAACATATTGAAAACAAAAGGATTTAAACTCTGGTTGTTTTAATACTTTGATTTGTGTGAACACATACAAGAGATCATACTGACTCTGCACACGAATGGAAGGAACCATTGACACAGAGAGTTTTAAAAGAGGATTAAAATATGTTCCTGATTATTTTTGAGTACAGATGCACCAAAGATCCTGGAACTCCCATTGTTTCAAATAAAATAATGAAGTCATTGTGAAAAGATTTGATCTGGGAGAGCTGAGTCATGCTTCTGTATCCTGTCTTAACAAACTGTTCCCTGATCTTTACCCCATCATAAAAATCGACTCTAGCACCCCTCACACGGATGGAAAGTGAACCTTATCAACACTTTGTTTCAAAGCTGGCTGTCTTCTATATCCTACTTCCCTGATGTTGCAGTAAAAGCTTTACTTATGTATTTTAACTGGAAAAGAGTTAACAGGTTTAGACTAATGTTGACAAATTATTCAATAAAATAAAGTTGATGATGGTAACAACAACTGTAAGGCAAATTTTGCTAGGGATGACTCACAATGATGATATGGTGGGAGTGTGTAACCTGGGCTCCATTAAAGAATAAAAAATTCGATGACACTGGTTAGAGATGGAAAGACAGACTTTCTTCAGGACTATCATGACAGGTGTAGGAATCGCTGCATCGGGGTGTTACAGTGGGGAAGAGAGATTCGGCTCAACTCTGAATACAGCCTGGACAAGTGGGAACTTATAGCCAAAGAGCAGGGTGGGGCCCCATGCATGGAAGGTTACTAGGAGGAAACATCAGGAGTAGGGGGTTTTTGGCTAAATCAACCTAATAGGATTCTTACTGAAGACAGGCCAGGGTGATCAGATATCACCTGAGAGATGGTGGAGGGTGAAGAACCTGATTAGATGTTAAGGGTGATCAGATTTTATGGGTGGAAAATTCTAGTTAAACTGACTCAGTGGGGCTCTGGTTAAGCTAGATTTTATAGGGACGTGCACAGATGGGCCTAGGAGAAGGTTCAGGAGCCTGACTAAAGTTTGGTCAAGTAAAGAATCTTTGTCAGCTCCCCAGACCTCTACGGGCTTCGGCACGCCCCTGAACATTGAATGCAAGCTCTAATGGTCCATCCCCACAAGGAGGTTTTCATCCACTGGGGGAAGAAGACAATAAACAAGTAAATACAGAGGATAACAGGTATTAAAATAAACTACTAGGAAGCTGTAAAGGAGAATTAGAAGAGGCCACTTTGGTAAGTCAGTCAGGGGCGGTGCCTTGAGCAGTGCAAAGCACTGAGGCCAGGGGGAGCCTGGTGTGGTCTCAGAAGGGTGGGAAAGCCAGCATGGCTAGAGTGCTGGGAGGGCAATGCCCAATGCCAACGTCGAGAGGGAGCTGGGCCCAGGGCATGCAAAGGAGGGTCTGTTTTATTGGATGTACAGGGTAAGCCAGTGAGGGGTTTGAAACCACGTTGAGATTGGGCCTGACTTGCATTTTAAAACAATTGTTCTGCACTCTATGGAGAGAAGTGGTGGTAGTGGAGCCAGAGGGAAGCAGGGAACCCAGTTAGGAGGCAATGCAGCAGGCAGTAAGAGCTGACGCAGGCTTCTCTAAGGCTGAGACAGTGGGCCCTCAGGAAGAAAGATGGTGTCAATCTGAAGATGCATAAGTAAAGATATCTCATAGTTAAATAAAGGCTTTTTAAAATATTGAGTGTTTTAACGTTGACGTTGTCCTCAAGAAATGCACTAACGTTATGGAACAAATAATCCCCAATTTCCACATAAATGCATAGGATTGACATGTAATTTTCATTGAATCTTCACGCCTAGCAGAAGAATCCTATACCAGCCATAAAGCATAGGAGCTTGGAGACGGTGACTGATTCTCCTGCCAAACAAACTCCTGTTCTCTGTGATTAACAGAGGCTGAGTCATGCAGGCAACAAGCCTGTTTATGTACAGCTGTCTTAAAATAGGCTGTGCGGCAGAGTGAGGGAAGAAGGAGGAAATCACACTCCTAAGTTTTTCTTGCTAATTTCCTCCTTGGGGCATTGGGTGCAGGCAAGGATCTATTATCAGGGATGTATCAGGTTATCCTGGGAAGATGTAGTGAGTGAAGGTTGTATGCACACATGTGTGTAACTCACTGCTTTAATCACCTATGCCTCGCTATAACTAGCTACAAACAAAACAAGCTCATAGAAATTCCATTAGGGAAAAGGTTCCGAGAGAAATGACTTCATTTGGTGACATAAGTAGAAACTCCACCAAAGTAAACTTCATGTGACATCTAAATTGCTTGGCAGGAAATATTAACAGGTTTGAAATAAATAACTTGGTGAAATCATTCTACAGAAGCTATAGACTATGAGGCAGAAATGGGGCCTATTCTCTGGGTAATGAATTTATCATGTAAAATGGCACTGTTTGATTTGAACCCAGCAAGGGAAAGGAAAACTCAGTACCTCTGCTTCACCTCAGCCTTTAGGCCTGTTTCTCGTCTTGAGGCAATATGTGGCTGGCTATAGGGTGATTGAGATGTTTGAGGTGAGGAAAAATCAGAAGACTTGAAGGGGCACTGCTACCTGAGGGCAGAACAAAAAACTGGGATCAGCTCAGCTCTGCCTCTCCACAAACCAAAGCAGTCAAATAATTCATTCAATTTTTTTTTTTTTAAAGAATGAATGACATTTTGTGAATGGGGACGAAAGGAAAATGCTATTATAAGATCATTTATTTTATAAGATTTTAAGCATATCAATAAAGCTCTAATCCAGGATACAGAAGATGCCCTCCCCCAAATTATTCAAAATTGGTTTCACTGTTGAAGAAATATTGGTAAAAATTTCAAACAATTCAGAAGCATAGAAGGAAAAAATTGAAATTCCCCTCCTCACTTCCTATACTTTCTCCTCCCCCCAAAGCAACCACTGTTACATGTGGTCTATATCCTTTCAGATTTTTTCTAACCATATATAAACTTATATATAATACACAGCATACTACTAACACATAGCATAGAACATAGATTTTTTTAAAACAGGGATTCTACTAGATGTATTCTTCTGCAAATTGCTTTCTTTACTCTCTAGACACTGTACATAGTCACCTCATATTAAAAAATAAACGCACCATTACTTTACCAGTGTCCTATTGGTGAACATTCAGAAAGTGAATTTCAAAGAAGAAGTTTTCTTCATGTAATGGTAGGATTCTTTCAATGTAAGGGTAGAATGTGCCTATGCTGTGGTAGGATTTTTATCCAGGTGGTTTAAACCAAGTATGGATATGAACTGAGAACTATTTGAATTTACAGGCAGCTGAGGCCCTGAGACACTGAAGAACACGTCCAAGGTTGTAGGGCCCTGAGCTGTCTGCCTGCTTCTCAGCCTGGGGTCTTCCCTTTCAAGCCAGTGAACGTCACTGTCCCCTAGGGACTGGAAGAGTGCTGAGAGGGGGAAGAAGAAGTTTTTCGTGGAGAAAATAATGCAAGGAAAGGAGGCAGGAAAGTGACACAGCAGGCAAGGGGAGAAGGAAGAACAAAAGGCGTTGGTGACCTTGCTGGGGGTCCCCGAAGAGAAGAAGGAGGCTACAGGAGGGAACTGAAAGACTGTGGGGAGATCCTTGGAATTCAGGAGATCCTGGAGTCATTGTTTTCAAAGGATATTTTGATGCCAAAATAAAATTTAAGGGAGAAACCAGAAACTATTCACATAGGAAGGACATTGTGAAACTTTGATTACATTCTGACAGATGACTCAAAGAACATTGCCATGACTCAGATTGGAATAAAAGCATGATGCAAGTTTTAGGAAGGGAGTGATTTTTCATGTAGTTAGTTTGAGGGTTAAGCATGCCAGAGATGAAGGTTACAGAGATGATGTGTGTTGCCTCCAGGCACAAATTCCAAAGGAGATCCAACTTTGTCTGGGTCCCCATATCCCCATTCTCAGCTATCTTCCGCCTTGTAGGGTGTCCCCCGCTCTCTAATGCCCTGAGTCACAGTGGCAGCTCCAGAATTTCTGTAGTGGAGGAACTTAGGGGCAGCAATTCGAGTAGAAGCAGGGGCTAGAGGCCTAACCTTGAAATTGCAACTATAGAGCAAGCAAACCATTTTTTGCTTAGAGTATGTCATACAGCAAGACAAACAGCAAAGTTTCTAAAGACGCTTTTATTCACACTCTTCATAATAGTAAGAGAAAGTTAATGATTCACCTCAAACGATGTTTCTCGTATTTTCTACGGGGTGGCTTGAGAGAATGGAGGGAGGGAATCTCTTCCCAGGCCACACACTCATTCCTTTGTACTGCTGGCCACGTCCTCACGTCCTCTCTGCTTCCTTCTTCTCATCAACACTTGCTCTGAGGACAGGTTAGGATGAGCTCAAATAAGGCACCTCTGGATCACAGGCTCAACTATCACAATGACTGCGCTATCTGTATTCTGTCAGGGAAAAAACCCAAGCCAAAGAATCAGTCTCTCTGGGGTACAGTGTTAGTTGGTGGAGTGAGGATTCTGGAAGAGAAATTGCTCTTCTCAGGCTCCTAAAGTTTGTCTGCCTTTCTGTCTGCTCCTGAGGCCGGGTCAAGTAAGAGTCAAGGGATTTAGCTGATGCTTTTAGGTTGGGGAAAAATTACACTGTCATTAGTCAAATAAATAAAACACTGGATAGATCCTTGAGTACGTAAAGACACACAAATGAAGATATTATCTTCACTGTGAATGATGTGCTATTTTAGACACTTGAGCCCTTTTCATGTGACCAAGCATGACAAGAAGCTCTGGAGGGGGGCTCCACGAGGACTGAAGGCGAGGACTGCCCTCAGGAAGTTTATAAGAGAATGCTAAAACAGAAGTGTCAGCCTGGTTGTTGATGTGCCAGTGAATTTTGTTCCCTCCTCCCTTTCCTAAGGGGAGGTATATCAGTCAGGGATCATTTGCAGGAAACAGAAACCACTCTAGATATTTTAATCAGAATGAGGTTTACTTCAAGGAATTTGGTGCTTAGAAAATTTTAGAAGGACTGGAGGAGTAGATTTCAGGCCAGGCCTACAGAAACGACTGTCAGAAGAGGACCACTGAATGGGTCCCCAGGGGAGCTGCTACTCTGGCCACCATCCAGAGGTGAGAAGTCAAGAGGCCAACACTAGGGCTCTAGAACCACTGGCGTCAAGATCATACCAGCAGGACTGTGACCCAGGGAGGAGGACGTCTCTGCCATCACTGATGCAACTACTTCTTTTTTTTAATTTATTTTTTAACAACTTCATTGGAGTATACTTGCTTTACAATGGTGTGTTAGTTTCTGCTTTACAACAAAGTGTATCAGTTATACATATACATATATCCCCATATCCCCTCCCTCTTGCGTCTCCCTCCCTCCCACCCCTCTAGGTGGTCACAAAGCACTGAGCTGATCTCCCTGTGCTATGTGGCTGCCTCCCACTAGCTATCCACCCTACGTTTGGTAGCGTATATATGTCCATGACACTCTCTCACTTTGTCACAGCTTACCCTTCCCCCTCCCCATATCCTCAAGTCCATGCTCTAGTAGGTCTGTGTCTTTATTCCCGTCCTACCTTTAGGCTCTTCACAACATTTTTTTTTTCTTAGATTCCATATATATGTGTTAGCATACGGTATTTGTTTTTCTCCTTCTGACTTACTTCGCTCTGTATGACAGACTCCAGGTCCATCCACCTCACTACAAATAACTCAATTTCGTTTCTTTTTATGGCTGAGTAATATTCCATTGTATATATGTGCCACATCTTCTTTATCCATTCATCTGTTGATGGACACTTAGGTTGCTTCCATGTCCTGGCTGTTGTAAATAGAGCTGCAATGACCATTTTGGTACGTGACTCTTTTTGAATTATGGTTTTCTCAGGGTATATGCCCAGTAGTGGGACTGCTGGGTCGTATGGTAGAAGATATACAGATTGCCAACAAACACATGAAAGAATGCTCATCATTAATCATTAGAGAAATGTAAATCAAAACTACAATGAGATATCATCTCACACCGGTCAGAATGGCCATCATCAAAAAATCTAGAAACAATAAATGCTGGAGAGGGTGTGGAGAAAAGGGAACCCTCTTGCACTGTTGGTGGGAATGTAAATTGATACAGCCACTATGGAGAACAGTATGGAGGTTCCTGAAAAAACTACAAATAGAACTACCATACGACCCAGCAATCCCACTACTGGGCAACTACTTCTTAATGTCCTTGAAGATAGTGGTTGGACACTGGATCATGGATGCAGAAAAGTTTTATCTTTATCTCCGTGGCCTTGCATACAGTGAGAAGATCCCTCACCCCGTCCCCCTGCTCCATTCTGCCTTCCCAATCTTGTTCAAGTACCATCAACTGATGGAACCTAATTTGCTTCCAGAACCCTAACTGCAAGAGAATCTGTAGTGCAGTACAAGAAAGCACACAAGAAAGGAGATTGGAATTGATGCTAAGGACCAATTCACTGTATTGGTCATAGAAGGGAGGACTTGGGGCAGGTGTCAGGGGGTGATTCCCCCTTCCTTCAGGTCAAGAGAGAAGGGCCTCAGGGACACTATTCAGAAAGTGAGAAGTGTGTCCTCTGCAGTTTAGGGGGGAGGACGGGGATGCATTCTCACCCCTGCCTAGGGAATCTAAAAATGAGAGACACCTTGACAGCAGGAGCAAAGGTGATCTTGGTGCTGCACTGTCTGGCCTATCCTCCCAGAGTTTGGGACTCAAAAGGAAGAAAGTAAAAGGAAGCATGAGGGTTTCCAATGGACATAATGGCCCACATGTGTCAGTGGACACATGAGAGGGAGCTGGTGTGGAATTGACTCACGTCTGTGCAAGTGGGTCATCTGAAGGGGAGAAGGGGTTTCGGCAGGAAGATGCTGGAAGTCAGCCCTGGAATTCTTGGGGGTTGAGGAAAGAGCTGTAAGCACGGAGCAGGAGGATGTAGCAACCATATCAAGAAGGCCTACTAAGGACTGAAAACTATTCTTCCTAAGAGAAGGAGTCATGCTTACACTCTACCAGGCCTGGGGAGTGTACTGAAGTCTCACACCAACTTCAGACAAGTATAAATGGTCCTGCTGGGACTTCCCTGGTGGTCCAGTGGTTAAGACTCCGTGCTTCCACTGCAGGGGGCACGAATTTGATCCCCGGTCGGGGAACTAAGATCCCACATGCTGCGTGTTGCAGCCAAAGAGAAAAAAAATAAAATAAAATAAAAAATTCAAACGGTCCTGCTTCATCAAATCTCCTCTCTCCCCATATTCATGGGTCAGAAAGTAGGTACAAGAAGGGAAGGAGGAGGAGAGGCAAAGTGATAAAAGTAAGTTTTACAGACTGAATTGTGTCCCCCACCACAAATTCATATATTGAAGCCCGAACCCCCAGTGTAACTGAATTTGAGATAGGGCCTTTAAGGCAGTAATTAAGGTTAAATGAGGTCATAAGGGTGGAGCCAATTAGGATCCACTAATTCTGGAACCAACAGAATTAGTGCCTTTATCAGAAGAGACACCAGAGAGATCTCTCGCTCCCTCTTGTGAGGACACAGTGAGAAGGTGACTGTCTGCAAGCCAGGATGACAGTCCTCACCAGGAATTGAATTGACCAGCACCTTGATCCTGGACTTCCCAGCCTCCAGAACTGAGAGATATATTTCTGTTGTTTAAACCTCTGAGTCTATGGTATTTTGTTATGGTAGCCTGAGCAGACTAACACAGTGAGAAGCCAACCAAACCCCTTCTCTGTCTCATCACAACTCACAAGCTGAAGGGGGGGATGCATCCATTTGCTAACACAAGTCCTCAAGTCTTCTGATGACTTGACAATTCATGCTAAGTTCACAGACGGGTGTTCTGGTGTGTGTATATCAGTCCCTGTGGGCTTGGCTAATGTGAGTCTGCCCCTGAGGGAGAAGTCCATTCTCAGTGCCTGTCAAACATCAATCAATCAAGCAAGCCATGGATTGAGAAGAGTTCTAATTTTAAGACTGATACCCGAGTCTAGAAAATTATCAAGGGAAGTACTTTATTGTGTCTCTTGGCAACTAGCTGTTGGCAACTAAAGCTATACTTCTGGAGACAGGCATTGTCAGAGGCCTTTCCATTTCCAAAAGTACCAAAGGCCTATACAAACAGAGGCAGAATTCAAGTTCGTGAGCCCTTCAGGGAATCCATGCAGATCATGGCACTTAAGGTGGAGCTGTTTAATGAATCGCAAACTAATTTCCTCCACTGTTCATGGCTGTTTTGTCGTTGCTGAAAATGTTTGCCGAGTAAAGGATCATACAACTTCTTACTTTAACATGTTAAAGCATATTTGGTATATGATGGTATATCATGCCTCAGGCCTGCAGCACAGAGCCAATCTATAACCTATGTGGAAATAACAATTGTGCAAATAGTCTGACAAGGAAATGTAATTTCATTCCAGTGACTGGAAGCCAAAGCAAGGCAAAGCAAGGAGATTCTGTCCATTAGCCACCTCCAGTCTGCTTTCTTCAGCCACTCTGGCCCTTTTCCCAAGCAGGATAAGTCTCATTACTGAAACAGCACAGCTTTAAAGCGGGCCACCCCCATGATATATGAATGGAATGAAGACACATGGGAAACATTCTTGACCTTCTACCAATAAAAAACCAGAATAGGTTAAGGCCCTCTTTGTAGGAAGAAACCTAATCTGACAGGTAACAGACAACCCAGATTCTGATGAAAAATTTGACCCTGATAAAGGCAAACTATGTTGCCTCTCTTCACCACTAGTCTTTAAATTTTTTAATTAACTGAACAAGGTGAAACCATTCTTTCAGGTCTAAAAGTCAGCATTTCAAATGTGTCTGTTTATTCAGTGTTGGATTTTGAAGACTCTAACATTGTCTACATTTGGTAACCCAGGAAAGGAAATCAACATACACTTTAAAGGCTATTTGTAGTTTATGCTGCTCAGTGGCCAAGCAAAGGCAAATGGCGCCAAGGATCAGTGTAATGTGTGTGGACCCTCTCTCCATCGTGATGCTAGAGTTTCCCAGAAATGAAAAATGCCAAGCAAAGCAGCGTGGGTTAATAAGGTTCAAAAGTCAATAAAGCTAAAGATAAAAAACTTCGCAAAACAATTCTCTAATTTGTATATCACATGTTTTAGCCATTATGTTTCATTATTTCTAACCAATTGGCAGTTGTATAACCATCATCACACCCAGTTTGAGAACTTTTCTACTGTTCCAGACAGTGTCTTGTGCCCATTTACAGTAAATCTCCATTCTACCCTCAGCTTCAGAAACTAATCTAATATCTGTCTCTATAGATTTTATATAAATGGAATACAAGGTGTACTTTTGTATACCTCTGGCTTCTTTCAGTTGGCATAAGGTTTGGCTTTTATGAATAATACTGTGATGAACATTCTATACAAGTATTTGTGTAGATGTTTGATTTTATTTCTCTTGGGTGGATACTTCAGAGTGGAATAGCTAGGTTGTATAGTAAGTTTATGTTTAACTTTTTAAGAAACTACAAAACCATTTACCAAAGTGGCTCTATCATTTTACAACCTCATCAACAAGGCATGAATGTTCCTATTTCTCCACATCCTCTGTAACACTTGTTATTGTCTGTCATGATTTTAGCCATTCTAATGAGTGTGAAAAGGTAACTCATTGCTTTACTTTGCATTTCCTTGATGAGTAATGACATGAACACCTTTTCGTATGCTTATTAAAATCCCTATTTAAATCTTTTGCTCACTTTTTAATTGGGTTATCTTTTATTATTGAGTTGTGTGGGTTCTTATACATTCTGGATATAAATCTTTTATTAGATACATGATTTGCAAATATTTTCTCCCAGTCAAGAGACTTGTTTCGGTTTTCTTAGTAGGGTCTTTTGAAACACAAAAGGTTTAATTTTAATCAAGTCCAATTTATCAATATTTTTATTTTATGGATCATGTTTTGGTGTGACAACCTTTTTTGTGGGGGACAGTTCTATCATAAACTAGTTCATGGGAATATATATTCTCCTCTGTCCCTTTTGCTATATCCCTAAAGCTGCCCAAAAGTATTCAGCTGAAGCAATACAGGGATAGGGGAGAGTTTTCAGGTATGCACAATCTCTAACAGATTATTTTGAGAGTGGAGAAAACTGAGCTTGCAATGAATAAAGGTAGAAAATAACCTAAAACACAGTCCAAAAGTTACTATTAGAGAAATGTTGCAGTAAACCTAACATTAAATTAATGTGAACAAGAGGATGGAAGAGCAGGAAAGAAGAAATGGTCAAAAATTAATGCTATTGGGGGCTTCCCTGGTGGCGCAGTGGTTGAGAGTCCGCCTGCCGATGCAGGGGACACGGGTTCGTGCCCCGGTCCGGGAAGATCCCACATGCCGCGGAGCGGCTGGGCCCGTGAGCCATGGCCGCTGGGCCTGCGCGTCCGGAGCCTGTGCTCCGCAACGGGAGAGGCCACAACAGTGAAAGGCCCAAGTACCGCAAAAACAAAGAAAAAAGAAAAAAAATGAATGCTATTGATTCTTTCCAGGGATTATAAAAGAACAAGCAGACGGCTTTGGAGGGACCTTGACTCCAGGTGGGCCATGAGAGGGACCGGTGATGTTTTCCTCTCTGTCATTCTGTTCTCTCTCTTCTGGTCACATGAACTGAGCGGGTGAGCAGAGTGTAGTAAACGAGAGGAGGAGAACAGAGCACGCAGTCGGTAACACATACGGAAAAAGGATGATGAGCAGGAGTTGAAGTCAGAACACTCAGGCTTGTATTCCAGCTCTGCCCCCAGCTAGCTAAGTTGCCTCAGACGGGACACTGGATCGCCAAGACTTGTTTCTTCCCCTTTAAATTGGGAACAGAAATTCTGCTTCCCAGGGGGTTGTGAGGACCAGGTGTGTGTGTGTGTGTTGGGTGGAGGGTGCTTGTGAATGTGCCCACTGCACGATAGGAAATAAGTCGACTCCACCACGAGGATCCAGAAAAGTTCTGGAGCAAAGTACATCTAGATGTGACAAGAGAATGCCAGTACCAGGTCCCAGAAGCTAGAGACTGAAATAACCATGCATAGCAAAAGTCTACATCCCCACTGGAAGCCCTCCCAAACACTACAAGAGAGAATCCCAGGGTCATCAGTAAACTGATTTGCAGAGTGGAATATAGGAAAGGCTCTCTGGGAGAAAGAAACCCCATCGTTTATTGTTTTTATCTTAAGTTATTAGAGGTGTTGGAGATCTTAGACCCTAATTGAAAGATAACAGAGAACAAATGGGAGAGGGAGAGATGAGTTGAAATCTAATCACTGTCATTAAAAAAGGAAAAAAGCAGGAAGGATTTTTCTCATCAGTCAGACGAAGGGGTTGCCATAGATAACCTCAGAGGCTATTGCTTGCTTATGATTCCACCAGGAGGAAAAGCTTTTCACAGAAATAAGACTGTACTTGCCAGAGGACAGTGTCCAGAAGAGATTTTAAGGTAGTTGGTAAGACAGAGAGTTGCTCAAGAAATTCCCTTAAGATGGAAGGTATTTTGAATGAAGTGAGAAGGCAGAAATAAAGAATTCCTACCTTAAGACACATGCCAGTACTTAAAAATTGATGCGTGGAAAACACTAAGGACATATTTAATTCTGTAGATAGAATTCTCTTTATATAGGAATTCAGAAAAAGTCGTTATTTTGGAACATGATGCTGAGAGTGTTAACTTTCAGATTGCAATGTTAGTCACTGCAAAATAAGTACATTTGGAAAGGCCTGGAGATTTGCAAATAGATTATGAGAATCAAGAAGGCAACTGAGGGATAGATTATTTAAAGGGTCTGGACCTACACTGGGGCTTGAAAGAATACTGTGACCCACATATGTCACAATTAAACAGCTTGTCATTGAAAAGAGTATTTCCAGCGACTGGCAATTTCCCCCTAATCCTCTAGGCCTGCAACTCTGGTTGCCAGCACCCTGAAGCTTAGACCCACCAGGCAGGTTTATTTGTGGCATACTGCTATGAATGAGTTTTAAAATATGTTCTTCAGTACCTGGATATGATGTTCTATAAAGATGTAACTACTAAAGTAACTTAGTCATCACACCTGTGCTGAATCTTTTCCATTCTTCCCCCTATATCTTTTTTCTACCGTCACTGCTCTGCTCTTGGCCCTGGAAGGCTGCCCTCTTTGGTGTGCACCAGCAGAGCCCTTTGCCCTCTAAATCCCTGCTGGGACCCTGGCAAATACTATACCTAGTGCTAGGTGTTAGCAAAGAAACCTGATTAAATTTCTCAGTCTCAGGAGAATAGGAGTTTTGTTTGGGGTGTGAGTGTGAGTGTGTGAGTGTGTGTGTGTGTGTGTGTGTGTGTGTTTAATTACATAACAACATGTGCTGATTTTGAAAATTTTGAGTATATAATACTGTATGGAGGAAAAAGTAAGAGACACTTTTCCCTTTTGGATCAGAAGTTGATAACGGGACCTCAGACTAAATAACATAGTTTCAGCCTTCAGAGTGATTGCTCATAAAACTTGGTCACATGCTCACAGCCGAAAAATGTACAGGGAATGCTAACTTTGAACGATATTTCTCTCCCTGAGGTTCACAGTTTCTCCCTGTCTCTGTTCCCCTCTTCTTTTTAGTGAATAACTATTTAGTCATGACAATTTTGATGACCGTGATCTTAGAGGACCTTAAAAAGCTTTAGGTAGGAATTCTTTCCCTTTCTGAACAATGTAAAGGTATTTTTGAATTAAAAAAATAATTTTTGTAACAAATTAGTACATTATTATCATAAAAACTTTAAACAAAAACAGTTAAAATCAAATGTAAAGGTGCCCTGTTCTCCTCCCAATCACTACCCCAAAATTGCCCCAATTCCACACTTGGGGGAAACTATTGCTTAAATATATTTTTTTAAAAAACTGAATAGAATGGCTATCATCAAAAATAATAAATGCTGGAGAGAGTGTAGAGAAGAGAGAACACTCCTACACTGTTGGAGGGAATGTAAATTGGTAGAGCCACTATGGAGAACAGTATGGAGGTTCCTTAAAAGCTAAAAATAGAACTACCATATTATTCAGCAATCCCATTCCTGGGCATATATCTGGAAAAGACAAAAATTCTAATTAAAAAAGATAATGCACCCTGATATTCACAGAAGCACTGTTTACAATAGGAAAGACATGGAAGCAACCTAAGTGCCCATCAACAGATGATTGGCTTAAGAAGATGTTGTGTGATATATATATATATATATATATATATATATATATATAAAATGGAGTATTACTCAGCCATAAAAGTGAATGAAATATTTGCATGCATATTCCCATGTTATTTGCAGCAACAATGATAGACTTAGAGATTATCATACTAAATGAAATCAAACAGAGACAAATATTATATGATATTACTGATATGTGGAATCTAATCTAATAATACAAATGAATCTATATACAAAACAGAAACAGACTCACAGTCATAGAAAACAAACTTATAGTTACCAAAGGGGAAAGGAGTGAGGGAGGGCTAAATTAGGGGTATGGGATTAACAGATTCACACTACTATGTATAAAATAGATAAGCAACAAAGGTTTACTGTATAGCACAGGGAAGTATATTCAATAACTTGTAATAGCCTATAATGGAAAATAATCTGAAAAAATATATATACAACTGAATCACTTTGCTGTACACCTGAAACTACTACAATATGGTAAATCTTACACTTCAATTAAAAAAGAGAACTGAATAAACAGAACGATTTTCATCAGATGTTTTTAAGGTATGAAAAAAAATTTTGGAGAAAGAGAATCAAACTATATTTTGCCCATTTTAACTGGGCGGAAAGGGATAACACCAACACAAAACTTACAAGGTGAGAAGGAGGTTTACAAAGCAGGCCGCGAAAAGGTAAGAGACAAGGTTAAAAAAAAAACCATTCTGAGAAAAGTGTACCCCTAAAGAAGAATGCAATCTGTTGGGGGGGAATTAAGAAGCGATTCAATTTTAGCAAGTTTTAAGAATTGAAACTTCCAGAGGGAAGTAGAGATGGAGTGTGGTTCATACACCAGGGGAAATGGCTCACTCAGGAGGTCGTGGAGGGCTTCAGTGGGATGGTGACAGGGTTCCCCAGGGATGTCAGGGAAACGAAGGAGAGGGCTGGCCACACTTGATTGCTGGATGCCTAATTTTAAGCCCTCGGGCACAACTCATTTGGCACAGAGGCAAAGGAATGTGGGATGGGACTGAAAACGGTTGGTAATAAGAACATATTAAGGAGACAATAGAAAGCTTGATATGAGAAGAGGAACATTAATGACCCCGATGGTACATCGCTTTTTTTTTTAACAGTTTAAGATGATGTTTATAATTAGAGAGTGTGGTTAAGAAAATAAAAACCAAGGATGTTTACCAAGTAGGGAACAGGTGAAAATCTTTCTGGTTTTGTTGATGGCTACAATTGTATGCAGGGCCTATTACTGATTTGTAACCAGACTTCTTGGAATTTCTTTTTTTCTTTCAAAAATAGCCACCGTATTTTTGGAGATCGCTGTGTTGGGATTAGAGCCCTAAAGCCATTTTGCGAGGAGAAAATGTTTGAAAGTAAGATCCTGCGCAAGCTTTCATGGGACCAATTATGGGCTTGAGCCCATTTAGGAAAGAAAGAAAAATCCTCCTTAAGGGGAAGTGAGAAGAAAAATGAGAAACAAAACTGTAAGAAAGAGGTAGGCTAGAAATGTTTATGTTCAGTAACTTTGTGTTATTGGTTTCTGAGTGTGGTGTGAAAAAAATTAATAGATGATGATTGAGTAGGAAGTGGTAAAGTGGAGAGAAAAAGAATCAATCCTCCAAAATAAGGTTAAGCTATTTTTGTTATTGTTGTTAGGCAGTTATTAGTCGCTGAAATGGGTGTTTTTTTTTTTTTTTTAAGTATAGGAATTATGAAGTTAAAAGAGTTGGTATAGGAAGACGTGACACTTGTTTCATTATTTATTTTTTTAAACTTCCTTTGTAGCACTTTTACTGCTAGAGTATGTTGATCATTAAGTTGAAATCTGGCTTTGAAAAGTCAGCAAACAATATTTACCCTAATCATCCCATTGATGGAAGCCCAGCTGTGGAGCCTAACAATTAGAAGAGGACTGTCCAGCTAGCATTTCTTCAAGCGGGCAGACTGAAGCAAGTAAGTGGCAGAAAGTGTTTTTAATAGAAAGTGGTATAAATAAAGTAGCAAAACTAGCTGTTTCCACCTCCAATCCTCCTACTCTTATATATATGCTTATTAGCTGCATGCTAAAAAAAAACAACAGCAGCAACAATTTAAAAAACCTATTTGCATTTCAGTCTGTTGAATATCAAGAACCCCTGTCATGGTTAGAATTCCTTTGATTATAACGAACAGTGTGGTTACATGCTAACAAAGACACATGCTGACACCCCTGGGAGTCTGACCACCAGGCCACCGGGAGGGTGAGAATCAAGGCAGCCTTGAGCCCTGGCTACATTCTCTCCTCTCCTTTCCTGCTCGCCCTTTCTTTTCCCTCCCCCTTCCTTTCCTACTGCCCCTTCCCCCTTCTCTCCTCTCCTTTTCTTGGCAACTTTCTTCTTTCCTCTGTCTACTCAGTTGGTCCAAATGGCTTCTTCTGGTTACCCCACCCTCTCTCCCTCATCCCTCTGCATTTGCATGTGCTGCATCTTCACCCTGACTGTTCTGCTTCCTCTTCTTAGCCTGGCTACATCCTGTCTGCACCTGGTGCAGGATGCAGCCTTCTCAGGTGCAGCCTTTTCCAGGTAGCTGCCCTTGGTCCCCCCAAGGCTGGGGTAATTGTCCCACCTCTGAGCTTCCAGGTTCGCCGGTGCTAATTATTCCACCTTACATCTTTCCACTCTGTACTATAATTGCCTGACCACTGGTGCCTTTCTCTCACTGCACTGAGCCCCTTGAAGGCAGGGACTGTCCCTTGCTCCCCTGGAGCTTTACGCAGAGTGTGGAAACATCTGTGAATGGCATGCCCTGGAGCAATAAAGTGCCCTCTGACGAGGAGCTCAATGAACACTTACTGAATGGATGACCGGGTGAATAAATGGATTTATGGCTCACACTTCTGGATTACACGTACATTGTTTGTACTGTCACAGGACCTAGTCTTCCAATCTTTGTCTTCCTCATCATAGCATGCATCAGGTTTACTTGGGACTGGAGTTGAAGTCCAGAATTTTATAGTGCAAATCAGTACATGTCTAACACTAAGTAAAATTGTACTGGAACTGAACATAAAGGACCCTGACTCAAGTCTTGGACTCCCTGACTGAGAATTCCAGCTGGCAAAGCAGCAGCACACCTGCAGGAAGATGGCTAAGATGAGTGGCTTTGTCCCTATCCATAAGACAAGTCCCACTTTGGATAGCAAAGGACTGAACTGGTTGGTACTCCTCTTGAAAGTTTCCATTCCCAACTGGAGAAATTCACAGTGCATAAAGAAAATAATGGCTTGCGATTTACATTTTTGTGATCTTAAGAATATTCCCAGGAGGCACCTTATGTGTTCATCCTCTCACCAGGCTCATAAACTTTTGTTTCGGGTCTTTACCTAGATTGCAGAAATTGGTTTTAACGTTTCTGATTTGATTTCATCATAGTCTGTGAACACTGCAAATTGGCCGTGTCTATGATGAAAAAAAATTGTCTATTTTATAGTTACTGGTTCCTCCAAGAGTCCATTACTACCCACTTCAATCTGGACTCATGCTCACCTGTAAAAGGAGGGTTAAAAAGTGGGTTTGAACCCTAAAGTATTTCAAGGTCCAGTATAGATAACCCTATTCAAGCTCTTTTCCATAAGTACCAGATCTAACTGCTGAGTTACAGGTATCATATTCCCCGAGGGGCTTATTGTGAATTCTTGGGACATCAACATCAAGAAAAATCATGTTCTCTTTCTAATTGGAGGCAGAAGGATATAAAGAACATTTCTTTGATGCGGAAATGGGATTCTCCTCCCAAAGCTCATGGGGAAATTTTTGGCTTATTTTTTTTGCTGCCACGGCCATGGAGGTAGCATGTCCTTAAGTAAAGCATAAGAAATCAATTTCTAGTTGTCAAACTCTGTACCAACCCAGGGATTAGTTTCTCTTTTGACTAGTTTCAACGCCTTTGTCCGTAGTTATGTTTCACTCTCAAGCATCCTTTACTCAAAATATATAACAGAAAAATCTCCACGGTAGACTGAGGGGCATTCCTTACACATGAGCACAAGAGGAGTTTGCAAAAAGCAAATAAGGTTCCGGGATGGGAAGGTCAGAGAGAAAATCAAGTCAATTTTTTTTGTGTGTGTGGCGGTGGGTGGTTGGGTGGACAAGGAATAGCGCCTTAATTTGGAAAGCCAGCAGATCTGGAAGATGGTGGACTAGTGTCCCAAAGAATCATCTTGCTTGGGTCTGGATGCTAGTTTCTTTTATAGAACAAAGATGGGGAGGTGAGGTGGTCAAGTACAAAAGACGGTAAGTTTGTTGCAGAAAATCAAGTCAATCTTGATTAAAAATGGCCACTTAAACAGTGAGAGTCTAACATAGATAACCGCATGGAATTTCACTTTTGTTATAAGAAGCCAGGTGGATGTCTACTAAATATGTCGTTTCATTAAGTTCAGCTCTGACGTTTGGTTTCTGGGACATTGTGAATTAGGCAGAAGCTGAAAGGAGGTAGCTTATAAGCAAATTATTTCCTTTTGCAGGAAATAGCCCAACTGGTGGTGTATCGGCTTACGGCCATACCCACGTGTAAAGGTCCAAGCCAAGATTTTCTCTTTCCTGGATTAAGATTTTTCCAGAACCATATTTAGGAGCAACTGTATCCTTCCCTTATTAAGGCTCGGGCTATGGAAAGAAGAATGGAAAAGGAGGAAGCTTGTCTGTCAACAGGGTCACTAAGGTGCTTGGGCAGCCATGCAGAGTTGAAAGGCCGCAGGACACCTGGATCAGGTGCTTCCTGCCTTACCTTGACGGCACAGGAGCCACATACTTGGACAATACTGAGTGTGAACTGACCAACCTGCCTTTCAAATTCCCTTGCAAATCATACATCAGGCATCAGGTGATGTCAAAAATAGTTTTTCAAGGCAAAAATATCTGCCCTACTTTCCAGTCTCTGATGCCTAAAATACCACCAGTCAATATCCTTGTACTGAAGAACTGAGTTCATAAGCCAGAGGTTTGGGACTGTGTCATTGTGTACTGTGACAAGGCACTTAACCGCTTTGAACCTCGTCTATAAAATCTGGTAAGTAATGTCCCCTTTCAGGTTGTTGCGAGGGTTAAATGGGATATTAGCTGCTTCCAAACTTTGGTGCATATGAAAATTATCATGGGTGTTTGTTAAAAATGTAGATTCTCAGACTTCCTTCAGAAGATAATGTGTATTAACTAATTTTGTAAATGTGAAGAGTTGTACAAATATAAGTAATCACTCTTATCATCCTGGCCACTCCTAGAAGGTTTAACACTTTGAGTAGTAATCAGCCTGTTACACAACAAGAAAGGGAGTGGGGTTAAAGAAACTGACATTTATTGAATATCCAATATGGTCTAGGCTTATTAAATACTTTAAATTATTTAATTATATGAGGTGGATATTAGTATTCCCACTTTACAGATGAGGATATTGAGACTGAGAGAAGTGAAGAGTCTTGTTCAGCATCAAACAACAGGGTCTGTGAACCTGCTTTACTTGCCTCCGAAGACCAAACTCTTCCCGCTATACTAGAATTACATCACTGATAGGTGTGGATCCTCTCTAAGTAACCATAAGCAGAGACCAGGCCTGTAGAAGAGGAGAGATATAAACACAAGGTCCTCAAAGTGTGGTTTCCAGGTCAGCGGCTTTTAGCATCACCTTGGGAACTTGTGAGAAATGCAAACTCCCGGGCCCCAGGCTTCTGGATCAGAAACTCTGGAAGTGGGGCCCAGAAATCTGGGTTTTAAAAGGCCCTGCAGGTGATTCTGATGCACGCGCATGTCTGACAACCTCTCCGGTAGACCCAAGGCGCTGAGTGTGAGTGTGTGTCTCTGTGTGTCCCTACTGTGGGGAGGACCCTGGGAGGGTGCAGAGGAGGGGCGGCCTGAGGTAGGAGGTGACCTGAGAAGGGGGAAGGTAACTGAAGCACAAGTAGGAGACCTTGCAATGCTCCCCTTCCCTCTCCAACTTGCTCTGTTTGTCTCACTCCCCAGGCAGGGTGGGGCTGTACATCACACACCCCAAGCCCAGGAATGAAATGGTGTTGGGAGAGTCTTCAGTAAGTCGAAGGATCTGCTAAAGTTCTGAGTGAATCATTCATTCATTTTATATAGGTGACTAGAGACTTAGCGCAAGGTCAACAAGAAGATCTTCAACCAAGGATCAGAATGATCTCATAATGAATGGAAACAGGAAACCTGCATTAAAAACTGTTCCTCTTTACTTTTTGCTTGTACCTCACCTCCCTTCACCGCCACCCGGAAAACACTAGCTGGCCATCACTGCAACTATCTTTCTCCCTTTCAAATTAAAAAAAAAAAATTCCCCCCCAAAATTTTGTTGAGATTAAAAAACAAGAGTGAATGGAAATCAATAACTAAGCGGCAGGAGGTTTAAAAGAGAATTCGAAAGTAAATATCCTTAAGAATGGAATGACTAAAATGCCCTTTTTGAATTGTGTTAGGTCATGAGCGTAAATTAACCGTAGGCATATAAGAAACTTCAGAAAATTACTAAGTGTGGCAGAAATGGATTCTTTCAATTAATTGCTTAGCCTTTTAAAAATGTTTTTGAACAAGCAAGTATACTCACATGGTTCAAAATTTAGAAGATTCAAAAGGGCACACAATGAAAAGGCTCCCCGTCCCGCTCCTTCAGCCACCCAGCTCCTCTCACACTAGGCCACCAAGTTTATCATAAATCTTTCTAGAGATAGTTTACACATTTAAACATTGTTACCTGAATTTCGGGATAATATACAGTCTTCTGCATTTGAC